>NC_141138.1:22691500-23299500 GCF_053477565.2 Lygodium microphyllum
ATTCTTGGATTATCTAAACAATGTCTACTACTACTCTGAAGCAATCTCTAAGCATTAGATCTCCTGGAGCTCCCAATTATACCAAAAATGTGCACCAAATACTAGCTTCTTCTCTACTGTTGAGATACTCCTCAGATGGAAAAACTAATGTCTCCATTGGCTCCAAAAGGGTGGTAAAACTGTAGGATACTTGCTAAGAATTCTTCCAAATTACTTCTTCTTCCCAATCCAGAGTGTTGTTTGCTGCCTGAAAACTACAATCATGCACTGCATGAATTCGAGAGACCTTCTTTTTGCATGAGATTTTTCAAAGCTGGCTGAAAAGCCACTTGCTTTCTACATGTCACCCCATTCTAGAAGTTCCATTAGGATAAATATGGACTCTCTTTTTTTCCCCTTGGAGTGAATAAACAAATATAGGCCTAACCAATGAGAGAGTTTGAATTCAATATTCATGTAACATGAATCTTCTAGCCATGTCTTGGGCCAAATCTTTCCTCAACAATAAAATAAGGGAAAATGTGGGGAATACAATGCTGTCACTTCTTGGAAGTTTGTGACTCGAATTTTTATTTTCCTTTTTTTTTATGTTTGACTTTTCATTTCTCCCCTTTTCAGTTTCCCTCTCTTTCTTAGGCGCAGAACTCAAATTTATCATCTCTCTTTTCCCACTTCTTCTTTCTTGACAAAATTTTACAGCCTCATTGTTGCTTGCCCTATCTGTAATCTTGTGAAATTTCATTTCCTCTACACAAATACAGAGTGAGTTTCACATGTTTTATGAGAGCAAAGCTTGTTCTAACAAAGCCCTAAGATTTTCTTCATAAAACTTTATAGGTATATTGTTCAGTTCCATGGATGTTCTATGGTAAAGTTTTATCTCATTTGGACAAAACGTGTACAAGTTATGTGCATTCTCTGACATGTAATTTCTTTTTTTTTGGTACTCTAGGAGTCTCTTACAATCAAGAACAATGATCTTTTGAACACTCAACTTCTTCTTCAACATCTTACGGTTTATCTGTAAACAAAGTTACAGGTATCTTGTCTTGTTTTTTTACTGCTCCATAGTTAAATTTTATCTCGTTTGGACAAAATGTATGCAAGTTGTATGCATACTGAGCTTTTCTTTATTTTTTTACTCCAAGAATCTCCGAGGATGGAGAACATTGATTTTTTTAAAACTCAACTTCTTCAACATCTTTGGGCTTCTTTGCAAAGAGAGCTACAAGTATATTGTATGTTGCTCCATGGTTAAGTTTCAACTCATTTGGACAAAGCCTATGTAAGTTATATGTATGCTTTGACCCGATATTTCTTTTGCTTTTGTACTCTAAGAATTTGTCAGTGAAGGAACAATGGTCATGTTATAAGTCAACTTCTTGTTCAACATCTCTAGGCTTCTTTGTGAAAAGAATTACAAGTACAATGCTTTTATTTAATTGCTCCATTTAAATTTCATTTCATTTGGAGATAACATTTGAAAATTATACACATGCTGATAGGTAACTTTTCTATTTGGTTATTATAGATATCTTCATTGAGGAAAAACATCAGTAACATACTTGCAGTGGAGGTCTTTTCAATAGGAAAGATATTGGCGGTAATTGGATTTGTGATAAGTACTATAAGTTGGATTGGATTTTGATGCACCCAAGTACTCGAGGGAGTTTCAAGGTCAAGCATAAGAATGTTGTGAACCCAGCAAACATTGGAAAGGTAGAATTTTAGAGTTCGGAAAAGTGTTTAATGGAACAAGTGCAGTAACAAAAGTGTTGATCCAACATGTTTATATGCACAAACAAATCTCTGTACACGACGAGAACTACAATACAAATTATAAACAAAATAGTAAGTTTTTAAATTTTATCATTGTTTATTCTTTTGCATCAAATTTGATTTTAAAAATCTTTGGAGTATTCTAATTCAATATTGTTTTACTGACAGCTCTATATCCATCAACTTTGCATGAATGGTAGAATGTGGAATGTTTGAGTGGAAAGATACATGTTTGGCATGAAGACATAGGTTCTTTGATCTATGATAATAACTCTACAAGTTAACTTGCAACTCAAAATATCTTTTTTTATAATTCATTGTATGTAGTAGAAAGCCAGAGATTGCACCATGTCCCATTGCCGCCACTATCTAGTGTGAATGGTTGATTGGTAGCTTGGAGTTGTCAGGAGCATGCAAGTCCAAGATAAAATTTGACATCAATAGTGCTATGAAGCCCACCACATGCTCCAAAGATGTGCATCTTGGTTGGTTTATTCCATTCTCATTGTTTGCACATTTGTTTGGTTCATATGATGTTTTGAAGAAAACAAAGTTTACTTATCAATGCAAGTGTCCATCCGAGGAATGGATGAGTCAGCTATTGGGTGAGTCTTGGCAAGTCAAAAGAATACATTTTGATGAGACAATTGAGTGCAGGGTCAATCAATCTGATATCACATTCAAGTAAATCTTTTTTACTACTTTGCATGCCTTGATTTAATTGACATATGTATTGTTTACATGAATTGTTGTGTTAGTCACATTTACTTACCATTATTTTTGTTTTTATTACAAGTATTTCATCACTAGACAAAATCTGTGCTTTCACTTTCGATATAGAAGATGGCAACTTTTGCGAGGGTAGTGGATCAGCTTGGATCAAGATACCCAAGGTGAGAAACATATAGCTCTCATAGATGTGGCTATCTTGTGGAATGATCATAATCCTTTTGTGGTCAACGCTAGAGAGTCATTGGCCCATTTCTTTTCTGAGACAAAATTCCAATTAATGTCTAATGAGTCCCTCTGCAACTTCTATTTCAAGTTAGATGATAGAAAAGTCAAGATTCGTAGAAGTGAGCAATCCATGACATGTAAACAATGTGCTTCTCCACATATCCTTGAGAGATAGTGAAATCCTTGTAAAAAAAATTATCAAGAATAAACACAAACTTTTTTTGAACTTCTGAGTACTTTCAATTTTGATCATCTTAGTTTATTATGATCCAAGCATGCAATAATACATACTTAATTAGTCAATCATGCTGGATAAAATCATAATTAAATTGCAGGTTGGAGTTCTATAATGTATGGAATATTGTCTTTGCATAATGATATATTGTAGTTGATCTCTTCTACCCATTTCTTAAATTTAAATATTAAATTACATCTAAATTTTTAAGGTCTTTTAGATTTATTTTCTTTAAAAAATATTATATTTTCTCTAGTTGGACTTGAATATACTCAGTGATCCAAGCATATTCAAGGATATAATAATGTAGAACGAAGTGTTTGTTTGTATGAGTAATTTTAATGGTGACTTTAAAGTAATTAAATAAAGAAAATAATGTAAGAGTATCAATTTGAAACTTTAGGGTCAAATTTTTTATAAAAATCTTTGCTTAAAACCCTAGATACATAAAAGCTATAACTCCAAACTCATTTTCACTTTCATTCTCTACTTCACTACACTTGTGCTCTCCTTCCTTCGCTCTTTGTGTGCCATGGCTGCCACTCTCACCTTCATCGCATGGATTAGCTCCACACGCTACGTGCACATAGGAGACCAGATATATCCTAAGTTTTGTGTGACCTTGAGTCTAGAGAGCTCACTTTCCGCCGTAGACCCTAGCTCTAGTGTAGTGGCATCGTTTTGTGATACGGCAAACCCTCTCACTTGCTCTATTCTAGACTCTGCTCTCAGGTGGGTCCCCATAGATTTCTTGTATAGTTTACGTACTGGATCGAGCTATGCAAAGGTGATAAATCGAGCCGTGGTACATGTGGAGCAGCATCTCCATGCTAGAGCAATGCCCACCTCATCCCAGAACCACGCCATGATGGATCTCATCGAGTGCGATGTAGCATTTGCCATATATGTTTTGTGCACTGAGGTGCAACTTAAGGACAATGATGAAGACATCAATGCACCCTCTTGGCCACATCTAGAGTATTTCAAGTGGGAGCCTGAAGAGATCGCACTCAATCCGAGCGTAGAGGCAACACAGAGCTTAGCCATTGTGCACCCACCTCCCTACCCTGATGAGACGCCGACAAGAGATGAGCCACCCCTCGCTTCTCTCCATGTTGTCACCATCAAGGGGGTGGAATATCTACTCATGTAGTATATATTAGAAATTTTGGAGCTAAGAGAAGAAGAACTAGCCAAACTTTTTAAAAACCCTTAAACTTGAAATAATATATCTAGGATTTGGAAAAATATGACCAGTGATCCAATTGATGTGAAATTTTACCTATGGACTCCTCTAGGACACATCAACCATCTTTTAAAAAATGTGCCCAATCAAAAGCCTCTAGGACACATATCTAGAGGCTTGTGTCTAGGGCCCTAAATCCCCCATCAGAAGCCTTTGGGACACATGTCGGAGGCTCATGTCTAGGGTCTTGAACTCCTCTGGACACGTGTCCCAAAGGCTTCTAATGGGGCCAATTTTTTAATATCCATGAGTTTTTATGATGCCCAGCATCTGGGTGAAGTTTCACCAGATTTCAATTTATAAAAGTGATAGTTTAATCATTTTTTGAAAATGCATTAACTGGATTATACTTCATTGATAAAATAGAAAAACTCACTACCAAGTGTGCGCAACTGCATGTTAAATGTGTTGTCAACCAAACTACGTGAAACATTGGAAACTTAAAAATTCACAAAAAATAAGTCATGGGTAAAATGGAATATCGCATATCGAATATAGTATTGCCAAACTGCTAAATACAGTAAAGATATAGTGCATCGGCCCATGTACAACCGATCACTGACGTGTGCATGATTGCGCATTGAATTTACCCTCAACGAAACTACTTACAAAATTGGAAACTTGAAAATACGCACAATGCAAATCATGGTTAAAATAGAATATCACATATTGGATTTGGCATTATGAAACCATGAAATACACGGTAGATAGTACATCGCAACCAAGTACAACTAGAGCTAGGAAAAATTTAGCTCCATTTTGCAGGTCACTACTATCAAATACTTGAAGGTATATTGGAAAGATAACCTAAAACTACAACCAAACCTAAGTTAAAAATATAGATCCAATTACAAAAGGTAGCTTCTCAAAGCATATTGTTGACATTAAGATTAAATGCATCATTGTTGTTGCTGCGGATCCTACGAACAAGAACCATATCTATAGGTTTAATAGTGATACATCGGGCATGAATGGCTAAAAGTTGACAATCACTCATTAGATCAATCAAGTAACTTTCAACTGCTTCTTGGAGAGCAAGCAAGGCTTGGCTGGCTTGACCCCATCACCCCACATTCCTTGCATGGTTCCTTGAAAAGAACTTGTGATGATGCCTTGGGCTGCAGATCTTGCAGTATTTCTCGCACCAACCTAGAGACTGGTGGCTTGGGAATAATCAAGTTGGCACTCTTTTGGAATTTCCTTATCTCACGTAGTGCAACTATGCCTAGTCTCCATCTTCGCTTCTTATGTGTTGGAGGACATGTATTACCAGCTGGAGCAATAGTGGGAGGTGGAGCAACTGAAGCATGTGGACCGCCATTTCTAAACAATGGCAAACCATCATTATTGACCATACTAGGGCCACCATTGTTGGCCATAGTAGCACAACCATTATTATTGTAGTAGGGCCACCGTTGTCAGCCCCAGAAGGGGACCTTTATCACTCACAATACGCTCACTAGATTTGGAAGAGTATTGAGCTCTTGCTCTTGCAAGCACCTTCATGATAGGAATCTTGGAACTTGCCATGGTTGTGATGATGAAGGATAGAAAGATGGAGGGTAGAGTGAAGAGTAATGGGAAAAAATGAAAGGAGAGACGACTTAAATACGAAACTTTTAAACTTATTGTAGTGTAAATGAACTTTAAAATTATCATTTCATTTCATTTCTCCACCCCATCCCTGCCTCTCTCTGTCTCCTGCCACCCCCCTCATGCCCCTCTCTCTCTAGGCTAGTGAATGTTCCAAGGTTTGGAATTTTCATATCTTTGTCTTAGGATTTCAACATCGGCATTTCATAATTAAAAAATATAATTTGAAATTGAATTTGAAAAACATACTAACAAACCTTCGAAATTTTAAACGAAATTTGTAAGACATCTCATGTTAAATATAGGAGTATTGATGTGTCATGTCCTTAGTACCTGTGCTCTCTCGTGGATTCTAAATGCATCAAAATTATTATATTTATCTAAGTCTCCATTTCTTGCCATCTCTCTCTTGGGTTGCCAACCATTCTGTGTGGCGTTGTCTAGCTGTGTTGTTTTCATATCTTACTTTTCTCACTTCATATATTGCCCTACTTATAAATTCTGCTTGAGAGGTTTTGGACTTTTTTTCTTTTTCCTCGTATCATATCTCTAATCTCCTATACCACCATTGTAATTATTGCCTCATAGAATTGGAATCATTGATGCCACCTCCATGATCAGTTGCCTTTTGAAACGCATAGCGAGCTTGCTAGTGAGATCGTTCCATGCCTTGAGTTAACCATACTACCAAACTTCCTTGATTTGTAAAGCATGTGCTTCAAGTATATGCTGCACAAGAAGAGATATTAGAAATACAAACTAATTCGAAATGATGATTTTTTTGTAGTGGTGACAATACTAACCATGTAGTGTGTTATGATGTTTGTAGTTCATGCCTCTACTATGGACTTATGAAATTTAGCAAGTGTCTCTTTAAATGTATTAGCATCACCATCCCTAAACCTCAACTTTTGTAAGAGAGCTGCCAATCTATCTAGGTGTATCCACACTTCTGCCTTCACAATCCTTGTTTGACCCCCATCGCTCCAATCTGGAATAGCAAGGTGCAACTTTTTCCATGCTTCATACTTCTCTAGTTATTTTACAAGTATATTTCCTTCCTCATCTCGAGGTGGAGATATAAACTCACTAGCCTTGGGTCCACTAAAGCATGGTTACAAGTGATATTTCCACTCTTGCCCGATTTTTTCTCGTCCTTTTTTATTTCTACTTGGTCCCTATGCAATCCAACTTCAGAGAGGACTTGTTCTACCTTCTTGCATGTAGCATTAGCTTTTGACACGAGCTACATCTTGTATGCAAAGCATATATATTCATATGTAGAACTAGCATTCCATTTCTCATGACTTTTTGATCACGTATTGGAGCACCTTATTGTCCTACCTTGGCAAACCATTCTTTCTTTCCATGTTTTCCTTTCTTCCTAGTTTGCATGCAGTATATGCACGGAAATTTTGCATTCGTTGCATTTGATAAACCAAACATTCACTTCAATATTTTTAAATCACTTGCAAGATGCCATTCAACTTGATAGTCCCCAAACCCCTCGATGTGTAAAATTGTTCCATTATTTTGTTGTTGAATAACACTGGGTATATTATTGAGGTTAAAAAAACTTTAAGTACTTCATGGTCCTCCTTTGGTGCTTCAAATGCTGCAAACCACCATATTTCATTCTCTGATTGCACACTGAAGTATAAAGGATGGTTTTCATCGATGTTGGGATCCAATGCTCAATTCATAAGTGTTATACTCACACATTCAAGTTTTTGCCCCTTAGTAATCTCACTCTCATCAAGTTTGAGGAGGCTTGCCTCTACATTCTTCCATACACATATTGTAGAACTTGACCATAGCAATCTGAACCCTGCATATATCCAATACAAAGTTGTTGGATGCATTCAATACAAAGGCAACTTCTTTGGAACCATACTTCAATATGTATGTGTGTTCCAGATATGTCGGCTCATCAATTAGTTCTAAAACTTTCTCATTTAGTTGTTTTCAAGCCTTCTTCACGTGAAATGGTTTTGGCACAAGCATTACTCACTTAGTTTTGAAGTCTTGCTTAAAACCTGTATCCAATTGTCGATAGAGCGTACTGTATGACTCAAAACTCATCCCACCTTGTCACATAATCCCTGAGAATCTATAGCAATAAACAAGTTCCTCACATCCCTAAGATGTTCACTTGCAACACCATCTATAATGTCCTTGAATTTACAAGTTTCCAATGCATTTTTTACCATATCCTTGCTTTAGGACTTTGGCAATATTATCATTCTTTGCATGAGGGAATGTATTCTCATTGTAGCAGATTGAGCATATATATGTCTATGATATTGTCCACTTCCTTTGGTTAATTGGTGAATTGGTTTAACTAACCGGATGTGCCGACGTGCTTCTTTGGTTTTTAAAGTGGACCCAATCTCCAAAGTTTTTGTGAGCTTCATCTTTATGTTTCGATTATCCTTCTCCAAGTCCAAAACTTCAAACTATAACTCCATATTTTGCACATGTGTAGCATGCATAGCATCTTCAATCGCAGACATTGCTTGTTGCAAGCTCTGGTTCTCCCTATCCTTCTTAGCCAATAATCTATCCTTTTCCATCAAAGATTGCATATTCCCTTGTAATATTGTATACATATTTGTCAAGGCTTGATGAACCCCATCTAATCCTTGTGCGACAAGTTTGCATGTGTATCCATACACTCCTTAATTGCCTTCATAAAAAAACTTTACAAATGATGTAAGCCCTTCAAATTGTGGTGGCCTTTGAGTGACTGGATCGGGTGGATAAATGCACCCATCAGCCCAAAGGTCCACATTTTTTTTCCCTACAATTCTTTCTTGTTGCATCATTTTTTAACATTGGTGCATATTCATCCTCTAATTGAAAGTGAATATCTCTCTTTCTCTTAGTATATCCTACATCTTTGCATTTTGCAAAGAAAAATGATTGCTAATTTTAACTTTGATTAACATTCAAATTACACCATTACACCCCTTTGATTGACTATATATGTGTTCTTTTTTTACCCAATTGGATCTTGTCTCTTTCTCTTGATTTCAGTCATGACATACCCTATTCAACCTCTCTCTCTCTCTCTCTCTCTCTCTCTCTCTATATATATATATATATATATACATATATATATATATACATATATATATATATATACATATATATATATATATATATATTGATCAAAGATATAAAAACACATTTATACAGAAGCTTGGCTAGTGGCAAACAATAACATCATCTTATCTTCTGTCCTAATTTACTCTCTATCACTCTATCACTTATTTTTTTAGTTCATCTCACACATTCCTCTCTTTCCCCCCCCCTCTCTCTCTCTCTCTCTCAATATTGATGCTTAAGGATTGAACAACAACTATGAAGAATAATAACATCACAGATATTTAAAAAATAAAGTTACATCCATTATCACTTGATTGCTTGAAGTATAGACTATTTAAGAGGAAGATATCTTATAGCATAGTAATGAAGAGGAAAATTGCTTGTAGTAGGATAGAGAGTGTTGTCAATAGAGATTATTTGATTTTAGCACAAATGGTATCAAAACCACTCTTGAGATTGCTTGTAGTAGGGTAGAGAGTGTTGTAGATAGTACTAGAGTGCTGCTTCAAAAGAATTCATATGCAAGAAATCATATTCTAGAGGAAAGGAGAAGAGAACACAAAATTTGAGACAAAACTAGAGCTTTGAGAGAAAATGAAAAAATGCCCAAAAATAGGCATATACTTGTCCAAAAAAGATAAAAATTTACAAGGAAACTCTCAAGTCAAAAAGGTGTCTCTAGGTAAAATATCGTCTTAAAATATGATGTGTACGTCTTTTTTTTTAACTTTTTCCCTTTTAAGAAGCTAGAATGAGAATGATTCTAATATATTTTAATGTTGAAAAGTCATGAGTGCATTAAAGAGTCATATATCAATGATTGGCTCTATTTTTAGAGAAAATAAAATTGTAATTTTTTAGTTATGACGATTTTGAGAAAAAGTGACATTATCTTATATTTTGGGAATAAAATAATAGGTGAAATCTATTGAAAATACAAATACAAGATTTGTTTAATTGTAGAAGATATCTTATTATAATATTATTTTGGAATCTCCTTTAGAGAGAGAGAGGTGAGAGAAATCCCTTAAGGGGCAAAAAAAAGAGTCCATATTTTGCCTAATATCTACACCTTTTGGAGGATATTTATAAAAAATAATATCAAAAATAGGCCAAAATTGTCCAAAAATCTTGTATTTTTTAACCATCCATACTATGGACACTAACAATAATGATATTGACTCTCTAAATTAATAAGAAAGCTGTATGATGATGCACTCCAAGGTTTTTCACACTGTGTCCATGTAACAATATGACACCGAGCTATTGGACAAATAATAATGCAAGTAATTCAACTGCTTTTGTGATTTATAAAATAATAGTGCTATTGTTTCTTGCACATTGTTGATAGTGATTCTTAGATTGTTGTAGCACAATTGTAATCCATTCCTATTGCTCTTTTGTACATCATGAATGCTAATTTGCAAAATAGTCCAAAGTTAAGATTAGTACAATCTATGTATATATCTAATATCCTTATCTCACAATTGCTCAAATACTAGCTTTGTCTCACAATTGTCTAAAATTTTTAAAATTTTCATGATGAATTACTAGGGAGTGAACATTTTTACAAACCCTTAAAAGCTAGTTTATGAAGAACAACTATATTAGCAAACTAGCATTACAAGTAGTATTGCATCTATTAAATAGGATTTGCCAAACTTTTGTGTAATTGTATTTGTTAACTAAGCATTTTTAAAAATTTATATAAATAATAAATATACTTAAAGGGGTTTATAAATTTTATATAAATTCGTAGAAGAATGAATAATATTTCTTAAAACAAGCTATATAGGGATTTATAAAATATGCATTGAAATTAGGTGATACCTAGGATTTACAATGTGGTTCACTATAGAGAAATTGTATAGCTTGAGAGAAAAATTAAGATTCTCATAGAAATGATATGAACATGCCAAAAGCATAGATTATGTGCATCATAGTTTCTTGGAATTTATTATGCGTTCTAATCACATCCAAAGCATGTGTCCAACCAAGAGCTTTGCAAAAAATAGTACCCTATGACACTTGGCAATGACAAAAACCCTTTTGTTGCCAATGTATTTTGTGAATGCTTGGCTTGTGCTCTTGTGAAAAAAAATTAATGCTAAATGTTGAATGACAAGGCCATAAAACACTTTTTTGTGGGGTGTAACAATGGATATAAGGTGTAAACTTCATAACCTACCTATAAAGAAACAAACTATTAGTAGGGATGTAGTCTTTTTCTAAAATTGCAATTCAAATCTACACAGCCACAAAATATACCTACATGAGATATATTTGATATTCTTATTATGTAAAGATATTGCATGATAATCACTTTGTTGATAGAATGCGTTTGAATGAGCAAGCATTTGAAGATAGAGAAGTCATTGATGAGTCAAAATAGTTGTCCAAATGGGTAGATTATCAAAGAAAGTAAATTGGCTACTGCTTTTACTTAGTATGACATGTCTTAGGACTTATTTTCATGTTGCTTTGTGTGTTGGTGACATCCTATTGTTGCTTCTATTTATGATGGAGACAAACCAATCTCCTTTAAAAAAGAAAAAGACAATATTATTGCAATTCAATCCTCAAATGGATTGACAAGTTGAAGAAAAAAGCAAATGGCTACATTGAGTACTACAAGGTTGAGGTTGTAAAGGGTTATGTTTTGGAAAACTAGAGTGATTCTAATGAGATTGTTGCACCACCGACTTCACATTTGACTATTATTTAATCTCTTACTACATTTGATGTAGACCATGCATGCATTCACTACATACTATTACTACTTTCCTTAATGGTGGCCTGCATGAGGAGGTAATGTTTCACAATCTCTTAAATTTGCTATTAAAAGACATGAGACACAAGTATTGAGCAAGGCTTGTTATCATCTTAAAGTGTCAAGTCAAGCTTGATGTGAGAAGATAAATGTATGCAAAAGGTTTGATTTTGATGCATATAAGCATGTCACTACTCCAACAAAACCTCCTTAAGTATTAGCCTTGTCTCTTCATTAAGCTAATATTGGTTGCGTTTAGGAAACTTCAAAAGAACCGGCTTTATTTACAATCCAAAGAGTGCGTACTATACTCTACAAATCCTATTTTCAAGGGCAACATAAGTACCTCTTCGATATAATCTATCACACTATTAAAAAGTCCTTAGTCTTCAAGGTCAAAAATTTTTAACAGGTTTCTAACTAAAGATAAAACCTCCATGTCAAGAGGAGCCTCTTCTCTTTGTCTAGTTTGCAAGAGGAAAAATAAAAATGTGTTCCAATATCTCTTCTGGGATGGCAAGGAATGTTGAGAAAGCTTAAGATGTGGCTTGATGGAGACATGGACCTACTTATCTAACTTTCATTTCTTTTACACCAACATATTGAGCCAATACTGATGTTATTAGCATCATTATTTTTGCCGCTAGAGAATTGTCATTGTATGCGTCAGTATATACATCGTTATTTATTGATGCATAGAGCAACATATATACCGATACATCGATATAGCAACACATATAGCGACAAAAATAGTGACGATTGTAGTAAAATAGTGATGCTAATAGTGACACTTGCAAGTGAATTTGCAATGCAATTAGCAATGATTACAAACAAAAAAAAGGGGGATCGGGCATGCCAACTTTCTAGCCACATGGACAATATTCTTTCACAACTCATTTACAATCTAACATACAACTAAGATTTAAAAATTATACATCATGATTCTTCAAAAACAAGTAATCCATTTATTGAATGTGAAAGGTGAGTGGAAGGTGAAAGCATGAGCGAAAGTAGAAGAAAGAAAGAGCTATGGAGGTTCCAGCAAGAAGAGAGAGATTGGTGTATGTGAACTCCAAAAATCATAATGTATGACATGTCTTTCCTTATTCTATTTGTCACTAAAAGATTAAAGAATAAAGTGATAGTGATGGGCATCTGTCACCTATAGTGTACAAGTGTGTGGGTCTACATACAAGTAAATATAGATGGCTAGGCACACCCCCAACAACCTCCCACTTAAAGGTGAATGCGCCTCAGTGAAGGAATTTTAAAAAAGGAGAAAAAATACAACATGTACATAGAGTACATAGAGAAAAAGTACAACATGTGCTTTGTCTTGGCATGAAAGACTAGATTACAGTCCATAGACAAGGCTATGCATTTCTATACCTTGGACATCCAAGAGATAGCACCTCCAACATAGTTAAAGACATATCTAGATGTGGACTTTGTTGGGGGCAAAGGCACCTCTACCTAACTGCTCATGTATTCATTATGCTGACAATACATGCATACTTATGCATTGTAGTTGGCCTGCTATTGCTGAGCTTATGCAAGGCTTGTTGCCTAAATTACACTCTCAACTTCAACATTTTGACTTAGCATTTGATCATTGGGCACACTTGATTGACCACTATGGGGCTCGGGATAGCATGTGATCGTTGGGCACACTTAATTAACCGCTTTGCCGCTCGCTCGGAATAGGACCCGTCACATCAATTTGGATCATGATCCCCAAAATTTCAAAATCACCGACAAGAATGACTTGAAATTCAAGTTGGCTAAGTATCGGCGTCTCCTCACCGTGTTCTCAACCACTAGGGCTCCCAAGTCCTCTAACAATCAGGTTACTTTATTCCTTAACAAGCTGCCAAGAAAATATTTTCATTTTGTGTAGCAGGTGATTTCGCAAACTTAGATGCCCACATTTTATGAGTTTGAGTGTCAATTGTTGTGTTACACATGGTTGTTCAATCAATTTCATAACATGTCCTCGCTAGAGGGGGCTCTAGTTGCATCTTCTCAAAGGGGGCAACACGGCAAGGGCACAAAACCTCAAATCAAAATCAAAATAGAGCTAGTCAATCCCAAGGAAAAAATCAATCCACACTAAAACCAAAATGGCAGAATGTACCTAAAAAGAATTGGTATTATCAACATTGTCATAGGGCTGCCATATTATTACAACACTAAAATGACAATGCAATATGAGATATTTCAAACTCAAATCAGTTCCAAAAGTATAACCATACCGTTTGGGCATCAAAATAGGATCATGCAAGCATCAAACATGCATTATAAAATTTATTGTTTGCTGTCCAAACTAGAGCCAGTCTATTTTGTGCAAATAGAGTACTAAAAATTGCACAAAATCAACTTTATGAACACTTAGATTTGTAGCTCTCATTGTACTCTTCGTTTCTGGCTATAGAATGCCTAAATCTCATCATGACGATGAGTGTCAATCTAAGGAAAAAGGCACACAGTGCAAATCCAAGAATCAGACCCCTGCACCCCAATCAGGTAACCCCCAACAAGGAAAGCAAGGTGGTGGAAACCCTCAATAGGGACCAATGGAGAGGCCAAACCCACACTACCACCGGTCCGTCATCACAATCGATGAACTACTCAATTCCAAACGGTTTGCCTGGCTAGTGAGCAAAGGCCCACATCATCTCCTTAGAGAATTGGATGCGAGTCTCATTCACATCTACGAGTTGCCTTCTGATGCTGCATTTTGCTTGGGAAACTTCTAAGTCTCTACCCCCTTCTGTTGTGGCTCTGGTCTTTCTGCTTGGGATTCTCAATATGATTCTTCTTCCTTATCCTTGGCTTGATGGCATAGAACACTGCTCCCCATGTTTGCTAACTGTCCTTTCGTCCCATAGACATAAGGTATCATGAGGTACCTAAAGAGCACAACATCTATGTGTATCTATAATGGTGGCCAAGATACAAGAGTTATGCGAAACATTGACGTTGATTATATAAAACATGTAGACAGTAGGAAGTCCACCTTTGGCTATGTCTCCACCTTTTTTGGAGGTGTTGTTTCTTAGATGTCCAGGGTGTAGAAATACACGGCTCTGTCTACTACATAGGCAGAGTATGTTGCAACCACCACTGAGGCTTGCAATGAGACTCTCTGGTTAGGTTGTTTGGTGGTAGACCTTGGCATTACTGATGTGGTCCCTACATTGCATTCGGATTCTATGAGTGATATTTAGTTGGCTAAGAATCCGGTCTTCCTTGCAAAGACAAAGCACATTGAGGTGGTGTGTTACCACTTTATTTAAGAGGTCATTGAGGATAAGTCCAATCATCTTGTCAACATCTCAATTGACTAAAATCCTATAGATCTACTCACTAGAAGTATCTCAATGGAGCACTTTGGCTTCCTTAGGAAGTTGATGGGCATTGGATGAGATGACAACTATTTCTCATCCTGTTGTACTGTATGTACACGTTGGACAGTTTTCCTTTTTCTTTTTCACTCCTCATTGAGACACATTCACCTTTTAAGTGGGAGGTTGTCGAGGGTAAAGGTATCTATGCCTAGCCATGCATGTATTATTACACTAACAATACTCCCGCCTAGACACTGCAGGTGGCAAGCACATATCACTATCACTTTATTCCTTATTCTTTCAGTGACATTGTGACTGTTGGAGTTGCCACATCTTCTCTCTCTCTCTCTCTCTCTCTCTCTCTCTCTCTCTCTCTCTCTCTCTCTCTCTCTCTCTCTCTCTCTCTCTCTCTCTCTCTCTCTCTCTCTCTCTCTCTCTCTCTCTCTCTCTCTCTCTCTCTCTCTCTCTCTCCTTCCATCATAGCTCTTGCTTCTTTTTCTCCATGCTTCCACTTTAGGGCTCACCTCCCTTCACTATTTACATGTTTTCAATCACATATTTGATTAAGTGATAATGGACCTCAATGTACGTGGCCTTCACATGAAAGGCTAGATTACATGCCAACTAAATGGTAGTCATAGAGTTCAAATGCAATGTACTCACAATGTAGAAGTCATAATCATACAAAGGTCCCAGCCTAACCATAGGGCCTCATTGCAAGCCTTATTGGTTGGCTGCAATGCACTCACCCTCAATGGTAGACAAGGCCATGCACTTTTGCACTCTAGACATACAAGAAACAACACCTCCAATAAAGGTAAAGACATAGCCAAAAATAGACTTTCTATTATCTATATGTCTTGCATAATCAGAGTTCGTGTAACCCATGACTCTAGTATCTTGGCCACCATAACAAATGCACATATTTGCAGTGCCCTTAAGGTATCTCATGATACCCTTCACAACATCCCAATGTTGCCTACTAGTTGTCAAAGCCACAACTCCCATTGTAAATGCTATGTCATGTCTATTGCCTATCATAGCATACATCATGCTACCTACCATGAATACATATGAGATCTTGACCATTTTGGCCTTCTCATCATCTAACTAGGGACAATTTTCCTAACTAACCTTCACATGAGAAGATAATTGGGAAGCCAATAAGCTTATTGCCTTACATATGGAACCACTTAAAGGCTTTATGAATATACTCCTTCTATGACAAGAGAGAAGTCCCTTAGAGTGATTGCATGTAATTTGCATACCAAGTATATGAGACACATACCGCATGTCCTTCATCTCAAATCCCTTCTTGAGTCAAGTCTTCAAAACATCTGGCTCATCATGAGCACTCCTCCCAATAATCAACATATAGCACCAAAATTATCATAATACCATTACATGCCTTCTTCATGTAAAGACACGAATCTATATCACTACAGGAGTGATAATAAAGGCACCAAACTTATGACACCATTCGCTAGGTGTTTGCTTAAGTCCATAAAGACTCTTCCTCAATTTGCACACTACGTGTTCCCCACCCTTTTTCTTAAATCCCTTAGGGTACTACATATAAATGTTCTCATGCAAGTCCTCGTGAAGAAAAGTCATTTTCACATCTGTCCAATATAAGTCCATATCCATCTATACAACCAAGGCCAATACTAAGCGTTGGATAGTCATCTTGACCATAGGAGATAATATCTCATCAAAATTAACTCACTTCTCCTACTTAAAATCCTTAGTAAATAATCTGGCCTTGCATGCTGGCTTTGGGTGACTAGGGATACTCTTTAACTTGTACATCCACTAGCATTGCATATTTTCCATTGGGCGAAGAAGCCAAATCCCATGTAGGGTTCATACTCAGACTATACGGCCCTCTCCCAAGAGTGATTATCACTTTTACACATAGCCCCATTATAGATGAGAGGCTCACCAACATCTGTCACCATAACACAATACATAAAGGACTCAAAATGACTAGGAGGATGTGAAGCTCTAGTGGAGCATCTCAAGACTAGCTATAGGGCTTGTACGACTTGTCCTCTCTGTTTGACATCATGATCCTACACAACATGCAAATTTTAGGCTACTATATCATTAGCAAATATAACATGCTATCTAATTGAGGTTGGCTATATTGTAATAGGAGGCTTCTCTTGAAATATTACCTTGCATACCTCAATCACCTTCTATAGTCTCATATACATCTTGTCCTGATGGAATATAACATCACGGTTGTGAATAAGCTTTTGAGCCTACAGATTCCAAAAGTGATAGCCATCTCACTTACATCACCATATCCAAGAAAGATGTATTTGATGGACTTTAGATTCAACTTATTACGCTTGTTTTGGGGAATATGGCAAAAAGCCTCACATCCAAAGGCATGCAAGTGTGCATACAAGGGAATTTTACTAGACTATACTTCCGTTGCAACTCTACCACCAAGAGCAGTGTACGTGGATCTATTAATGAGATGAATGGTAGTAGTACCTATCTTAGCCCAAAAGTTTACCAAGCCATACTTCCTTTGCAACTCTACCACCAAGAGTAGTACATGGGGATTTGTTAATGAGATAAACATTAGTAGTACCTATCTTAGTCCAAAAGTAATATGGTAAGCCTACCTAACTAAGCATACTACCAATTTTTTTCTTGAATAGTCCTAATCATGCACTTTGCAACACCATTTTGGGGTGGTGTGTATTGGGTAATCAACTAATGCTTAATACATCTCTCATCACAAAGCTGCTCAAATGCCTTGGAGATATATTCACCCTCATTGTGAAATCATAGACTTATGCTCATCAACCACAGTAAGAAATCATTGAAACATAAGTAGTACCTCTTATTTCTACTTGATAGGATAGACCCAAATCTTATGCAAATAATCATCAATAAAAATAATAAAATACTTAGCATCATCTAATTATTGATAGGGCATGAGATCATAAACATTTGAATGAACAAGAGCCACAAACTCACTATATGCATAGTGCCAGACTTTTTATGACTGCAAGCCATGGGACCACAAACATCTAAATGAACAAGATTTGCAAACCTACCCATGTGCATAGATCTAAACTTTTCATGAGAGTACTATCATATAAAGAATGATCACAAGAGTCATTACATAAGTAGTCAAGGGGCAGCAAATACTACAAACGAGTGAGTACATTCATTCCCTTTAGGGACATATTCCCGAGATGGCAATGCTAAAAGGAAGATTAATTGGTCCTAGGCAAGATATAATCAACATATCTAGATGCAAGAAAAGGGTATAGGCTACCAACCTTGGCATCTTCAGTAAAAACAAGACTACCACGAGTGATCTTCCATGATGAATCACCAAAAGAGACATGGTTCTTGTCATCATCCATCGACTATCTGACTAAGATAATACTTTTAGTCAAAATCAAGACATGACATACATTATGAAGCATAAAAGGAGCACAAATACCAAATTGTAGTCTAACATCACCTATGCCAATGATATCCAAGGTAATGTTATCTCCTAGTCTAACAGAACCCATAATAGTACGATAGCTATGAAACTAGTGATGATGCGGGGTAGCATGGAATGAAGCCTCCAAATCAAGAAGCCAAAATTGAGAGTAAGAAGATGGAGTAGTGATCAATCGAGTAACATCATGCGATGAAGCAGCAAGTATATAATAATCTAAATTATATTCCAAGGCATTTACCTCTTCTATCTAAACACTAGACTTATAAATAATGTTGTGATCATAAAAAGATTTGGCATTCTCCTGCACCTTCCCTTTATCTTTTGTGTACCTATTATTCTGTATCTTATGGCATTGTGGCTTACGTGACCCTACTACCACAACAATGTGACAAGTAAGAGAGGACCCAAGACCTTGGGACTTAATATGTGATTGCCCACGAGGCTTAGACTTGCATTTGTTGGGTTGTAAGTTTCTACCACAACTATTATTCCTGTTCCCACCATTTCTACCTCTCACTGTAATTGCATGAGAATGGAGTGCATCAATATTCTTGCCGTTCACTTCTTCTATAAGGGAAACACTCTCTACATCATTACATTAAAAGTATCTTCAGAAGGATTAGCACTCGTAGCGATACGGAATGTATCTCATGACTTTGGTAATGTGACAAGCAAGAATATAGACTTTATGTTGACCTTAAACTAAATGCTCTGTGAGACAAGCTGGCTGAAAATAGAGTGGAACTCATTCAAATGAGTAGAAATAGGGGTGCCCTCCTTCATGAGAAGATCTATGAGATTTTTCAATCGATATAACTAAGATGTAGGACTCTACTTGCCATAAAGATCACACATCTTCTTTCATAAATCATATGCACCACCATCAGTCAAAATGAAATTGAAGTACACCTGCTTAGAGAAAGATAGTATAATAGTAGAGTCACATAGTTCATCAAGCTCATTCCAATAATCTCTATCCTAAATTTCTAGTTTTATTACCTTGTCTTTCAATGGCCTAACCTACTTCTTTTGCACCAACACCTACTATATTTGAGTCTTCCAATACTAGAAATTGATGCTAGCTAACTTCTCTATGTCGAAAATAGCACTGTCATTGGATGCATTTGAAGTAGTCCAAGTTGCTATAATAATTGCAAGTTATCCCCAAAAATTTTCCAAAGATAGTACAAGAGGGAAGAGATTGAGGTAATACATTGTTGTCCACACGCAAGGAAGCACTACAGTGCTTAAACAAAGCATTTGCTCTCAAAGAGACTACTCAAAAATAATTTTCAGCATAGTTGTCCATAAAACTACATTAAATAACAATACATCTATAGGAAAATGACCAAAATAATAATCTTCCACTATACTAGCGAGGTCTGGGTAGCAATCGAGATGTAAAATGAAACAAGCAATGTAGCAACCAAGTACCAAACAAGAACTATCAAAATATCCAATGTGTCAAATATATAGATGCATACAACAATGTGTATAAAGCATGTATATACCACAGACAGTGATGGGTATAGGGTATTCGAGCTAAAAAATAAATCAAACCATAGTCATCAATCTCAACAAAATGATAGTGCATGCATAAACCAAGTGAGCATAAATGAGTCTCCCAATAACATAGTCCTTGCATTTTTCAATGCATTTTTAGGAGCTACCTTGTTGCTCCCTCTCTTGCCATTTCATCCTATCACCTTACTTAGTGGTTTAACCAATCTTTGGGGGCCTTTTTGGCTTTCTTTAGCTTTGTCTTCCACATCGATTAAAGAGCTTTGGATCAACCATTACTCTATAGTTTAGGACATGTATGTTGTTTCATTATTTGGATAGCAACATGTATTGACTTGTTTTATGCTTCATTGTTGCTTATGGGGCGAGTTTGCAATACATAAAAAAAGGCTTTTGGATTTATTAGAGCTTTCTTAGCTCAGCTTTTGAAGGGTTCTTTGCTGTAATACCTTGTGGGCAACAATATTCACTATTAAGTCTTATGTATTAAATGCATATACATAGTTTGGATATGTTGCATTGATGTATTGATGCTTGGCATTGGTTATTATCCTTGGATATGCTTATGTTTAGCTCTAGGCTTTACCCATACATGCTCATATACACATAAACATATATGAGCAAGAGAAAAAATGAAGAGAGAGAAAGCAGAGGAGAGAGAATGGATACACACATAGAAAACACGTAGTTATAAACATGCATACACACACATATACAAACATATACATCCATACACAAATACATACATGCACATATATATGCAATGCATACATACATACGCATACACATACATACACATGTGTATGCAGGTACACATATGAGGTGAAGAAAGGTGAGAGACAAGGGGAAGAGAAAGAAAGAAGAGAAAAAGAGATGATGAGAGGGAGAGAGATGACACACATTTATGAGACTACACAAATAGACACACATATATTAAGCACATACATACATACATACACACATACTTGTATGCATGAATGCATGCACACACACACACAAAGCATATGAAAAACAATAAGCAAAAAGAAAAAAATATATATATATGTGTGTGTGTACGTATCATGTGTATGTATATAAATTATATATGAATAATTAATGATTAAATATTATTATCTAAATTACACTTAATCTATAATCAATATGTATATGTGGAGTTAACATTTATAATATGCACTAATACTCAATGATTATGTATTATTACTATTAATTTATTGTATAAATTAAGTATAGTTATAATATATATTACAATTATATGTAGTATGGATAATAATAAACAATAAGAATGATATATACGATATAATCGTAGTTAGTAATACATTAACGTTATTGATTACATATTAATCATCATGAATTATAAACACATTATTTAGTTGTTAATTTCACTCACACACACACACACACACACACACATATATATATATAGAGAGAGAGAGAGAGGAGGCTTCAATCCATTGAAAGGCATCTAAAAATTAAGTTAGCACCAAGAAGATTAATGAGAACACATTTAGATTTAAATTTCCTCCTTACTAGCAAATACATAATCCTTTTCATATAATTTTATGGAAACCATTCAAGGGAACACCTCAAATTATACATATAGTTGAAGATCCACCTTTGTTAGAGAAATCATTATGTGGAAGAATCAAAATGTATTAAAAAATATGTACTAGTTTTGCAATAGGATAATCTAATTAATACCTACCACTCATAATCACATTAAATATCCCATGGACATAGATTTTTTATAATAGACAGTGTTTTTTGTAAAATCCATGGAATTTTCTAGTACAAATTTACCATAGTAGGCATCATCACTATATGGTGTAGATTCACTAAGTAGTAGACAACATCTACGTGTCATTGGCTATGATTACATTTTCTTTAAGTTATCAACTATTGATAATTGATTTTTAACTCCCAAGATATGTTATGGAATTATGTTCATGGATATATATATATATATATATATATATATATATATGCACACACACACACACACACACACAAATATATTATATATAAATATATACATAAATGAATGAATGAATGAATGAATATAATGTATTATGTATATACATTAATACATAACTATATTTATAATATTAATTGAGGTATTATTATTAAAATTAATTATTATTATATATAATTATCTTTCATGTATTATTTGAATAATGATAATTGCTAGTAATACTTTAACGTTAGTAATAAATAATTATTAATATATCAATTAATCATTAATCATATATATATATATATTTGTATTTTAAGTAACATATTACACATATATAATTATATATGTATGTGATTAATTATTAATTTAGAGAGAGAGAGAGAGAGAGAGAGAGAGAGAGAGAGAGAGAGAGAGAGAGAGAGAGAGAGAGATTCTCAATATAGCTTATGGGTTATTAAAATTATGTGAGGTCATAGACTCAATGTGTGAGGATAATATGCATGCCATAATAGATTCAATGTGAAAATATGCTACCATTAAATGTGTTTGTCTTTGAGAAACTTTGAGAGGTGCGAAGAAGCACCTAGTTAATAGTAATGTTATTGTTATTTCTTTTAAAAAATCATACCTTTGTTCACATGAAAACACACACACACACACACACTCTCTCTCTCTCTCTCTCTCTCTCTCTCTCTCTCTCTCTCTCTCTCTCTCTCTCTCTCTCTCTCTCTCTCTCTCTCTCTCTCTCTCTCTCTCTCTCTCTCTCTCTCTCTTTACAGCAGGCTGAGGACCAGCGTACCCGACGCCGCACGAGGATCCGTGGGTTTCAGACCCCACAGCCACACCGACAAGAGATCTGGAGGATTCTTGATCTACATCGACAGCAGACTGAGATCCGACGACACTCGACACATTGGATCTCAGATCTCCAGTTTGCTCTTTCTCCACCGCCGATGTACCACATCCTGCATCCAGGACGGATCACCTGCTATTAGCGACTTCGACGACTGCTACTACATCCCAGGATAGTATATCTCCCTGCATCTGTTACATATACACATCGCACCACTTTATCACAGCCGACAGTTGTTCCCCTATCACAGCCGACATTTGTTCCCCCTTTGTAGCCATTATCTGGAGTACCAAAGCTACATATGCACATACACATACACGACACTTATCACACTCACAGCACCGTATTTTCAGTTTCCAGTTTTTAGCTTTTCATTCAGCACTTTTATTTTGGATAGCTGGACCTCATCAGTTGTATCACAGTTTGTCTCATAGGCTAGTTTTGGTCTTTAGAAGATGTTAATATAACTTTCTTTCTTTCTCTCTCTCTCTCTCTCTCTCTCTCTCTCTCTCTCTCTCTCTCTCTCTCTCTCTCTCTCTCTCTCTCTCTCTCTCTCTCTCTCTCTCTCTCTCTCTCTCTCTCTCTCTCTCTCTCTCTCTCTCTCTCTCTCTCTCTCTCTCTCTCTCTCTCTCTCTCTCTCTCTCTCTCTCTCTCTCTCTCTCTCTCTCTCTCTCTTCCCATGCCTCCTATGAGGGTCTTTGTACATGGGTGCTCCTCGAGTGATGTAACAAAAATGAAGTTAATAAATCACTTTGATCCTTTCAACTTGTAATGGAACTCCATCATCTAGGGCTAATATACATATACTACATATTCTACATGTAATCCAATATGTTGCATGAAGTTATGAGAGAGAGTAAGAGGACCTAAAAAACTTTGAGTCTCATGAGTTTGATTGCTTGGGTGAGGCTATATTTGTGATCCTCTTGCTACTTAACTATGCTTCAATAAATTCTCTTTTCAGCCCTAAAAGGTATGAGTTATGCACAACGTTTTTCCAAGCCTAAGAAAACCAAAAAAATTGGGTGGTTTTGATTTTGGAAACTCCACCCCAACGTATATCAAACTTGGATACATGTTCCTCCATCTATGCCAAAATCCACCTTAATGCTATCATTGGAGAGTCCATTAGTATTTTTTATTATTGTAGAGGTGGATCAAGGCACCACGATGAAAGATAAAGCATTTCAGGTAAAACATAATATCATGCATGTGTCATGAAAGATAGGATAATGTGTATGGGTGGAATATATATGTTTAATAGTGCTCTTGCTTGCCCAACTATGTAGAGCAAAGGCCATCATAGTTATCTATTCTATTCAATGAAAGCTTTTAGGGGACAAGATATGTGTCAACTCCCTCCAAACTTAAGGATGGCTTCTTGATGACAATTTAAGTCTATGACTTTGTAGAGGCGATCAGCCGCCGAGACCCACAGACCGCTTATTGTTTCAAGCATTCCAAGCCGAGTACTAATGGCTACCTCTCACATAGCAGATGCGCTATCCTTCTCTATGAGTGTAGTGAGCTTACCTCCATGCCCGATTGAGTTACCTCCTCTCTCGAGCACTCCGGTAGCTTTACAATCCAAGTGCAAGCTTCAAGCAAGCTCCATCCTCAAGCTCCACGCTCCGAGATCCATCATCGCAAGCAAGAGAAGAGAAGAGAAGAAGAGAGGAGAAGATGGAGAGCTTCTCCACCACGGTCCCTCACCCTCACCCTCACACACTCACTCTCTCACACTCTCACACTCTCTCTATCAAGCACAAGCTCAAGCAAGCAAGCAAGAAGAAGAAGAGGAGGAGGAGGAGGAGGAGGAGGAGGAGAGCTCCTTTTGGACATACACAAGAATAAGCTTATTGTTTATATACAAAACCCTAAATCCCTTTTGGATGGTCATCCCCTTATCCCCTTTTTTACATGGCCGACGGGCCATGGCCTAGGCCCTTTTTTCCATTGTCCTCCTATCTTCCTAGTTTCCTTTCTACAGCCCATCTACCTTTACAATTTGCACGGGTGAGAGCTATGGCACTCTTAAAATAAATCATGGTGCACCTTGCACTCTTTTACAAGAGTTTTGACTTGTGCTTTTTCTTGTGCACCTTTCTCCTTGATTGAGGACTTTTCTGCACTTCTTGTATTTCCATATTTTTCTTGGTGTGCCTTTGTCTTCTGTTTCACTTTTTCCTTGGTCTTGTCTTCTACTTTAGATTTTTTGGATTTTCCACCTTGTTAGTATGAGGGTTAACATTATCCCCCTCCTAGACGAGTGCCAGTCCCATGGCACTCACCGTCATAGGTAGCAGGCTTTGGCATGCACCGAAGACATGGGTGGAAGGGACATATGTGGTTTGCCTTGGAGGAGTTTTGGTGGTGGTGCAGATGAAGGTCATTGGTGGCACGTTGTTGGCCTGGGTGGCTGGTGGTAGGGTTGTTGGAGTTGGTGATAGGGCTGTTCTTTGTTGGGAATTGCACTGATGGTTGGCACAAGTGTTTTTTTTTTGGGATTCTGCACATGAAAATTCTTTGGTGGGCTTGCATGATGATAAAGGATAAGAATTCAGAGTTGAGTGTTGATGAAGGGCTAACTGTACTTTCATTGCAGTTTGCAATACCTGCAATTGAAAACCTTTATAGGTGGTCTCTCCCTAGGGGTAGTGCTAGTTTTCTTATCTTGCACAAGATGTAGTTTGATTAGTTTGGGAGACAAGTCGAACTCTAAGCAAGCTGAGAGTATTGTCCTGCACTTGAGGATTCAAACTGTGTATATATTGTGGTTCAGATATTATGTGAGTGCACGTGCATACTTAGATATTACGTAGTTAGAAGACTACTTGTCTGGTTCCTCGTAGCAATGGGTGGATGAAGCAAGGGTTCGATGGGGTGGGAAAACTTGTCGATATTGAGGAGAAGTACACTTTAAGGCTTCTTGAGACATCATTTGTGATTTTGACAACACGATGTAGCAGAATTGAGCTCATTGATGCCTTATTTTGGTAGCTGGTGGCTACTTGTAATGGTTGAAGAGTATAATGTACTTTCCATGGTCTTCCATGCCTTGCTTACCATTGTTGATTGCAATGGCACTCAGATGGAGTGTGAAAAAGAATTGTGCAAATGGTTCAAGGTGACAGGTCTAACCATAGACGAGACGAGCTCCCTAGGTATGCCATGCCCTTGATGTGCCCTGAATAGTTGTGGGGGATGTGTAAAAGGGCTAGGGGATTAGGGGCGGAGTCAGCTGACCAAGGTCACCGAACGTACCTAATTTGAGGACCCCTAGGTGTCATGCTATGATTGTGAGTGTTTTTTTCTTTTTCTTTCGTTCTTTTCTTTTCTTCTTCTTCTTCTTTTTTTTTAAAAAAATAACATGAGTACAACCATTGCAATACATTGAGGCTATCAGCCTTTCAATTGGATTGGGAAATGTTAAGATTCAAAGGCTGTGAAAATGGATATTATTGTAACATCCCCCCCATGACCCCCGTACTTTTCCCCCCATGAGAACATCCCCCCTTCAAAATTTCCTAAATTTTTTGAATTTTTTTATCCCTCCCTCTCTCCCCGCCGACCGCACGTCGAGGAGAGAGAGAGGGAGTGAAGTGTGTGTGATGGGGGGGCATGCAACCCCCCCAAATGGCGGGGAGCTCTCCCCTCCCCCTACTGCAGCATGCCCCCCCCCTCCGTCTTCTGGACAGCGCGCCCCCCCTTTTCATCGTGAGCAAGTGGCCGCCATAATGATGCATGGGCCACATGGTGAAACCGCCCCCCCCCCCCCAGTTGAAATACTATATAAAGGGCTTAGCCTTTATGCAAGAGGGATGGATGATCAGGCCGTCATGCTAACAAGAGAGAGAGTGTGTGAGAAAGAGAAGAAGGAGGAGGAGAAGAAGAAGAAGAAGAAGAGGGAGAGAGAGAAGAAGAAGGAGGGAAAGGGGAAGGAGAAGAGGGAGAGAAGGAGAAGAAGAAGGAGAAGAAGAGAGAGAGAGGAGAAGAAGAAGAAGAAGAAGAGGGAGAGAGAGAAGGAAAAGACAGAGAAGAGGGGGAGAGAGAAGGAGAAGAAGAGAAGGAGAAGAAGAGAGAGAGAGGAGAAGAAGAAGAAGAAGAAGAAGAAGAAGAAGAAGAAGAAGAAGAAGAAGAAGAAGAAGAAGAAGAAGAGGGAGAGAGAGAAGGAGAAGAAGAAGAAGAAGAAGAAGAAGAAGAAGAAGAAGAAGAAGAAGAAGAAGAAGAAGAAGAAGAAGGGAGAGAAAGAAGGAGAAGAAGAGGGAGAGAGAGAAGGAGAAGAAGAAGAGAGAGAAGGAGGAGGAGAGAAGAAGAAGAGGAAGAGGGAGAGAGAGAAGGAGAAGAAGAGGGAGAGAGAGGAGAAGAAGAAGAAGAAGAAGAAGAAGGAAAAGAACTTGAAGAGAAATCTAAAGGCCAAACACGAAGACTCGTTCACGGCCATCAAGAAATCCCCTCGAAAATGGTGTCCTCTAACCCTCCTGCTATTCTTATTGCTTATTGTTCATGGTTTTTCCTCCATACTTAAAGTGCATGATTATGAAAAGTCAAGTGCCTAAGTTGCATGAAATATTGACTGGCCTAGTACATGAAATATTGTAGCACGAAATATTGCAAATACGGGATGATTGCATGAGAGTCAAGTGGACAAATAGAATGGATTCTGCATAGATTGAGGCACATGAAATGATAAGGTTTTCATAAATTTTTACATAAAATGATAGACCTTCGCATAGAGCAATGCCTAAATTAACCAATAAAAATCATGATTTGCATCTGCATAAAAATTAAACACACGAAATGTTAGTTTCCATTCATAGGATGTAATTGCACCGATGGATAGAAACCTAGACTTTCATATACGCAAGTCACATGAGATCCGGTGCATTAGGAATAAGTATAATTGCTTGCGAATTGATTTATCGATCTTGTTGTAGACTATCACAAATGGATATGTTCCTAGCTTAATAGAAGTTGGTGACCTAACCCTAAATGGACTGTTGACCCAAGTTATGCTTGATTGTGTGAAAAGGGTATCTCCAAGTGAATATTGACTAGTTGTGTTGGTAAGAAGAGAGAATCTTACTAAGGATAGGTGGATCATAAGCAAGGTGATTGCTTGACGTGGTTTTGGATGCTAATCCAAGTTGTTGTGATTGATGATTTCATGGCCGGGTCTGTGATGACTAATTGCCATGGGAACAAAAAGGATGTTTTCCTAACTAAAGGATGTTAGGCTGGTTGTTTCAGCTTGATTGTTTCTGAAAGGATACTTAAGGATTGGTTGTGGTTTTGGATGAATATCCAAGTGATTATATTTTCATAGCGGGAACTGTAAGGATAAATTGCCATGGAAACAAAAGGGATGTTTTTCCTAGTAAATGTTATTAGGTTGGTTGCTTTAGCTGTGAATGATTTCCTAAAGGGATAATTAAGGAAGGATGGCGCACTACCCCCCACAAACCACCAAATCCTAACCAAGGGGGTTATGAATCTGCACCGGGAATGTGGACCGAACCCGCCGCGAGAGGTCTCTCCATGAAAATTACTTGCCATAGGAGGACGCTTGGGTGCCAGTGGGGGCTTTGGCCGTAAATCCCAATGCTCCGGACCCTACACAAGTGTTCTACGTGACTCGAGATGGGATCTCGAGGCCTTAATACTAGTTACAAGGCAGAATCTTGGTAGGATAAACCTTCGGGTTTTATTGCCAGGAGATGGAAGGATTTTTCTGCAGAGGCAGAAAGGAACACTTAATTCTTCTATATGGGCAGGAGACAAACATTAATCTGAAGATAAGTTAAGGAAGTGTTTCATCTTGTTTTATCTTAATTTCATGTTAGTGTCCTAAATTACGTAAAGGAACCTGTGATTAATGGGTCAATTAAGGAAGTTGCTTTTTTGTGTCAAACATAATGTGGTAGGTAATTAGATAACTAAAACAACCCCCAAGGGAAGCATGGTGGATGTGGCCAATGGGGGTATCCTACAGAAGGGTAGTCTCGGTTAGCCGAGAGCTTTCCTCAATGGAATTTATTTGATGCAAACGTTAGATAGACAAGGTCCTTAGAGCTTATAAGTTAAAAACTTGATTCATATCGTTTTAGGGGACCGAAATGGGACTATGCCCTACGGGCAGGGAGGTCGAGCGATGCATCCTTCTCGTTTCCCATTCTCTTTGAACCAAGTGTGGTATGAGTCTAGTCGGGTCCAGTTGTATCGACGCAAAGTGGAGCGGTTGTTGAACGATGCTAAAAGGCTGTTAGGAAGACTTGACTGCTAGGAACCCGGACTTCAGGTTGATCCTAGTGGGAACAACCGGATAAGTTCCATTGCGAGGCAGACTCGAGAGACCCTAGTTGGCAAACCCCGTGTCATTCCTTGGGAGTGCCGAGTGGCGTCTTCTAGATTGATCTCTCGATGGGCTGCTAAGACATGTCCCGCAATTTGAGGGGCGGGCACGTTACAATTATAGCGATGATTGTGTCCTAGCCACATTGCTAGAGGAACAGTTGTTGAGATGGAGAGATACACTGGAGATTTTGCAAAACCTCTTTGTAACATGCGATGTTGGTACAATTGAGGTAACAGCGTCATGATGAGTGCTAAGTATAGAGTTTGACCCAGAAAGAGAGAGTGCCACCACTGATCATGCTTTGGACCATGCGATATGGGCAATTGGCAAGGGTGATTTTAGCTTTTGACAGCAAGACTTTTGTCATGGCTCTTTGTGAGGTTGGTGGTCTTGCGGTGACTTTGGGCATTGAACACTTTTGTACAAAGACATGTGTTGTCCTGCATCCACTTGACACTTCGTGAGAGTATGTGCAAGTCACATGCGTCAATTATGATAAACAAATGCAACACAAAATACATTACTTTATCTAAATCCTATGGTGTTGATTGCAATGCATCTCATCGGCGCTTGTTAAAGACGTGACATGTATTAGTAGTAGGTAACATAGGTGTGTACAATTTGGGGAGCTTGCCCCTTTAACCACTTAAGGACAAAAACCTATGGCAAGATGGCCTTTGGTAAGCAGCTTATACAACATAGGGGCTATTATATTTGTATGAGGCGGGGTGAGTTTGGGTGGTCGAGAGACTGGGGATGTGCCAGTGAGGGGCTCCTATCAAGCCGGCAGGCAGGGGAGATATCGTCTTCTAGGACCCAGATGGTGTAGTCCATGGCCGTTGCCGTTTCAAGCATGCTTTTAAATAATTCATCAAATTCCCTCTTGTTTCTAGCTGCCTTTTTCTCTTTCGAGCACCTGGTGCCTGAGCATATGGGGGGGCCTGCACGGCAGGGGTCACTACCCCTTGGGCATTCCCTTGTGCCTTCCTCTTCTTGGCCTAGGGAGTTTGCGGCCTGCATCCCAAACGGTGTCGCTTTGGGCCTCGTTTCGGCGTATACCTCTTTAGGGTAGGTACATAGCGCTCTAGTGGAGGAGCTTGTGTCGTATCCTCCCTCTGATGGTGGAGAGCTTCCTTGCAGCCCAGCTGCACTATTGTGTGTGCTCCATGATGGCTACTGTAGGGGAATCTGCAAAATGTGAACCAAGGGTTAGGCCCTGAGGCAGGATAGAATTATTCTCATGAAATGGTTTAAATAGTGGATTATTAAGCACATATGACGAGGAGGGGTGAGGTGAGGCATGCAATGGTCGTTGTAGAGGGACATCCGGCCCCCGTGATGATGTTCGTCCTACCTCGACTACGGGGCGTATTCCAGCCAGTAGCAGATCTTTGCTCACTCCCAGTTGCATAGGCTTGTTGTGATGGAATGGGGTAGGGTTCATTCTTGGAAGGATGGATCAGAAATGGGGGAATGCCTGTAGAAGGGGACGATGCCCTATGTACACCCTCAGAGCTATTGGTCAAGGCTTCCCATGGTGGCCATGAGGACTGCATGCCCTCTATTCTAGAGGTGGGAATGGTCACACGACTTCTAGACATGTGGTGAGAGGAGGACCCTAGGAGCTCAGCATGTCAAATCCAAACTTTTCTCCTTGCACTTGACTATCATTGCTTGTGTGTGTGCTCGCTTTGCTTCTTTTTTTTGTATCATTTATACACAGTCACAAAACACATTGTTCATTTATGTACAATTTATGCATCCATGTCACTTCATGAGGATAAAAACCAATTGTAGAACTTAGGATTGTACTGGAGTGTGGCACACACATCCAGTACTCATGGCAGCTTACTCAATAACAATAGATATTTTGCAACATCGAGTAGCATGGTATCTTGTTCGAGTTTACTCGTAACATGTAGCTCCTCCTCAATGAGAATCTTATCAACCAGAGCATTTTCTTGGCTAGTTCCGGCTAAGTCCATACCCCTAATGGTAGTCACGACTCGAAAAGAAGTTGGTGTCACATAGGTTATGTCTCTTTGAGACCGCCATTTGGCCAATCGCTCCTTTGAGACTGTCATAATGTGGGCACGCAATTTGGCCATTATAACATGGTTTTCTAACCAATGTTTTTCGAATTGACTTCAACCCTCTGATTGTCGCTTTAGTTGCTCTATCTCTAAGATATTTGGTTGGCAAAGTAATCGTTGAATGTCATAGTTAAGCATAAGTCGTCGGCTTCCTCGTCTCAGAGATGAGTTGCATGTGCTTATGTAGGAGCTTGTCATAGTGCTCATCAAGATATTCTTGCTCTTCCTAGGATTGAGAAAATGGAAAATATTCCTCAAGCTGCTCCTTAGGGAATGCATCCATGTCTGCAAGGACATAGACACATGCGAATAATTTGAGTTAGCATCCAACTCAGTTAAGCATTCTGTGACACTTCTATGTTCAATGAGGGCTTGCTTGGTTGCTATCTCATGCAAGGTTCTAGGAGTTTTCCTAGGCTTTAGCATAGCTGGGGGCTCAAGCCTAGATAAGGAAGATTGGTCAACACTAGGATTTCTTATGTCCTCAAGGTTTCCATGTTTCTCCTGAGGCCTTGCTGCTATTGTGTCATGGTTCTCCTTGGATGTGACCGGTATAGTCTTGTCATCATGTTGATCCAATGTTATATCCACTCTTGATCGGTCAATGTGAGTTCTGTTGTTGGTGGATTGAGTGTTGCAAGCAACCATTGATGGTAATGGTTGCTTTGACTTCTCAGAACACATGGATGCGTCTGAGGTTTCACCATTGCTAGGAGACATGGCGATGGGTTCATTGGTGGATGGACTTGACATTTTATTCCTTGGCTCTTCAGTGCTCTTGGTCTCAATCTTCTTGGCGTTTGTTACCACTTGCAACTGTTGTTGTTGTTTTCATTGTTTCCTCCTCTTTTTCTTAGGCAATTGAGGTGTATCCCTTGAAGACTCGGGACCTTGAACTAGGTCAGTTGTCGTTGATGTGCTTAGTTGGGCATCAATATTCTCTTTCTCTAGTGTGTCTTCATGGGACATAGCTACAGTCTATTGAACAGCCTCGTGAGGTTGTGAGGGTATGATTGCCGCTCCTGCTAGGGAGTCTAGCTCCTTAGTCAATTCTCCTTTTTTTAGCTCCTCCTCCAATTCCTGATTGGAACCGGTAACCACTAGTTCAGTGGATTGGCTATTGTTGGTGAATTGCGGTGCCAAGTCCTTAGGCAAATCAAAAGTGGTCATGTCTTCTGTTGCCCTTTGAGCATTCACTTGTGCAGATTGAGCATCAGTTGAGCTAGTTACAATGGATTGCACAAGCATATCCTTAGGCTGAGAACTAAGGGTGGTGTCATGTCCCACCTCTTGGACATTTGAAAGTTTAGATGGAGATAGAGATCGGGACTAAGTGGCTACACTTGGCAACTGCTACTATGCTTCCTGTTCCATTTAAGGAAAGAGGGTGTAGGAGATTTGGGGCTCCTAGGTGGCCTTGGCACTGGCCAAAAGATTTGCTCGTGGCTATTAGATGACTCTACCATTTGCTTTATTGAGCAATTAGCCTTATCATGAGCAACATTGCACCTATGGTGCTCATTATCCTCTTGAGAAGTCAAAGACTCCTTGAGAACTAGCGGCTTTTGTGCACACTCAACGGTTACATCTGATATCCACTTGTTAAGCATGCTAGGCTATGGATCTACCCTTTGAATAGTCTCGTTTGGTTTCTTGATTTCAATCGTGAGGGGCTCGATCACTCCAATGTTTTTGACTTGAGACTTGTTTTTTTGTTTAGACTTCCTCATGTGCATCTTCACTCTTGATACATCCTAGCCTTTAGCTATCAAAGGTGGTTTAGCAAGGGGTTTTGGCACCCAAATCCATCGATTACCTACGTAATACCCTTGAGCACATAGCAATGCTTTGGATATCCATCGTGACATTGTGCTGGCTCTCCATTGATGCCTTTGTCTATAAGGCTTGGGCTTCTTTTGTGGTCTTCTATGATATTTGTAGGCCCAAAGATTATCCTTGGCATTGTCTGCTAATCTTCTTGTTTCAAGCATGGCCTCGCTCACTGGTTCTCTCTGTTCAACATGTGCTTGTATCAACTCTTCCAACAAGTCCTTGCTCTCGTTAGTAGGCTTGTCTATTATGTTAGCACATTCCTTGTCTTTCCCTTGACGTTCAATGAGGTCACCCTTGCTAAAGGTTATGGCTATCCTCACACCCAGTAGTGTCAAGTGTATCCTTTGTGCTATATAATAATCCTCGCACTTTGTTGCCCTTTTGAAGGGTCTTCCTAGGAGGGTTTCTTTTCCACAATTAGCACTATTTAGAGGGACATGGAAGAGGATAGGCAAGCTTTATGTTTCAATAGTTACAAGGATTTTACACTTCCCTATAAGTGCTTGTGAGTGTCCCCCATAACGACTAAGAGTTGCATTAGTCAGTGTGAGCTCTGGTTGGCCTAGTAGGGTCCATGCGTCATAGGTCAAGATATTAAAATTAGTTCATTCATCAATGAGAGCATCGACAATGTGCTCTCTTTTCGCGGTGAGTTTGACCCTAAGATAAGTAGATGGTACCATGTCTTCATCTTCCATATCTTGGCTTGTAAATTTAAGCCTACATACCTTTGATTCCCCAACTGCACGACTAGATGTGGATTCTCCACTGATGTCTTGGGGTCATCTGTGCAATGCCATTCAAGGTGCATCTATTATCAGGACTGTCATGCCTAGTCATCCTCATAGTTGTAGCTTGATGTTATTCCGTTGTTCCGCTCTAACTAGATATAGTCTGAATGCAACCTATATGTGTTTTTGTGGTGTGGCCTTTTTGCCCTTGTTGGCTAGACTGGCCCATTGAGATTCTAGGTTTCTTGTTGCGTCGTCTTACTCGTTTTAGATTCATTTTTGGGTCTATGACTCCACTAGCTGCCGTTAAGGCGTCGACTCTCTCAACAACCTACTCAAGCTGCTAAACGACTGCGTCCTGTAAATTCACCTATTCCTTGCACCAAAATCGAGTTTTGGGCATCAAGATGGCTCACAAAGATTTGCACAGTTGAAACCTAGCTGGCTCTAGTGTAAATTTCCAAAAAAAATTGTAAAGATCTTACTCGGCCTAACTTGTCCGAATTACAGGGGCCGAGTGGTGGATTCGGACGGGACGAATAGGAATAGTGATTGAATTTGCAGCTTGGATGACTGAATGGACGTGGCCGAGGGTCGAGTTAGGTAAGTGGGCTGAGTCAATCATTCGGACAGGGCCGAGTGGAAATGGTTGAGTTGGTTTGGGCCGAATTGAGTTGGCCGAGGGCCGCGTATCCAAACAAGGCCGAATGGTATGTTCACACGAGTCTAGACGAGAGGGCTGAGGGCCGAATTTAAAGGTGTTGGTCGAGTTGTCCATTCGGACGGGCCAAATTGGCCAAATCCAAGAAGGCCCATGGCCGATTCTGGGACACAGCCCAAAACCAAGCCACTCGAACGGGCCGAGTCACGTGCAGCGACAGTAACTCTGAGGATAATTTCGTTAAATCTAGCGTTCCAACCAATCACAAGGCACACAAACTTTCAGATTACAACAAGGACGTAGGAGGAAGGGTTTGATATACCTGATGTGTGTGAAGAACTCCCCAATGGCAAGATCAACTCGAATCACCAATGGAAGCTCTCTCTCTCTCTCTCTCTCTCTCTCTCTCTCTCTCTCTCTCTCTCTCTCTCTCTCTCTCTCTCTCTCTCTCTCTCTCTCTCTCTCTCAATGCTAGGAAAAAATGAGCTCTTCTATGGTCTCCTGGCCTCTTATTACCCTGCCCAGGCCTGTATTCACCTTAGTCTTGCTCCCCTTACCAACATTTAACCCAAAAATTTCTTTTTTTTCCCTTCTTTTCCCTGTTTGGGCCTGTTATACAACAACAGAAAACCCTACTGCATGCTCAAATGTTTTGATCCTATCCTACCTAAATGCAAACAAAAATAATAAAGAAAGTACCTACGCTACTCCAACCTACCTTTCCAATTCCAAAAAACCAAAAACCTACTTGCTAAGGAGATCGAATACCTATTCAAACTTCCTTATTTCCTACCTATCTACCTCAAGCACCGGTTCGGGGAAAACCCTACTTCGATGCTCGATTCGAAGTGCGCAAGCACTCAAGGCTTGAATTCGTTGGTCCCGACAATGGAACCAAAATGTGGAGGCGATCAACTGCCGAGACCCACGAACTGCTTATTGTCTCAAGCATTCCAAGACAAGCACTAATGGCTACCTCTCACATAGCTGACGCACTACCCATCTCTGCGAGTGTAGTGAGCGTATCTCCATGCCCGATCGAGTTATCTCCTCTCCCAAGCATTCCAATAGCTCCATGATCCAAGTGCAAGCTTCAAGCAAGCTCCATGCTCCGAGCTTCATCGCCATGGGCAAGAGAAGAGAAGAGAAGAGAAGAGAAGAAGAGAGGAGAAGATCGAGAGCTTCTCCACCACGGTCCCTCACCCTCACACACTCTCTCCCTCACACTCTCACACACTCTCTCTCAAGCACAAGCTCAAGTAAGCAAGAAGAAGAAGAAGAAGAAGAAGAGATCTACTTTTGGCCACACACAAGAATGATCTTCTCATTCACTTTTCAACTTTATATACAAAACCCTAAATCCCTTTTGGCCAGTAATCCCCTTATCCCCTTTTTTACATGGCCCAGCCGTGGCCTAGGCCCTTTTTCCCATTGTCCTCCTATCTTCCTAGCTTCCTTCCTACCGCCCATCTACCTTTACAATTTGCATGGGTGGTGAGAGCCCGGTGCTCTTAAAATAAATCATGGTGCGCCTTGCGCTCTTTTACAAGAGTATTGACTTGTGCTTTTTCTTGTGCGTCTTTCTCATTGATTTAGGACTTTTTTGCATTTCTTGTGTTTCCATATTTTTCTTGGCGTGCCTTCGTCTTTCGTTTCACTTTTGCCTTGGTCTTGTCTTCTACTTTAGATTTTTTGGATGTTCCACCTTGTTCGAATGAGGGTTAATAGACTCTATTAAGGGCAAGCCCATCAAACTTGTGCATCGTAAAGGATCCCCACGTACTCCACTAGTTCTCTTTCCTATTCTTGATCTTCACTTCTTTTTGTATAGTCAAATGGTTTTGGGTTTGTTAAGTTGAGGTGTATAAAGCTTATCTGAAACTCATCAACAATTAAGTGAGTATATTCTTCATAGAAAAAATGGGATGCTCGATCAGTAAAAGTATAGGTTGGTCATGGGCTAGTCATATGATGAGAATAAAGGAAGTTATTCATGGATTTGTCTTATATGATCATGAATCTTATTGTCTAACATTCATACTATTAAGATTTGACTAGTTGTGTTGTAAAAAATATACATAACTCATGACTAGATCATCTTGAAGGGTTATAGCTCTTGCGTGATACGAAGTGTCTTTTGTAAATTGTAGAAAAACTTATTCTCCTAGAAAGACAATACAAGGTTATTTTCTACATAACCCTTGATAGATCATCTTGAAGGGTTACAGCTCTTTCATGATACGAAGTGTCTTTTGTAAACTATAGAAAACTTGTTTTCTTAGAAAGGCATTACAAGGTTAACCATCTTGATATTACAAGGTTAATCATTTTGGCCTCTATCTATAATAAGGGAGCTTTACATAAACTTATGTCTCATGAACAAAAGAATGGGTCTAAAAGCCAAAGTAAGCCAAAAACTAAGTCCTAGGGTTTTATCTTCAAATGAGAAATGAGTATAAGAAATAGCTTAGGGACAAACATGAATATGAACTTGTATGCAAACAACTTTTAAGTGTTGATGATGAGCTATTCTCAGAAGATTTTATTCCTTGAAGAGGGAATGTTGTAATTGTGTTCTCCTTGTGAGAGAAATTCATTGTGGGACATTCAAAGGAAATTATTATGGTGTTGATAAACATATTTTAAGATACCTTTTTTGTGTGGAAAAGAAATGATTTCCTCATTAAAGATGGATTATTTTTCCTTGCTTTTATTTGAACTTTGATAAATCCCCTAAGAGGTGAGAGTTATACTTGTCCTAAGGGTTTGACGCATGGGTGTGTCACCTCCATCATCACACTGTGAAAAATATGTTTATAAAGGCAAAGGACCTGGATGGGTATTGCTCAATATACTAGCCGAGTGGTGTGAAGGCCACCATGGAATGTTGGTTTGCTCCTATAGTAGCTTGGTAGTCAAGGAGGCTCTTTGATAACCCATGATGGGGAACGTGGGATAGGATGGAAAACCTCGGTGGCCTAACATCTATGGACATCAGAGGACCCTATTCTAGATAACGGGCTGATTATGGATTGTGTCCATATAGGTATCTAGATTCTTTGAATATGGGTCCTAGTGTGAGGGGTGGAATATCAAATTCACTACAAGGGAATGGAAGCATAGTGAAGGCTAGTTTTGATGAATTTTAACAGTGTCACTAAAAGCATCGCTGTAATGGTTTTTATGAGTGTCTCTATGCCTATCGCTATATATAATGACATTTTGTGATGCCAATAGCGATGCTTTGCAATGTAAATAACAAGGGTATATTGTGGAAAAAATGCATTGAAAGTAAAGTGTGGAATCTTTGCATTGAGATAAGTGGAGAGAGAGAGAGAGAGAGAGAGAGAGAGAGAGAGAGAGAGAGAGAGAGAGAGAGACCACCATCGTCATTCACAAAGGAGACGACCGCGAAGGAGAAGGAGGGTAGCCATGAAGGACAAGAAGAAGATAGCGAAGGGATTCTCCTTCAAGCTTTGAGGAGAGAGAAATGGAGAGATAGAGAGAGGAAGGGAGAGATAAATAAAGAGAGGGAGGGAGAGAGAAAAGGAGAGAGAGAGAAGAAAAGGAGAGGGAAAGGGAAAGAGAGAGAGAAAGAGAGAGAGGGAGGGAGAGAAATAAAGAGAGGGAGGGAGTAAGAAATAGAGAAAGGGAGGGAAATATAAATAAATAAATAAAGAGTATAGATAGAGAGAGAGAGAGGAGGGAGGGAGAGAGAAATAGAGGAAGGGAGAGAGGGAGGGAGAGGGAAGGAGAGAAATAAAGAAAATGAGAGAAAATAAAGAGAAGAGGGAGAGAGAGAGATATAAAAAATTAGAGAGATGAAGGGAACAAAGAGAAAAAGAGGGAAAGATTGAAATAAGGAGGAGGGAGGGACAGAGGGAGGTAGAAATAAAAGAAAAGGAGGGAAAATAGAGAGAGGGAGAAATAGAGAAATATATATAAAGGGAGGGAGAGGGAGAGAGGAAAATAGAGAGATGGAAGGGGAGGGAGAGAGAGAGAAATAGAGAGAGAGAGGGGGGGGGGGGCTAGGAAGAGAGTATAATTGGATCTAAGTTCCGATTGTGGTCACTACATGCAAATTAGTTATGCCAGCTTTGCGAAACAATAGAGCCTTATCATACCCAAACTTGTCATAGGGGTATGCTAGCATCACAGATTCAACAATTGTGAGCATATTGGGAGAGAAGATTACCATTTGCACTATTGAGATAAATACTTAATCAAGATAAGAAAATGCTCATATATTTTATCAAGAGTTTACAAGGTTCAATAGTAAACATTGGAATATAGAGTACATCCCAACATGATAATTACTTAGAAGAAATATATGACAATGGACTAGACTTTCTTGGCTACCATTGTAGCATTACACTATGTGAAAGATTACAGAGTGTTCTCAGAGTCTAAGAAAGGTCAAGACCCAAAGAGAGAGTCAAAGAAGGAAGTAAAGAGGAAGAATGAATAATGGTGAGTCAAACTAACAAAAGTGCAGAGGACAGAGAGAGGAACACAACACTTCTTCTCTGATTCTTTTATGGCTTTTGGTATATGTGGTATCCTATTACTGCACCATTGCTATCACCATCAATGACCTCTTTTAGATGCCATTCCATGAATTTTATTTTTGGGCCATCTTGCACTTGACACATGGCATGCAATTGGGCCATCTTATGCCTATTGGGTCATCTTGTGCTTGACACATGGTGTGCAATTAGGCCATCTTGCACTTGACACATGGTACGCACAGAGGACTCAAACCCGCGAAAGTCACTCGTCAATGGAACCTTTTTCTTCCAAAGTGAGTGCATCTTATGCAACTTCTGGTGGTACAGGCATGAGGTTGGGCCCACGATTGGCATGGTTGGTAGTGGTAGACTGAGTAGAATGGATAGGACCAAATAGGGAGGGGGCTTGTTTTGGGCGAGATGTAGGCCAAGAAGAGCCCAAGGTAAGGGTGAGAGTAAGGAATAGTGGAGTTGGTTGTGTTGAAGCTTAACATCCATGTAGTTCCTATGTGGAGGTTGCAAAATCTAATGAGGGTAGAGTTTTTCCACCAAGATCTCCAAGTAATAGGCACCGATCTGTGTGACTTGTTGGAGATGATTGCACTCCACCCTTGCCACTTTGAGGTATTGTGTTAAGTGCTCAATCCTCTCACCTGATTGACTAGTACCATCCTAAAGAGAGTAGATGCACATCATCATGTGCTTAGATGCTAGGGCCTTCGACAACATCAATCACCCTTTTAGTTGTTCCACTGTAGCATGTAGTTTGATGTGATGCTCCAGCTCTTTTATCTCTATGCACTGAGCCTTAATCTCTTTTGCCTTTGTGCATTGGGCTTTGGCCTCCTCCTTAGACTTCTTCTGCAAGGTGCGCTTCTTTTGGATTGTGCCAGGATCTGAGCTTAGGTGTGAGCTCCTCTTGTGGTTTGGCTATGACTAGGGTAGTATCAGAAGAGATGACACCTCACTACATTGTCTAGTCCAAGTTTTTCTAGACTGGTGGTGAGATGTGCTTGTATGAGTACTCAACCTCTGCATTGTTGTGACATTGTGAGTTCACACTCGCCAAAAAACCTAGGATGAGTAGTTTGAATAATTTGGTGTCGGTCTTGTGTAGTTGTTAGTTCTATCCATTTTTTTGACTATTCTACAACTAAATAAATAGGAGTGTAAGAAGCTTTGGTGTTGTGTCCAAAGAAGGGTTATGGAGAGAAAGAAGTGATACCTTGAGCATGACTTGTTTTTTCCTCTTTTGACTCAGGCTTTGAAAGAAGATACTCTTTGATGGGAAAACAATTGCATGTTTGCATGGGCTAGGAAAGGAGAGAAAAGCATGTTAGCTTTATGTATAAAAAGCAAGCAAAAAGTAAGAGGGGGAAATTAGAAAGACACGGCCTGTGTATTCCTACATGTGGGATGCTAAAGTTGAAAGGTGTGACGTCCTAATAAAAGAGCATTACTACATCCCAGTTGATTGGCATTTTGAAGATCATGACATATTATTTTGGAGCATCAAGCCTCAATCTATTCGTAGCAACATAGTAGTGCCCAACTTCCCACTCCTCTAGGACCTAAGTAGTTTGATTGAATAAGCCAACTAGTGATATCAAATACCGACCTGAAAGTTGGAAGGTGATTTGAGTAACTAAACAAGGATACAAGTATAGGAAGCCACACTATTATTACTGTTCTCTTCTTTGCCAATGGAGCTGCCTCTTGTCATCAACAACCTTGAATCTTGAGATAATGAAGAAAACTTGTTACATGAATTATCTCATGTGATTTTGTACACCCTACTTAATCTCCACATCTTCATCTCAAGCCTTTAAGCTCTTTTTAACGTATCTTTTCTCTTTTGACTCCACTTCTCTCCTTAAAGTAGTGATTGAGAACCTTATCAAATTCAAGTTGAGCTCTTTCTACACAATCACTTCAAGGTTCTTCCCAAAAAAAAATCTAATAAGCCAATGAAATCCCTTGAGTTATCACTTCTTGTGATCCACTTGAAGGAAGTTTATCATTTATCTATGATGCCATTGTTATGAGCTTAAAGCTTATTGGCTTCTCAAATAACACCACTATTAGGCTTACTTTACAAGACCTATTGAGCTAAAGGTTTTCCTTGGCTTCATACAGTTGTGCTTCAAAACTTCAAAGGAAATCTCACTTGGTATTATTTTTTACTTCTTTCATCTTGCTTTGCTCTTGATCCTTTGCAGATTTGTGGCTTGACACAATTCCTTTGACATCGCCAGTGAAGCCAACATGAGACCACAATCAGAGTGTCATCAAGATGGAAGAATCAACCTGAGTATGCGTCTAACCGCATCCAAATGCAGTTTTCTTGGAGCCTGCATAAACTGACTTACCAATCCAACAGCATAGCTCAAATCTGGCCTGGTAATAGTCATATAAATCAAGCTTCCTACTATGCGTCTGTACATAGTAGGGTCTTCCAAAAGCTCACCTGCATCTGCGCTCAGCTTCACATTCTGCTCCAAAGGAATTGAAATAGGCTTACAGCCTGTCATCCCATATTTGGACAGCATGTCCAATCCATACTGCCTCTGCAAGAGCTGTATCCCACTTGGTGATCTAATCACCTCAATGCCCAAGAAATAACGCAGCTCTCCCAAATCCTTCATCTCAAACTTCTGCTTCAATAGCATTTTCACATGAAGGATATCTTCATCACTATCACCTGTCATAATCAAATCATCAACATAAATGACAAGTAGCATAATATCTTTCTCTGTTTTTCTCACATAAAGTGAGAAATCTGCCTTGGAAATCTGAAAGCCAATAGTGACAAGATACTGTCCTATCTTGTCAGACCATGCTCTAGGTGCTTGGTTCAAGCCATACAAAGCTTTCTTCAACCTGCAAACAAACTCAGGATGAACAGCATGCACATAACCTGGTGGCTGCTCCATATAGACCTCTTCTTGCAAATCACCATGCAAGAAGGCATTCTTTACATCCATCTGATGTAAAGACCATCCCTTTGATGTAGCCATAGCAATGACTGCTCTTACAGTTGCCATCCTTGCAACCGGACTGAATGTTTCTTCATAGTCAATGCCATATGTTTGTGCATACCCCTTGACTACTAATCTTGCCTTGTATCTGTTCACAGAACCATCTGCATTGTGCTTCACCTTATAAACCCACTTACAGCCAATTGCATTCTTACCTTTAGGCAAAGGTACCAATTCCCATGTAGCATTTGCTTCCAAGGCATCCATTTCTTCATCCATGGCTTTCTCCCATTTTTCTTTTCCCATGGCTTGGTCAAAAGAAGTGGGTTCTGGTTCCTGTATCACTTTGACCATATATGCATAGTGAATGGCTGTAAATCCATCATATTTCAGCCTATCCACAAGATACCTAGCTCTCGTAGACCTGCGCAAAGTAGGTTCACTCCCAGGTGCTCTCAAAACATCCCTGGTCTTCCTTACTCCAGGTGTAACAATAGAAGGAATACCCAACTCATCATCAATGCTCTGTTCTGAGCCACTAGATTCACCATCCACATAAGAGTGACCTGCATTCACATCAAACATGGGCTGATCAACCTTCTCTTTTCCTTTTCGTGATACCTGCATACCACTATCTGCATTGCTTTGAGAAGATTCTCCTGATCTCAATCTGCCTGTCCATGGCGAAGAATGTGAACCACTGCTAGAGGACGCTCCAGGTCCACTAATATTTTGTGATTGCTGCTGTGAATTCTGTGCAGCATTACCATTTTGTGCATCTATATCATCAATCACATTTACTGGTTTATACCAGCTACTCATCTCATCAAAAACAACATCTCTGCTCACTGTAAACTTACGAGTAGAAGGGTTATAGCATCTATACCCTTTTTGCTGCAGAGAGTAACCAATAAAGATGCACTTCTCAGCTTTTGGATCCAACTTGGATCTCAACTCATCTGGCACATGTACATAGGCAATGCAACCAAAAAATTTCAAATGAGAAATATCTTGTTTCCTACCAGTATACCTCTCCTCTAGAGTCATCCCATGTATTGCTGCAGTGGGAGTCCTGTTCATTATGTAGACTGCTGTAGCAACTGCTTCAGCCCAGTAAAAATCTGGCAAGTCTTTTTCGTTGAGCATGGCACGAGATACCTCTCCAATATGCCTGTTTTTCCTTTCTACAATTCCATTTTGTTGTGGGGTATGACTACATGAATATTGCTGCTTTATGCCATGCTCCTGCAAGAACCTTGCAAACTCATTTGAGAGGTACTCTCCCCCTTCATCTGACCTTAGGCATTTTATTTGCAGACCTGTTTCTTTTTCAACCATAGCTTTAAGAGTTTTGAAATGCCCAAACACTTCACTTTTCTTCTTCATAAAATACACCCTAACTTTTCTGCTATAGTCATCAATAAAAGTGACAAAATAATGACAGCCTCCAAGAGACGCAGCTTTAGTAGTCCACACATCAGAGTGGATTAATTCCAATGGCTTCTTACTCTCTTGAACATGTCTAGGAAATGGTTTCCTTGCCTGTTTTCCAAACTGACAGGCTCCACATACCTTATGCATTTCTGCAACCTTGAATTTAGGCAATCCTGCAACAATATTTTGGGCCTGCATTGATTTAAGTCGCTGTACATTAACATGACCAATGCGTTTATGCCAGATATCAATATCTGCAACTACACCGGTCCCATGTGCAAACATTGCTGCACTCAATTCAGACATGTCTGCATCCAACGTAAACATTTTGCCCTTGTTCTTTCCTTTTGCTATCAAGCGACCTTTATTTTTCGTATCCTCAACAAAGCATCCATGAGGATTAAATCTGACCTGCAAGCCCTGTTCAACCATTTGACCAACAGAAACTAGATTCTTGGTAATATTCGGGACATGAAATACATCGGATAGGTATTTCTTTTTCCCATCCTGCATAGACAAAGGAAATTTTCCAATCTGCACAATAGGATGTGCAGTATCATCACCAGTCTCCACAAATACTGGTTTTTCCATTTTCCTTGTATCCTCCATCCATTTTGCATGACCTGTCATGTGGTTTGATGCACCTGAGTCAACATACCACACATCGTTGCTTTCTTCTGCACTTGTCACAGAATTGTTCATGTGCTGCACCATGAACAAATGCTCATTTCTGTCATCACCCTGTCTACTAGAAGATGCATAATTTCCTTGTTGCAGTTTTCCATTCATGATGTCATTCTGCTTTTTATAGCAGTCTTTAGCCATATGACCCATTTTACCACAGTAGTAGCATTCAACATTACTATTTGCATTTTGGCCTCTTTGCCATCCACCACGACCTCTTTGGCTCCCCCTGCCTCTAGAGTTACCACGTCCTCCTCCATAGGACTGGTTTTCTTGAGTTTGCTGCATATTCTGATTTCTACCATGGCCTCTAAATCGGCCTCCTCTACCTCTGCCTCTACCTCTTCCAGCATTTGAGTAGAAGACAGTTTCTTTTGAAGTTCCTCCTGAAGAAGATGCACCACCATTTCTCTACTCCTCAGAAATTAGAAGAGCAATCAACTCCTCAAAATCAGAAAATCTTTCACGAACTGAAATGGATGTCCGAAACTGTGCATAATCCTTTCCTAGACCATTCAAGGTCACAGAAACTAAATCATCATCTTCCACTGGCGACCCAATGGAAGCAAGTGCATCTGCAATCTTCTTCACCTTCATGTGGTAGTCATTGATGCTCATATTTTCTCTTTGCACATTGTGCAACTCTTGCTTGAGTTGCATTTTCCTGGCTTGTGTATTTGTGCTATATATCTTTGACAAAGTATCCCATGCCTCCTTTCGCGTACTTGCATCCTGAATATGCACAATCATAGAGTCTGAAATGCTGATAGACAGCCAGTACATAACTTTCCTGGCTCTCTCATGCCATGCTTTAAATGCCTACATTTGCTGTTGATTGGGAACATCAGGAAGAACTGGTTCTTCTTCATTCCATGCAACAAATTCCCAATATCCTTTTCCCATAAGGAAATTCGTCATTCTAAACTTCCATGCTTGGAAGTTGTTCTTTTCAAGATTTTCAGTGACAATCTGTGAGAGAGAATCAGACGCCATTACAGAACACTGCAAAAAATTCCGTCACTGCAAACAACACAGCTTCAGCCTCACAAAGGCAAATCTGCAAAACTAACGAAAGTGGTATTTGACCACACAGTCACTTCCTAGTGACGATTTTGCATCAACAGGCAACAGGGATGATTCTGTAACTCCCAATGTCTCTGCGCACAAGCATACGATGCAATTTCTACAGAAACTTTTCACCGACCTGTAGAACAGTGGCTGCACAGCATAAAACTGGGCCTTTTCCTGAGTGCGTGCAGAAAACTTCCGCCTCCAAAACAGGCCCCGAAATGGCCTCAAATCAAAAAAACAAGGTTGTCGAGGGCTAAAGCCCTCGCCGCAGCATATACTGCCCTCTTGCTTCACCGCGAAGGGCGTCTCAACCTAAGACAATGCACTCCTACACTTTCCGGCTGTGCTACCTGCAGAGATCTGCTCCCAAAACAGAAAATGAAAGCAACACTGCTCCTCTTACCAGAACACCGCGAGCTTGGCTTGCTTTCTTGAGCTCCTTACCATGAACAAGGCTCTGATACCATGTCAAGATTGTGGGAGAGAAGGAAGGAGTCTCTTTTGTAGCTTTCTTGCTTGCACAATGGGGGAATACACACAAGGGTGGAGGCTGAAAACAGTTTTCCTCTTCTTAGTTGTGTAAGCCAAAAGAACTCTCATACAAAGAAATAGAAGAACCCTGTATATGGGTCTCAAACCAAACTCAACTAACTAAGGTGGCATACTAACCAAGCCGCGAACTAGAGTAGATAAGGATAGCTGTCATCTAGCTATTATTCATGGGCGGTGTACCAACCGCGTCTACAATTGACAAGTCGGTGACATAAATGCACAACGGTCACCCTGGCATATCACGAGTGGAGCTCGATATCTCAACACTATAGGGTAGCCAAGTTTGAGACAGATTGGTCACAAGTTCTCAACACAGAGTTTAGCAAAATTGAAAATCTGGGATGATAAGTTGTTGTTTCCTATAGAGAGGCAGTGCTTTGTTGATATGTTGGCTTTTGTTGGTTGAGCTATTTATTCTCTTGGTGATATGTATTCTAGGTATGATTAATTTCAACTTACCTTGGAGAGAAGGGACTTGACCACTATGAAGTTGCCATTGGGCCTTGTTTGAATGTGCACTTTACCATAGGGAGCCACAAATTCAGTGGCTCATATGATGAATGCTATGAATATGGTCTTGCATGAATTTATTCCATAAGTGACAATGCCTTTCTTAGATGATGTGCCTATTAAAGGCTATGTGGAGGAGGAAAAAGACGAGTCGTTGGATGCTTCTAGTTGTAGACGCTTTGCTCTTGAGTATATTATGGATCGTGACATGATTTTGACTAGATTAGAGGATGTTAACTTGGCCATATTAGGAGAAAAGTTTGTTTTTGGAGTAAACGAGGTGCTTATAGCTAGATGCATGTGGTTATTATGGTAGAAAGCCATCTCTAGCTAAGGTGGATGCTATAAAGAAGATTGCAAAGTTTTGTACATCAAATTTTGAGGTGAGGAGATTTCTTGAAGCATGTGTCTTTTATATGATATGGATTCCCTTGCCCATGTTTCAGATGTTTTGTATCAATTTCTTCGTAAGGGGCAAAAATTCCTTTGGACTAAAAGTCATGCTAGAGCTATGAGAAAGCTTGAACATTTATTGCAGCTTGCTCCAACTCTCAAGAAGACGGATTATGCTTGTGGAAGACCTATTGTGGTCATAGCTAACACTGGCCCTATTGGGATAGGATGGGCTATTGGCCAGGATGATGAGGAAGGACATATGTATGCAATTCGCTTTGAAGCAAAGGTCTTGAATGAAAGGCAGCACAGGTCTCCACAAATCAAGCAAGAGCTTTGGGGTATTGTGACTCCACTCAAATGTGATAAGGAGTATTTTATTAGTGCTTCAGTGGTTGTGGTGGGGAGACTGATTGCTTGCCTTTATTGGGGATGATTACTAGTTGTTCTACCCTCAATATAGTGATGCTTCAGGGGTTGCATATGTTAAGTCACTAAATCCAGAGTTTAAGCATAGTGTAGGAAGTAAGAATCCAGTGGCTACATGCTTTCAAGTGCTAGGTTTGAAGATGAGAAGTTAATTCTTATAGAGGATGGAAAGATTGAAAATTCAGCTAAGGTTGATCACTTGTGCCATGTATCTTCTTTTGAGACATTTTTAGAAGAGCTTTATTCAAGTAAGTGGTTGTAGATTGGATAGTATTTGAGTATGCTCACTAAACGGACTGCATGGTCATATATGGAGTATAGGAAGATTAGGCATGAGGCCTATGGTTATTCCTTATAGGATGGGTTTCTTTGGAAACATCCAAAGAAGAGAGGGTTGGAATTGCCTTGCATATAGTCTGTAAACTAGCTATGGAGTTGCAGGTTATGCATGAGTTTCATGAAAGTGTATGGGCACTTTGTTCTATGTGACTCGCATTTAACAATATTTATGGATAAATTTTCATGTTTTGGTTCCTCCTCCTTATCATTGAATGTAGTTCTATGGAATATCATCTTGGTATTATACTTCTTTGGAAATTCAATCAATGGACTTTTTCTTCCTAGCAATCATGATGTATGTTTTTTGAATGAGAGTTCTATATACCATTTGTAAATAAATTATGGATTATTATTCAACCCATGTGGCTAGAAGGGTAGTAGGGTTGCATGCCCTAAAATCCATTTTTTTTTCTATGCAACCATCACTATTTACATCACAAAATAAATTTGTAAAACCATCGCTATTTGCAATGCTATCAACATAGTGATGCAAATATCGACATAAATAGCGATGGTTTTGTTAAGATACATATACTCATGTTTTTAGTGATGATGGAGGGTAATTTTTCCTATGAATAATTCCATCAGTTTGAACATTGGTATGGGGCCTATATATTCTATGCTATTGTTTTCTAAAGATTACTTGACCTTGTCTTTTTTTTGTGATTAAATTTTGTGAATGAATCTTATATTAATATATTAATTAAAGAAAATGTTTTATGTGTTCAATTAAATGTGATATGGAATTAAATAGCTAAGAAATTTTGTCAAAAAGGAAAAGTGAGAGGGTGGATTTCTAACAGATCTATCATATGGTTGGGTGGTCTCAGTGAGCCAAGAGTTTTTCTTCAAAGCATTAGACTTAAGATATTTTGGGAAAGAGTTGGATGATGATTGTATTGGGAAATACTATGAAACTTGATCTTATGTTGATTTTTTAGGAGACCCTAATGAGACTTTGTCTCATGAATAGAGGGGTTGATGCATTGGCTCCCCCTTATTTCTCAACCTCTTCGAGCCAAGTGTGACAAAGGTCCACTTCGGTTTGGGTTGATTTACACAAGTAGTTGCCCATGTGGCCATCGCTGATGCTAGATAGCTTGTCACGTGACCTCAATATTGTTTAGGAATCTTATTCTCAAGTTGATATTTGTGGGAATGGATGGAGCTTCCCCCCTTGTGAGGTAGACTTAAGTGACCCTACTTGATAGGCATGCTATAAATTTTCCTAAAGTTTGCAAGTGGGCTGGGTCTTTTTGTAATCGAATGGGACGCAAAAAAGAAAAACTTAAGAGATAGAGCATTTTCACGAGTTTTTTATCTTAAATATATAAAAATTAGATATTTCAAGCTTGTTACTCGACCTTTATCTTTTCACTAAAGCTTTAATTAAGTTGCCACTAAATTCAAAGGTTGCATGAATATAATTTCATATTTCAAAAAATAAAAATATATTGGTTTTGCATTTTTCAAAAGGTTTTAACTACTTTCTTATAGTGTAGATTTATGTTAAATAAATATGTACAACATCATTTAGATGAAGCTAGCTAGGAAAATTTTAAGCTTAAGATCTCGCTCAATTCTTGTAACCTATCTTAAACACATAGCTTCTAATTTTTAAGCTTAACCAAAAGGGTTGTTACCTTCTCCTTAATGTCTTGGGCTTTCTCAACTAGAAATAGCAATATCCTTCTTAAGAAACACAATATTCTTGGTTTTTCAAATATTCCTAATTGTACAATAGCTCTAAATAAGTTTCAAGCTAGTCTTAACTCCTCATTAAACTTTCCATTGTGTTGTAAAATCATAATTCTAATACTATAAGGCATTGATATAATGATGGTGGACTGTAGTGACACTTTTCTATAGCATTGCTATATCCATTGCTATATGTGTTGCTATGTGACACATATAGCAATGCATATAGTGATATACATACTAATAACTATATCAATGGAGATACTAATGTGCTTAACAATGCACTTAACAATGCCTAACTATGGAGAGAAAAAGCGTTGAAAGTAGAGCATGGTATTTGATTCTGAGCATGAATGCGCGCGAGAGAGAGAGAGAGAGAGAGAGAGAGAAAGAGAGAGAGAGAGTGAGTGTGTGTGTGTGTGTGTGTGTGTGTGTGCGCGTGCGCGTGCGTGTGTGTGTGTGTGTGTGTGTGTGTGTGTGTGGAAACTCCAATAGTCACAATGTGTGACTAGCCTTCCCTTATTCAAATGTCATTGAAGTGACATCGATAGGCACCTGCTACTTGTAGTGTATAGATGTGCGAATATTGAACGTAATGAATACATAGGTAGGTAGATAGAAGCCCTAGTGTAATGTATAAATGTGTCCCTAGTGAGGAGAGAATAAGAAAAAAGTGACACAATACAAATATACATAGAGTACAACAGGATGAGGAATAAACGTCATCTCATCATATGCCCATCGTCTTCTTAAGGAAGGCAAAATGTTCTGTTGAGAAACTTTTAGTGAGTAGATATGGAGGATTCTCGTAAGTCAAGATCTTGACAAGCTCAATAGATTTATTCTCTACCACTTCCCTGATGAGGTGATAGAATACCTCAATTTGCTTTGTCTTCATACGAAAGATCGGATTCTTGGCTAATTGAATGGCACTCATAGAATTCGAATGTAGTATAGGGACCATATCAGTAATACTAAGGTTTGTGGATGACCAAACATCCTAACGTTAGTAGCCAATTTGGCCTCATAGGCTGGCTTGGAGCATCCAGGGGTACTCTTCAACTCGTATATCATGGAAAAACATGTTTTTCACTAGACAAAGGAACCAAATCCCACATATGATTTTTCTGTAGTGAGGCATACTTTGACTACATGGCTCTCTCCCAAGAGCGACTATCACCTCAGCGCATGCTCTCATTATAGATAAGAGTCTCATCAACATTTATCACAATAGCATAATCCATAAAGGGTGCAAACTGATCAGGTTGATGTCTATTTCTAGTAGACTGCTGCACAATAGGCCATGGGCCATGTACCTCTGTCTAACATCATGGTCTTGGGCCATTGGAGCATCAACTATTATAGGCTATCTAGTTGCACAATAGGTCGTGGGCCCTGTACCTCTGTCTAACATCATGGTCTTGGGCCACTGGAGCATCAACTATTTCTAGTAGACTATTGCACAATAGGCCGTGGGCCCTGTACCTCTGTCTAACATCATGGTCTTGGGCCACTGGAGCATCAACTATTTCTAGTAGACTGTTGCACAATAGGCCGTGGGCCCTGTACCTCTATCTAACATCATGGTCTTGGGCCACTGGAGCATCAACTATTATAGGCTATCTAGTTGGCTATACAATAATATGAGGCTCCTCTTGAAATATCACCCTACATACCTCAATGACTTGTTCAGGCTGCCTATGCATTTTCTCTTCATGGATAAATAACATCATGGTTGTGGATGACCTTCTGAGCCTATGGGTCCCATACGTGATAGCCCATCTCACTTGCATCCCCATAACCAAGAAAGATGCATTTCATAGCCTTAAGATCCACCTTATTGCGCTTATCCTTGGGACGTGGAAAAAAATCTCACAATCAAAGATACACAAATGAGCATATGATGAAGGTTTCCCAAACTATACCTCCACTGTAACTTGATATTTAAGAGCAGTGCATGGGGATTGATTAGTCAAATGTATGGTAGGTTGAATTGCCTTAGTCCAAAACTATTGCGATAAGCAGCCTAGCTAAGCATACTATGAACTCGCTCTTGAATTGTCATATTCATGCACTCATTCGTCATACCATTCTGGAATGGAGTGTATGGTGCAGTCAACTAATGCATAATGCTCCTCTCATCACAAAACAACTTAAAGGTTTTAGATACATACTTGTCCCCATTGCCAGTTCATATGCATTTTAGCCTATACCTAGATTAGTTCTCAACAAAAGTAAGCCAATGCTAAAATGTAGCCAAGACTTCTAATTTCTACTTTATGGGATATGCCCAGACCTTATGCCAGTAATCATCAATGAAAGCAATGAAATACTTTGCAAGGCATAGGTCCACAAACATCAGAATCAACAAGAGCCAGAGACTCACCCATGCATGTAATGCCAAACTTCTTAGTTATGAGTGTGCCTACCATAAAGATAATGATCATAAGAATCAAAACACTTATAGTCAAGGGGTGAAAGATACTACAAATGGGTAAGCATTTTCATTCTCTTTAGTGACATGTGCCCAAGGCAACGATGCCATAATAATACATGTGGTATGGTAGTCATTGCCAAAATATGGTTGATAGACCTAAATACAAGGGATAAAGAGTTCCAAACTTTGCACCTTGTGCCAAGACAAGATTCCCACACATGAGCTTCCGTGAGGAATCACCAAAAGATACAACATAACTTGCATCATCCAACTATCCAACCAAAAGCATGCTTTTGGTCAAAATTGGAATATGGTACATATCATGCAAATTAAACATATTGCCTAAAGGAAATTGTAGTTGGACATCTCCAAAACCAACAATATCCAAGACTAGGTCATTACCCAATCTGATAGATCTTATCATGCTGTGATAGGAGGGGAACTACTCTTGATGAGGGGTGACATGAAATGAAGCCCTTGAATCAAGTAGCCAATATTGAGGATAAATAGACAAGACATCAATCAATTGCAAAGCATCAAGTGAAAAAGCTAGAAGCATGTAGTCATCATCAAAATTAGTATATATGATATTAATCTCTTTAATCTTGACACTAGACTTGCTATAGGGACAATGCTATGATCATCATTCTTTTCTTGCACTTTATCCTTTCCCTTTTTTTTTTTAACTTGTCATCACACATTTTATGGCATTGTGGCCAAATATGACCCTGTTTTCCACAATAGTGAATGTGGACTTACAGCCATGAGACTTATTGTAAAACTATCCATGTGACGGAGAATAAGACTTTTGAGAGTCTCTTCCATGGCAGTCATTATACCTCATATCATTATTGTCTTTGACTATATCAAAGCATGAGAGGTGTGAGAAGCACAACATTCTTTCTATCAACCTCTTCATTCAAGAGCGCACCCTCTACATCCTATATTTCAACCCTTCAATATGCATATTTGCACACATAGTAGTATGGAATGTGTCGCATGACTCAAGCAATGTAACCAATAAGAATAAGGGAGAAAGTTTGTCTTTAAATTCAATTCCTTGCGAAGACAAGTGGCTAAAAATAGAATGAAACTCCCAATGTCATCAGCCAGGTGTAGCCATATAGCATGCTATAACTCATATTGCAAATGCTATGTTAGGGTGAGTGACTATCATGGCATACATCAAACTGTCCATTGCGGATGAACAAGGGATCTAAACCATCTCAGCCTTTTGCTCATCAAATTGTGGACACAGACTATGGACAATCGGCATGACTAACCTTCATGTAAGAAGGTAAAGGACACCCAATAGGCTTGATATCCTATAGATAAAACTGCTCAAGGACCTTTTGGATGTACTCCTTCTATGATAAGTAAAGGAGCCCCTTAGAGTGATTGCACATAATGGGTATCCCAAGAATATGGGAAACCTGTCCCATATCCTTTATCTCAAAGCTCTTCTTGAGCTAACCTTTCAAGGTATCTAGCTCATCATGAGCACTCTTAGTATTCAAAATATCATCCACGTAGAGGATCAAAATCATAAGGTTTCCATCATGAGCCTTCTTCGTGAATAAAAACGGATCCATATCACTGGGGAATATCCCTGTGAATGCATAAAAGTATCAAACTTATGGTACCATTCCCTAGGTGCCTGTTTAAGGCCATAAAGGCTCTTTCTCAATTTGCATACTAGGTGGTCCTCTTGCCAAGTCTTGCAAAGCCCTTAGGTTGCTCCATGTAAATCTCATCATACAAGTCCCCATGAAGAAAATTTGTCTTGATATATATTTGATAAAGATCCAAGTCAAGTTGAGCAACCAATGCAAGTACCAAATGTAGGATAGTCATCTTCACAATAGGAGAAAAAACTCCATCAAAGTCCACACCATGCTCTTGCTTGAAATACTTAGCAACCAATTTGGCCTTGTATGTTGGCTTGGGGCGTCCAGCAATAATTTTCAACTTGTGCACCCACTTTCATGGCAAAGCACACTTTTCACTAGGTAAAGGAACTAAATCCCATGTATGATTTTTTCGCAGTGAGTCATACTCTAACTACATGGCCCTCTCCTATGAGTGACTATCACCTGTATGCATGACCTCATCATAACTAAGAGGCTCACTTGCATCGCTCATCATAACATAATCCATAGAGGGCTCAAACAAATCACACAAGCTATCGTCTATCTCTTATAGACCTCCTCAAAATAGGCTGGGGGGACCTGGACATCCTGTGGAGCATCAGGGATTTGGACCATTGGAGTATCAATTGTTGCTGCTAGCTGTCTAGCTGGTTGTAGAGTGGCAAGAGGCTCCTCCTAAAACATCATCCTACATGCCTCAATAACATGCTCAAGCTACTTGTGCATTTTCTCCTCATGGAAAAAAATATCATGGGCTACGGATAACCTTCCGAGCATGCGGATCCCATAGACAATAGCCCATCTCACCTGCATCTCCACAAGCAAGAAATATGCATTTTCTAGACTTAGGAGCCAGCTTATTGCGCTTATCCTTGAAAACATGGTAGAAATCCTCACAACCAAAGATATGCAAATGAGCAAATGAGGGAGGTTTTCTAGACCATACCTCCTCTATAACTTGATAGTCAAGAGCAATACATTGGGATTGATTTATCAAGTGTATGGTAGTAGTAACTACCTCATTCCAAAAATGTTGTGGCAAGCCTGATTGGCTAAGCATACTACAAAATCACTCTTGAATTGTCCTATTCATGTTCTTAGTCATACTATCTCTTATAGACCTCCTCAAAATAGGCTGGGGGGACCTAGACATCCTATGGAGCATCAGGGATTTGGACCATTGGATTATCAATTGTTGCTGCTAGTTGTCTAGCTAGTTGTACAATAGCAAGAGGCTCCTCCTAAAACATCACCCTACATACCTCAATAACATGCTCAAGCTATTTATGCATTTTCTCCTCATGGAAAACAATATTATGATGGCTACAGATAACCTTCCAAGCTTGCAAATCCCATAGACTATAGCTCATCTCACCTGCATCTCCATAAGCAAGAAAGATGCATTTTCTAGACTTAGAAGCCAACTTATTGCGCTTATCCTTGAAAACATGGTAGAAAGGCTCACAACCAAAGATACACAAATGAGCATATGAAGCTATAACTTGATAGTCAAGAGCAATGCATTGGGATTGATTTATCAAGTGTATGGTAGTAGTAACTACCTCGGTCCAAAAATGTTGTGGTAATCCTGATTGGCTAAGCATACTGCAAACTCACTCTTGAATTGTCGTATTCATGTGCTCTGTCATACCATCTCTTATAGACCTTCTCAAAATAGGCTGGAGGGACCTGGACATCCTATGGAGCATGAGGGATTTGGACCATTGGAGTATCAACTTTTGTTGCTAGCTATCTAGCTAGTTGTACAATAGCAAGAGACTCCTCCTAAAACATCATCCTACATACCTCAATAACATGCTCAAGCTATTTATGCATTTTCTCCTCATGGAAAACAATATCATGATGGCTACGGATAACCTTCCAAGCATGCGGATCCCATAGACGATAGCCCATCTCACCTACATCTCCACAAGCAAGAAAGATGCATTTTCTAGACTCAGGAGCCAACTTATTGCACTTATCCTTGAAAACATTGTAGAAAGCCTCACAACCAATGATACGCAAATGAGCATATGAGGGAGGTTTTCTAGACCATACCTCCTCTATGACTTGATAGTCAAGAGCAATACATTGGGATTGATTTATCAAGTGTACGGTAGTAGTAACTACCTCGGTCCAAAAATGTTGTGGTAATCCTGACTGGCTAAGCATACTGCAAAGTCACTCTTGAATTGTCTTATTCCTATGCTCAGTCATACCATTCTGGGATAGGGTGTACAAGGCAGTCAACTAATGCTTAATACCCCTCTCATCACAAAACTACTTAAAGGCTTTAAAGACATACTCACCCCCATTATCTGACCTTGGGGATTTTAGCCTACATCTAGACTTGTTCTCAAGCAAAGCAAGCCAATGCTAAAATGTAGCCAAGACATCCAATTTCTACTTAATAGGATATGCCTAGATCTTATGCGTATAGTCATCAATGAAGGTAATGAAATACTTTGTGTCACCTAATGACTTGCAGGGCATGGGACCACATACATCCAAATAAATAAGAATCAATGGCTCACCCGTGTGTGTTATACTAGACTTTTTATGTGTATTACGTGTCTATCTGCCATATAAACAATGATCGCGAGACTCAAAGCACTTATAGTCAAGGGGTGGAAGATACTACAAGGTAGACATTTTCATTCCTTTTAAGGACGTGTGCCTAAGGCAACAATATCAAAGAGATACATGTGGAACTACATCCACTGCAAAAAGATGGTCAACTGGCCCAAAAGCAAGGGGTAGAGAGTATTGGACTTAGCACCACGTGCAATTGACAAGATTCCCATGGGTAAACTTGCATGAGGAATCACCAAAAGGACTACATAACTTGCATCATCTAAAGTGTCAACAAAGATAAGGTTTTTCATGAGAGCCGATACATGATGTCTATCACACTATCTCTAGTGCCATGTCATTACCCAAACGAATAGAGCCAATCAAACTATGATAGAAGTGGAACCACTCTCTATGAGGGGTCACATGAAAGGAAGCCCCTGAACCTATCATCCAACACTTATACCTTTACAAAGCATTATTCAGCTATGAAGTATCAAGAGAATAAGTTGCAAGTATGAAATCATCATCAAACTTAGTCTGCACGACATTAATCTCTTCAATATCAACACTTCAGTTACTTCTATACTTTACCTTTCCCCTTTTCCTTGCACTCGTCCTTGTGCATTTTATGACAATGTCACCGAATATACCTTGCTTTCCCACAGTAACGATAAGTCAATGAGGACTTATGGCCACGGTACTTACTGCAAGATTGTCCACGTGACTAAGAACGAGACTCCTGAGAGTCTCTTCCATGATGGTCATTACCGCTCCTACTATTATTACCTCTAATTATCAAAGCATGAGAGGTGTGGAAAGCATCAACATTATTTCTATTAACCTCTTCATTCAAGAGTGCACCCTCTACACCCTATAACTCTAGACTATCAATAGGCATGTTTACGCACATAGCAGTACGAAATGCATCCCATGATTCAAGCATTGTAACCAAAAGGATCAAAGAGGAAAGATTGTCCTTGAATTCAATCCCCTTCGAAGACAAATGGCTAAGAATAGAATGAAACTCATTTAAGTGGGCTAACATGGAAGTGTCCTCCTTCATGTGAAGGTCCATGAGTTGCTTGAGCTATATTACATCTGAGAAGCAGGGCTCTGCTTGTCATAGACATTGAGATTTTTTTTCCATAAGTTCCATGCGAGCTACCCATTAGAGACAACATTATAGAACACCTACTTAGAGAGAGACAATATTATGGTGGACTTACTACATAGCTCATCTAATTCAGCCCAATCCTCTACAACAATACGTTTGGGCTTGACACCCTCATGTTTCAAAGGTTTAATTTACATTTTCTACACTAAAACTTGCTAGATTTGGGCCTTCTAACAGCTATAGTTGGTGCCATCCAACTTGTCAATATTAAAGATAATACTATCATTGAAACCACCAACCATACCAATACAAGTAAATGCACATACCAACAAAACAAGTTGCTATAGTAACCTACAAATCAGCCCCAAAACCACTGCCGGATCAAGATGAAAACAAGCGGTACTAACCAAGTAATGAATTGTCCACAAACTCAATGCAAAGGACTATCAAATGGAGGTGATTGCTTGCATAAATAATACAATAAACTGCAATTACATTATGTTAAAATGAAGTTCAATAGTAAGAAATCAATGACAAAGAAAGGCAATTACTAATGTAAGACAAACTGCAAATTGCCAGGGAATAGCTCCAACTAACAGAGTGAGTGAATATGCGGCTGGCCTAGAGCTACTCAGGCTGGAAGCAATGACCAACAATAGAAATTTCTGCATAAACTAACATATGTTAGCACAACATGAAGCTCAAATCATGTCCAAGCCTTGTCGTAACATCCAACATCATAAGTATGTCCACAATAAGCATCAATGAAGATCGTGACATGAATTATCCTTGTGTGAGTAACTAACATACTGCCTATTTTTCAATAGTGATATCTCTGTAAGATTGAGCCAAATGTGGGCTCAGATCAGTCCCAAAAGCATGGAAAAACATTACCATAACATTGTATCATCAAGACAAGTATATATGGGCATAAATGGCATCATTATATGAGCTCCAAACACAGAGAAGTGTACTTACCCTGATAGGTTTTAGCAAGGTAATTGCTATATACAATAGTGAACTAAAAGTACATGAGCTCAAAGTTAATGCATATAATGCCAAAAGCCTAAGACTCAATGCCCAAGAGTACTGACCAATGCTAGAAGCTTTCACAAGCTATAACTAATGAGCAAGAGCTGCAAGTGACAATCAAGAGAATTAGTTGAGCAGTAGGCGCAAATTTCTCAGCTCACACTATAATTGAAGCAAGTTGTGGCATATGCTGAAGAGTAGGGAGTGCCAATGTGGACTCTAAAAAATCCTTGGATTGAAGACAATGAGTTCAAGTATCCCAAATGTCAACCAGAGCAATTGAAGAATGCTCTTGTGCTATCCAATGATCAGGCGCCAACATCTTGGAAACATATTGAGCTACTAATGTGTTTGCTAGTCACAGGGATGCTCAAGAAGGCTTCAAAGTGGCCTCGACCATGGCTTGAAGCAATGCCAAACAAGTTCAGGAGTGGGAAGGGTAAACACATATCGTATCGGACTGAAGCCATGGATGACATGAAATCTCTACCATAGGTATTCAAATGCAAGCTGAGAGAAGGTAGGGGTCAAAGCTCCATAATCTTGCTCTGATACTAGTTAAAGGGAGGTAAGACCTGAAGTGGAAGCACGGAGAGCGAAAACAAGAGCTACGGTAGAAGGAGCAAGAACAAGAGAGAGATACACACATGATGTGGGAACTCCAATAGTCACAATGTGTGATCGGCCTTCCCTTCATTCAAATGTCACTTGAAAGAATAAATAATAAAGTGACAGTGATGGGGCCCACCACATGTAGTGTGCAAATGGGGGTAATGTCAATATAATAATACATAGGAAGCTAGGTAGAAGCGCCTTTACCCCAACAAATAGAGCTTTTCATAATCTCGATTAACGAGAATCCTATAGATCTGCTCACTAAAATTCTCATAGTGGAATGTTATTCCTTAGGAAGATGACGGGCATAGGATGAGATGATATCTATTTCTCATCCTATTGTACTTCTATGTATTGTACTTTGTCCCTTTTTTCTTGTTTTTTCTACACTTGGGTACATTCGCCTTTAAGTGGGAGGTTGTTGGGAGATAAAGGCCGCTTATGCCTAGCTATCTACATTTACTTGTACTTACCATCCGCACACATGTACATTGCAGGTGGCAGTTGCTTGTCACTGTTACTTTATTCTTTATTCTTACTATGACAATAGAATAAGGAAAGGCACGTCACACATTGTGATTGTTGGAGTTTCACATACCAATCTCTCTCTTCTTTGCTTGAACCTCCATAGCTCTTGCTTTTTCCTCTTAGTTATGCTCATGCTTCCACTCCTACTCCATCTTCCAGGGCTACTCATAGGGCTCTACCTACTATGGTTGACCCTCTTGGATCACTTGCAAAGCTCAAACACTGCTGGGGAAGGAATTTTGATCAAGGTTGGAAGGACTAGATTTGATCGAGGGAAAGATGGAGTTGATGCATATCTCATTGAGTGATTGCCATGAAATCTAAGAAATGAAGCTCACTACCCAACCTGAAGTGAATGTTGGTGAAGCTTCTCAAATGCCTACTTTGATATCAGCAGTTGAAAGATGAGCAAGAAAGTGAGAGCACAAGCAAAAGAAAGAGGAAGTAAGAGCTATGGAGATTCAAGTAAGAAAGAGAGCAATGAAACATGTAGGAACTCCAACAATCACAATGTGTGATTGGCTTTCCCTTCTTCTTGTGTCATAGAAAGAATAAAGAATAAAGTAATGGTTATAGGTAGCCACCACCTATAGGGTACAAGTGTGTGGGTACTAAGTATAGAGTGAATGTGAGTAGCTAGGCAAAGGTAGCCTTTAACCTCCAACAAATCCATATAGAATATATGATAGGATTGCATTGTTGTTATAAGGCATTGTAGCAAAACTACTTTACTACTTCAAGAAAAGAAAAGATAAAACAAGTATATCATCATGAGACCATGAGATAGAAATTAAACAACACTTTTGACAATAAAGGACAAATAGAAGATAAAGAATACTAAAAAACTAAACACACAAAACAAGGCATAAACTATTAAGATCTATATTTCAACACAATGATTTCATCAACTCTCATTAATATATAATCGTACATAGCAAAAACGAAAAAGAATGCTCATCATATAGGCCACGCCTACTAGAACCATAAAAACTACTTGTCACGTGACATATTAGGTTTATTAATTGCATGATCAATAATAAGTTAAGTCTAAAACATACCGATCATGATCATGTCCAAAGGCTAAGGCCTAATGGAGGGAGTCAATGAAGCACAGCTTTACACCCTCTCTTCCTTCCCTTGTTTTCTTCCCATCTTGGTAAGAGATTGAGTTTGAGGTTATATGTGTGAGAAAGAGTTTCTAAGAGAGTGATGGATTCAAGGAAGCAAATGTTTCTACTACTTCTTCTTCTCCTTCTTGTACTCTATTTTCTTCTCTCAATGGTGGGCATACTAGTGAAGAGGAAGAAGTTTGGATGCAAAGGCAAGAGGAGAGTAATGAGTAAGGGGTAACCAAGGAAGAGTCCAATAGAGGCAACTAGAGGAGGAAAAGACCACAACACTTTTTTCCATGATCCTTTTATAGCTTCCAATGCTAGTGTTGTTATGGAGTCCTTTTGCCATAATCCTAGGCTAATTTGTCACCTTGTATTATTGCACCACTATCATTAGAATTGATGGCCTCTTTTAGCTGCCTTCCTATGAATGTTATTTCAGATTGCCAATAAGGTTATTGAAACAAGGCACACATGGAGGACTTGAACCACATTTGTCATTCCTCAATGGCACATTGGTCTTTTGAAGTGGCACATTGGCACTGGATTGAGATAGGGATTTGGTGGAGCTGGTAGTGGTGGACTAGGCAAGATAGATAAATCTAGACGGGACTGGGGGTAGAGTCGAATGGGGCATGGGCTAGGGGGAGCCGAAGGTAAGGTGGGGAGTGGGGAATAGTGGAGGTTGTTGTGCTGAAGCTAGAGGTCCATGTGGGCCTATCAAGGAGGCTATGAGATTTGGTGAGTTCAAGTGCTACCAAGGTTTCCAAATAATAGGCACCAAGCCACGTAGCTTGTTAGAGTTGATAGTACTCCACCCTTACCAATGCAAGCTACTGTTACACAAGCTCAATTCATTCATCGTGTCGACTAGTAGCATCTTGGAGAGAGTAGATGCGCATCATGCACTTGGATACTAGGTCCTCTGATTGCATTAGCCTCCCTTTCAATTACTCCACTTCAACATGTAGCTTGATGTTAGGCTTAGACTCTTCTATCTCTATATATGGTACAGACTAGTGTTTGGCCTCCTCCTTGGACTTCTTCATCAAGGTGCACTTCCTCTGGATTGCGCTAGTAGTAGTAGACATTTGAGCTTGCGTGCGAGCTACTGTTGATTATGGCTGGGTCGAAAGAGATGACACCCCGCTACATTGTCCGATCCAAGGTTTTTTAGATAGCCAATGAAATGTGCTTATATAAGTATGTGAACTCTGTGTCTGCTTTAGCCAATAGTTGGCAATGATCATTTTGGAGCACGTGCACTCGCTTCGTAGCCTTGTCACACTATTTCTCAAGGGCCTTACAATGCTCCATGAGCATGAGCCATTTGGGATCATGAGAGAAAGTGTCAGTGGTGAAGTCAAAGAAGTCCTTTTCTTCAGAGCTTCCTTAGGGAGCTTCGTCATTGCTAAGGGGAATGGATTCCTCTTTGATGATGGTCTTTCCTTTGGCTGCTACAAGTGGCATTGGGGTGGTTCTAAGTTGTGCATAGGGTGTTCGCAAAGCATACTTCCTCTCGTCTTATAGCTCCACTCTAGGGATGAGAAGAGGTTTAAGGCCTCCTCTACCTCAAGCTACAACATCCATGGCTATCAGAGTGGGAGAAGGGAGTGCTAGTAGCAGCTTGCCAAGACACCTTTGGGAATAGGGGTAAGGGTGGAGGTTACAGCCTACTACTAAAGTATTACTACTAAGCCAAAGGGGGAGAGAGGTTATAGGGGTGGAAGGAGAGAGGGTAGTGGCATCAAGGTTAGCAACACCAATTAGGATAGGAGTCGTGAGGGCAAGCTGGGTTGGAGGATGGGACTCAGCATCAGTATTCAAATCATCATGCAGACACGATAAATGTGGTAGTTGTGGGAGTAAGGGTCCAAGAGGGCATATGAAAATTTTTGAACTACATATTCCTAGGGCTCTTGTAATTCTATCTGGAAGTCGGCCTGCAAGCCACGTAGTGTATCCAGATTGAGGAAATGTCTATTCTCTGAATGTTTGGCTGTAGTCATGAGTCTTCTATGTAGGAATGCAAAATCTGCTATTGTTGCTACTCGCTAAAGCTAGTCTTGGAGAGAATCGGCTAGATCTATTGGGCTTTGCGACATGCCTAGAAGCGATGGTGCTACTCTTGAGGCTCCTTCTATTACTACACCTATTGCACTTTGATCTGTAATAGCCTAACCTACAACAACAACAATTGGTGGTGTTAAAGATCCCTTGCCACATATTTTAGGTAGCATAGGGTGGTCTCTGGGAAAAACTCTATCAAAATTATGATTTTTCAAGCAGAGGTGAGTTGTGGGAGAATGGTGGTTGTAGGGACAACTTGCATGGCCATCGCATCGCTAGTTTCAGTGGACTAGCTAGCAGGTCGCGATTCCGCCTCTCTAGGGTGCTTTTGGGCTCTTGTAGATTGCTTAAGCAGAGCAACGTGAGACTCGAAGTCTAGCTTGCTCTAGTTGGAGCTTGAGGGGCATGTTTTTTATGTGGTGTGGGGGATGGCAGGTGTGCCTTTTGTGTTTATTTGTTGGGGATATTTTGTAGAAGTACAAGCTGCCTTCTCATGTACTGCATTCAAATGTCCATCTACAACAATCCATGAAAAAGTTTATAGGGATAAAGGGGAAAGGTGGCCAGCATTAGGGGTGCATAGGGAGTGAGTAGGATCCACTATGGCAAGGGGAGGAAACAGGAAGGTGAAGTGCTAGTCACACATGACTTGTAGGGATTTGGTGTCGGAGGAGCCTTGGGCCATGTGGTTGCACTCAATGTGAAGGTGCTCCAGAAAAATGCCTACCCATGCGATGTTTGAGATGTTGGACATGAAGAATAGGGAAGCAATCTTGCATGAGACATTGAAGGCTTTGGCTTGTAGGTATAGAGCTTCAAGAAAAAATTTGATACTAAATCATGGTGCATAGGGGTTGTTTCCCATGGGAGGGCAAGGAAGGTGTCAAGGCATAGACATGCACCCATAGGTTGACAACATCCTTATTCTTTGGGCTAAGAGGGGGACTCTATTGAGGCAAAGAATGGATGAGAGCAACACCATTGGTGATTGGTGAGAGGTGAGCAATGGTAGGGAAATGACAAGTGTGACAAGGCATTGAGAGCACATAGTGTTGAAAATAGAAATCACAATGAAGAGAAAGAAGAATAAATTTTTACTTTTGAGGGATTGGATGCATGGTAGATGGATGGTTTGAATGTGGCCACTGCATGTTTACCACATTAGCAGATAAGGAATAATGAGTGTTGGGCCATTCTTGATACATCATACCATTGCATGTAATAAGAATCATGCAATGGTATGATGAGAGGTGATTAATAAGGGCCAAGTCACTATAAGTGGTGGTATTGGAATCACTATCAATATGGATTATGGTGATAATTGGGGATCCAAAATTGGGTGGGGAGCTCTTGGAGGCTTGTGTAGAATCTAGTGCTATTGGGTCAGTAGGGCACTTCAGAGTAAGTGGGAAGGAGCACACCAATACGTTTGCATAGTAGTGTTGGAAGCAAAATCTGTTTGATGGATTGTAGAAGAAGATTTTCCTATAAATCGCTAAGGTAGAAAAAATTAGTGGCGGTTATATGGAAGATCCAAAATGGGATGTACCACCTCATTTTCAATTTTTTGAGAAGCTTGCCCATTTGACTGCGGAAGACCAAGATGGCTTGTTCACTCTCAAAGAGCTGTTTCTTAGAGAGGCAATATGCTCGGTGCTTCTGCTTAGACTAGACTTCGGATAGAAGGTATGAACTCCGAATCTAGTCCTTATCTAGCTCTCCCAAATTTTCTAGTCGAAATGGAAGGGATTCTTGAGGAAAAATGCAATCTTCAACAGTAATCCAGAGACTGGGGACTACAAATTCTAAAGGTGTTATTGCCTTGATGCCGAAGGCAAGCTTGTATGGAGTGAGGCATGTGGCCACTTTGAAGGAAGTGCATTAATTCCAAAGTGCTGTTGGGAGCTTGGTATTCCAATCTTTCTAATGATGCTTGAATAGCTTTGTAAGAATTTTGTGTAGGGTCTTGTTGTTAGAATTGGCTCGACCATTGGCTTGCAGATAATACAAATAAGATTTCTTGTGAATGACCACGAAGGTTGAAGTCATATGCTTGATGACCTTATTTACAAAATGACTTCATTGGTTATTGACTAATTCAACTAGACAACCATAGCAAGTGAATATGTCTTTAAAGAGGCACTCTGCTACTGCTTGTGTGAAATTATTGGGCAGTATGCATGCTTCGACCCACTTAGTGAAGTAGTTAGTTGCTATCAAGATATACCTATTTCTGGTGTAGGATGTTGCAAGTTTGATAGGGTTGACAAAGTCCCCATTTTTGATAGGGCCTTAGCAGTAAGATTGTGTGGAGGGGTAATCAATCTCAGAACCAAGGTTGACTAAGTTGTTTAGTAGGCATCACACTTCAAGACAAATTTGTGGGTATCTCCATGCATAATAGGCCATCATAGTCTTACTTGTTGGATTTTCCACATTGAACATTTGTTGCAAAGTGACCTCAAGTAATGCCCTGGTGAACTTTCTCCACAATTGCTTCCTTTTCCATCGGTAGAATAACATGTTGCATCACTTCCAATATTGTTTTGTGGTAGAGTTGGCCTAGAACTAATTTAGAACGCTGACTCCAGAGAACCAATCATTTATGTTGGTCCATTAAAATGTGATCCAGGAACTGTACTAAGTCCAAAAAGACTAGCAATTTCTCATACCATGTCAAGGAAGGATTAGGTGGGTTAGGTTTTGGATTCTCAGCGGTTGCATGAAATAGTTGAGCATTCAAAAAGTCATCATATACTCTTATTGGAGCTTCTCCAAAATCAAGCTTGGACAAGAAGTCAGCAATGTTGGGCTCCATATTTGTGTATGCCCTTGAAATCAAATTCTTGAAGTAATAGAATCCATCAGGCCAATCTTCTTTTGACATTTTGTTGTTTGACTAGATAGACCAAAGTAGAGTGGTCCACATGAAAGACAAAAGAATGACCAAGTAAATAGTGGCGGAATTTCTTCACGATATAGATCATTTCGAGGCATTCCCTTTCTATAACATAATAGTTTTTCTCAACACAGCAAAGAGTCACCTCTTGGCATAAAAAATTGGTCGAAACCAACCACTGTCGCATAAGCACACTACCTATTGCCACATCTAAGGTACATACAAAGATATGAAAAGGCTTTGTCTAATCCGACGAAATTAGGATTGGGGCCTTGGATAGGAGTAATAAGAGATATCACAATGTGAGGTCTATAGCCTCATTCTAGTTGAAAGTTGCCTTGGGAGTGTGGGGTAATTGATGAGTTGAGAGAGATAGCTTCATGGGCCAAAAGGCACAATTATCATTTGAGCCATCGAACGTGCCCTAGAAACCATAGCACTACAATCGGGGAATCGAGAATGGGAGCCTACATGATGGGAGCTACCTTGTTGGGATCCATGGCAATGCCATCATCAAAGATAATGTGACCCAATAGGACACCGCCTTTCACTGCAAGGCACATTTCATAGGATTTAGACTTAGATTAACTTCTCAGCATTTGGTGAAATAAAGCTAAAGATGATGCAAGTGAAGTAGAAGGGTGTTGAAGACACTAACGTCATCCAAGAATACCTGTATGAAGTCTATTAAGTAGGTCTTGAACATTTCTTGCAAATCCCACTAAAAAGAAGGAGACATATTCTTTAGCCAAACCACATTATTGTTAATACAAATACACCCTAAGCTATGATAAAAGCAAATTTGGCTTGATCCTCCGAAGAGCAAGCCTAACCTACTTGTAAACACTGAATCCATCCAGGAATGAGTACATCTTGTTGACTAGAAACCTCATCAAGAATGATGTTGAGATATGGGATAGAGAACCGATCTAGAATGGTTGTTGCATTTAGCTTCTTGTAATCTACACAGATTTGGAGCTTCTTCTTTTTCTTTGGGAACAATGATGATGGGTGAGATCTATTCTTCCCAATTAACTAGAGTGATGAAGCCAACTCATAGGAGTTGGTCTTTGACTAGCTTTGCCATGTGGAGATTTATTTGGTATCTCTATATGCAAACTAGCTTAACATTTGACTTTAGGGGAATCCAATGCTAGTAAAATCGAGGATCTAGTCCCTTCATTTCAAAGTAATCCCAAGTAGAAATATATTTGAGTTTGATCAAGAGGACAACCAGTTGATCGTGGAAGTTAGGCTGCATTGATTTTTACTGGCTTGGTTTCTTCCAAACCAAGGTAAACTGTGGTGAGAGCATCCGGCTTGACTCTAGTGGATTTCTACATTTGAGCTTCAAATTCTCTCTCTTGTCAAAACACATGTGAAATTTCAGAATTGACTATAGCCATAGCCTGAGCTGCTTTTGTCTTGAAGTTTGGAATTTAGATTTTTGGATCATCAGGATTCTGGTCCTGAATTGATTTTAGCTCTTGGGTAGAATTGAGTGGGGAGTACAGATCCATGTACTATTGGTTGATGATCTAAAGTACATCCACTAGACAAAGTGGTTCCAAGTGGGCATTAGTTGCCAAGAATGTAGCTTCCTTGTCATCATCCAAGCCATCCACCATGTTGATTGTTTTTGCAACTATTGGTTGGCAAGTTGTTGATGGAGGCGGAATCTTGTTTAAGAAAAATTTGGATGTACTGTGATCTTGGTGAATGGTTAGCTAGTCACAATCCCAATAAGTCTAAGACTTACATATTTCCCCATTTAGGCCTTGCAGATACAGAGAATTCAACATTTTGCCATTGGGTTGGGCATTCTGGGATATACGTCCTCTCAAGACTTTAAATCGAGCTGTATAGCTCTGGACTATGGCACTATGTTTTTGCCTACGCAGTCTTTCTAATTTTTGGGCATTAGTCTGGTTTGGGTGAAATTGCGAATGGAATGCTATTTGAGCATCGTTAATTTAAACATTACCTAGTTGTTTTTTGTTGTGCAAGCCAAGTTAACGTTTACCACCTTGGTGGCTTGGAGGTAGTTGATAGCGAAGGAAATAACATGTCGTATCTGCTTTGTAGTCAATATAATATGAAATTGATAATTTGAGTTGCTCCAACCCTTGGAATGGTTTGGCCAGTATCATGACCACCATAACGTGATATCCGTTTTAAAAGAAAGGCGAAGGAGATAATTTGTTGAGTATATTTGTCTTACAGTCGACAGCATATGAATTTGAAAAACCAATAGTTGGCCTGGATATTTGTAGAAGCCCTTGCCATAGCTAGTCTCGAAGACTGGTGCTAAAAGGAAGTTGCCCTAATCCTTGGAATGGGCTAGGCCATTGCCATGGCCACCATAATATAGTATCCTATTCTAAAGTTATACATGATGTTTGGAATGATTGTGTTTGGGCTTTATCTCAATTGTTATCCCAATTGTTACACCCTAAGAATAAGGTATGGGTCATGAGATAGCATCTCAATCCGAGTTTTGGACTCCTTGTTTTAATGTGGTGCAATTCGGTAGATTTTTATTAAAGTGTGGGACATCACCCATAACCCTAAAGTGAGGCATTCCATCCCTTAGGACAATGCATCATAAAGTCGCTTAGATGTGAGGGATTGGATTGGAGATGTTCGAGAACACACCCACCCACCCCGGTCCCCAACCATCCGAGCTGCTGCTCGAATTCGGACTCTTGACTACCTACGGATTTCTCACACAGTCATCAGGCGCATCCTACCGACCCGGTTTCCGCTCGTTGCTAATACACTCTCCTTTTCTATTTTCAACAAAAAAGAAAAAAGTGCAAACGTTTGTTTCGAACTGGCATTTCCCGCTCATTTGACTCTCTCTCGCTGTCTGTCTCTCTTATCGGTCTGTCTCCTCTCTCGAGCGCCTGATATGCGAAGGCCTCGTGGCAGGAACACACCATAGCCATCTCGCCATCATCATCCTCACCATCATGCACATCAAAGAGATCTCGTTGGAGGGATTCAAGTCGTACGCCACGCGCACCGTGGTGCCAGGCTTCGATCCCTTCTTCAACGCCATTACGGGCCTCAACGGCTCTGGCAAGTCCAACATCCTCGACTCCATCTGCTTCGTGCTCGGCATCACCAACCTCCAGCAGGTCCGCGCCAGCAACCTTCAGGAGCTCGTGTACAAGCAAGGCCAAGCTGGCGTCACCAAGGCCACTGTCTCCATCGTCTTCGACAACTCTGACAGAAGCCGCAGTCCCATCGGATACGAAGAGTGCAGCGAAATCACTGTTACTCGCCAGGTTTGCTCCTCTCCCACTTAATTAATTGTCTCCAATGATGCGAATTTGGTCACTGAGTACCTCGGACCTTGCGAGTTTTTCCATCAATTTAGAACCACTTGCTCGAAAATTTCCCTGAAGTCAGTTTTCCTGCTGAATTCGTCCATTGATCCATTGAGGAATCGCTCGAACAAAGTTGTTCGGCCAAACTTACGAAAATCTAGTGCTTGAAACTCTGCTTTGGGTAAAATCAATCTAATTGCGCACACTCTGAATTCTGTGGCAGCAAAATCCCGGTGGCCATTGTCTGAAGACAGCCTTGCATGCATGTTCAAGCAGTTCTTGTATGTTGTTAATTTTCCCTGTTTCTGCCAAAATCCTTGATGTGAATTCCATGGGTTATTATTACTAGCATTCTTCAGGTACTCCATCACATTCTGTTAACAAGTTGCCGGAGAGTATTTGGCATAGCAAAAAGTCGTTCAAGCAAGACTTTACATGTATACTTGGCCATGCTGTTCGTTTCTGTGAAACAAGCCTTGTATGGTAGACAGTGTTATTGTATTGGCCCTGCGATTGAAAAGTCATTTGTTATGCAAACCAATTTCCAATAAGGTCTGGTCTAATGAGCTGTATGGTTATTGCAGATAGTAGTGGGTGGAAGGAACAAGTACCTAATCAATGGCCATCTTGCTCAACCAACTCGGGCTCAAAATCTTTTTCATTCAGTCCAGCTCAATGTTAATAATCCACACTTCCTCATCATGCAAGGACGTATTACAAAAGTTTTAAATATGAAGCCCCCAGAGATTCTATCAATGTTAGAAGAGGCAGCAGGAACAAGAATGTATGAGATGAAAAAAGATGCAGCATTAAAGACTCTACAGAAGAAGCAGACGAAGGTGGATGAGATTGACAATGTCCTTGGTCAAGAAATCCTTCCAGCACTGGAAAAACTCAGGAAAGAACGGGCTCAATACATGCAATGGGCCAATGGCAATGCAGAGCTTGACAGGCTGAGAAGATTCTGTATTGCATTTGAGTATTTTGAAGCTGAAAAAGTCAAAGCTGCTGCTTTGAATGATGTGGAGCAGCTAAGATCGAAGATAAGTGATCTTCATGCCAAGGTTACAGAGTTGGATAATGGTATTGCAGAAAAGGAGAAGAATATATCAGAACTTACATTGGAGAAAGAAAGACGGATGGGTAGTGACCTGAAGGAGTTAGCCGAAACAGTTGATAAACTGTCAAATGTAATGGTTAAGGAAACATCGACATACTCCAACCAGAAGGACACACTTAAGGCAGAAAAAACTGCTCTTGCTAAAGTAAGCTAGTTGGATGTTTGTAATCATGCAAGATTTTCCAGTTTTTGTGACCAGACAATTGCAAAGCAATGCTGACCTATGGTTCTCCGTTTCTCTGAATATAAAGCTCAGCAAGAGCATTAAGGATGTGGAGGCTTCTTTTGAGGAAAAGGGAAATGCAATCCAAGCATCAGATGATGATGCAAAAGAATTGAAAGAAAAGGTGGAGAGCTTGACATCATCACTTGCTGAACTTGAAAAAGAGTATCAGGTAGCATGCTTTTTCTTTTAATTGAAAGGGCTTGTGTATACTTCTGTGCATGTGCCACACACATGGAGCACACATGTGCATGCCTGTGCCATGCAGTAACTCTTAGTTCCAAGAGTCAAACACTTCTATCTTGTCATGTAGGGTGTACAAGCTGGTAAAAGTGGTGGCAATGAGGAAAAAAGTCTTGCTGATCAGCTAGGTGATGCAAAGGCTGCTGTTGGCAAGGCAAGCACAGAAGCAAAGCAGATTAGAACCAAAATTCAGCTTTGGGAGAAAGAAGTGAAGGAAAAAAGGAAACAGCTTGCATCAAAGAAGGAAGAGGCCAATGCTATTGAGAAAGAGCTTCGATCCAGGAAAGCTGAACTTGAAAAGATTCAAACTGCTTTGGCAAATCTATCATTTGAGGAAGGGAGAATGGAATCTTTGGAAAAGGTAGAACTTGGCTGGTCAGCGTGCTGGTCTCTAACTCTTCTAAAGTCCATAAAAATGTGATTGTCATAGTTTGTCTTGATAATCTTTTTTTGCTAATGCAAGTAAGCAATAAGTTAGGCACCAACCCATGTAACTAACTGGCATTAGAACAGGATCACAGAAAGGAAACAGAGGTGGTGCGCAGTTTGAAGGCTGAAGTAAATGAGCTTGCAGCTCAGCTTGGAAATATACAATTCACATACAACGATCCTGTAAAGAATTTTGATCGTTCCAAGGTGAAAGGTGTAGTGGCTCGGTTGATACATGTCAAGGACATCACAGCCGTGACTGCTCTGGAGGTGTGATATTGTGCATTGTTGTTCAATGCATATTACCTTGCTCTCTCTTCAAATTAATCAATCAAGTTTTATGCTTGGTGATGAGCTGCTATTTAGTATTGGTGCTGTCTTATGTCCTAAACGAATAGTAATGACAGCAGTTGGTCTCTATAGTTTGATTTTATGTTGATGTCTCTCTTGTTCTAACCTTGTCCACAGGTAGCTGCTGGAGGGAAACTATACAACGTTGTTGTTGATTCTGAGCAGACTGGGAAGATGTTGCTTGAGAAGGGTGGTCTGCGCAGACGAGTAACTATTATTCCTCTGAACAAAATCCAGAGCAACACTATTCCATCAAAAGTCCAAGAAACAGCTATGAGAGTGGTTTGTCCATGTTTACCGTTATACATCAAAATTAACGTCGACCAACAATAATGGCTTTTATCTAATTGACAAGGCTCAAAATGTTTTCCCCAGGTTGGACGAGGTAATGTAAAGCCTGCTATTTCTCTCATTGGATATGATGAGGAGTTGAAGGTTAGCAAGTGTCTCGTGTTTTTCTTGTTGTTTTTTTCAGGAAAACAGTCATGCATGGCTTTCGCTGGGCAAGCTGCAAGTGAGGAGTCCAAGGAGCATGGATTGAATATCTCATGTCTAATGCTTATCCTTGATACTTAATGATGCAGGAAGCCATGGCATACGTTTTTGGAAACACCTTTGTTTGCAGCGATACAAATGCAGCTAGACAGGTTCTTATCTTATGTGAAATCATATTGACAAGGCTAAATATTGAATTGAAAATTTTGTAATTAGCATGTTTTTCTTTTATGTTCAAAAGGTTACATTTCACAAAGACATCAGGACTCCTAGCGTTTCCTTGGAAGGGGACATTTTTGATCCTAGAGGCTTGCTCACTGGTGGTGCTCGAAAGTAAGCGCAATAAATATCCAATGCTGGGTTATACAGGAAAAATAAGTTGCAATTATGAATTCCAATATAACTTGGTATTTTGTTGGATCGACTCTCTTGCATTCAATCAGGGAGAGTGGCGAGTTGCTTAAGCGCCTCAACCGTTTATCAGAAGCAGAAGCAGAGTTGGCTGAACATCGAGAACATCTGTTAAGGATTGAAGCTGAGGTAGGATCTTTTCCTTGTTCTTGTTTGTCGCTACATTCTCATGGGATCTTGAATAATGGCCTTGTACTCCTTTTCTGGACTAAGACAAGGACATTGTCATTGCCATTTGGATTTTGATCCGTTCATTGTTGCAGATTGCCAGTTTGCTGCCAATTCAAAAGAAGTATAACCACCTTAAGTCTCAGCTTGAATTAAAAACATATGACTTGACTCTGTTTGAAGAAAGAGCCAAGGAATGTGAGCATCACAAGGTCTGTACTGTTGCTGCATTGTTTATGTGTACCATGTCACTCTATTTAGGATATCAACTCCAGTAGAACAGCTACAAGATCAGTTCTTTGGGAGGTTTGTCAGGCATCACTGGTAGCTAGCTGTAGGATATGTGCTTGATAATTAACCATGGTATGAGGCTTGATGTATTAGAGGGAAATTTATACATCCTGGCAGCAGAATGCATCTTGCTTTTTCATTGCACAGTTGCAATTTAAGTCAGAGCTTTGACTGCGATATGCTGTTTGGCAGTTGAATGAGTCAGTGATGCAGTTGGAATCAGACCTTAAAACTGCCATGGCAGAGGCAAAAGAGAAGGAGGAATTACACAAGACTTGCTCTGAGAGAGTAACTTCCTTAGAGCAAGCACTGAAAGAACATGGTCGAGATCGTGAGAAGAGGCTCTCAGCTTTGGAAAAACAGATCAAATCAATGAAACAACAACTTGATGTATCTGGCAAAGAATTGAAGGTAAGTACTTGTATGTGTTCTCTTGATATACGTAGAGTGATAGAGTTTCTTATGGTTTTAGTTCTACAGGGGTTTCAAGGAGCTAAAGAGCGATTAATTATGGAAAGGGAGGCCCTATCTCAAGAAAAGCTCTCACTAGAAGCACAACATTCAGCGAACCAGAACCAGATAAAAAGCCTTGAAGAATCATTGGAGAAGCTTGCTTTACAGGTAGATGATAAATGGTCTATTAATCCTCGGCATTGTAACCTGAAGATGCATTTTTTAATTCTTTTGAACACCTGTAATTGGCTCCACAGGTTGATGCTATCAAGCAAGAGTACAAGAAGGCTGAGGAGGAGCTTCGTCAAGGACGCGCAATGATTAAGGAGTGTGACAGCAGTATAAGCGTGCTTGTAAAAGCTCAGAATAAGCTGCAACAGGAACGGACTGATTTACAAGTGGAAATAAGGAAAATGGACAATGAGGTGAATTGGAGCTCATGTATTTCATTTTATTACTAGAGAATAGTCCCGATTTGCAAAGGGTCTATGATGCAATTGTATATATTTTCAGGCTAGAAGAATGGACTCTGATCAGAAGGAGTGTACAAGGTTAGTGGAAAAACTGTTGGAGAAGCACAAATGGATTGTGACAGAGAGGCACATGTTTGGAAAACAAGGAACAGACTATGACTTCTCAACTCGTGATCCTCAATCAGCAAGAGCTGAACTCGATGCCAAACAGACCGAGCAAAGCAAGTAAGAATGGCCTGTAAATTTGTGTCCTTTCACCCCTCATGAAAGGAGGATGACAGGGAAGTCTTTCATCAAGTCTTAACTAACAATGGCAGTTTCCTTGATCACATTTCAGTCTTGAGAAACGAGTCAACAAGAAGGTCATTACAATGTTCGAGAAGGCGGAGGATGAATACAATGATCTCATGTCCAAGAAGCGTATTATTGAGGTGCTTGTTTTTAATATAGTAGACAAACACAAACAGGATAGCGAACACATGAATAGTCTGTATTATACTGCTGATGTGTAGCTATCTCTTGATACAATTGTTTAACTGAATGGCATGCATCCCTGTACCCTGCTCATGTGTATTTGGTTTGCTGATTAGAATGACAAATCAAAGATACATAAGGTTATATTTGAGCTTGATGAAAAGAAGAAAGAGACTCTGAAGGTCACCTGGCAAAAGGTTAACAAGTAAGTATTCTCATTTCTGCCATGGTGGTCCTTTGGATTGTGGTCACTTTTATCAGTGTCAGTCTGCATGTACCAGGGATTTTGGTTCTATCTTCTCCACTTTGTTACCTGGAACCATGGCAAAACTTGTACCACCAGAAGGGGGTGATTTTATGGATGGACTGGAGGTTCGGGTTGCCTTTGGCAGCATATGGAAACAATCCTTGTCTGAACTGAGTGGAGGGCAGAGATCTTTGCTTGCACTCTCTCTGATCCTTGCTCTGCTTCTTTTCAAGCCAGCACCTTTGTATATTCTTGACGAGGTATGGCAATTACTGCTACAGTTGAAGAAAATAGACATTGAAAAGTTTAATGGTCCTGGGAATGAAGTCCTCAATCTTGTAGAGAGTGGAGGGGCGTAGACGACTTTCTTTTTACTTTCTCTGATACAAAGCTGGGTGTAATGAGTAAGGAAGGAATTGTCTAAGTAAAGCTTCTATGAGCAGGTGGATGCTGCCTTGGACCTCAGCCACACACAGAATATTGGTCGCATGATCAAAGCTCACTTTCCTCATTCTCAGGTGAGGGGCGCTCTGCATTGTTCATGTGTCATGGGAAAGAGGCTTCTGTAAGGTCCATGTGCAATGAGAATATTACGTTAAGGCCTCAGCATTTTCCCGGTAATAACCATCCCACAGTCTGTAATATCTAGTCTGTTTGTTGATTTGTTTCAGTTCATAGTGGTGTCACTAAAGGAAGGCATGTTCAACAATGCCAACGTGATATTTAGAACAAAGTTTGTGGATGGGGTGTCTACTGTCACGAGAACTGTCCCTTCTTCCGCTAAGCAGCAGGGGAGGAAGGCCGGTCTAACTCCTGAAAGGTAAAGTTTTCAACTCTCCCCATGCAGTCAATGATCCATCTCATCGATCAGACTCACGGTCATCAGGTGCTCATTCACAATGGTCTTCTGGCTTGCAGGAGAGCACCTTTCAAGGAGAACATGGTCAAGTAGGTTGCTCAGTGATCTTCGCTTGTGATTTCCTCAAGCCTCTGTACCATGGTTGGGTAGATTGCTCAGAAGACTTCCTCTCTTGGGGTTTCCTCAGACCGCTGTATCATACATAATACCCATATATATATATTTCCAGGTTCTAGCAAGAGAACCTGCCACGAATGTCCGGAGGGATTGGACCCCTCGATGATTAGAGACTAATCTCTTCCATCCGACTCGTTCTCTCGCCCCCGACTTTATTCTTAAGCGTCACAAAAGAATAAGGTGGTAAAATCGCAAGGGCATGCCAAAAAGGGGTTGAAATGGTCAGGAATTCAGAATGTTGTACTGGAGAACTTATGCGGTGTTGGAATTATCGTAATTACAACATTATAGCATGATTTATGGTCGTAAAAGTGTTATTGCGCGCGATTACAAACTTTGTACCCCGATTTAGAATGTGTTCTTGCAATTGTGACCCCATGTGCGATTTTGGGAGTACATGCGAGCGGCAAAGCTAAAATTGATAATTCCTGCAAGTCTATAACACAACTTGAAACCCCTCTTTGTCACTTCCTCAGCCTCCTTAGAAAAGAGAACAAATTGACACGAACAAGTTGGAGTGTAAATCTATTTGTAACAAAACCTTTTTTACAATAGAAAGATAGAACTCACTAAGGTTGGTTTTGAAATCATTGCATGTTGCAACAGCATTAGAAATTGGCCTAATTACTGGTGTTTGGAAGGCTTTTAAAATTGTATGATATGTAAAGATTGGAAGTTTGAGAAGAAAATTAAGATAAGGATCGCACATTGAGAAGAGATCACATTTTGCAATGAGTTGCACCTACGAACATGAAAGCACTCTTGGGAAGGGCATTGTAAGCAAGGGGATGATGAGGGGGTTTTTAACTTCTTAGTAAAGTATGTTCAAAGTCTTTAAGAGACATCAAAAGTAGTCAAAGAAAGGTAGGCAAATGGAGTAAAAAAGAGTGCATATGTTCAATCTAGGGCACAAACTTTGGCCATGGATATGTAGTCAATTATGCTTGCAAGCCTTATATTCACTTTCAAAGTGAGTGTACAAGAGTTTGATAGGAAAGTATGTTTCAAACAATGAAAGGAAAGTGGATCTCAATAAGCAACATTTTTCTAATAAAAAAATTTGCTTCTAATTGAGAAAGGGTGATTTTGAAGTCATAAATATGAATAGTTGTTTTTGCTTAGTTGAGACAACAATAGAACAATGACTTTTGATTTGGTTATTAATTTAGTTATGGACTCCTTTTGTTAGAGGTTTCTTTTTCATGGGGATAGTTTCCTTCAATAATGAATTCTCAAAGTAGTTTATTAGTATATTTTAGGTCCATTTGTGTATTGGTATCTTTCAAGTTTGTATTTTAGGTCCATTTGTATATTGGTATCTTTCGAGTTTATTAATAGAGGCTTGTGTCAAACTTTGGTTGTACCTAAGGTGTTTAGAAAGTGGGTTCTCTTGCTCTATAGGGTTTAAAGGGAAGTTGCTACCTTCTCACTAGATGATGTTTCGAGGTTAGAATGTCATGCTTGGGTCTTTTCTAGTTACATATGGTCTTTGAAGTTGAGGTTTGAGCAATTGTGATTGGTCTCGATAAAGTTCTTTACATTCCCCCTCTTTATTGCTATCCCAAAGTAGAATGAGGACATGTATCCTTTGGGATGATCGGGAGGAGCTTAATAAAGTTGATACTAAGAAATCGAAGGAAAAATAAAATGTTTGATATGAGAGATATTAGAAGAGACAACCATAGATTGAGAAAGAACAAGGAGGCAAGATATTTGAATGACCCCATGGCTACAAGTGTTTATGAATGTTTATGTCACTAGGTAAACATTGTGCATGGATTGGGTGCCCAACAAAATTACCTTTCTTTCATGGAATGTTTGAGTTCTTTGGCTCGATGAAAGGTGAGTGGTGCTTTTGAATTTGTTGAGAAGGGTTAAGCATGTTATTGTTGGGTTGCAAGAAACTAAAATCAGTACTGGTTGGTTGCTAGATATGGATTGCTTTGGCTATATTTCTTTCAAAAATGTGCAATTTGAAGGACTTCATACGGATAAGAACTTAATGTGGATGTGGTTGACAATTTCACCCAAACTTGTGTGGTAGTCTAGATGAACTTGAAAGTTGAGATTACATCATAACTTGGTACCCCTTAAGGGGCATTGAGTAAATGCAATAGGTAATGTTTGAGTCCAAAGGAGAAGTGCATAGGCATAGGCAAGATTATTTGATGATGAGGGTGGGTGGGGCACAAAGAGAGAGAGAGAGAGAGAGAGAGAGAGAGAGAGAGAGAGAGAGAGAGAGAGAGAGAGAGAGAGAGAGAGAGAGAGAGAGAGAGAGAGAGAGAGAGAGAGAGAGAGAGAGAGAGAGAGAGAGAGAGAGAGAGAGAGAGAGAGAGAGAGAGAGAGAGTGTGTGTGTGTGTGTGATTTGTAAGTTTTTGGGCAATGGCTTGGAGGGCTCATAGGTGGAAATTGGTATCTTAAAAATCTCATTAATAGAATTGGTGTCCTATAAATCTCATTAACAAAAATGTTCTTCAGGTTTTTCAAGTATTACCAAAATATTTTAAACACCTTAGACTAATATTTACTGTGAATATTGTGAAATTTTATATTTATACATCTCATAGTAGCTTATAGATGCATATTTATAAGTGACTATGATATATATGGTTCCCTTCCTCCCAACCTCCCCATTCTCAAAGGTTTTGTACATCAAATAAACCTATAAACTATTTTATGGTTTGTTGCAATCTCAAGGAGTCTACTCAATTTAACAATGATATTGAATAAAAGGAAAGTACAATCAATTTTCTATTTGTAAGTATGCTTGCAACCAAAGAGGCTTGGGGAGGTCAAGCATAGGAGGGCCTTGCACAACCCAAGTTGTATGTTGCTTGCCTAAAAGGGAGTGTATATATTCAAGCTATGCCATAAACTTTGGCCATGGATATGTGGTTAATTATGCTTGAAAACCTTATTTTCATATTCAAAGTGGGTGCATAAGGGTTTCTTAGGAAAGTATGTTTCAACCAATGAAAATGAAAGTGGATCTCAATAAGCAACATTTTTTTATTTAGAAGATTTGCTTGCTAATTGAGAAAATGTAATTTTGAAGTCATAGATATGGGTTGTTTTTGCTTGGTTGAGGTAACAATATAATAAGGACATTTGATTTGGCTATTAATTGGGTTATGGACTCCTTTTGTCAAAGGTATTATCATTTTGTGGTTGTTGGCATTTATTTATTTTTCATCGAGATAGTTTTTTTCGATAATGAATTCTCAAGGTAGTTTCTTAGTACATTTTAGGTTCATTGTTTCTTTCAAGTTTGTTGGTAGAGGTTTCTATCAAGCTTCAGATGTGCCTTAGATGTTGAGGAATTGGGTTCTCTCTTATTCTATAAGGGTTAAAAGGAACTTGGCCCATAGCATATCTTGGTTTGCTTGCAATGTATAAATGTGTAGCCATGGTGTGTGAAGTAAATATAGAGTGGCATAGGCATAGGTACCTTTATCCATAATAACCTTTCACTTAGAGGCAATTGTGTCTTGAGTGAGAAGAGAACAATAAAAAAGTGACAAAGTAAAATAGGACGAGGAATGGATGGCATCTCATCCTATGCTCATCATCTTTCTAAGAAAGGCAAAATGTTCTACTAAGAGACTTTTTGATGCCAGGAGGCATATTCCGCGGTGGATTCTGTGAGACCATGGTGAATTTCGTGAGGTTTTGTTGTGGATTTCATAAAACTATATTTATTTGCCAGGGCTCGTATACAAGGTGGATTCCTTGTGCGAGAAGTTGATAGGGACGCTTGTCCTTTTCGAACGTCAAGTTGATTTAATGTGCACGTGGGCGATTCCACAAAATACATATTTAAATTAATGGACGTTTATGAGTTGAGTGAACTTGTATTAAATTAAGGTTAGGACAGAGTTCCAACCTATTTATTTATTCTATAGTTGAAGACTGTTAAGTATTCACTTTTGTTGGTTTAATTTTATTATTTTCTAACAATTGTGAATGCTTCAGTTGATGTGTAGAGCATGCGGTGGTAGTGTTCGGAAGCACTGGGCGATAGTGTGTATTCAAATTACCTAGAAAAAATTATTATTTTTGATGGACGTGCATCTTATCATTAAAGGTATGACGCTAATATTTATTTAGGTGCGCTTATTTATTGAAGCACTTGACAAATATTTATTATTTTGTATGCGCATGGGCGTACGGTTTAAATATTTTATTATGGGACATTGTGTTTGGGCACAGCCTGACTTTTGGGCCGTCCAACTGCTTTATTCTTTATTTGGACAAAAGTAGACACAAAAGCTAGAGCATGCTTATTGTAAAATCGGCCTATTTTTTAGCTTTGAGATGAATAAATTTATAAATACATGCCTTGTGAAACGCTCACACAAGGCATGGGGGGAGATTGTACCCAATTTGTCTTTTTGCCTCATGTCATGCAAATCTTCTTTCTTGCTTTTTGAGCTTAAGTAGAGTTCTTTGTTCTTGGGGACCTTTTGGCGCTTGTTACGTACGTATCCAACATCCGATTTGCGCACCAGTGGCATCAGAGCGAAGCTGAGATCAAGTGCTTCCAATCGCTTATCATCTTGCCCGAAGGCGAAGCTCTTGGAACGAACGGGCTCTACAGTCGTCAATACCAGCGTGTTCTTGACAGTGAAAAACCCCTTGCTGTGCTGTTGGATTGCGAAGGACCACTCTCCATTCGGGAAGTTCATTTATCAAATAATTTTTTTCTCAGAGATTAGAAAACTTTCATTAGTCAATTGGGTTATAAAGCTTAATAACCTTTATAATAAAGCTTAAGCTCTCCAAATCCAATCGTCTGAGGTGGGAGGATGTACTCCACGACGTTGGCATCATCTAGGACATGCCATCGTCCTGTCATTAAAAAATTGGATTCCTTAAAGCTTTTTATATAAAGCTTAAGTTTTTTAAGCTTTACAAAGGCTTTAAAAATTTAAGCTTAATTCTCTTCCTTAGCGGGCATTCACACCGAGCTTACCCTGAACTACCATCGAAAGCCTCAGCAAACCCATGTTCATACCTGCACTCTAACAGAGCCAATTTCCAGCAAATAGATTGGACAGTCTACACGGATGAAGTATTCGTTGGAAGAAGGACTTCATTAATTTTCGTACTCGTAAAAAGAAGAAAGATCGCAAAAAGCCACAAAAAAAAGGAGCAAGCCTTGTAAACCCAACTTTGAGCTACGCTCATCCCGCTAACAAGATTTCGAGTGCGTGAGGTTGTTTGAGATTTTGCAAGGTGTCCAATCAAAATATGGAAGATTTGATGGCCGAAGGTGATTTACCAAAAATAAAGGTGGAGCAAAAATTGGACCTAATTATGATGCAGCTTCAAGAGGAACGAAGAGCACGTCAAACTTTGCGAGCTTAACTGGCTAGCCTCTTCAGCGATCTACTGTCAATCAAGATGGACCACAACCCAAAGATGTTATACGACATACGATCAATGCGACACTCGAAGCACAATCTATCAGGAAAGAAGGCAAGATATGTAAAAGAAATTTCATATTCTGTACTTTTAATGGGCTATGTGACGGAAAGATTGTTCTCGCTTTTATAAGTCAGTTTGATGACTATTTCCATGAAGAACAGTATGCCCAAAAAGACAAACTTAAGTGTGTCACTAACCATTTAGTGGACACAGCATCGTTATGGTGGACTGTTGTTCGCAAAAGTATTGATTATCCTACTACTTGGGAGGCTTTTCAAAAGAATTTTTTATAGAATTTTCTTCCACCTCAATTCCATGAAAGAGCAATCAAACAGTGGGATCTTCTGCAACAAAGAGATCGTGAGCCTATTTTGCAATACACTGAGCATTTCTGGAACACCTCATTGCAACTTCGAATGCTTGAAGATGTACCTGAGGCAATCCACAAGCACAAGTTTATGTCTGGTTTGCTTGGTCACTTCTATGCGGAGGTGAACATGTTCAAGCCAACGACTCTCGAGGATGCGATTTCTTTGGCCCATGATGCTGAAGACAAAATTCGAGGACGAGTGAAGCGACCACAACAATTCCCAACTAACGGTAACTTCGGTACAAAGCAATTCAATTCTAACTTTCGAAGATTCAATCAAAATCACTTTGTTCCATCTTCTTTTCATAAACCCCGGACACGACCCCCTGCTTTATCATCAAACACAAATCCAAATCCTAAGCCATCTTTCCAGCCAAATAACATATCTAAACTCCCAGCCATTACCAATAATGTTTCCAAAGCCAACCCATAGTTTGCTACAAGTGCCATCGACCTGGACATCTAGTAGTGAATTGTCAATCCAAAAAGCCAAATTTTCATATCAACTACTTGGGAGCAACTGAAGATGAAGACCATGAAGAAATGCTAGATTTCACAAAAGACGATGACGATATCGGTACTACTTTCAGATACTTTACCAGGTATGCCAAATCCTCATTCTTTATTAACGATGAAATGTCTTGTGCATGATAAAGAAAAGATTATTTTACATGACAATGGGAGCATGCATGATTTTATTTCTGTAAAATTGGTCAAAGAATTGAATTTACATACTGTTCCAAATCATTATCGCATAAAGGCTGCATTCCTAGGTACTAGATACAATGGTACATAAGAAGTTCATGATTTAGAAATTAAAATTGGTGATTATATTGAGCGCAGAAATTTCTTGGTTGTGCCTTTGCAATCTAGTGATATTATTTTAAGAATGCCTTGGCATCATAAATATAATCCCGATATAGATTATTCCACGAATTCAATGAAGATTCATTCTAATGGAAAACAAATCACATTACATGGTACACACACTTTTGATAATTTTTCATTGCTTAGTCTCACACAGGCTAAACATGCATTAAGAAAAGGTGGCAAATCATAATTAGTATGGGTGAATGAAATTGAAGCTAAGGAAAATTAGATGCATCCTAGGCACACACAATTTCTTTCACAATTTAAAGATTGTTTTGCTGCTGACTTATCACCTGGTTTACCATCTACACGTCTTGAAGATCATTAAATAGACTTAATTCCTAGTTCACAACCACCATATAAAGGACCTTATAGACACAATCAAATTGAATAGAAAGAAATCCAAGCCCAGGTTGAAGAATTGTTAACCCGAGGACTCATTAGGCCAAGTAGTTTTCCTTTTGATGCACCTGTCTTGTTAGTTAAGAAGAAAAATAATACCTATAGGATGTGCATTGACTATCGTGTCCTAAATAAGATCATTGTTAAGAATAGATATCCTATCCCTATGGTAGATGACCTCATGGATAAACTACAAGGGGCCACAATATTTAGCAAGATAGATCTCAAATCTGGATATCATCAAGTACGATTTGATACACCTGATATTTTCAAAATCGCATTTAGAACTCAATTTGGTCATTATGAATTCCTTGTTATGCATTTTGGTTTAACTAATGTACCGATCACATTCAGTCATATGATGAATCACATATTTTTGAAGCATCAACATTGTGTAATTATTTTCTTTGATGACATATTGGTTTTTAGTAAGAATGAGAACGAGCATTATGAATATTTATATTTGGTTTTCAAATTATTGAAAGAGAATCAATTATATGCTAACCCTGAAAAGAGTGAATTTTTCCAAACCCACATTGAGTATTTAAGACATATTGTTTCTTCTGATGGTATTAAAGTTGATCCTAAAAAGATAGAAGCAATTTTGAATTGGCCAACTCCTAAAAATGTGCATGAATTGCATTCTTTCTTAGGTCTTGCTAGCTTTTACAGAAAATTTGTGATAAATTTTTCATTGCTTGTATTGCCTTTGAAAAAATTGTTAAAGAAAGGTATTGTATATCATTGGTCTGATAATCAACAAAGGTCTTTTGATTTATTGAAACATGCTTTAATCCATGCCCTTGTATTGCATGTGGGAGCTTTTGCTCAACCGCCAAGTCCCTCGGACCGCTTATTGTTTCAAGCGTTCCAAGCCGAGCACTAATGGCTACCTCTCACATAGTCGATACGCCATCCATATCTATGGGTGTAGTGAGCTTACCTCCATGCCAATCAAGTTACCTCCTCTCCCGCACACTCCAGTAGCTCCACGATCCAAGTGCAAGCTTCAAGCACGCTCCATCCTCAAGCTCCATGCTCCAAGCTCCATTGCCGCGAGCAAGACACGAGAAGAGAAGAGAAGAGAAGAAGAGAGGAGAAGATGGAGAGCTTCTCCTCCCCGGTCCCTCACCCTTACACACTCCTTTACGGTCTCGCACTCCCTCTCTCAAGCACAAGCTCAAGCAAGCAAGAAGAAGAAGAAGAAGAAGAAGAAGAGGAGAGCCACTTTTGGCCACACACAAGAATGAGCTTCTCATTCACTTTTCAACTTTATATACACAACCCTAGATCCCTTTTGGGAGGTCATTCCCTTTTCCCCTTTTTTTACATGGCCGGCCGTAGCCTAGGCCCTTTTTTCCATTGTCCTTTGATCTTCCTAGCTTCCTTTCCACTGCCCGTCTACATTTACAAATTGCACGAGTGAGAGCCCGGCGCTCCTTGAATTAAACCATGATGCGCTTGTGCTCTTTTACGAAAGTATTAACTTGCGCTTTTCCTTGTACACCTTTCTCCCTTATTTAGGAGTTTTCTCCTTGTGCGTCTTTGTCTTCCATTTCACTTTGCCTTGGCCTTTGTCTTCTGCTTTAGCTTTTTTGGATTTTCCACCTTTGTTCGTTTGAGGGTTAACATTACCCCCCTTTTAGACGAGTGCCAGTCCCATGGCACTCACCGTCGTAGGTAGCAGGCTTTAGCGTGCACGGAAGACGTGGGTGGGGAGGACGTCTGTGGTTGCCATGGAGGAGTGTTGGTAGTGGTGGGGAAGGTCATTGGGGGCCGAGGTGGCTGGTGGCAGGGCTATTGGAGTTGGTGGTAGGGCTATTCTTTGTGGGGATTGCACTGATGGAGTACAAGTGGTAGTTTGTTGGGGATTTTGCACATGACAATTCTTTGTGGGCTTGCAGGATGAAAAGGATAGGAATTCAGAGCTGATTGTCGATGAAGAGCGAACGACACTTTCGTTGGAGTCTTCAATACCTGCAATTGAAAACCTCTCATAGGTGGTCTCTCCCTAGGGGTAGTGCTAGTCTTCTCTATCGTGCACAAGACCTAGTTTAATTAGTTTGGGAGACAGGTCGAACTCTAAGCAAGATGAGAGTATTGTCCTGTACTTGAGGACCCAAACGGTGTATATATTTTGGTGCAGATATTATGTGAGTGCTCATGCATACTTAGATATTACGTAGTTAGAAGACTGCGGGCTGGTTTCTCGTAACGATGTGTGGATGAAGCAAAGTCGTCCATGTTGAGAAGAAGTACATGTGAAGGTGTATGCGACATCCTTTGCATTGTGACTGCACGATCTAACATAATTGAACATAGGGATATTGCACTATCGGTAGCTGGTAGCTATTGGATCTGTGTGATGAGGACAATGTACTCTTCATGGCCATTCGTGTAGTGCTTACCACAATTGATCGCAATGGTATTAGGCAGAGTGCAAGAGGGAATCGTGTGAATGGGTCAGGGTGATAGGTCTAACCATAGGTGAGACAAGCTCCCTAGGTATGTCCTGCCCTTGATGTGCCCTGAACTATTGTGGGTGATGTTAGGGGGCTAGGGGACTAGGGACGGAGCCAGCCAACCAAGGCCACTGGATGCACCTAATTTGAGGACCCCTAGGTGCTGTGCTATGATCGTGGGTGCTTCTTATTTTTCATTATTTTCTTTTTTTTTCTTTTTTTTGATTTCTTTTTCTTATGATTTTTTCTTTCTTTCTTTCTTTCCTTCTTTCTTTCTTTGTTCTCTTTTTTTTTTGGACTTGCCTGAGTACAACCATTGCAATATGTTGAGGCTATTAGCCTTTCAATGGGGTGGGAAATGTCAAGCTTAGAAGGCTCAGGAAATGGATATTACAGTGATGATTGTGCCCTAGTCTCGTTGTTAGAGAAGCAATCGTTGAGAGGGGAGATGCACTTTGAGATATTGCAAACCTCTTTGCGACACGCGATGTCGGTATACTTGAGGTAACAATAGTCGTGAGCCAACTGTAGATCTTGACCCAGAAAGAGAGCGTAGCCCGTGACTATGCTTTGGGTCCTGCGATGTGGGCACTCGCAAGGGTGATTTTTCGCGTTTGGCAGCGTGGTTTTGTCGCGGTTCTTTGTGAGGTTGGTGGATTTGCGGTGACTTGGGCATTGAACACGTTCGCATAAAGACCTGTGTTATCCTGCATCCACTTATCACTTCATGAGAGTATATGCAAGTCGTATGCATCAAGTATAATAAACAAATACAATCATGTCAAGTTATTACTTTTTCAAAATCCTATGATGCTAATTGGGATGCCTATTTCGGTGCTTGTTAAAGACTTGGCATATATTAGGAATAGATAAGGGAAGTGTGTACAAGTGGGGAGCCTGCCCCTTTAACCACCAAAAAAGTTATGGCAAGATGGCCTTTGTTAAGTTGCTTATATATCATAGGGGCTACTCTATTTGCACAAGGCAGGTTGAGTCCAGGTGGTCAAGCGACTGAGGCTTTGCTAGTGTGGGGCTCTTGTGAGGTTGGGCAGGGTAGATGTCGGCCAGGACCTGAATGGTGTAGTCTCTGGCCGTCACCGTTTCCAAAATGCTTTTGAACAATTCATCGAATTCTTCCCTATCTCGAGCTGCCCTTTCTGCCTTTGAGCACCTGGTGCCGAGTGTCTGTTGGGGGTTTGCACAACCGGTGTTGCCACACCTTGTGTGCTTCTTCGAGCTTCTACTCACTTGACCTGGGGATTCTTCAGCCTACGTCCGGGACGGTGTTGCTTGGGACCTCGTTTCTTTGCATACCTTTTGAGGGTAGGCACGTAGCGCACCGGCGGAGGAGCTTGTGCTGCATGTTTCCTTAGACAGCGGAGAGCGTCTTTGCAAGCTAGCTGCCCTAGGTGCTCCATGTCTTCATCGTAGGGAGACCTACAAAATGTGAACCAAGGATTAGGCCTTGATATAGGATAAACCATTCGCATGGAAGGGATTATAGTGTGGGTTATCAAGCGCATATGACGAGAAGGGGAGGGGTGAGACATGCAATGTTTGTTGTAGAGGGGTAGCCCCCATGATAATGTTCATTTAGCCTCCAGCCATTAGCAGATCTTGGCCCATGCTAAGTTATGTGGAGTGGTTGTCATGGAGTGGTGCAGGGTACATCCTTGGAAGGATAGATTGGAAAGGGGAGAGGTGTATGGGAAGGGACGATACCCTGTCTACACCATTAGAGATGTTGGTCAGGGCTTCCTATGGTGGCAATGAGGGTTGCATGCCCTCCACCTGGAGGTGGGAATGGTCACACAACTTCTAAAGGTGTGGTGAGAGGGGGTCCTGAGGAGCTTAGCCTGTTGAATCCAACTCTTCTCCCTACGCTTGACTATTATTGCTTGTGTGTGTTGATAGTGTCTATACAGGGTCACAAAAGTCATTGTTTATTTATATACATATCCATGAATCCATGTCATGTCATGAGAATAAAAGCCAATTGTAGAACTCTGGATTGTACTGGAGCGTGGCACACACATCTAGTACTCGTGGCAGCTTACTCAATACTGATAGATATTTTGCAACATTGAGTAGCATGGAACCTTGTCCGAGTCTACTGGCAACATGTAACTCCTCCTCAGTGAGAACCTTATCAAACAGAGAGTTGTCTTGGCTAGGTTCAGCTAAGTCCGTACCCCGAATGGCAGTCAGCACTCGAAGGGAAGTTGGTGCCACATAGGTTGGGTTTCTTTGAGACCGCCATTTGGCCAATCGCTCCTCTGAGACTGTCATGATCTGGGCTCCTAGTTCGGCCATTGCAACGCAATTTTCACACCAATATTGTTCAAATTGACTTCGACCCTCTGATAGTCGCTTTAGTTGCTCTATCTCTAAGAGATTTGGTTGGCAGAGCACATCATTGAATGTGACAGTTAAGCGCAGTTCGTCTGCTTTCTCGTCAGAGATGAGTCGCATGCGTTCATGCAGGAGCTTGTTATAGTGCTCGTCAAGATGTTCTTGCTCTTCCCAGGATAAGGGGAATTGCAAGTATTCTTCGAGCTACTCTTTAGGGAATGCGCCCATGACTGCCAGGACATAGACATGTGCGAACACTTTGACCTTAGCATCCAACTCAGTTAAGCATTCTGTGACACTTCTATGTTCAACAAGGGCTTGCTCGGTTGCTATCTCATGCAAGGTTCTAGGAGTTTTCTTGGGCTTTAGCGTAGCTGGGGGCTCAGGTCTAGACATGCAGGTTTGGCAAATGCTAGGATTTCTTATGCTCTGGGGGTTTACATGTTTCTCTTGAGGCTTCGTTATTGCATCATGATTCTCCTTGGATGTGACTGGTATAAATTTGTCACCCTGTTGTGACAATGTTGTATCCACTCTTGATTGGTCAATACGAGTTTTATTGTCGGTGGATTGAGTGTTGCAAGCAGCCATTGATGGTAACGGCTGCTTTGATTTTTCAGAGCACACGGATGTGTCTGAGGTTTCACCGCTATTAGGAGAGGCATCAATTGGTGCAGTGGTGGAGGGACTCGATGCTTTATTTGTCAGCTCTCCAACGTTCTTCGTCTCAATGTTCTTGGGGTCCACTACCACCTGCAAAACTGCTGTTGTTTTCGTTGTTTTCTCCTCTTTTTCCTGGTCAGTGTAGGTGTATCTCTCAACGACTCAGGACCCTCGACCAGATCAATCGTTGATGTGCTTGGCGCCTCAACATTCTCTTTCTCTAGCGTGTCCTTATGGGATATAGCCGTGGCCTGCTGAATAGCCTCGCCAGGTTGTGAGGGCACAACTGCCTCCCTTTTCGGAGAGTCTAGCTCTTCAACTAATTCCCTTATGTTTAACTCCTCCAGCCTAGGCTTTAGACACTTTGCTGGAGTTGTCAAGGAAGTTGGCTGTGACACCTCCTCCTCAGGTAAACTACTAAGGACACATTCCACAAGGGGCATTGTTGCGGCCAAGGGCTGTGACCGCTGTGATCCCTGATTGGAAGTAGTAGCGGCTAGCTTAGTGGGCTGACTACTCTTGGTGAATTGCGGTGTCAGGTCGCTAGGGCGATCGGAAGTGGTCGTGTCTTTTGTTGCCCTTTGAGCATTCATTTGTGTAGATCGAGCATGAGTTGATCTAGTCGCATTAGGTTGCACAGGCATATTCTTGGGCCGAGAGCTATGGCTAGTGTCATGTCCCACCTCTTGGACATTTGGAAGCTTAGATGGAGATAGAGATTGGGAGTGAGTAGCTGCCCTTGATGACCGCTGCTGTGCTTCCTGTGTCCGTTTGGAAAAAGAGGGTGTAGGAGATCTAGGACTCTTCGGTGGACTTGGCATTGGCTGAATGATTTGCTCAAGGCTATTAGATGATTGTGCCATTTGATTTGTTGAGCGATTAGTTTTGCCATGAGCAATGTTGTGCCTATGGTGCCTATTATCCTCTTGGGAAATTAAAGGCTTTTTGGGCACTAATGGCTTTTGGGCACGCTCAATGGTTACATATGACATGTGCTTATTAAGCATGCTAGGTTGAGGCTCTTTCTTTCGAACACTCATGTTTGGTTTCCTGCCTCGAGACCTGGAGTTTCTCTTAGATTTCCTCCTGTGCTTCATTGCTTTGGATGCAATCTAGCCTTCAGAGCTGATAGAGGTGGTTTAGCAGGGGATTTTGGTACCTAAATCCATCAGTTACCTACGTAATACCCTTGTGCACGTAGCAACGCTTTGGATATCCACCGCGGCATTGTGCTGTCCCTCCATCGATGTCTTCATCTATAAGGTTTGGGATTCTTTTGGGGTCTTCTACGATATTGGTAAGTCCAAATCCTGTCCTTGGCATTGTCTCTTGACCTTCCTGTTCAGGCATGGCCTTACTCACTGGTTCTCATTGTTCGACCTTTGCTTGTATCAACTCTTCCAACAAGTCTTTGCTCTCGTTAGGAGGCTTGACTGTTATGTCCGTACCTTCCTTGCCTTTCCCTCGAGGTTTGATGAGGTCACCCTTGCTAAAGGTTGTGACTATCCTCACACTCGGTATTGTCAGGTGTATCCTCTGTGCCACATAGTCAGCCTCACATTTGGTCGTCCTTTTGAAGGGTCTTTCCAGGAGGGTTTCCTTACCATATTTAGCACTATTTGGAGGAACATGAAATAGGATAGGCAAGCTTTCAGTTTCAATTGTTGCAAGGATATTGCACTTTCCTATGAGTGCTTGTGGAGGTCCCCCGTAAGGGCTAAGAGTTGCACTAGTCAGTGTGAGCTCTGGTTGACCTAGAAGGGTTCATGATTCATAGGTCAAGATATTAAAATCTACTCCTTCATCAATTAGAGCATCGATAGTATGCTCTCTTTTCGCGGTGAGTTTGACCCTAAGATAAGAGGTGTTACTATGTCTTCGTCTTCCGGGTATTGGCTTGTAAATTTAAGCCTTCTGACAAATGCCCTTGAGTCCACAATTGCATGACCAGATGTGGATTCTCCACCGATGTCTTGGGTCATCTGTGCAGTGCTGCTCAAGGTACATCTCTCGTCAAGAGTGTCATGTCTAGTCATCTTCGCATTTGTAGCTTGCTGATGTTGCATTTTGCTCTGACTAGACACGGTCTGAACACAATGTCTTTGTGTTCTCATGGTATGTTCTTTTTGCCCTTGATGGCTAGTTTGGCCCATTGATGTTCTAGGGTCTCTGTTTCTCTCTGTTCGGGCATGGGCTTTTGGTTGCTCTTTTACAAGTGAGAATCCATGCTCATGTAGAGCCATTACTACACTAGGGTCTAATTTGGAGGACCTGTCACGACGCGTGTTTTCTCTCCGACCTACTTAGGGGAGGTGCGGAGGGGGCAGAGCCCCCTCTGCGGGGGTCCAGGGGGGGGCAGTCCCCCCCGGCCCGCAGGGCCGTTATGGTAAACAACATGCGCAATTCAGAGGACCGTTTATAGCCAAATTTTGAACTACTTGCTTTAAGTTTCAGCCCAGTGATGGATCTGTGATGTGCCTTTAGCTCTACGTAGCCTTTGGGGTCAATTTCGGGGTTTAGATGCATTAAAATTTGAGTTCTAGATACTTGTCCGATTTTGACAGTTTTCTATCCGATTCTTAGATGTTCTATTTTCAAGAGTTCGATTATCAGAATTGGATGTCCAATTTTGGGTTGGTCCGATCGGCCCAATGGTCCGATTTTGGTCACGTCCGATTCTTGCAGTGGTTCGACTCTAGGAATCGGATCGGATATGGTGGTCCCATTCTAGTAGTTGGACGGTTCGACTTTGGGAGTTGAATAAAAAAAGTGGTCTTATTTTTACGCTAGGACCAATGGTTCGATTTTGACATGTGGTCCGACTCTGGGATTGGTTCCGATCTGGTTTGACTCTGGGTGGTCCAATTTTCGGAGTCGGACGATCCGACCCCAGAGATAGGGCAATCCTATTCTGGGACTCGGATGCACTGGTCCAACTACGCAGCTGACGGCCCGTGAGTTGTTGCACGTGATGCCTTAGACTGATGTCTATTTCACCAAGTTGTGTCGAGCTGCCTAACTAGATGCAAAGCCACAGAGGGAAACACCTGTCATACCTGAAAATGGTGTGGCGCTTGAATTGACCAGCACGCTGACGATTTTCCCGTAGGTCTCTCTCTCTTCTCTCTCTCCTTGGCTCTCAAGCTTACTCTCCTCTCAGAGGGCAGGATGTCAAATGTGGCCTGTCCTAGTTCCGTGGGCCTCTTATTGCCCCATCCCAACTTGCTGTGACCTTAGAGGTTAGTCCCTCATGCTCTTCCAGCCAGAAATCTGAATTTGCGCCCCTATTTCCTTGTCTCAGCCTGTTATACATCAATAGAGAACCCTGTTGTTTTTCTTTTTTTTTCCTATCCTAACCTTACCCTAATAAAAAAAATCAAAACCAGAGATGAATGGTTCTACTCTAATATTCAATAACAAATCAAAAACCTACTTGGTAAGGGGATCGAATACCTCTTCAAACTCCCTCGCTTCTACCTATCTACCTCAAGCATCGGTTCGGGGAAAACCCTACTCCAATGCCCGATTCGAAGCGCTCAAGCGCTCAAGGCTTGAATCCGTTGGTCCTGGCACGGAACCAAAATGTGGGAGCTTTTGCTCAACCGCCAAGACCCTCAGACCGCTTATTGTTTCAAGCGTTCCAAGCCGAGCACTAATGGCTACCTCTCACATAGCCGATACGCCATCCATATCTATGGGTGTAGTGAGCTTACCGCCATGCCGATCGAGTTACCTCCTCTCCCGCGCACTTCGGTAGGTCCACGATCCAAGTGCAAGCTTCAAGCACGCTCCATCCTCAAGCTCCACGCTCCAAGCTCCATTGCCGTGAGCAAGAGAAGAGAAGAGAAGAGAAGAGAAGAAGAGAGGAGAAGATGGAGAGCTTCTCCTCCCCGGTCCCTCACCCTCACACACTCACTCCCTCACGCTCTCACACTCCCTCTCTCAAGCACAAGCTCAAACAAGCAAGAATAAGAAGAAGAGGAGAGCTACTTTTGGCCACACACAAGAATGAGCTTCTCATTCACTTTTCAACTTTATATACAAAACCCTAAATCCCTTTTGGGCGGTCATCCCCGTTTCCCCTTTTTTTACATGGTCAGCCGTAGCCTAGGCCCTTTTTCCCATTGTCCTTCTATCTTCCTAGCTTCCTTTCCACCACCCGTCTACATTTACAAATTGCACGAGTGAGAGCCCGGCACTCCTTGAATTAAACCATGATGTGCTTGCGCTCTTTTACGAAAGTATTGACTTGCGCTTTTCCTTGCGCACCTTTCTCCCTTATTTAGGATTTTTCTCCTTGTGCGTCTTTGTCTTCCGTTTCACTTTGCCTTGGCCTTTGCTTTCTGCTTTAGCTTTTCTGGATTTTCCACCTTTGTTCGTTTGAGGGTTAACTTTGCAATTACTTGACTTTAATAGACCATTCTTCCTTGTAGTTCATTGATGCTAGTGGATTTGGAATAGGAGCTGTCCTTATGCAAGATTCACATCCCATAGTCTACTCTAGCTGCAAACATAAACCATCTAAACTCAAGTATTTTACCTATGATAAGGAATTACTAGCTATAGTACAAGCTTTACGTCAATGGAAACACTATTTAATGGGATCTAAATTCATAATCAAAACTGACCAACAAAGTATCAAACATCTCCTTAGTCAGCCACAAATCTCTGACCGTCATATTAATAGGCTGCTTTTATTCAAAGTTTTCATCCACTTATCCAATATCAACCTGGAAAAGAGAATGTTGTTGCCGATGCAAAACTCCCACTGCAAATGCTATATCAGGGTGAGTGGCTATCATGACGTACATCAAACTACCCAATGTGCGGATGCATAAGAGATCTTGACCATCTTAGCCTTCTGCTCATTTGATTGGGGATAATCTGCACTCTTTCTTTTGTTAAGTATTTTATTATCTGTGCTTGTTCATTTTGTGGTCTTTCTTTTGATATACCATGACTGTTAAACCTATAATGCTAGCATATCACTGTGTTAGGTCTAAGTATGTTAAGAATCTATCATCTCGTAGAGTTGGTGCAATCCGCTTGCACCTGGTGACCACAACTAGAACTTGGATGTGATGTGATTACAAACATGTAATAGATGGTAGTTTGTAAGTATCTCTACTCACTTTTTCCCAAACTATGTCCATAATATCCCAAAGTGGAATTTAAAAGTAGAAGGATTGGTCGCAACAAAAAAGGATAGAGGATATATAACCTATGTAAACCATAAATCTAATTTATATGGCATATAAAAGTGAATAAAGAGTTGATTTTTGTGTGTGCAACTTTAATATCTATCTCTTTTCATCTTAGTATCCACTTGTTGCTTCCATTGTTTGAGATTGAGGGAGAGTGTGAGGTTGAATAAGGAACTAGTGATGTAAAGTTCAATCTTTAGCCCTTACTTCCATAGCTTGAGAGAGTAAGAGGATAAGTTAGAGGGAGTGTATGAGGGAGGGAGTGTGAGGGACCAATTGAGACAAGCTCTTCCTCATCTACTTTTTCTCTTTCTTCTTCTCTTAGCATTGGAGCAATGATAGTATAGATTGGAAAAAGAGATAGTAGGTTGAGGTGTAACACTTACATCTTGAGACCATGGATAACTACTCTTGAATTTTGGATTACAATGTTGGAGAAGATAAACATGTGAGTCTATGACACCCTCTTGGATCTCTTTGTTTTCTTGCATTCATGAGGAATGAGGGGAGCTAGCTTTAATGGTTTGAAGCTAGAGTATAGTAGCTAATGTTACTTTTTTAGGTACTCTAAATCAGCCTACAATCTAAGAGGGAAGCAATGGTGGGATCCACTCAACAATAAATGATATCCTTATTCTTTGTTATCTTCACTTACATATGATTGTACAATGTGTACTTATATAAGGGGTGCTTGCCCAGCTATGACCATTGGCCTTTACCCCAATAACCTCCCACTAAAAGGAAAATGTAGCTTTATGGGAGTACAAGAAGAAAGCGAAGATGCTATTGTTTAATGCTAATCAACACTTTGTAGCATGCAAAGTGCTAAAAAGGTAAACTCTTCATGAAAAGATCTATAGGGTTATAATCATTATGTATCTTAACAATCTCAATGTGGTTGTTCTCAAGCACGTCTATGATAAAGTGATACTTCATCTCAATGTGCTTGGTCTTTGCAAGAAATATAAGGTTTCATGCCAAGTGAATCACACTTTGACTATCACAATGCAATCTAGGCACCTCTCTTGCAATGCCAAAATCACCTACTAGATGAGTAATCCATACAAATTCCTTGCAAGGCTTAGAGGCAACATACTCAACCTCAGTGCTAGATAAAGCTATACACAATTGCCCCATCAAGAGACACAAAATATTGTAGCACATGTGAAAGAAACCTATAGTAGACCTCTCAGAGTATATGCTCCTTGCAAAATCAACACCTACATATCCAATAATAGATGCATCATTCCTTCTACTGCATATGCACATACCTCTAGTTCTATTCATGTATCTCATGATACTATTCATTTCTTCTCAATGCTTCTTGCCAAGGTTTGCTATATACTTACTATCCACTATCATTGCATAGGTAATATAAGGACGTGTAGCAAACATGGCATACATTAAGCTACCAATTGAGAATGCATAAGTAATCTTGGCCATTTCATCCTTCTAGTCATCAAACTTGGGGCTATCCTATTGGCTAAGTTTAAAATATGAAGGCAATGGAACAATGATCATCATTCCCCTCTCCATAGTGAAATTCTCCAATATCTTCCTAATGGAGTATCTTATTGTCTCTATCCCACATTAATGTCAAAGGTTTCATGCAATCTATTCTTAAGGGCATCCACATCCTTGATTGAATTCCAAGCAATCAACATGTCATTCATATAGAGAATCAAAATCATAAGGCTTCAATACTTAGTATCCTAGTGTATAGGTAGACACTTCTAGTGTGCCCCTCAGATTGCATAAAGACAACGAATAGTGAAATGCTCCCATACCTTCCCAATGTATTCCTTTTGAGACAAACATAGTATCCTTTTGTCCCTATCCCACATAATGTGTATGCCAAATTTGCCAAGTCCATGTGAAAGGCTTCATGAATTGTATTCTTAAGTGCATCCATATCCATGGATGAATTTCCAACAATCAACATGTCATGCATAAAGAGATTAAGAATCATAAAGCTTCCTTCCTTAGCATTCCTAGTGTATAGGCACTCACTTCTAGTGTGCTTTTGTGATTGCATAAAGGCATCAAATTTATGATATGATTCCTTAGGAGCCTATTTTAAACTATAAGATCTCATGTAGCTTACACACCAACTGTTCCTTGTGAAGAGAAAATAGAGCTTTAGCTTGTTTGCATAAACAAAAATGAGAAGACTATTATAAGATTTGCAATTTTTATTGGGGGTAAAGGCTCATGTGTATACACCATCCTACATTTACTTCACACACCATGATTGCACACTTGTACACTACAGGTAGCGAGAACGCATCACTGTCACTTTATTCTTTATTCTTACAGTGACTATTGAATAAGGGAGGGCCGATCACACATTGTGACTATTGGAGTTCCCAAATACAATGTCTCTCTCTCTCTCTCTCTTACTCTCTTGCTCCATCTGCCATAGCTCTTATTTGCTCTCCTTTTTTCTTGTGTGCTTCCACTCGGGCTTTACCTTTCAATTGATATCAAAGCCAACCATTTGATGAGCTTCTTTAACCTTTGCTTCAACCTGGATTCAAAGCTTTAGCTCAAGGTTTTATGGCAAACATTGTTTCTTACTCCCAAGATATGCATTAAGTCTTTCCTTCTCTTGGCTTGTTCTAGCTTGCTCCCAGCTTGTTGAGGAGCTTCCTAAGGCTTAATTGAGCCTTGTTGAGTGCTTATTGAGTTGAGGATTTGCCATTCTATCTATTTTGAATAGATACAGAGCAAGCTCGAGAAGTCATGGACAATTGTGGTAGCTTGACAACACGATCGTATTTTGGCCACAACTTTTGCATACAATATCAAATTCAGGCACTGTTTAGCTAAAAAAAAAGAGCGCGATGAGAGCTATAGATTTGAGTACTCATAGAGTTGATTTTGTGAAATTTTTTGTTCTTTGTTTCACACATAAAAATAAAATTCTGGCTTGGAGAACAAATAGTAAATTCCATGATGCATGTTTGATGATTCGAGGATGCTATTTGGTACCTGGATGGTATGGCTGTGATTTTGGGATGTTTTTTGGAAATTTTTAGAGCTTTATTAGCTAATTTTTGTAGAGAATAATTGATATCATAATAGTTTGGACAACAAGCATACAATAATGAGCTTCATACTTTAAATGTCTATTATGCCTACATGGTATTTTGGATATGCTACATGTCTATAGTGATGTATAACGTTGATGTATGAGCCTGGATATGGTTATGACATGCTTTGGCACTTGGATTTGAGCTACATTTGATGCAAGATTTGGTTAGTTGCTTTGAGATTTTATGCTTACTCACTTATAGATATTGAGGTTTCATTTGACACCTATGCTCCTGGATGTATTTGTGATGCACTTGGGCTTCCTGGATGCTTTGATGTATATGTCTTAAGCTTTACTTGCTCACTTTGCATTCTAGATTCACTTCTAGTGGGAGATGCTTATACTTGGTAGAGCTTTGTTTTTTGAGACAGTGGGACTCTTGGTTCATGTATATGCTCTCTTATATGCTATTAGATGTAATTACTTTCACTTGTGGATTGATTTGATTCTATATACTTTAGACATTGATGTTTACCTATGTCAGTAGTTTGTTAGTGATATATATGCTTATGGGATGTATGGGTTACTGAAAATTTGAGTTTGTGATAGTCTTTTGTATATGTGGTTTATGCTTAGTCACTGCTAGTTACATTCTTTGTATCTTGGTTGCTACTTAGATATCCTTGGCAATGAGAGCTTGCTTTCTTGGCTATTTGCCCATAGTTGGATTGATATATACAATTGTCTTTATTTCAACATTGCTATAATTACAATTTTTCAATATTATCTTAGAAAGCAAACATTATACTTTGGTAGTCTATTGCTTGTAGTTGGTGCATAGCTCTATACTTTGGCATTCTCTCCTATTTTGCCTTTGTTTTGGTTAAGTTTTGGGGCTGATTTGCAATCATATGCAACAGCCCATTCTCTTGGATTTTACATTGGTATACTATCATTATGGTAGGTTCTTCGAATGCTAATATTATTTTTAATCTTGAAAATCTAGATGGCACAAACTTTGCCTATTAGAAGGCATAAATATAGCAAGTACTAGTTCAAAAGAAGCAGGTTAGGCCTTTGAAAACTAAGAGTATAAAGCTCAAAAGCATTGATTAGGATACTTGGGATGAGTTGGATGAGCTACGTAAATTCACTCTTATATTGTCATTGTCTAAACATGTTTATTTCAATGTTCTGGCACCCGAAGATAATATTTGAGAGTTATGGAAGAAGATATGTAATCTTTATGACAAGCAAAGTCTTGCTTCATAGATGTATTGGTTGAAATGGCTCATAGACCTTCACATGAAGAAAGGGACTAGTTTGTCTGTGCATCTGAATGAGTTTCATTTGATTTTTAGCTAGTTGACTTCGTAGGGCATTGAGTTTAAGGATAATCTTTCTTCATTGTTCTTGCTTGTGATACTTTCCGAGTCATTGGATACTTTTTGTACTGCCATGTGTGCTAATATACCTAAGGATGGTTTAAAACTCTAGGACATTGAGGGTGTCTTAATCATAGAGGAGATAAAGAGAAAGAATATGGATGCAACCTATACTTCTCATGCATTGACTATTACAGGCAAACACGATGGTAAGAGTGGTAATGATTGCCATGGTAGAGACTCATAGAGATCTCAGTCTCGAGGGCAATCTTGCAGTATGTCCCATGGTAGTCATAAGGCCTCTCTTACATTATTGTGGAAAGTAGGGGGATGTTAGGCCATAATACCATAAAATGCATGATGCTAAGTGCAAGGAGAAATGCAAAGGCAAATTGCAAGATAAGTCTGATGATTGTAGCATTGTTCTTAGCAAGTCTAGTGTGAAAATTGAGGAGATAAATACCTTGGAACCTAATTCTGATAATGATTACATCTTGGCAGCTTCTCTTGATGCTAGTCAGTTGTTGGTAGATGCCTCGTTTGCTTTTTTTGTGTTGGCTCCTTGATTCAGGTTCTATGCTGGGGGACCATTGGATGATGCAAGGTATCATGTATCTTTTGGTGATTCCACATGAACACCATATTAAAGAATTTGAAAATATTCCAAGTTTCACTTTCAAATAAGGGGTAAAGATTTGGCCATGTGGCTAAATCTTAACCCATGTTTCAAAGTGGGACTTGGAAAGATAATCTATATAGTAATTAGAGTAGACTCCACTTTCAAGTAAGGGGACAAGATTTGATCATGTGGCCAAATATTAACTATATTGGGAATTCCCAAACTATATGAGAATTCCCAAATTCCCTAATATGGTGTTCATGGAAGATTACCGTGGGAATCTTGTCTTTGCTTGAGGTGCCAAGGCTAGCAATCTCTATCCCTTGCTTGTATCTAGATCTATTGACAATGTTTTAGAGCTGTGGCTACTATACCACATGTATCTTTATAACATTTTCTCCTTATGCACATGCCCTTAAAATGAATGAAAATGCTTTTTCGTTTGTAGTATCTTGCGCCCCTTAACTACAAATGTTTTGATTCATATGATCATTGTCTTTATGGTAGCAGACACATAGTTCTCCCCATAAGAAGTTTGACATTATGTGTGCATGGATGAGCCTCTAGCTCTTGTTCATTTCGATGTATGTGGTCCCATATCTTGTCAATCACTAGGTGGCACGAAGTATTTTGTGAGTTTCATTCATGATTATTCACATAAGGTCTGGGTATATTCCATAAAGCAGAAATTGGATGTATTGGCTACCTTTCAGCATTGGCTTGCTCTTGTTGAAATGCCTAAGGTCAGATAATGTGGGAAAATATGTCTCTAAGAATTTGATTAGTTTTGTGATAAGCAGGGTATTAAGAGTTAGTTGACTGCCATATACATTCCACCCTACAATGGTATTGCAGGGTGCATAAATAGAACGGCTCAAGAGAGAGTTTGTAGTATGCTTAGCTAGACATACTTATTGCAACATTTTTGGACTAAGGTAGTTACTATTGCTATACACTTGATAAATAGATCCATGCGCTACTATTGGTTGTCAGTTTTTGCAGAGGAGGTATGGTCAGGAAAACCTCCATCATATGTTCATTTGCATGCCTCTGAATGTGAGGCTTTTCAACAAAAATATCTGGAGCTCCCAAGGCATTCTAATTTCCTTTCAATAACAATAACAAGAGCTCTCAAAGACTATAAAAATAAAAAAATAGCCAAGATCTTATAAACAAAAGGTATAGTGCATACACTCTGGTAGAGATGATCTATCATTAGCATGCCCTAGACCTATTCAATTTTGCACAAACTATGGCTACTTTGGCTATGAAGATGGTTACTTGTGCAGAGCCCCAAGATGGCTACAATACAAACAAATAGAGGATCCTTCTATAGAATCCTTAATAGTTGGCTCTACCTACTCTGCCCAACAACCAAAGACTAATTGCACCTAGAGTAGACTTCAATCCTTTAGAGATACCAATACCTCTAGGTCTTATCATGTTGCTTCCATACATTGCATTGAAGAAATGCTAGAAGAAGAAGGATACACAAACCCTTACATCATGTGTGATGAAGAAGGCAACACTATCCTTATGAAGTACTATCTATTCCAATAATGGTATTAGAATGTGGTTAGGTTAGGCTTTTACTACATTGCTATAATGGAGAAATCCCTCAATCTCTAAATGAATTTCTAGTTGCATGGAGGAAATCAAAGAGCTTCTCACCATGGTATCCTCCAGATCCTCTTCCTCCATTCCCTCTAGAGAAATCTTCATTTTAGTCATCTTGATTACTCACAGAACCAAATCCTGAAAACAATAAGACAAGTTTGGGATACAATATACCAATCCATATTTGCTCACATCCAAAAAATTTGACTAAGCTAATGCACATAGAACATCAAAACCACATTATTTTTACATATGTATAAGATCAAAGTAAGATTGCTAGAAAAATTTGGTCAAACTCTTCATGCCATTCTTGGCTATTTGATATTTTGTGAGGAACTCACTCTTGGGTTTGAAGTTTACTCTTTTGATATATGATTTGCTTATTAAGGGAACTTGAGAAAGGCTTTAATGTTCTCTTCCTCCTCTTAGACCAACAAACACAGAACAATGGGCTACAATGATACTTTACCTCATTCATCTTGCATGTCTAAATCCATATATCATACTTCACATTTGCAAATGCTTGCATAACATATTATACATGTTAAATTGAATGAAATAAAATAGCAGTGCCTTATGAAACGTGAATTGACTCTTTGGGCAGCAAAGCAAGCATGAAATATCGTCTTTCATCGGACATACATTATTCTAGTTGGAGGACTTATGAAACAAAACATCGGGGGTTGAAAACCCTTTGCAGGCTGATGATATTGCATTTCATAAGGTAATCAATCGCTTCAAAGAAAATATAATAGATTTAATCATTTTTAATGCCTTGAAATAGCTCATTCAACTATTTTTCAAAGATTGCAAAAATAAGTGACAAATAAAAGTTTGTTACCTGAGATATGTATCGCTTCTTAAGAATAAATGGGTTTTGTTAGGAATACATGTACTTTCAATGTATGATGCACAAAGGATATGGTTGTGGAAGAGAAAACAAAATTCATGGAAGAAAAAATTACATAAACACGAGCCTAATCTTGATAATTTTAGCAAAGATCCTATAGTAGATCTTGATGTTTGGTACAATGAGGACATTATTGCAATCCTAAAGGTTAGATCATCATGTATGCTACATCAAGTGAGGATGGATTTACAGAATGATGATATTGAACTACCATACTCGTTTGTGTTCTAACTTAATAACAAATGAGTAAGTTTTTATTTCATATTATATTCATTTAGGTGTATATCTGATTTCACTTCCTGATTAATAAACATTTGTAACATATTTTTTTTTACTAGATATCAACAAGGCGAGAGAACAATATACAATGCAAGGATATTGAAGAAAAGATCTCTTAACTAACAATATAAAATACATGTACAAATTTTTGTCAGCCATCTCCATGACTTATACACAAGGGCTTACAATTTGAGACAAAGCTACTTTTTTTTTAGAAGGAACATCCTTTCTAGGAGTCCTTTTGCCTATCTTTGATGCTTTGGTTGTTGAAGCCATAGCTTCACTTGTTGTCGCTACATGCACCTCCTCTCCTTCAATGTCCAAGGTCCCACTTCTTGTCGGTTGTATACAATTGGTCATTATGTACTTCAAGAGCTTTGCTCTTATATATCAAACATGCTCACTTGTATAGCAATCCCTTGTAAAGTGTCTCTTGTATATATATGTCAACATTCACCATGCATTTGTTCAGAAAAGTACCATGCACTCATTCAGAAGAGCTATATTCAAAGAAGAGACTTTTTTTTCCACTAGAAAAGCAGTGCCATAAAGACACCATCATGTTCAAAAACGTCAATGACATGTGGCACAAGTTTCGAGGCAACAACGGTCTACCCCTTGCACATGTCAAGTTAACTCCACATTATAACAGACACATGTGTGAACAAAGGTCATTTTAAAATCAATTTTTGAACCACAAAAGAATTTTTTCGAAGACCAAGCTCTTCTCTTGCTCCCAAACACTAGCATAAGGCGACTTCATCACACATCTCAAAATTGTTCAGCACCCACCACATAGGGTAAGATTTCATCACCCAACATACAACATGTTATAGTCTTTGAAATGTAATTTTTTTTGAAAAATATTAGTTAGCTCAATAGCAATGTTATTTTTCAAATTACTATTGAATTTTTATTCAAAATCTTCTTTGAATCTGTCTGAAATTTCTCCAAAAAAGTTTGATGAATGAAATGCGATAAGACGTAGCTCCCCCCATGCAGAGTACCCATCTTGCGTTTCATACGTTGGGAGTGGTCGTATTGTTTACTCTAACACTAAGTGATTGAAAATGACATCGTATCAAAGATTTGGAGGCCTTTGGTTCAATCCTACACTACTTTACAACTAATCAAAATATCCTAATTTGATCTAGTCCTTTTGTTTTTGAACTCATAGCTATGATTGGTTTGGGTAACTAAGTATATTGGTTACCATGCTTCTGTATCCAAGGAACTAAAAATTTGAAAGGTCGTGGCTAGTTTGATAGCAAAATCATAGTCGAATTGCTAACAAACTTATTTTCAAAATTTTCTATAAGTTTGACAAAATTTTCACAAAAAAAATTGACATACAAAACACGAAAAATGCATACATTTACCTTATCTAGAAGACCCAGTTCATCTTTTATATGTTGGGAGGTTGCATTGTTCGATGGATATTCGAGCTAAAATGATAGCACAACTTTGATGAATTATTAAAATTTGGTTTTATCATTTGATAAAATATCTTATTGTCAAATAGTGAATATATAATTGATATGGGATTGAGACTATTTTAATAGTATTTGTTTACCACTAAAGGATGGCAAATGACATTATATCAAAGATATTGGAGATCCTAATTTTGAGTTGTTTTTTATTTTATATGGAGATTTCAGATGGCGAGAACTAAGGCCACTACAAGGAAGTAGAAAATTGATCCTAGAGGCCTTGCTTCAAAGATCCATTAGTCCTCTAAGCCTTCCAAACTTACAAGGAAATCAAAGCCAAGGAAAAAGTTTTCACAACATGTTAGATACATAAAGGAGATTAGAAGTGCAATGAAGGCATTGAATAATGCAATTCTAAATTGCATTTTCAAAGGCTTGTTAGAGAAATTTGTAACAAGCATTGTCTTGATAGTTTTAGATGGACAAGGGTAGAAGCTCTCAATTGTATTCATGAAGTTACATAAGATTTTTTGATTGAGTTTTTTCAAGATTCCGATATTCGTGTTGCTCATGCACATAGGCTTACACTTATGGACAAAGACATGATAATTCTTAGGAGGTTGAGATACATGTTTTCAAAGGTCCTTGAGCTAGTCCCCCTTTTTGATGTGGAGAATTTCAATATTTTAAATGTGCCTCCATATAAAAAAAAGAAAGATGATCCAAGTCCTAAGGTTGAAGATGTCACCCATGAAAAGGACACAAGACTATATGAGAAAGAGGAAAAGGCCACAGAAGAGCATGCAGATAAATGGAGGGATTACAAAAGGAAGAAGGTAGAAGAAAAGGAAGCAAAGCAGCTCCCATCTTGATGGGACCTGAAATGGGCCGGCACTGGCTATGGCACTAGCCGGACCTCATGCTCATGACACATAAACACCCTCACGGCCTCGCGGACCAGGAGCGTCAATCTAATGCCAAAGGACAAACTGCCCTAAAGCCTAATTCATGCGTTTATAGTTTCATCATTTTGTAGTCCAACGTTTCCTTTTTTATAAACTCCACAGAGGGAGAACCCATACACATTGGCAATGCCACGATAATCATATACATGGAGGCAACCTCTCGGTAGAAACAACGCGGCTCCACTGCAGCTCTCCTACATCGCAGGGATTGGCTCCTTGATGCATTGCTCAACATATTAAAAAAACGAACAAACTCCACTCTTCATTTCTAAAATTAATCCAGAAAATATACCATGTGTCCTTACTTAACAGTCCCTTAGGAAATCGACCCTCTATCCTACGGCAAGGGATAACCTTACGCTCTCAATCATGGGTCAAATTCCTAAGAAAACAAGTGCTATGCAGTCCAGGAGCTTTTCCGTTGATACCATGAACTATGCATAGTGCATAATGTGAATGGTTTAGTGCACAAACAGAAGAAAATCAGCATTGTGCCTCGTGCGAAACAATTCTTTTCATGATTTTCATGCTAGTGTTTATGTGCTGAAAAGAGAAAAGACACCGAGCCTTATGCTCATGGTGCCTTTCTCTGTATTTTAAAACAACGTCCTATAGGCATGGTGCAACACATAAATCAGATTTTAGTTTATATTTTGACGCTCAACCTCCCCTCTCACCCTACCGTTTAATGTTTTGCATTCGTTGATAGGTGAAAGAGTCATTTTATGTGTATTTCCTTACAAAGAAAGTGATAAACATGAACGGAAACATAGAAACGAGGGTAAACTGAGGCCAACCTCATGCTTTACCTTCATTATACATTGCACAAACACACATGTAATTTTTGAAATTTTCCTTTTATCGTTTCCTAATTTTCTCCCATTTAAAACCCATTTTTACAAATATTTGGTATTTTTTCTCTATTTTCTTTAATAAAAATGACTAAAAATTAAGATTGATTGTGGGCTGTGGCCCTTAGATTCCTTGATAGCAAAATTTCAGGTTTTGTTGGTATTATGTCTCATATTTCCCATTTATTTTGCAAAAAACCCCATTTTTACCCCTTAAACGAATGTTTTACGGGTTTTATAACATTAATTTCAGCCATATCACTTATGATTTTTTGATTTTCAGATTATAAACTATTGAAACTCATAGAAAACAACAATATAATGTATAATCAGTCCATGGGAACAATGTTTCATCAATCAAATAGCATAAAAACTTATTTTTTCTTCATAAAAATTGAATTACCGCGTAGGCTTCGTGTTTCGAGATCTCGGTTTTGGTGCGGGACTGTGGGTCAGCCCATGTTCAATGTCTAGCATCTTCACAATCAGCAATCTTCATGTCTTCATTGATTCGGAAGCAATGTGGTCCCAACCGGACAAGCTTTCCTTCACCATTCTTCATTTTTCTCTTGCACACAAGAACAACCCCTTAAGGGAGAGAGAGGGAGGAGAGAGAAAGACTAGATTTCCATCTCCTCATTCCCACAGCCATTTCACGGGTGAAGATAGGCGATAAGACCGGCAAAGAGGGAGAAGATCGGGGGTAATCTCAGTTGCATAGGGTGTTTGTAACCTGCCAATCCAAGATCCATCCATGGAGGCGCAAATTTCGGCGTGAAGATGATGGCGTCTTCTTCACATTTTCATCCTCCCATCTTCTCTCTCCACGTTTTTTGATAAGGGATGCATAAAATTTTTGGGAGGGGGGGGGGGGGGGGGGGGGGGCGCAAAGGCTCCAAAGGGCACCCCTTTTGGTCTTCTCTAATGTCCACCTTTTCATATCTTGTCCCATTTGGGGCCATTTCCTTGTCCTGGCTCCGATTCGAGTGATGTAAATTTCTGTGCGTCCGGCTTTACATCCAGCATTGACTGGTAACTCTTGATAACCCGTATGATAGTCTGAAAAATTATCAAAAATCCACAAGTGTCGCTCGGGCGCCTTTTAAAAGGCATCTTTCACTTGGTGCTTAAAATCGTCCTAGCTGGAGTCGCTGCCTTCGATGTTGAATATTTTTCCCCTAAATTTTGGATTTTTTGGAAAATTTTAGGCACATCCTGGGCTCAAAACTCTGCTCTCATTGGCGACCACGGGATAGGGCGACTCAGCCCGTCGAATCCCACAACAGATCTGCACAAAACAACCAAAGGAAGCATCAAGCTAATACAAAATAGATACATATTAAAACACAGCACAATGCTCACCCTACCTCCTAACAAAACCAAGGCATAAAACCCACAAGGAGTAGGCCTAGCATAATCTGATAGAAGGCCCCAAGCTAGTCACTAACCAATTGCTCCAATACGGCCAAACTAAAAATAACTATCACAGAGGTTGCCCTAAGTGGTGGTCTGAACTACCTACCTAACCAAGGACAACACAACCAGGAGCTCCTACTAGGCGAGGACTCCTATATCCTGATCAAGAAGTATTTCTTTGAGCACATTGCTTCTTTTAGGTTTTTAATTTTCCATACTCGGGCATATAAAAAGGAGAGAGTTGAGCGTAGTGACCCAAGGAGAACAGGGCATCGGCCCCAGGTCCTGTCTCGGTACCCAAGAACCTACCAAGCCCTCGCAAGGTGGCACTTAATCCTTTTCTGACGCTCACTTTTATTTTTGCTCCAACCTTCTTTACTTTCTTCTTTTCCAGCAAGATGCCACCCCTGGGAAGACAAGGCATCGGCCCCGAGTCTGACTCGTCCCCATGAACCTACCAGGCCTTCACAAGGCGATGATCAACTGCTTATAACTTTGCCTTTCTTTTCTTTTATAGGGGTTAGAATCCCTTTTTACACACCTTTGTATATATTTATTATCTTTTAGATGCTCAGAGTTTCTTTTCCTCTCTATCATCATCATTTTTTCCTTTTGGCAGGCTTCTCTAAATGCCTCACAACTAACAAGAACTCCTAGAATGGCTGCCTAGCAGGCTTGCAGAATAGGGTCACTAGAACTGCCTTCTAAAATAGGTATTTTGATGCTTGACAATGTCTTTACAGGAGGCAATGACTACTCAGACCTCCCTCAGACATACCTAACCTAAACCTGGGACTTCATGCCTTGGACGCCAGTCCCCAACAAGAAAAGAAAATCCCCTACAAGCACACAGACACATATAGTATAAAACCATAGTACTCATAAAGGAGAGATATCACCTGGATAGGGCTACAAGAAGCTTCTGCGCAACAAAAGGCTCCTTCCAACTCTTCTTTGAACCTGTCTAGCACAAGACTAAAACATGAAACCATTAACCACGCCTGTACTAAATAGACAACTGGCCCTCTTGGCCTAATGAAATAAAACACTCCACTACAAAACTGATCGGCCCTCTTGGCCTAACGAAATCTGGACGTAAAATCCAAAGCAACTAGCCTTCCTAGCTTAAAACTAGATAGGTCATATTAGTCCATATAATACTGATATCCTTGGCATATACATCACATCCTATTAGACTACCCAGGGTGCCAAGGATAGTATACCATAGGTTGACTAGCCCCATGCTACTCATGCAAGTTAGCTATGATCTTGTATTTTTTGATCTTAGGTTTTTGTAGAGCTACAAGTCCAAGCCTTTCCATAAATACCTCATCAATAAGGCCGATCCCTTCTTGGACACTATGAGCTGAATGAACGGCCTCAGTGGGCTCGCATGTCCCACATTTATTGTCATCCGAATAAACTGGTTGTTCAAGCGTCTGAGTGGCTCCTTTGGTAGAAATAATGATAGCTTTGTACTCATTCTAACCTCCCCTATTTGGGTTTTCACATAAATCCGTGCTGCAACCCAAACTAGGTAGAGCTTCAAGCCTAGGCACATCACATGGGTGTATCCCAAGGCAGTGTATATTGTTAGATGTATATCCAGTCTTATCCTCTTGGGGATTCGACAAAATATATCTAGATGGGATCCTTGGCCTTGCATCCGACACTGCTGCCATACTTTTGGAGATTTTGGGTCTCCAAACCCATCTCACATTTCCCTTAATATTCTTGCATTCCCTCAATTTGCTGCACTGGTCTAACGAACTCAATGCAAACTTATCCCTATGGCCAAATGGCCTCACATCCTTATGACCTTTGTGAAGCACAGGTGGACTTTTAGCATTTTGCATCCTCTTTACAAAAGATGTATTTACTTGTTTACGTCCACACTGCAAATTTTTCCCCATAAGAACCATGCTTTCACTGAAGGGAACAACATCCACCCGAAAGCATGATTTCGACACCAAAGGTCTCTCAAGAGCCTTACTAGCAACAAAATTAGAACCACACACAGAATGCTTATCAGCACTCGTAGGCCCATTGGTTCTATCCATGTTGCCATCACAACTACCTCTCGTGGAAGTGTTACAAGCCCTAATGGGACTTACATGGCTTGGAACCTTTTCATTGAGATACATGTCATTACTACTCATAGGATGGCCATTTTCTGCTTTGAGATTTTGGCCACCAAGGTTACCCTCATAGGTTGCCTTGGTATCAACAAGCGAGCTGTCTTCTTGCAGAAATGGTTGGAAGCTAGGATGCACTTGTATTGAGCGGGGAAAACTCCAAAAGTTTTTCCAACATCTCTGAATATGACCCTCATAATCAATGGCATGCATTTTTGCTTCCCTTAACGACTTAGGATTCTGCAGTTCCACTTGGATTTGCGTATTAATCTCTAAGCCATTCAAAAAGAGCTCACATAGCACATCATCTAGTAATGCACTGGTTCTTCTTGGCCAAAGCCTAAGAGTACTATCAAAGGCTCTAGCATACTCTTTAACAGAAAGATAAGACTCCTGTCTAAACTGCATAAGTTGCCATAAGACCTGAATCATAGGGAGCTTCTTTTCATTCTCATCTAGAAATCTATCACAAGACTCCTCAAATGATTTGATCAACCCTCTTGGGAGGCTCCTGTACCATTTCCTTGCCTCTCCCTTTAGGGTACTTGGGAATACGAGCATCCGATGTATATCGTTGAACCCACTTGCAATGCAAGTTAGGCCATATTCTCTTAAATGAATCATCGGATCCTCATTTGGCAACCCATAAAACACTGGGAGACCCCTATAAAGAGGAGGACATTTAGTCCTCCCTTTTGGGATCAACACGGGGTCATTAAAATCTTCATATTCATCATGATCTGGGTCCAGCCTCTTAGGCCTTTTCAGTGTAGGGGGGTTAATATCCTCCTTGACATCCCTTTCTACTAACTTACTGAGTGGTCTAGGGAGTCCTATAAGTTTCAACATGTCATTTTGATCCCCTCTTAGAGGATCTTCCATACCTTTCCCTTTAAAAGGAAAGTCCATAACAGGTTTATATAAGAGCTTTTGGTCCTTATCTAAAGCAGATTTATCATTACCACTTCTTAAAACTTGGGAACCGTGCCTTTTAAGCAACGGTTTTCCCTTGACAATTAGGGCTTCTAACATCCTTGTGATGCCTACTATGTCGTCATGATGGCCCATTACATGGGATATTTCAACCACAAGCATGTTCCATCATATATCAGCACTTTCCCATGGCATTATGGCTTTAGTATGATAACTTGTTGATGCCATGACTACCATAGTTTCCAACATGTTTGTTTCATGCCCTCTAGGTTGATGGATGGTCAAACATGATTTCTCTTGGGTAGAGACCACACCAAGGCGAACCTCGGCCCATGCCATCGTATTAGAGGATGGGGTAACCACTAATTGGCTACCCTTTTCATCACATAAATTATCTTCTACAGAGGACTCATGCTCTACATAACTAACTAAGTCCATTAGTAAGTTTTGTATGGGGAAAGCCAAGTTTTTTCATCCTTGAATAAACCCCATTTTACGGATAATTTAGGGTCCCTTGAAACCCTAGATTCGAAAACTGCCACTTATTGGCAGCTCCCGGCAGACACACCACTGATAGGACCTAAAATGGGCCGGCACTGGCTATGGCACTAGTCGGACCTCATGCTCATGACACACAAACACCCTCACAGTCTCGCAGACTAGGAGTGTCAATCTAATGCTAAAGGACAAATTGCCCTAAGGCCTAATTCATGCGTTTATAGTTTTATCGTTTTGTAGTCCAACGTTTCCTTTTTTATAAACTCCACGGAGGGAGAACCCATACACATTGGCAATGCCACGATAATCATATACATGGAGGCAACCTCTCGGTAGAAACACTGCAGCCCCACTGCAGCTCTCCTACATCGTAGGGATTGGCCCCTTGATGCGCTGCTCAACATATAAAACAAACAAACAAACTCCACTCTTCATTTCTAAAAGTAATCCAAGAGATATACCATGTGTTCTTACTTAACAGTCCCTTAGGAAACCGACTCTCTATCCTACGGCAAGGGATAACCTTACGCTCTCAATCGTGGGTCAAATTCCTAAGAAAACAAGTGCTATGCAGTCCAGGAGCTTTTCCGTTGATAGCATGAACAATGCATAGTGCATAATGTGAATGGTTTAGTGCACAAACAGAAGAAAATCAGCATTGTGCCTCATGAGAAACAATTCGTTTCATGATTTTCATGCTAGCGTTTATGTGCTGAAAAGAGAAAAGACACCGAGCCTTACGCTCATGCTGCCTTTCTCTTTATTTTAAAACAACGTCCTACAGGCATGATGCAACACATAAATCAGATTTTAGTTTATATTTTGATGCTCAACCTCCCCTCTCACCCTCCCGTTTAATGTTTTGCATTCGTTGATGGGTGAAAGAGTCATTTTATGTGTATTTCCTTACAAAGAAAGCGATAAACATGAACGAAAACATAGAAACGAGGGTAAACCGAGGCCAACCTTGTGCTTTACCTTCATTATACGTTGCACAAACACACATGTAATTTTTTGAAATTTTCCTTTTATCGTTTCCTAATTTTCTTCCATTTAAAACCCATTTTCCACCATTTTTTGGTATTTTTTCTCTATTTTCTTTAATAAAAAATGACTAAAAATTGAGATTGATTGTGGGCTGTGGCCCTTAGGTTCCTTGACAGTAAAATTTCAAGTTTTGTTAGTATTATGTCTCATATTTCCCATTTATTTGGCAAAAAATCCCATTTTTACCCCCTTAAACGCATGTTTTACGAGTTTTATAACATTAATTTCAGCCATATCAGTTATGATTTTCTGATTATAAACTATTGAAACTCATAGAAAACAACATGATAATGCATAATCAGCCCATGGGAACAATGTTTCATCAATGAAATAGCATAAAAACTCATTTTTTCTTCATAAAAATTGAAATACCGCTTAGGCTTCATGTTTCAGGATCTCGGTTTTGGTGTGAGACTATGGGTCAACCCACATTCAATGTCGAGCATCTTCACAATCAGCAATCTTCATGTCTTCATTGATCCGGAAGCAATCCGGTCCCAACCAGACAAGCTTTCCTTCACCATTCTTCATTTTCCTCTTGCACACAAGAACAACCCCTGCTCGTTGCTTTTTACTTGGTGATATTAAGAAAAGATCTGATATGGTATTTTTTGACTCTAGTTGTGTTTAAATCCTCAAGAATACAACGAGAGAAGTAAATGACTCTATTCTTCTTGCTGGATGAGGTATAATATACCAAAATTTATTTTTACTCACTATATTTTTCTAGCAATAGGCTTTAATATTGATGCTCACTATCTCCATTCCTTTGCTAGCTTTTTTTGTAATGCATGAGCTCCCCTTTGATATACAACAAAAAATTAAGGTTCTTGATCCATATATCTCATACTATATGAGGAGTGAGCTTGATCCAAGTGCATTTGTTCATTAGTTCAATCCAATTGACTTTGAAACTTTGGAGGTTCTTCTAATTCCATACAATGAAAAGTAAGTAATTTGATATTTTGTTAGATTTATGAGATTTTCTTTGGCTAAATTATTAAAATATGATTGTTTTTAGTTCTCATTGGAACCTAATTGGAATAGATTGTGTGGAGAGGCAATGTTTCCTCACCAATTCTATGAAAGGTCACAATAGAAATGTTAAGTTGTAGGCTATATAATTCGGGGTCTTTGATATTTTGATCTTTTTTTTGCAAGTAATCTAAATATTTTGATATTTTTTACAAATACTTTAAAATTTATTGTCTTTTTGGTACAGAGATGTAAAAAGATTGATTGAAGTGCTAGAGAAAAAGCCTCCCATGCCTTCTGATTTACTTGAAACAATGCAATATAGATAAGTTACAATAAGGTCTTGATTTAAATGGTTGGAACATAATAAGAAAATTTATTCTATAAACTACCACGAACAAGTTTCATAGTTTTACTTTATATTGTTGATTGTAGTGTCCTCATCAGGACGATAGTCACTCTTGTGCCTGGAGAGTAATTGCAAATGCAAGAAGATTGGTTAAGTTTATTTATCTTAATGATGATAAACTTATAAAGGTAATGTGAAAGATACTAAAATTTTAAGATAGAGGTTTGTTGCAAAATAGTCCATTAATGATAATAATATAGTCCATTGTAAAAAATAACAATGAACTAAAAATATTTTCTTACAACAAATGTATGAGATTTTACAAGGGATTGCTATACAAGTGAGCATGTTTGGTATATAAGAGCAAAGGTCATGAAGCACATAGTGGTCAATTGTATGCAATCGACAAGAATGAAAAACAGTGGGAGCTTGGACATTGAAGGAGAGGAGGTGCATGTAACTGTAGCAGGTGAAGCTATGCCTTCAACACCCAAGGTAACCAAAGCATCAAAGAAAGGCAAAGGGACTCCTAGAAAGGATGTCCCTTCTCCTAAGAAAAGTTCTCAAAAAAAGAAGTAGCTTTGTCCCATTGATTGTAAGCTCTTGTGTGTATAAGTCATAGAGATGGTTGATAAAAATTTAGCACAAAATTTGTACATATATTTTATATTGATAGTAAAGAGATATTTTCTTCAATATCCTTGCATTGTATATTCTTCTCTCTCCTTGTTGATATTTGCAAAAAATATGTTACAAATGTTTATTAATTAAGAAGTGAAATTAGATATACACCTAAGAGGATATAATATGATATAAAACTTACTCATTTGCTATTGAGTTGAAACAAAAATGATCATGGTAGTTCAATATCTTCATTTTGTAAATCCATCCTCACTTGATATAGTGTATATGATGTTCTAACCTTTAGGATTGCAATAATGTCCTCATTGAACCAAACATCAAGATCTACTATAGGATCTTTGCTAAAATTATCGAGATTTTGGTCTAAAGCAACTAGACTACCACCAACATAATGCCATCTACTATAATACAAGCTAAGGATGAAATTTTGAGTAGCAATCATATATTTACAAGCTATAGAGTCTTGATATATCTTACATATAATTTTTTTTATTCCTCATCAATAAATTGTATGACATGATTATATATATGTCTTTTCATTGAAAGCATGGCCTTTGATCTTCTTATCTCAGCATTAAAAACGAATTCAACAAGTATATTAATAGGCATGAACAAAGTAACTTTGCTTAGTCTACTTGAGATATTAGATTTTAATGTTCTTTGTATCTTAGAAAATATTTTACATCTATAGCTCTCATTAGTAGCTGGGGACTTGGCAAAGGCCACTTAAAGCTAGAAAAATCAGGCAAAGAAAGGAGGGGATATTGGTCCCCATTGGTTGTCGTGCATGGGGACGGTTATAAAAGAATATTCCATCCTTTGCAAGCTGTGTCTTCTTTCTACCTTTGTACAATATAACATCAATAATAGACTCGATCGGTTTCCATTCCTCAAGATTAGAGGGATATATATCTATAAGACAAACAAACAAATGTTATAATGGAAAAACTTAAACCAAGTTTAAGAAAAGAAGGACTTTAAGAATCAAATTCTTACAATTCGGTATATGCATTGGAAGATTTGAAGTTCCAGGTTCCAAATATAGCTCTCTATGTATAAACACATGTTGCACTAGTATCTCTTTTATGCTATTCTTATATACTCCAAGCTTGAAATTTCAAATTCTACCCTTCTAAGCATAGATGAACGAGCTCTTATATATTCACCTTTTCTCACGTTTTGCTTGTTGCACGATGATCCGATTGTCTTTGCTAAAGATTGTAGGAATTTATATTTCTTTTTTTTGGAATGAGTTAAACACTGATATAGATGTGATTTGGGAGCTTGGATGCTTGTTGAAGGTCAAATTTTTGTATCCATATGAGAGAGAGAGAGAGAGAGAGGACTAAACTACCACAAAGGAAAGAAAAATACGGGAGAGATAAAAGAAAGGAGGGAAAGAAACAAGTAACAAGCTTTTTACTAATTTGAATTTAGATTAGGCTGTTCATTATCATTAATCTAGACATATCATTAAATAAAAGTGGCTGAGACTATATATCATTAATACAAAGAATGTCATAATCACGAATATAAGAGGCAAAAAATAGATATTGATAATAAAAATTTGTAATATTATTATATATATAATTTTTTGTAAAATGATTTTTTACATTTTAAAAACAAAAATTTCGTTATGGAGACTTTGCTTCTATTGGTCTAGAGCACTCTCTCTATCTTCTAAAAGGCATTTTCGGGACCTCAAAACTCCCCTAATATCCCCGCACAAATGAATGACAACCAAGTTGTGAAAGTTGGGTATCCTCTTGCTTTGATGGTTGAATGGTTACCTATCTAATATTCTATGGAAATGCTACAAGGATCATAATTAGATTAGAATAATACTATGAAATGTTATTATTGACTTAACATAGACAAATTTGACATAGTAAGAGGACACTGTAATTTTCCATATTGCATTTAAAGGCACTATGATTAATTGCCTATAACTATATTACACTACTTCGTAACTTGCTGTATTGTCAACTGTAATCTTGAATATATTGCTACCTAATCATTAATCTTTGGGTACTCCACTATGGCAAAACCATCCATTGTTACACCATATATTAATTTAGTTAGCTTTGGATCTAGCTTGTTGGTAAGACTATTGCTCTACTACTAATTTAGCAAGGCCAAAATGGTACACATATTTTCTTGATAAAAATTTTCCTATGGGTCAAGTCTTGGCTATGCTCATCAATGGCATGATTGAAATAATTAACTCTAATGATTAATTTACAAGAGATAGTTGAAGCTATAAAGCTATCAACTTTCATAGCCTTTCCATATTAATATAAAATCCATTTTTCATTCTTCACTAAATTTTCTTGTTGAGATACAATTGAAATTATCTAGTTGGCTTAATTAATATCTAAAGTGCTCCTTAATTTCCTTAAGATGAAATTATAATTAACATAGTTGCCTACTTAATAAAGTAAAATTGCTTCTTCTTGTTTTCAACCAATGTTATTGACTAAGTTACATTAATATGAATACAAGATTTTTATAATATGGAAAATATGTGACTATTATACAAAGAGACAAAAAATATGGGGTATAATACATGAATATATAAGTAAATACATGGATTACCATATTAGATTAAGTAGTTAATTAGTAGAAGAATTATTTTATATGAATATTCTTTAGTATGAAAGGATATTCTTCTATAAATTTTGTGCATGGAATCAAGGGTGCATGCCTGATCATTTCTATGATCATGGGGATTCTAAAGACATTAATCTAAGGTCTATAATTTGATTAAAATAATTATTTATATAAATATATAGAATGAAATTGATAAAAATTATAAAATATAAAAATATCAATACAAATTTTTAATTTAAATATTTTATTAAATAGTTTCCAAGCTATCTAAAGGTTTAAATTATTGATTAAAGATGAAATATTTAAGTTAAACATTTTATGAGATTATTTTAATGCCTAGGAGTTAATGAAAATAATGAAGTTCAAAATTTATTTAGATTACAAAAATTTAAAATTTTTAAAACTTATATTAAAATTTTAAAAATTAACTTTGTGTTTTAACTGCAAAAAATAGTGTAGATTTTAAATGTAAAAAGAACAGTGTACAAAAGGGCTATAAGAACAACACTACCTTGATGAATTTATTCTTCAAATAGGACTATTTAGGATGGAAGAAATCATGAACAATGTATACAATTACTTAACTTGTACATGTGTGAGACTCAAAGTACACGGTTACAAAATAAATATGTACACAATTAACTCATACATGAGTGAATACACAGTCTACAATTGAAACACAATTAATTCATACATGGTATGAATGTAAAGTACACGATTAACTCAGACATGATAGGGACGTAAGGTACATGGTTAACTCATATATGATTGGAATACAAAGTATATGATTAACTTGTACATAAGTGGAATGTAAAGTGCATGATTCAAATGTAACTAACTCATATATGATTGGATGATAAAGTACACAATTAACTCATAGACAATTGAAACATAAAATACACAATGAATTTGTACACATTTGGAACTCAAAGAACATGATTGGAACATAATTAACTCATACACATTTGGACACAACGTACACGGTTTGAATTGCACAATATCCTCAAGTAAATTTATAATTACAAATGAGAAATTCAAAGAAAATACATTATACATATCTTTTACAACATAGCTTTCCGAGAGATTTCAAAATGTTTTGTTATAACAAATGTATACATACTAATGCGGCTTTGCTCATCAGTATGTAAAGTTCTAGTCTCATTGTTTGAAGGGTCCATAGCATCATTCTGTACATTGTCACCAAGTAGGTCTTCGAAAAGCTCAGTAAGGAACTAGTCAAGATCCCACTCATCATGGCATTGCTTTTTAAAAGATTTAAGATCTTCTAGCAAATCAATAACATGTTCCTATGCCTTGTCTCTTTCTCCACAAAGTACTTTAACTTGTGTTGCGAGGTCTTCCACAAGCTCTTTCAATTGCTTGATTTTCTTTTGGAAGGCTTCATGCAGCTCTTATGTCATTGTAATGGATATTGTGTGCTTTGATACTCAATTCTATTTGCACTTTTCAACCCTTGCACTAGCTCTTCCTAAGCCACTACTTATGTTGATGACTTTTCTCTACTTAGTTCACCTTTCTCTTTAGTATACATGCATATATGCTAGATATAAAGGCAATTGCTTAATTTATGACAATAGTTTCTTTACTTCTACAAAGTTTTTAATAAGAACTTTTACCCATTAGGGCCGAAAAATGTTAAAAACGACACTTTTGTTAATTCGCGGATTAAGGAAAGGGCCAAAGAGATTTTGCCACGTGGACAAAAATATGGTATTCTTGTCTCTCTGCTTTTGAGATAGTAAAGTTCATTTTGTGGTTCTCCCCTCCTATTTAGCCAAAATCTTCAAACCCTGACAAGTTTTGGTAGTCCCAAAGGCCCCTATTAACTAATAAAAGATGTCAAAACCTCTAACGAAGACATGAAAAAGTTAAGTTAATTAAGATCATTTTGAAAATCGGGAGAATTTTTAAAGTTCTTAGCGCTTGTAGTATTTTTAATTGTCTCCTTGACCTCTCTCTTTAGGTTTCTTTCTCTGCACATTGTCTGCATACTCGTTGTCTTTTACATAGTGTCCACAAGGCATCCTTCTCATTCCATAAACTAAACTCTTGCACCATGTATAGAAAGAGTGCAAATGGAGAATGGGAGCCCAAAACATTTACTATAAATGATTGGGTTACAATGCTACCATATTGCAGGAGCTCTCACAGAGTGAAAAAAACAAAACAAGGGGATATCAAATATCATTGGAAGGGACGTATCTTTGCCTTCAAAACCACGCCTCAAGGCTGGTTTACTTTGGTGTAACATGTTTACATGGCTAGAGATATGCACTTGGCTCCACAAGAATGTTTTTCACAGCAAGCACACTGTAAGTTTGAGTTGTAAGGTTTACGTGAGTATATGGTTTTGTTTGAAGCATATGCTAAATAATGGATTGTTGGTTGTAGATATCTTTCCATCAACAAGTTTCGAGTGGCAACCTGTGGAGAGCCTCAGTGGAACATTCCATGCCATTCATAAAAACTTTGTAAACATTATTTATGCTAATCAGACCATGAGTTTTTTTCATGAAAGTGAAATTTTTGTGTATTATGCACAATATTTGGTTCCTTCAAGAGCAGGTGTGTATGGATACCTTGAAGATCTGCAGTTACCAAGTCTCTCATCTTTGGATTGGGAGATGCCTGATGAAACAACAATGGAGAGTTTTAAAATCAAGATTGCTCAAGATTTTCAAAAGGCTATGACTCCTGGAAGGATCTCGAGAAGAGTAGGCTTATCGTGGTTTTTACCCTTGTATGTTTTTGTATCTTGCTTTAAAACAACATGCTTACAACGGATGAAGGTTTCATGGCTAAACAAAAAATTTGCAGAGGAAGATTTGGACAAAATTTTGGGTCTATGTTGGAAAGTCAAGGAATCTGACCACAAAGGTGACTTTATAAGGTGCAATATGTGCCCTCAATCATGGGTTTATCCTATAATATATCTCGACAATCTCTTATCATAGGTTTTGATTATAGAAGATACAAACTTAGATTGGGTGCTTGGGTTCCTTTAGATTCAGATATTGATTGTAAGACATTGAAACTTACAGTACAAGTTACCGCACAAGAAGTAAAGGAGGTGAACACTACTTCAAAGTGAAGTCTTAAGGATGTCAGAGACACCTTGGAGTTTCTAGAGAATGTTACTTCTAGATATAAGTTCAAAGTAAATGGTGCTGTAATTGGAAAAAGAGTTGAGAGCTCAGTATCATATATGAGTTGTTTGCCTCCTAGTGTTGTGAGTTCCGGACCATAAATATGTATGTATAAATAAATTTGAATCTTTCTTTTGCTCAGAAATATTGCTACTAGAAACATGGAATTATACACATTGATAAGTATTATTAAAAAAATCTTGGTATAAGCTTTGCAGTGATTTTGTGAATAACAAATCGTCGTTTGTGGACCAAAATGATTTCATTATATCATGAGTTACAAAATTGCAGTACAGTTTAATAGGAAAGACTTGGTACAAGCTTTATAATTCTCTATGATTCTATGAACAAAAAATAATCTTTCATGGGTAAGATCAAAATGACATATTATTACATTTTGTGTTAGAATATTGCACTACAGCATGTATACACAAGGGGAATGTTACTTCAGTACAAATAGAAAAACTAGTAATTATAAGGCTATTCTTTAGTTTCTTTTTGATCTTTGGCTTTTCCATCCTTGGGTTGTTCTTTAGCTTCTCCTTGATCTATAGCTTCTTTATCCTTAAGACTTCTCTCTTTCTTTGGAAAAGTTGCTTCATCTTCCATATTTTCATCCGTCATCACTAGTTTCCTCTTAATAGGTGTTTTCCTTGGTCGCTCGAAGAACTTAATTACCCCAGGCACTCTTTTCTCCTTAGGCTTTAGAGGGGATGGACTAAATTTCAATGGAGAAAGCTTAGGCATGCCCTTCATTTTGGGCCCCTTTTGTTTGGACCTTGGAGACTTCTTTTTCTTGGTGTTGCCATTTTCTTGCCTTTTCCCTTCGTTAATGCCCGTCCTTTGGAATTTTTAGCTGAGAGAGGGGAATCTGGGTCCACCGGTGTAATTGCCCTATCTAAAACTAGTTCAATACACCTCTCCTGTATCCACCACATGTATGACTCAGGGTAGTCTCTGCACTGTAACAAAGCACACAAGTTATTTGAAGTAGCAAGAGACTTTCACTATAAAAAGGATAAAGCATAGGAAACTTACATTCATCCCCTCTACATTCAGTAACTTTGAATCTATTATCTTTGAAGCATTTGAAACCAATCTCCAGCCACAACTATGTACATCATTTTGCAATGGGACCTCTTGAAGCACAAACTTGAAAGGTCTCTGATGATCAACAATGCTTTGAAAGCTGGTGTTCAAGTGAGTAGTAACAAGTCTATCAGCACTACACATATTAACTTATTAGCAAATACTATAAACTTTATCCAATAAAATATAAAATAAAGAGTGTTTATTGACAATACATCTTTGATTGGCCATGGATTCCTAAAAGAGAATTCATAAAAATGACCTCTCTTGCAGGAATGTTGATATAGATTAGGCTCCAGTGTCCTAACCAAAAAACAAGTGAGAAATAACCTTAAAGACAAATCATCAAGAGATAGAATGTTGAAGAAAGTACATTTTAATATATGGAAAAAAAAATGATGGTTTGTGACACTATCAAAGTCCTTAAAAAACCTTGCAATATTTGAATCAGATTTTGAAACAAATCCATAGAGAGAAGTGGATCAATAAAAAATATACCCTTAGCAATATCAATGCTAAGAGAAGCAACATAGCCCTATACCTCAAACAACAATAAACTACTGAATCTGTTAGTTGAGTATCCTTTTTCTCAAATAGGATCTTATCCTCTGGAGAAATGCTGAGGTAGTCTTCTTTCTCAGGACTAACAGAAACATTCATGACCATTTGGTCGTACACTTTGCCCATCCTCTCGTAGTGCACTTGGCCAAGAGACAAAATCTTTCTCTACCAGATCAGATCCTCGTTTTCTATTACCTCTTTCATTTTCTCAGACAACCTCTTGTTCACTTGCAACCCTTGTAGGATACAAATGGGTAACCTCTTCAATCTTGGGTGCTGGTGGCTCTTTTTGCTTTCTCCTAGGTGGAACATTGAGGATTTCAAATGCTTTTTGATCAGTTTGATGGAAGAGGCTTCAAAACTTTGTCAAACCTATATCTAAGTCTGCTAACCATACTAAAGTCTTTATTCATTAATGTAATTCGATGTGCATGGGCAGCTGCAATATAAGCATTATTCATAAAATCTATTAAAAAATCATCAATTGCCTCTTGCAAGCATAGTAGGGCAGACAACTACCATCTCTTGTTGAGGTCATCCACAAAAGAAATAGAGGAAAATCTATCAGATATCTCCTTGACCAGTCTAAAAAATGCAGCCTTAGGAATGAGGTGACTAGTTGACTTTTGAGCTTTCCTGATCTCTACAAAACACCTTTGCATGTAAAACCATCTTGAATTTCTCTTTTTTCTCATAGGGGCTTCCTTGGGAACCTGAGACTGAGGAGAAGTTGAGGGCTCAAACTTACTAGATAACTTGTTCTTTGAGGATTCACCTGAATAAACTTTACCAATTGGTGTAACAGGGACAAACATTTCTTCAACTGTCTCCTCAGCAGTTAGCTAAGGACCTTCTTCAGAAGATTTCTTCACCAAGACCTTCCTTGCAGTTTGTTTTGTCCTAGCCATTGAAATCCACACGACGCGATAAGGAAGCTAAGCACAAAGGCAACCGACTCCCATCGTGTTGTAACAGAGAATAGATGGAAGCCTTGAACTCCTCCTCGGTTCGCAATAAAGGCTAGACCAATACAACGCGATAGAGAAAATTTGAGTTTCTGCTTTGCCCTAATCGCTTCATATTGGCAGATTTCGACGCAACCTGAATGCATGAGTTCTTCGGTTGCAATGAAGGTTCTTGCTTAAGTTGTTGAAGTATTCTATTGCGTTGCTTCGGACAACTCAACAACTTTTGACGTCATTAACATTTGACGTACGGCACCTCTGTTGGTCGGATATGTCAGAATTGTTGGACGAACGACAATTGTGACGTAACATGTGAAATCACATTTGCACCAACTGAGAAGATCTTATATACTCGTGGGTACTGATATCCACATGTCATGTTCTCATTGGCCGTTTGATTAGGATTTCTTGAATGTTCCTTGTTCCCCCTTGCGCCTATTTAAGGCCACCCAAATTTTTTCACGCACTTTTCTTATCCATTTCCTCGTGCGTCCAATGTCTTCGACACTGTCTCTGTCACCCCCTCCGTCAACCCCTGCATCACCCCCTCTGTCACCGCCTGCATCCATACTCCACCTTCAATCTCCACGTCGCCCCCTCCATCCATACTCTGTCACCCCCTCCATCCCTACTTTGTCACCCCCCTCCATCCCTACTTCGTCACCCCCCTTCGTCAAGGTTGTTCTCACCGCAGGCACAATAATATCGCGTTATATTCCTAGCTCTTCCTATTCCCAACTCGTCCTACACAGCACGAGAATATAAATAGAAAGCTTTTGATTTTCTTCCTATGGCATTGTATTCTTGACTCGTCCAACACTCGTTTTCCTACTCTCGCGAAAACGGTGCAATATTGGGGTTTGGAGATTTTGAAAGGCTCCTATTCGCGTCGTATTCCTAAGTAATCCAACACGGAGCAAGTGCACCACTTCAAGAGGCTTATACCTTGATATTTGCATTGTATAGGCAAGCAGTCTAGAGCTATTGAATCTCAAGAAGATGTCTGGTATAGAGATGTCACACATGTCTGCCTCCACATCTATGAAGAAGAAAAGAGTCCTTGAGCCCACAATGACAAAGAAGTAAGTTGCCTCAGATGTTTCTGAAAGGGAACGACGGATCAAAGGTTGGACTCTAGAGCTATGGCGGGAGAGCAAGAGCAAGAAAGGGAGAGACTAGAAATGGGAACTCCAATAGTCACAATGTGTGACCGGGCCTTCCTTTATTCAAACTGTCACTAAAATAATAAAGAATAAAGTGACAGTGACCGGCGCCAGCCACTTGCAGTGTGCAATGGCAATGACTGTTAGTGTAGTAATACACGGGCGGCTAGGCAGAGGCCCCTTTACCCCCAACAACCTCCCACTTAAAGGCAAATCTGCCCCAGTGAGGAGTGAAAAGAAAAAGAAAAAAAAAGACAGTACAACATGTACACATGCACAACAGGATGAGGAAAGACGTCATCTCATCCCACGCCCATCAACCTCCTGAGAAAGGTAAAGCGCTCTGTAGAGAGGCTTTTTGTGAGCAGATCTATAGGATTCTGGTCAGTCGAGATCTTGACAAGATCAACAGACTTGTCCTCAATGACCCCATGCATGAAGTGATACCTCACCTCAATGTGTTTCGTCTTCGCATGGAAGACCGGATTCTTGGCTAGCTGAATAGCACTTATAGAATCCGAATGCAGTGTAGGGATAGTATCAATACTAAGGTCAGTAACTAAACAACCCAACCAAATGGTCTCCTTGCAAGCCTCAGTGGTTGCAACATACTCGGCCTCTATAGTAGAAAGGGCCGTGCATTTCTGCACCCTGGACATCCAAGAAACAACACCTCCAGCATAGGTGAATACATAGCCAGAAGTGGACTTCTTACTATCTGCATGTCCTGCATAATTAGAGTCAGTGTACCCCATGACTTTTGTATCTTGGCTGCCATAGCATATGCACATATCTGCAGTGCTCTTCAGGTACCTCATGATATCCTTCACGGCATCCCAATGCTTCTTGCCAGGTGTAGCCATATAGCGTGCCACAACACCAACTGCAAAGGCAATATCTGGACGAGTGGCTATCATGGCATACATAAGACTACCCATTGCGGATGCATAGGGAATCTTGGACATCTCAGCACTTTTCTCATCTATCTGCGGACAATCAGCCTATGGTACCTTCACACAAGAAGGCAATGGACAACCAATAGGCTTTACGTCCTGCATGCGGAAGCGCTCAAGGACTTTATGAATGTACTCCCTCTGTGATAAGTAGAGGAGTCCCTGATGCCTGTTGCGTCTAATGCGCATACCAAGTATGTGAGCGGCATGTCCCAGATCTTTCATCTCAAAGCTCTTCTTGAGCTGAGCCTTAAGAGCATCTAGCTCATCATGAGCTTTCGCTGTTATCAGCATATCATCCACATAGAGTACCAAAATCAATAAAGAACCATCAGGGATTTCTTCGTGTAAAGACACAGATCCATAGCACTCCGGCTATATCCCTGTGACTGCATAAAGGCATCAAACTTATGATACCACTCCCTAGGTGCCTGTTTCAAGCCATAAAGACTTTTCTTCAATTTGCACACTAGGTGCTGCTTGCCAGGTTTTGCAAAGCCCTTAGGCTGCTCCATATAAATCTCATCATGCAAGTCCCCATGTAAGAAATCCGTCTTGACATCCATCTGGTATAAATCCAAGTAAAGCTGAGCAACCAAAGCCAAGACCAAGCACAGGGTAGTTATCTTAACCATAGGAGAAAATACATCGTCAAAGTCCACACCATGCTTCCGCTTAAAACCCTTTGCTACCAATCTAGCCTTGTATGCTGGCTTGGGGTGTCCAGGGGTACTTTTTAGGTTGTACACCCACTTGCATGGCAAAGCTATCTTGCCTACAGGCAAGGAAACCAAATCCCAAGTGTCATTCTTATGCAAGGAGTCTATCTGAGACTGCATAGCCCTCTCCCAGGAGTGACTGTCACCCTTGCGCATAGCCTCATCATAGGTGAAAGGCTCTCCTGCATCTATAACCAAGACATAATGCATCAAAGGCTGAAATCTATCAGGTGGACGTCTGTCTCTAGTAGGCAAAATGCCTCACATCCAAAGACATAGAGATACGCATAAGAGGGAGGTTTTCCAATCCATACCTTCTCTGCAACCTCGAAATCCAAACCACTAGAGGGTGATCTGTTTATGACATGCATAGCTGCATTAACTGCCTCAACCCAAAAGCTCTGTGGTGGGCCTGCATGGCTAAGCATACTATGTACACGCTCCTAGATGGTTCTATTCATCCGCTCAGCCAAACCATTCTTGGGGGGGTGTAGGGGGCGGTCAACTGACGCTTAATACCCCTCTCATCACATAACTGCTCAAAAGCACGTGAGACATACTCACCCCCATTATCTGTCCTTAGGCATTTTAGCCTATACCCAAACTAGTTCTCAACCAATGCAAGCCATCTCTGAAACATAGCGAAGACATAGAATTTCAGCTTAATGGGATAAGCCCAAACTTTTCGTGAAAAATCACCTATGAATGTAACAAAATACTTTTCACCACCCATAGACTGACAAGGCATGGGCCCACAGACATCCCAATGTACCAATGCCAAGAGCTCACTTATGCGTGGCCTACTAGACTTCTTATGCGTAGACCTAGTCTGCCTGCCATAAAAACAATGCTCACATGAATCAAAACATGCATAATCAAGGGGCGGTAAGTACTGCAAAACCAGAAAGTATTTTCATTCCCTTCAAAGACATATGGCCCAAACGGGCATGCCAAAGAGATATATGTGGGATAGAACCCATAGACAAAATATGATCAAGGGAAGAAGCTGATACAATCGAGGGGTAGAGACTGCGAGCCTTGGCACCTCTCGCAATCACAAGTTTGCCATGAGTGATCTTCCATGCAGAGTCTCCAAAACATACATGATATCCTGCATCATCAAGCTATCTAGCTGACATGAGACTGTGTGTCAAAGCAGGTACATGACGTACATCCCGCATAACAAAACTGCTGCCAGAAGGAAATTGTAGCCTAACATCACCAATGCCCACAATATCAAGAGAGTTGTCATCACCCAAGCGCACAGAACTCGAAACAATATGGTATGAATGAAACCACTCTCGGCAAGGTGTCACATGAAAGGATGCACCTGAGTCCAAGAGCCAACACTGTGCATACATAGAGTGTATCTTTGTCATCTGCGAAGCACTAGAAGAAGTTGCTAGGATATAATCATCATCATCATCAACATTCTCAGGCTGCATAACATTGATCTCTTCAATTTTAACACTGGACTTTGCAGGTACTACGCTGCGATTAGAAGACTTATCCTGCACTTTGTCTTTTCCCTTATCTTTGTGCCTTTCATTGCACAATTCATGGCATTGTGGCCTAATATGGCCCTTTTTCCCACAATGGTGACAAGTAACATTTGCATTCCTGCCATGGGATTTGCTACGTGACTTCCTACGAGACTTGGACTGAGATTTTTGAGAATCCCGTCCACAGCCACTACCACTGCCATGCTTTCCATATCCATCATTCCTGGCTCTAACTGTCATAGCATGAGACACAGAGAGGCATCCAAATCCTTACGATTAACCTCTTCTTGTAGAAGAGCACTCTCAATATCAGATAATTTCAAGGTAGCAGTAGAGGCACATAATGCAGTGCGGAATACATCCCATGACTCATTAAGAGTACCAAGCAAGAAAAGAGGAGTGACATCCTCTGCAAAAGTGATGTCCTGCGAAGTCAAGTTCTTGAGTATAGCATGGAACTAGCTCAAGTGAGTAGACATAGTCACATTCTCCTTCATGCGGCGCAGATCCATAAGCTGCTTCAGCCCAATACATCTGACTCACTGGACTTTTCTTGTCATAGAGATTTTTGATCTTTTCCCACAATTGCCATGCACTTTGTTCTTCCTCAAAGACATTATAGTGAACCTGTTCTATGAGAGACAATACAATAGTGGACTTGCATAACTCATCAAGCTCAAGCCATTCCTCATCTGGCATAGTTGCAGACGGATGGCCACTTAATCTCAAAGGTTTGATTTGTGATTTTTACACCAACACCTACCAAAACTGGCTCTTCCAATAAGAGTAATTCGTACCATCAAGCTTAGTGATGTTGAAAATAGCATGATCAGTGGATGAACTCACCATAATGCAGACTAGAAGACTATAGACAGTTCAAAATTGCTTGCTGTTTACTGCAGAAAATGACCAAAAATCACCAAAATTGAGGAAAAATGGCGAAGAAAGTGGAACTAAAGCTGCTGCCCACCAAGTACTAGTGAAAGTACATCATTTCAGAGTGTTTCAACATAAAAAATCCATGTCAGTCCATACATATATGCTTGCTGTAATAAATTTCAGATTTCAGTAAAAGAGAGCTAACATTGCCAAAATCGGATCCCAAGGCAATCGGATACTACCAAGACCAAAGCTAGCATCATGTGGGCATAGCATAAGCATAGGATGGTCGATAAGCATGAATCCAATACCCAAGTATGTCATACAAATATCTGCTAGTGAGTAGGCACACCCCCAGGCAACGGGGCAAAGTGTTCCTGCCACTACCAAAACTTGACACAAGTAGGTGTCAGTTCACAAAGATACGGATCCAAAACTGAGACTTAGCTCATAAGCATATAGTGAACCAAGACATATGATGTATCATCCCAAAAGGTAAGAAGTCCCAAAGTCTCAAGTGTTTGTAACTGCTCAATAGCATGTAACGGCTCAATGCATAAAAGTACCACCTACTCAATGTCTGATAAGCATTCAAGAATGCTCCCACTCGTACAAAAGCTGTATGTACAAGCTCAAGAGCTCAAGCCAAGGCAAGACACAGTATCAATGACATAAGTCCAAGACAATACATCAATAATACATCCCAAACATGTAGGCGGTAGAGCATCCGTATGTAGCATCCATAAGTATGTAAGATATCAAGTACATCCCAAGATACAACTCTGGCAAGCCAATAAATAGCTCAAGTAAGCTCCGAGAATCCAAGGTCAAGCTCCAGTAGCAATAGGCTTCAAACAATGTAACTAGCATGTAGTAATGGCATAGGCTAAGCATGTCAAGACCGGTCAGACATAAGTAACATACATGCCATAAGTACATCCAAGACGGAACCAATGATCCCGAATCAAAACCAAGCTCTATGTCGAGCCCCAAGTGTCAATACATCACCACATATGCCCGAAACATAGCTCGAAAAGCATAGGCATAAGTATACATGAGTAAAATGACTTCAGCCCAACTATGTACAACAGTGATTTACTGTTCAAAACTGAGAATTTCAGCACCAAAATCAGCTCCAAATGGTTTCCAAACAATAGGCATACATTCCCCTAACATTCGGGCATCAAACGGGACCAATAGGGCATCAAATGACAATGCCAAACAAGCTGTAGCATCAAATGTCAGTGTAACACTGTCATAAACTGCCTGTGGACTATTATGACAATCCCAAAACATTGTTAAATCAGTCCAAATGCTATGCCAACACATCAACCATCAAAACCAAGCATCAAAGCATGTTCATATGCCCGAAATGGAGCCTTTCCAAGTGCCAATGGAGGGGGAGAGCTGCTGTTGTGACTGTCAATGCTGAAGACGCATATGGGAGGGCTGCGTGATTTTGCCAACTGTGAATGCTGGTCCTGGGGCTACAAAAAAATGGTGGCCAAGCTTTGGAGGGATCCAGCTAAAGCCAAGGAAGGCCTCAAACAAGCTCCATCAAGTCTTGTTCAAAGGCAAGTGAGATATGAAGCAAGGGAGCTTCAATGGTGGCTGCCCCAATCTTGTTTACAGCTTGTGAGACCTGAGAACTGAAGTAAACCCTGAAGAAAATGATCAAATACCTCTGATATAATGCCCTGAAGGTGCCTAACAATGCCGGGAAGGTGCTCGGAAAGTTGAGGAGTGACGGGAGCTCGAAGGAGTTAGATATGGCTGCCGAAAAGGAGACCCAATGCTAGTAGGGAGTCGATGGGATGCTGAGAATGCCACGAACCAAGCTCAAGAGTCGAAAAGCAAAGCTCTGATACCAGTTGAAAGGGAGCGACAGATTGAAGGTTGGAGTCAAGAGCTATGGTGGGAGAGCAAGAGTAAGAAAGGGAGAGACTAGAAATGGGAACTCCAACAATCACAATGTGTGACTGGGCCTTCCTTTATTCAAACTGTCACTAAAAGAATAAAGAATAAAGTGACGGTAATGGGCGCCCATCACCTGCAGTGTGCAGTGGCAGTGACTGTCAGTGTAGTAATACACGGGCGACTAGGCAGAGGCACCTTTACCCCCAACAGTTTCAATAGCATCTCATATGTTTGTGACAACTGAAGGTTCAAGCAAGGATCCAAAGAAGGGAAAGGCTTCAAAGTCTCTTGTGAGGATCCCAGGGCTGTCTCAAATTACAGATTCACAGCCTCTGAGAAGCTTCTGGATTTTCTCCATAGAAAACAACATTGACATTGGTTTCTATCCAACAGCTAGGGAGATTTTCAATCCAGGGTGGGACCTTGATCAAGTTCTTAATTTCTCAAATGACTTTATCAAGGAAGATTTTGTAGAGTTTGAAGAGTTGGCATATCCTGTTGTTGAGTTGGATTCCAAGGAGTATGTTCACACCCCAGTTGGAAGGTTAGGCATTGATAAGTCCTTGTTCACCAAGAAATGTGGTTATCATTCTCTTGATAGATTTTATGCACCTGAGTTATGCTATTCACATCCAAAAAAATGCAAGCTTATGCTTAAGTCTACTGCGTTCATTGTATTTGCCCTTGTGAAATACCCTCTAAGATCTGATGAAAAGCATAAAGAAACCTAAAAAATATCTAGCTATTGCCTTCTTAAAGAGATTGTAGATAAAGTTGATGTTGAGGAGCAACTAGATACCCAGATGGAAGCATTAGTTGCAAAGGTCTTGGATGTTGCTGAATTCAGAGCAGAGATAGTAATTGAAGAGACCACTATAGAGGTTGATGAGCCATTTGACACTCCTTCAAGCCTTATCGTTCCATCTTTGCCTACTTTTCCAATTAAAGACAATGAGTACATATTATTGTTCGATCTTCAAATTCTTTTCAATTTGAGAGAAGATTATTGCTTGGCAGTTATTGCAGAGGCATCTGTAGATGCAAAGGCATAGTGGATGTTGAAAATGAGTCTAAGGAGGACTTACTTAAATTAGATACTCAAATGTCTGATGATAAGTTTATAGATGCATCAAATGCTTTTTCCCTATGTTTAAGCAAGGTTAAAGATGCTGAGAGAGAGTTGTAGGCTGCTAACAAAGAGTTTGACAAAATTCAAGAGAAGCTTGGAATCTCCAATTTTGGAAGGGAGGAGTTAGAATCTGTAAAGGAGCTCAAGGATGTCAAGGAGACATCAATTAGCTTATGGAATCCAAGCAAACTTGAGAGTGATGAAAATCAAATGGTAATGCATTCTTTTGTTTATGTGGAACCACATACATATTTTCATTTTTTTCATTCTGATTGTTGCTTTTATAGTTGGAGATTGCAGATGAGGATAATTTCTTGGGAAGAGCCAAAGGATCGAGAGTTGGTGGTAGTTCCCTAAAGGATGTTGCACTTGGGCATTATATATCAAAGATTGATCCCAATATTCTGTTGGTTTTGCATAGCACTTTCTTGGAGGAGGCCTCATGGCCAATTGTCTGTGTTAAAGCACTTACAAGGATTCTTGAATACTCAAGTTTGCAGTACAATGTGCACAAAGTTATGTTTTTGGAAAAGACAGTAGCCATCCGAATAATTGGTTATGGTCCTAGCTTCTCTACCTCTAGGGATGGATACTTCCTGGCATACTCATCTTATGTTTTAGTAGCAAAAAAAAAAAGATATCAGATTCATAGCTTGATACAAGAGAAGAAAGTTTTTACGTTATAGAGGAAAAATGCATGAGGAGGATGAGGATGTAAAGGCTCTTAAAAGCTAGCCATGTATAGAATATTTTGAAAATAGTATCAATATTTTAGATTCCACCATATTTATAGTGTTCTCGATGTGAAGTTGTCTTCGAAAAACCAATTGAATAACTCCTGAAGAGCATTGGTTTTTGTTGCTCCTCCTCCATGTCTGTGCTTCGAAAGAAATATATATGTGCTTGGTAGTGAGATTTATCCATACCTTGGCTACTCTAAGTTGCTAGGGGCCCTTGCTCTTCCACAAAATAAGGCCCATGAACAAGAAGAATATGCTGTGACAACCCAACAAGCAATAATCGATGTAAATCATTAAACCTTATTTTCAAAGCAGAAAGGTTCAAATTTATGTCTATCTTACCAAGTAGAAAGTAATATCCTTTTCTCCCTAAGCGTTCTTAATTTCTTGAACAAGATTCACAATTGAACGTTTGTAATCTTCTGAATAGTTAGATGTTATCCTTTGTTCCCTGAGCATTTTTAAAAATATGTCAAGGTGTCTCCAAACCTCCATTCGTAGGAATGCAATTCGTGGTGTGCTAGCCACATTTGTTGTGATTGCACACAACTCTCTCTAGCACTCCCACAATGCATTCATTTGTTTACCAATATGATTTCTTAGAAATCGTCTAGCTTTTGCACCCCCATAAAGACATTTGCTAAGACCTCTCTTGGTTTCCCTGAGGCTATTGGATCCTTTCTCAGGTGAACTTGATCTCCATGAAAACCCATTTTTGACAGTAAATCCTCACATTTATCAGTGTAGTCATCTGACAGATATTGGTTTTATTGAATATGCATAGTCAGGATGCAATCTAAGCAACTTATCAATTATTCTAATCTCTGCATGTAATATACAAATATGAACGCTCCTTAGAGAGATTGAGAGAATATGATCCCACAAGCCATCCACGTTTTTGAACTTGCTCAAATCTATAGAGTTCCGAGTCGGGGCTCTTCTTGTTGGCCGCAAAGTACTCCATTCTTTGGATCCCAAACTCTCCATGCAATAAATACAAGGATATTTTGCATTGGCCCCATTAATTAATCCAAGCATACATTTGATACTTTTTAAGTCAGCAATCATATGCCATTCAACATTAAAACTACCAACACCATTGACTATCAACATTTCACCTTCACTTTGAGACTTTATAATATCAGGAATACATGTATGAGAGAATAACCATGTCAAGATTTCATGACTTTCAGTTGATACTTGGGCCGCACCAATCCACCAAAGCTCCATCTTGGATTGTATCTTAAACTATTGTTCTTGCCCCCTACCAGTACTGTAATGCAATGCCCTGTTCATGATATAGATGCTGACTCTTTCTATCTTTTTTCCTTTTTGAATATGTGCTTCATCCAATTTTAGTGCGAACTTCAAAATACCACCACATTCTTGGACAGTACATTTTTATTTATAGACCATTGTAATTTGGACTCTTTTAAGATCAATCCAAATATTATTAAATGTGTTGTATTTCCAAAAAGGCCTTTGTTTTATGTTTTTCATAGGGCATAGACCCTTCTATATGGATATACTCTCCAAAAACATATGGAATCCTACGATTCATAGCTGTCCTAGCAATTGAAACAGCAAGAGGCCGAGGCAAACCAAATGCACTTATTCTATGACATTTAAGATTTGTAAACCACAATTTAGAGAGAGCACGATAACCTCTACGACTGATACCCATACTGTCACATGTCTCCACTATTTCATTTGGTTTAATTGTTCATTCTAAATCTTTCACTAACTCTTTCAGAGTTTGGCTTCTCAAGTCTACATTTTCAGGTGATTTAAGAATCCTTATAATGTCCTTCTTAGTCATGGTTTCTTTTATAAGCTTAATCCTCTCATCATTCTCTCGAATATTAATACTTGAAATATTAGAGAGACATCTCTTTGCAAGATTTAGTTTCCTTTTCTTCATCTGACTACACAAGTCCATTATATTTTTAAGTGGTCTTTTTCTCGGTCTAAATCCTATTGAAGTTTCTTTCAAGCACAATAATGAGTTTTCTAGATTATCAACCTTGTCCATTAGCTCAGAAATAGTTTTTTGTGTCAATGTTAATGCTTCCTTCATTTCATGCATTTGTTCTCTAAATGTAAAAGATATAGAATATAACCTCATGCAATAGCCAAGTATCCCATCACAACCATCTCCAACATACCTTATGAAGTTATGAATATTGTAAAAAGGAGGATGTTTACTTGTAGAAGGGTCCGAAGGATAAATATTTCCATCCATCCATAAGTCTACATGCTTCTTTCCTTGTAATCGCAACCTGTTAGCTTCATCCTTATTCAACAATGCTCGATGGTGTATACTCCTCCAAGATGAATAGACAAGATCTAACTGAGTAGTAACTTTATACTTGCGTGGTGGGGCTGCGCTTGTATTGCTAGAAGAGGTATTGGTAAAAATTTTGGTAGGGAACCATAAATAGGGCAACAATATCGTAGAGAAGGAAATAGAACCACATGAAAGAGAGGTGTAGAAAATCAACGTCGAGGAATAAATGAGCAGCGTCTTTTGGTGTGAAAATTCAAAAATACATGATTTTGCAATTTCCAAGAGAATAAGACTGAAAATGTGACACTTAACGTCCATTAAAGATTGAAGATATTTAATACCTGACCTCTTAAATGAATCATACATTCTCTCATTAATCATGTTCAAGTACCCAAATTTGGAGGGTTTTTCTCTTCTAAACGTCTTCTAATTAGCAACATAATCATTTTCTTACGAGTGTTGTTTTGGAACGTTTTTGGCCCTAATGAATTTGACATCCTAGCAATCCAAAAACTTCAATGGTGTTATATCCTTAAAATTACCAGATTTGTGGAATAGTTCTTGTCTTGATAAATGAAACTATTATCTATATTGCGTTGCTTTCTATGGGTTAATGTGGTTGTCTTGGTTAATTAGAGTCTACCAAATCATAACAATTAATGTTAAAAAAGTTAACAATTATTATTAATGGTATTTGATCATAATTTGATTAAAGTCATGATAAAAAAAATCCATACAAGTCATTATTAAATACTTTATAGTATAGAACATTATAGTGAAATAAAAAATAAACATTAAATAAAAATAACTTAATGAACAAATAAAATGAATAACAAAAACAAAATCAATTTGAGACATTGACTTGGTACCACTTATAACAATGAAAATGTATTATGGAACTTGATGCTCAGAAGACTCATCTCTATTCATGGCCAATCTACAAATTCTATTTAGCAAATTGTGGAAATCCTGCTTGGTACTAGTTTCACATGGTAAGTTTATAATATAATTGAGGGAGTAATTTTCTGATTTTTACATTGAATGGCAAAGGATTGGTTGAGAAACATTTAGGGGCCACATGCTTGTGAAGATTGCATAAATATATAGATTCATCCAAGGGCTAGTTTGTTGGTTGAGGAGGATAAGTAGCCTACATTTTTGAACTCCATTGCTATGCCCCAATTGATGACCACAACATAATAGATTATTTAGTGTTTTAGCAAAGTGAAATATGATGTTCTTTGTACAAAAATCATTATGAAGTAGCTTTTTGTTATACAATATATTCATCATGTTCAAGTGTTCTATTGGCTCAATGTATGATTTATTATCTTTGGGCAAAGTAACAAAGTGTATGGGAGACACACAACATTTAGATCTTGCTTGGAACTAGCTACCTCTATCCAATGTTAGAGATTTGAGCCATCCCAAAGACAAAATACAAGTATTAGAGGTGCCTCACAACTATGCATGGCAAATCCTAAACAATGAATAATACCACGACGGAAAATCCTAAACAATGAATAATACCATCATGGTAAAAGTTAATGCACACACTTTCTAACATAGCTTGTGCTTATACTAAAACCTCTCCATTCAAGTGTTAGAAGTATCTTGCCATATATGCCATCTCTAGGAATCCTTCATTTACCACACTCATCACTTGAACCATGCTTGACCCATCATTGCCAAGTGGAGAATTAAATATTCACTAAGGATTGTAAATTGATAATACTTATAAGGATTTTAAGAGAATAAATTTCTTTTGAGAGTAGACACTACCGCCAAAGTTTAATGTAAAAAGATCCAAGGTGGCACATGATATAGAAGCTTGCATTCAAGCCATGGATGATTATTTAATGGTTGTTGAAACCTTTTTTTCCAATTGATCCATGATTGCATGCCTTCATCTCACTAGCAAAGCCAAGGTTTGGTGGAAACAATGTTGCCATGATAACAAATTCATTGAGGCCTCCTAAACTTGGAACTAAAAAAGCCGTGCTCTATCTAGTAAACAAACCTTGCGCTACAAGACGTATAGCTCGGTGGCTCCTTCTGCTCTTGGAATTCGACTTCTCTGTGGTTGTACGAAAAGAAAAACAACACTACATGGCTGACCATATGTCACGCATTCCCACGGGAGAAGCCGCTGGACAAGGCATTGTTGACGAATTACCCGATGCCCATCTATTTAACCTGTCCAATGAGAGAGATTTATTCAAGGCTGATCTAACGCCATATTGGGCGGATGACATAATCCAAGTGCTTGAACACGGATTGCCTGATTGACTGATAGAAAAATCCTGACTTAGGCGATTAATCCTTAAGATCCAGCCCTATTAGTTGATCACATGCCAACTCTATAGGCTGGGGCAAGACGGATTGCTGCGCAGATGCGTATGCGAACATGAGATGCACGATGTGCTCTCAGAGGCACACAATGGCATTGTTGGAGGGCACTTTAGCGGAGATACGACAGCACGAAAAGTGTTGCAATCTCAACTGTGGTGGCCCATGCTTTTTCGCAATGCAGCACGATTCGTCAAGCATTGTGACGAGTGCCAACGAACAGAAGTCCCGATTCACAAGGATCAGATGGAGTTGACCCCAGTTATTGCACGAAAACCCTTCGAAAAATGGGAAATTGACTTCATAGGACCCATCAGTCTTGCGGCACAGTATTCATAGGCCAAGTACATCATTGTGGCCACGGACTACCTCATGAAATGGGCAGAGGCAAGAGCGACATAAAAAAATGACACTAGGATGACTGCCAAGTTCTTATGGGAGCAAGTGATCTCGCGATTCGGCTGCCCCATCAAAGTGGTTAGTGACCAAGGCACGCACTTCATCAACGAAGTGATAGCGCATCTCCTGTCTACCTTTCTCATCATCCATCGCAAATCCTCGCCATACTACCCTCAGGCAAACGGTCAGGCAGAATCCACGAATAAGATTCTTGTCAATGTCCCGACCAAGGTAGTCTCAGCCTCACTCAGCGAGACTGGGACAACAAGCTGATGGCAGCTTTATGGGCTTACCGCACAGCTTATAAAATGACTATTGGTCAAACCCCCTTCAGGCTGACCTATGGAACTGAAGCGGTTCTACCATTAGAATTATTAGTTCCTGGCTTGAGAATAACACTTCAAGAATGATGGGAAGGGAAGGAGGCATGGACACAACGCCTGGTCGAACTCGAACGCCTCTCAGAGACTCACCTTCTAGCCACCCATGTGCTTATATGTGAGAAAGCCCGATGCAAGAGCTAGTTTGACAAGCATGTCAAGCAGCGCGACTTTGAATAGGGCGACTTAGTGCTCCTCTACTCAGTTAAGGGGCATAAGCAGAAAATGAAATTTAGAGGTCTTGGACCTTTCAAAGTTCATGCGATCAACCGCATAGGCAATGTCGAGCTCGAGACCCTAGACTGTTGAGGGCATAGGCTTCTTCAATGGCAATCGTATCAAGAAGTACTACCCTCCCACCCATCCTTTGCACGAGCCCCCGATGTTAGAACCGCCTATTAAGATACCAGTGGACACAATCACTAAGATTGATGATGAGGATGAGGAAGCCATAGAGCCCGCATACCTCCATATCACGCTCACTGTAAAACAAACATGTGCTTTCAATGCTTTGATAAATGAGGGAGCAAACTTCAATGTCTTAACTCACGATCATTGGACTCAACTTGGCAGACCACCACTTCAACCCACTAATGCGAAATTAAGCCCATATGGGGCCCATTCCTATGCACTTCTCAGCAAGTGTAGAGCCGCTGTTTCTATCGAGTCTGACACTGTCCCAATGATTTTTTACGTGTTGCCAAATGCTAAAAACACAGGCACGGAGTTGCTGCTGGGGTGAACTTTCAAAAAACAGACTCACTGCAATGTTGATTATGAGTTGCAGCGCATCCACCTCGCAATAGGCAATGTTCGCATTGTCACAGCTTTCAACAAGGGCTGGGCAACCTCATCACTGTCCGCAACGCCACTGGTAGAAATATTCATAACCAAGTCCAAGGAGGGGGGTAGTGCGCGGCCGCCACCTCCCAGATTTCATAAATCGCAACCCACAATAGCAAAACCTAAGGCCCAATAGCCTAGATTTCAATGGCAGCCTAAGCAACCGCAACTGCCACCTAGGAGCCGACGTTCCTATCCTCATAAAACCAAAAAATCTAAACCTAGGAGGCCAAGACACAGTCATAGAAAGCGCCGCATGATCAAGCAAAGATGGGTCCCTAAAGCCCTCTTGCATGCGCAAGGCTACTACGTGGGCACCACCTGGATGTGGATCCCTAAGGCCTACACAGCCAAAGGCACTACTCATATGCCGCCCTCAAGATTGATCAACCCAAGTCCCGTAAACCCTCCAAACCATAAGCCATAGTGCTCTCCAAAACCACAGCCATCCGACTCATCCACGCCTAAACCCAAGAGAGTCACAAAAGCCTATCGGCCCAAAGAATAGACTCCGTCACAAGAGTCATCACCCAACCAAGTCAATCCGACTCCCCAAATCCAACCTGAATGCAGCAATTCGTCCATTGTGGCTGCTCCAAATCCACCCATAATCCAAGTAGCCCAACCGCAGACTCAAGAACACTCCCAATCGCAACTCTTCATTGTCACAGGCTCTAGTTCCATCAAACCTCAACCACCCGTTGGCCTTATGCCCTCCTATGATACAAATCCTTTTTAGCGCTGACCTCCGACCTCGCTAAGGATGCCGGGGATGACGTGGTGGAATGCATTAAATGACTAGACACCACCTTCATGTCGCTAGCACTAAGCTACGACCGCTTGGACCTAGGACTATTGGAGGAACCCTTTGCAATTGAAGGTTAAACGATGCCATGCTCCTGGGAAATCTTTGAATTCGCATTCGCAAAAGCTTCTTGCTCCACTGCTAAATTGCTCAATAGCGAGATCTCCAAGGAGCAAGCCATTAAACAGCGCCTCATCCCGTCATATGATTAGCGAACCACTTCTGCTATCACTGATTAAGAAATCACAGCGTTATCAAAGCTCGCTGGTATTGACTCCCCATTCTTGAGGCATTGGTACACTCTTAGGCCGCAATGGGAAGTTGAAGGGTGCTGCATAATGACCAACGTTGAGCAATGCCACGTTATCAAAACAGCGGAATACGACCCCACATATGTCGCGCCAACCTTGTATAGAGTGTTAACCACTCTTCGGGGCCGACCCATGGAAGAACACATCAAAGGACACCCCTACCTCGATCGCTTTGTTGACTGAGGAAGAGTTACACATTGCGAGCCGTGTCAACTTTGGTGACTTCCTAACAAATGCTCTCACATATATCACGCAAGTGCGGATTCGACCCTTTGATCTGGACTGCGAAGCTCACTTAGAATACAACCCCGAGTTCTATGTTTGGCTCCTTCACAAGTAACTCCTACACCACCATGCCGAACGCCCTTACCCTTCTGACCCTAAATCCTAGGAAGGATTCTTCTCAAGCTGGAAGGGGAGGGGGTAATGTGAATCAAATCGGGCCAATCAAATCAAAATTAGTGAAACACATAAACATATATTATGAAAAATGGATGGGGTAGGAAAAAGGGCAAGGAAACTTTGAAGTAAAGGGAAAAAAGTCAAAGTCTGAAAAGGAAAATCTTCATTGGTTCTTAATGAATTCATTCAAAAAGCATAGAGTTTTTTTTTCAGCAATCAGCAAATAACTATGTGGAAATCACTAATGAAAATTACGGTTTATGACAGGAATGAAAAATGTCGCAACAAGACCGTGCCCATCGGCTTCCATTCATGGAAGAGGAGAGAGTGTAGTATAGCATTACCCTGGAGAGCCGTGCCTACAACCAACTAAAATTCCAAACTATTCACAACACAGAAGAATTGGTGGCCAAGGAAGAGGTGGCCAGGAGAGGTGGCTAGGGAAGAGGAAGAATTGGTGGCCAAGGAAGAGGTGGCCAGGAGAGTCATTGAAAACTGCAACTTCACCAAGTACCTGGAAAGATTCGCACAAAAATCCGATCACACAAGGTGCGTGGAATTTCTCAGGTCTTACGACCCCGACAACGAATGCGGCACCATCACAATAGGAAGGTGACAAAATGCCAAGCAAGTGTTGGTTTGCTTAACCCCCGCCTTGGTGGAAAAAGCGCTAGGACTAGAATCGAAAATAGAAAAGAAGCAGAAGAGAGATGTGTACGCCATGCTAAGGATGAGAAAGGAGGACGTGCTGACAAACGACGGCATCAACATTCAAGATATCCCTGATGCAAAAACTAGATTGCAAGCAAAACTGCTACACGTGCTCTTTTCTAGCCAGCGCTACAATGCATTTGTGGGAGCTTTCACTCAACCGCCAAGACCCACGGACCGCTTATTGTTTCAAGCGTTCCAAGCTGAGCACTAATGGCTACCTCTCATGTAATCGATGCGACATCCATATCTACGGGTGTAGTGAGCTTACCTCCGTGCCGTTTGAGTTACCTCCTCTCCCGCGCACTCCGGTAGCTCCACGATCCAAGTGCAAGCTTCAAGCAAGCTCGATCCTCCCGCTCCAAGCTCCATTGCCGTGAGCAAGACAAGAGAATAGAAGAGAAGAGAAGAAGAGAGGAGAAGATGGAGAGCTTCTCCTCCTCGGTCCCTCACCCTCACACACTCACTCCCTCACACTCTCACACTCCCTCTCTCAAGCACAAGCTCAAGCAAGCAAGAAGAAGAAGAAGAAGAGGAGAGCTACTTTTGGCCACACACAAGAATGAGCTTCTCATTCACTTTTCAACTTTATATACAAAACCCTAAATCCCTTTTGGGCAGTCATCCCCTTTTCCCCTTTACATGGCCGGCCGTAGCCTAGGCCCTTTTTCCCATTGTCCTTCTATCTTCTTAGCTTCCTTTCCACCGCCCGTCTACATTTACAAATTGCACGGGTGAGAGCTCGGCGCTCTTTTACAAGATTTCAGGGTGCGTCTTTTTATTTTAAAATGCGTCTTTCCCCTTTTGTATTTGCCTTGGACTTTTAAGGTTGCCCTTGCGCTTTTGGTCTTTTCTCCTATTCTTTCTTCAGTCGGGCTACCTTTTTTCCACCTTTGCCCTGCGTCTTTTTTATTTCCTTTTGCTTTATTCGTATTGGGGTTCACATTACCCCCCTCCTAGACGAGTGCCAGTCCCATGGCACTCACTGTCGTAGGTAGCAGGCTGTAGCATGCATCGAAGACGTGGGTGACAAGGACGCTTGTGGTTTCCGTGGAGGAGTGTTTGTGGTAGTGTGGCGGAAGGTCCTAGGGGCCTGTTGGTGGCCAAGGTGGCTGGTGCAAGGTTGTTGGAGTTGGTGGTAGGGCTATTCTGTGTGGGGATTGCATTGATGGCCAGCACAAGTGTTGGTTTGTTGGGGATTCTGCACATGACAATTCTTTGCGGGCTTGTCGGATGGTAAGGGATAAGCATTCATAGTTGGGTGTTAATGAAGAGCGAATGACACTTTCGTTGGAGTCTTCAACACCTGCAATTGAAAACCTCTCATGTGGTCTCTCTCGAAGGGTAGTGCGTCTTCTCTATTGTGCACAAGACATAGTGCAATTAGTTTGGGAGACAGGTCGAACTCTAAGCAAGTTGAGAGCATTGTCCTACACTTAAGGACCCAAACTGTGTATATACTTTGGTGCAGGTATGATGTGAGTGCTTGTGCATACTTAGATATTACTTAGTTAGAAGACTGTCGGCTTGGTTCCTTGTATAGCAATGGGTCAGTGAAGCAAGGGGCTAAGTTGATGGAAAAATTTGTCAATGAAGATGGGGAGTACACTTGAAGATTGCTTGAGACATCATTATGGTCTTGTCAAGGCAATGTAGCATAATTAAGCTTCTTGATGTCTTAGCTGTTGGTAGCGAGTGGCTACTTGTAGTGCTTGGAACATATGGTGTACTTTTCCATTGTCTTTCAAGCCTTGCTTACCACTGTTGATTGTAATGGCATTGAGATGGAGTGTAAAAGAATTGTGCAAGTGGTTCAGGGTGACAGGTCTAACCATAGGCGAGGCGAGCTCCCTAGGTAGGTCCTGCCCTTAATGTGCCGTGAACAATTGTGGGGGACATACAAAGGGCTAGGGAATTAGGGACGGAGCCAACCGACCAAGGTCACTGGATGTACCTAATTTGAGGACCCCTAGGTGCGGTGCTGTGATCATGTGTGCTTTTTTTTTCTTTGTCTTTGTCTTTTTCTTTCTTTCTTTTTTTTTTTGGGAAAAGTGAATACAATCAATGCCATACATTGAGACTGTTAGCCTTTCATTTGGATTGAGAAATGTTGGGATTCAAAGGCTATGAAGAATTGATATTACAGAGATGATTGTGTTAGCAGCCTTGTGTCAAGATTGTGGGAGAGAAGGAAAGAGTCTCACTTGTAGCTTTCTTGCTTGCACAATGGGGGAATACGCACAGAGGTGGAGGCTGAAAACAGTTTTCCTCTTCTTAGTTGTGTAAGCAAAAAGAACTCTCATACAAAGAAATAGAAGAACCCTATATATGGGTCTTAAACCAAACTCAACTAACTAAGGTGGCATACTAACTGAGCCAGTAGATAAGGATAGATGTCATGTAGCTATTATTCATGGGCGGTGTACCAACCGCGTCTGCAACTGACAAGTCGGTGACATAAATACACAATGGTCACCCTGGCGTATCACGAGTGGAGCTCGATATCTCAACACTTCCCCTCGAGCTCAATCCCAATTCCTGCACACCAAGCAGGTCTTTGAGCTTGCGCAGCTTCTCTGTGCCCAATGCCTTCGTGAATATGTCAGCTACCTGATCCTCTGTGCTGACATAAACTAGATCAATAAGACCTAGTAAAACCCTCTCTCGCACATAGTGATAATGCACCTCAATGTGGTTTGTTCTAGCATGATAGACTGGGTTATTTGCCAAGTGTATACTACTCATGTTGTCACAATAAATGACAACTGGCCCATCTGTAGACTGATGCATATCATAAAGTAGCTTATGCAGCCAAGCTACCTCACATGCAGCCATTGCTGCACCCCTGTACTCAGCCTCTGTGCTCGACAAGGCAAATGTAGGATGTTTCTTGTTGCTCCAAGTGACTGCAGCACTCCCAAAAGAGAACACATATCCACTGGTAGATCGTCTATTAGAAATACTACCAGCCCAATCAGCATCAGTGTATCCATGCAACTGTATCTGAACCCCAGTCTCATAAAATAGTCCATACTGTATTGTGGACTTCACATACCTGAGTATGCGTCTAGCCACATCCAAATGTGGTTTCCTTGGAGCCTGCATAAACTGACTTACCAATCCAACAACATAGCTCAAATTTGGCCTGGTAATAGTCATATAAATCAAACTTCCTACTATGCGTCTGTACATAGTAGGATCTTCTAGAAGCCCACCTGCATGTGTGCTCAGCTTCACATTCTGCTCCAAAGGAACTGAAATAGGCTTACAGCCTATCATACCATATTTGGACAGCATGTCCAATCCATACTGCCTCTGCAAGAGCTGTATCCCACTTGGTGATCTAATCACCTCAATGCCCAAGAAATAACGCAGCTCTCCCAAATCCTTCATCTCAAACTTCTGCTTCAATAGCATTTTCACATGAAGGATATCTTCATCACTGTCACCTGTCATATTCAAATCATCAACATAAATGACAAGTAGCATAATATCTTTCTCTGTTTTTCTCACATAAAGTGAGAAATCTGCCTTGGAAATCTGAAAGCCAATAGTGACAAGATATTGTCCTATCTTGTCAGACCATGCTCTAGGTGCTTGCTTCAAGCCATACAAGGCTTTCTTCAACCTGCAAACAAACTCAGGATGAACATCATGCACATAACCTGGTGGCTGCTCCATATAGACCTCTTCTTGCAAATCACCATGCAAGAAGGCATTCTTTACATCCATCTGATGTAAAGACCATCCCTTTGATGCAGCCATAGCAATGACTGCTCTTACAGTTGCCATCCTTGCAACCAGACTGAATGTTTCTTCATAGTCAATGCCATATGTTTGTGCATACCCCTTGACTACTAATCTTGCCTTGTATCTGTTCACAGAACCATCTGCATTGTGCTTCACCTTATAAACCCACTTACAGCCAATTGCATTTTTACCTTTAGGCAAAGGTACCAATTCCCATGTAGCATTTGCTTCCAAGGCATCCATTTCTTCATCCATGGCTTTCTCCCATTTTTATTTTCCCATGGCTTTCTCAAAAGAAGTGATTTCTGGTTCCTGTATCACTTTGACCATATATGCATAGTGAATGGCTGTAAATCCATCATATTTTAGTCTATCCACAGGATACCTAGCTCTCATAGACCTGCGCAAAGTAGGTTCACTCCCAGGTGCTCTCAAAACATCCCTGGTCTTCCTTACTCCAGGTGTAACAATAGAAGGAATACCCAACTCATCATCAATGCTCTGTTCTGAGCCACTGGATTCACCATCCACATAAGAGTGACCTGCATTCACATCAAACATGGGCTGATCAACCTTCTCTTTTCCTTTTCGTGATACCTGCATACCACTATCTGCATTGCTTTGAGAAGATTCTCTTGATCTCAATCTGCCTGTCCATGGCGAAGAATGTGAACCATTGTTAGAGGATGCTCCAGGTCCACTAATATTTTGTGGCTGCTAGTGTGAATTCTGTGCAGCATTACCATTTTGTGCATCTACATCATCAATCACATTTACTGGTTTATACCAGCTACTCATCTCATCAAAAACAACATCTCTGCTCACTGTAAACTTACGAGTAGAAGGGTTATAGCATCTATATCCTTTTTGCTGCAGAGAGTAACCAATAAAGATGCACTTCTCAGCTTTTGGATCCAACTTGGATCTCAACTCATCTGGCACATGTACATAGGCAATGCAACGAAAAATTTTCAAATGAGAAATAACTGGTTTCCTACCAGTATACCTCTCCTCTGGAGTCATTCCATGTATTGCTACAGTGGGAGTCCTGTTCATTATGTAGACTGCTGTAGCAACTGCTTCAGCCCAATAAAAATCTGGCAAGTCTTTTTCATTGAGCATGGCACGAGATACCTCTCCAATATGCCCGTTTTTCCTTTTTGTAATTCCATTTTATTGTGGGGTATGACTGCATGAATATTGCTGCTTTATGCCATGCTCCTGCAAGAACTTTGCAAACTCATTTGAGAGGTCCCCCTCCATCTGACCTTAGGCATTTTATTTGCAGGCCTGTTTCTTTTTCAACCATAGCTTTAAGAGTTTTGAAATGCCCAAAAACTTCACTTTTCTTTTTCATAAAATATACCCAAACTTTTCTATTATAGTCATCAATAAAAGTGACAAAATAATGACAGCCTCCAAGAGATGCAGCTTTAGTAGTCCACACATCAGAGTGGATTAATTCCAATGGCTTCTCACTCTCTTGAACATGTCTAGGAAATGGTTTCCTTGCCTGTTTTCCAAACTGACAGGCTTCACATACCTTATGCATTTCTGCAACCTTGAATTTGGGCAATCCTGCAACAATATTTTGGGCCTGCATTGATTTAAGTCGCTGTACATTGAAATGACCAATGCGTTTATGCCAGATATCAATATCTGCAACTACATCGGTCCCATGTGCAAACATTGCTGCACTCAATTCAGACATGTTTGCATCCAATGTAAACATTCTGCCCTTCTTCTTTCCTTTTGCTATCAAGCGACCTTTATTTTTCATATCCTCAACAAAGCATCCATGAGGATTAAATCTGACCTACAAGCCCTGCTTAACCATTTGACAAACAAAAACCAGATTCTTGGTGATATTCGGGACATGAAATACATTGGACATGTATTTCTTTTTCCCATCCTGTATAGACATGAATTTTTCCAATCTGCACAATCGGATGTGCAGTATCATTATCAGTCTCCACAAATCCTGGTTTTTCCATTTTCCTTGCATCCTCCATCCATTCTGCATGACCTGTCATGTGGTTTGATACACCTGAGTCAACATACCATACATCATTGCTTTCTTCTGCACTTGTCACAGAATTGTTCATGTGCTGCACCATAAACAAATGCTCATTTCTGTCATCACCCTGTCTACTAGAAGATGCATAATTCCCTTGTTGCAGTTTTCCATTCATGATGTCATTCTGCTTTTTATAGCAGTCTTTAGCCATATGACCCATTTTACCACAGTAGTAGCATTCAACATTACTGTTTGCATTTTGGCCTCTTTGCCATCCACCACGACCTCTTTGGCTCCCCCTGCCTCTAGAATTACCACGTCCTCCTCCATAGGACTGGTTTTCTTGAGTTTGCTGCATATTCTGATTTCTGCCACGGCCTCCAAATCGGCCTCCTCTACCTCTGCCTCTACCTCTTCCAGCATTTGAGTAGAAGATAGCTTCTTTTGAAGTTCCTCCTGAAGAAGATGCACCACCATTTCTCTGCTCCTTAGAAATTAGAAGAACAATCAACTCCTCAAAATCAGGAAATCTTTCACGGACGGAAATGGATGTTCGAAACTGTGCATAATCCTTTCCTAGACCATTCAAGGTCACTGAGACTAAATCATCATCTTCCACTGGCGACCCAATGGAAGCAAGTGTATCTACATTCTTCTTCACCTTCATGTGGTAGTCATTGATGCTCATACTTTCTCTTTGCACATTGTGCAACTCTTGCTTGAGCTGCATTTTCCTGGCTTGCGTATTTGTGCTATACATTTTTGACAAAGTATCCCATGCCTCTTTTGGCGTACTTGCATCTTGAATATGCACAATCATAGAGTCTGAAATGCTGATAGACAGCCAGCACATAACTTTCCTGGCTCTCTCATGCCATGCTTTAAATGCCTGCATTTGCTGTTGATTGGGAACATCAGGAAGAACTGGTTCTTCTTCATTTCCTGCAACAAATTCCCAATATCCTTTTCCCATAAGGAAATTCGTCATTCTAAACTTCCATGCTTGGAAGTTGTTCTTGTGAAGCTTTTCAGTGACAATCTGTGAAAGAGAATCAGATGCCATTACAGAACACTGCAAAAAATTCTGTCACTGCAAAAAACACAGCTTCACCCTCACAAGGGAAAATCTGCAAAACTGGCGAAAGTGGTATTCGACCACACAGTCACTTCCTAGTGACGATTTTGCATCAACAGGCAATAGGGATGATTCTGTAATTCCCAATGTCTCTGCGCACAAGCATACGATGCAATTTCTACAGTAACTTTTCACCGACCTGTAGAACAGTGGCTGCACAACATAAAATTGGGCCTTTTCCTGAGTGCATGTAGAAAACTTCCACCTCCAAAACATGCCCCGAAATGGCCTCAAATAAAAAAAAACAAGGTCACCGAGGGCTAAAGCCTACCCCCGCAGCATATACTGCCCTCTTGCTTCACCGCGAAGGGCGTCTCAACCTGAGACAATGCACTCCTGCACTTTCCGGCTGTGCTACCTGCAGAGATCTGCTCCCAAAACAGAAAATGAAAGCAACACTGCTCCTCTTACCAGAACACCGCGAGCTTGGCTTGCTTTCTTGAGCTCCTTACCACGAACAAGACTATGATACCATGTCAAGATTGTGGGAGAGAAGGAAGGAGTCTCACTTGTAGCTTTCTTGCTTGCACAATGGGGGAATACGCACAGAGGTGGAGGCTGAAAACAATTTTCCTCTTCTCAGCTGTGTAAGCCAAAAGAACTCTCATACAAAGAAATAGAAGAACCCTATATATGGGTCTTAAACCAAACTCAACTAACTAAGGTGGCATACTAACTGAGCCACGAACTAGAGTAGATAAGGATAGCTGTCATATAGCTATTATTCATGGGCGGTGTACCAATCGCGTCTGCAACAACTAACAAGTCGGTGACATAAATACACAACGGTCACCCTGGCGTATCACGAGTGGAGCTCGATATCTCAACACCTTGATGCTAGAGGAACTATTGTTTGAGATAAAGAGATACACTTGAGATTTTGTAGACCTCTTTGTAACATGTGAGACATTGAACAATTGAGGTAGCACTTGGAGTGAGCTGTTCATGGACAAGGGCAGAGCATCGTGCGAATTGAATCCTGGATGATGAAGAGACGTTCGCCCTTGTTGAGAGCATGGCGCCTGCCCGAACATAGAGTTTGGCCAAGAAGGAGGAGGTAATCGATGATTATGCTTGGCCATGCTCAGTTGCAATATGTGCTTTTCTGTAGAGGTGTCTTTGGGTTCTCATCCAGTGGCGTTTCCGTCATGGCTTTTGTTTCTTGGTATTCCTGTCACTTCCTCCATAATGGTTCTTTGTGGGGTTGGTGGTCTTGTGGTGACTTGGATATTAAATGCTTCTAGACGTTGACCTGTGTTATTTTGCACCAACTTGTCACTTCGTGAGAGTACATGCTCGCTTGCGTTAAGTACATCGAACCAATGCAATCATGTTAAGACATAATTTTTCAGAATGCTATGATGTATATTGGGATGCCTATTTCATTGCTTGTTAAGGTCACATACATTAACGAGAGGTAACATGAATGTATACAAGTGGGGATCTTGCCCCTTTACTCATAAAAAAACAAAATTTCTGGCATACTGACTTGTCGAGCCACCTGTGATCATAGGGATTTAGTCGATAGGTACGAGGCGGGGTGAGTCCGGTTGGCTAGGCGATCGGGGCTGTGTTAGTGCGGGGCTCCCGTGAGGCTGGGCAGAGAATATGATAGCCGGGACATGAATGGTGTAGTCCCAAGCCACGACTGTTTCCAAAATGTCCTTAAACAGTTCATTAAATTCTTCCTTGTCCCGGGCCGCCTTTTCTGCCCTTGAGCATCTGGTGCCAGAGCGTACATTGGGGGTTTGTGCCATTGGCGTTGCCGCCTGCTGCACGTTTCTTTGAGTCTTGACTTTCTTGACTCGAGGATTCTTTGGCCTTCATCCGGGATGGTGTCGCTTAGGGCCTCGCTTCTTGGCATACCTCTTGAGGGTGGGCACATAGCGCTCCGGTGGAGGAGCGCGTGCCACATGCTCCCATCATCTGTGAAGAGCGTCTTTGCATGCCAGATGTCCATGGTTCTCCATGTGTTCTGTCTGAAAGCCTGCAAGATGAAATCCAAGGGTTAGACCTTGATACAGGATCCAACTGTTTGCATGGAAGGGATTTTAGTGTGGTTTATCAAGCGCATATGACAAGAAGGGGAGGGGTGAGGCACGCCGTGTTTGTCGTAAAGGGGTGGCACCCATGATGATGTTTGTTTTGCCTCCAGCCATTAGCAGATATTGGCTTATGCTAAGTTGTGTGGACTGGTTGTCATGGAGTGGGATAGGGCACATCCTCAGAAGGATAGACCAAAAAGGGACGAAGGTGTATAGAAAGGGACTGCACCCTGTCTACATCATCAGTGTTGTTGGTCAAGGCTTCCTATGGCGGTAATGTGGGTTGCATGCCCTTCAGTTGGAGGTGGGGATGGTCACACGGCTTTTAAATGTGTGATGAGAGGAGGACTTGAGGAGCTTAGCCTGTCAGACCCAACTCTTGTCCCTGCGCTTGACTATCATTGCTTGTGTGTGTTGATGTTATTTATACAAGGTGACACAAGAATCAGTGTTTATTTATATACATAATGTCACTTCACGAGGATAAGAACCAATTGTAGAACTCGGGGTTGTACTGGAGCATGGCACACGCATCCAGCACTCGTGGCAGCTTACTTAGTACCAATAGATATTTTTCCACATCAAGCAGCATGGACCCTTGTCCGAGTCTACTGCCAACATGTAACTCCTCCTCAGTGAGAACCTTATCAAGCAGAGGGCTCTCTAGGCTAGTTCTAGCTAAGTCCGTACCCCGAATGTCAATCAACACTCGAAGGGAAGTTGGTGCCACATATGTTGGGTCCCTTTGGGATCGCCATTTGGCCAATCGCTCTCAGAGACTGTGATCTGAGCCCCTAGTTCGGCCATTGCAACGCGGCGTTCACACCAACGCTGTTCAAATTGACTTCAGCCCTCCATTAGTCGCATTAGTTGCTCTATGTCTATGAGATTTGGTCGGCGGAGCACTTCATTGAACGTGACAGTTAAGCGTAATTTGTTGGCCTCCTCGTTAGAGATGAGCTGCATGCGTTCATGTAAGAGCTTGTTATAGTGCTCGCCAATATGTTCTTGCTCTTCCCAAGATAAGGGGAATGGCAAGTATTCTTCAAGCTGCTCCTTACAGCATGCATCCATGTCCGCAAGGACGTAGATACGTGAGAACACTTTGAGCTTAGCATCCAACTCAGTTAAGCATTCTGCGCCACTTCTATGTTCAGCGAGGGCTTGCTCGGTTGCCATCTCATGCAAGGTTCTAGGAGTTTGCCTGGGCTTTAGCATAGCTAGGGGACTCAGGCCTAGATGAGCAAGATTGGTCAACGTTGGGATTGCTCATGCCCTTGGGGTTTCCATGTTTCTCTAGAGGCTTTGTTGTTGCGTTATGGTTCTTCTTGGATGTGACTAGTATGGTCTTGTCACCCTGTTGTGACCGTTTTGTATCCACTCTTGATTGGTCGATGTGGGTTCTATTGTTAGTGGATTGAGCGTTGAAAGCAACTATTGATGGCAACAACTGCTTTGATTTTTCAGAGCACACGGATGTGTCAGAGGTTTCACCGCTATTAGGGGAGACATCTATGGGTTCATTGGTGGATGGAATCGATGCTTTATTCATCAGCTCTCCCTCTCTCTTGGTCTCAATGCTCTTGGGGTCCACAACCACTTGTGATTGCTGTTGTCTTCGTTGTTTTCTCCTCTTTTTCTTGGTCAGTGAAGGTGCATCTTTCAACGACTCAGGACCCTGGACTAGGTCAACCGTTGATGTGCTTGATTGGGCCTCAGCATTCTCTTTCTCTAGTATGTCTTTATGGGACATGGCCTTGGCCTGCTGAATAGCCTCGCTAGGTTGTGAGAGCACAACTACCTCCCTTTTCAAAGAGTCTAGCTCTTCAGCCAACTCCCTTGAGTTTAACTCCTCCAGCCTAGGCTTTAGGCACTTTGAAAGTGCTAGAGTTGTCAAGGAAGTTGGTTGCGACACCTCCTCCACCGGTAAACTACCAAGGACACGTTCCACAAGGGGCATTGTCACGGCCAAGGGTTATGACTGCCGTGTTCCCTGATTGGAAGTAGTAGCAGCTAGTTTAGTGGGCTGGCTACCCTTGGTGGATTGTGGTGTCAAGTCCCTAGGTTGATTGGAAGTGGTCATGCCTTTTGTTGCCCTTAGAGCATTCACTTGAGTATCAGTTGAGCTAGCCACGGTGGATTGCACAGGAATATCCCTAGGTTGAGAGCTAAGGGTGGTGTCGTGTCCTGCCTCGTGGACATTTGGAAGCTCTGATGTAGGTAGAGATTGGGATCGAGCAGCCGCACTTGATGACTGTTGTGCTTCCTGTGTCCGTTTAGGGGAAGAGGGTGTAGGAGACTTAGGACTCCTAAGTGGTTTTAACTCTGGCTGGGAGATTTTCTCGTGGCTATTTGATGATTTTGCTATTTGCTTTGTTGAGCATTTAACCTTGCCATGAGCAATGTTGTGCCTATGATGCTTGCTATCCTCTTGGGGAATCAAAGGCTCCTTGGGCACTAGCGGCTTTTGCGTATCCTCAATGATTACATCTGATGTCTACTTGTCAAGCACACTAGGCTGAGGATCTACCCTCCGATTGGTCCCGTTTGGTTCCTTGATTTCGACCATGAGGGGCTCGGTCACTCCACTGTTGTTGACTCGAGACTTGGTTTTCCGTTAGATCTCCTCCTACGCTTCTTTGCTCTTGATATGACCTGGCCTTCAGTCGACCAGGGAGGTTTAACAGGGGGTTTTGGTACCCAAATCCATTGGTTGCCTTCATAATACCCTTGAGCATGTAGCAACGCTTTGGATATCCATTGTGGCGTTGTGCTAGCTCTCCATCGATGCCTTCGCCTATAAGGCTTGGGCTTCTTTCGTGGTCTTCTACGATATTTGTGAGTCTAAACCCTATCCTTGGCCTTGTCTTCTAACCTTTTTGTCTCAAGTATGGCCTCACTCACTGGTTCTCTCCGTTCAACCTGCGCTTGTATCAACTCTTTCAACAACTCCTTGCTCTCATTACTAGGCTTGCTTGGTATGTCAGAATGCTCATTTCCCTTCCCTCGAGGTTTGGTGAGGTCACCCTTGCTAAAAGTTGTGATTATCCTCACTCCTAGTAGTGTTAGGTGTATCCTCTGTGCTATATAGTCGGCTTCACACTTCGTTGTCTTTTTGAAGGGCCTTCCTAGGAGGATTTTCTTTCCACAATTCTCGCTATTTGGAGGAACATAGAACAGGACTGGCAAGCTTTCTGTTTCAATAGCTACAAGGATTCTGCACTTTCCTAGAAGTGCTTGTGGGTGTTCCCCGTAAGGGTTAAGAGTTGCATCAGTCGGTTTGAGCTCTGGTTGACCTAGTAGAGTCCATGCTTTGTAAGTCAAGATATTGAAATCTGCTCCTTCATCAATGAGAGCATCAGACCCTAAGATAAGCAGGTGGTACTATGTCTTCATCTTCCGGGTCTTGGCTTAAGGCTTCTGACAAATGCCCTTGAGTCCCCGACTGTACGACCAGATGTGGATTCTCCACTGGTGCCTTGGATCGTCAATGTAGTGCTATTCAAGGAGCATCTATCGTCAGGAGTGTCATATCTAGTCATTCTCGCTATTGTAGCTTGATGTTGTTGCTTTCCGCTTTGACTAGATGCAGTCCGAATGCAACACATATGTGTTTTTGCAATGTGGCCTTTTTGCCCTTGTTGGCTAGATGGGCCCATTGAGGTTCTAGGGTCTTTGGTTGTCTCTATTCGGGTATGGGCTTTTGGCTGCTCTTTTGCAGGTGCGAATCCATACTCATGTAGAGTCATTACTTCACTAGGGTCCAATTTGGAAGACCTGTCACGGCGCGTGTTTTCTCTCCAACCTACTCGAGGGAGGTGCGGAGGGGGCAGAGCCCCCTCTGCGGGGGTCCGGGGGGGCAGTCCCCCCCGGCCCGCAGGGCCGTTACGGTAAACACCATTCGTAATTTGGAGGACCGTTTATAGCCAAATTTTGAACTACTTGCCCTAAGTTTCAGCCCAATGATGGATCTGTGATGTGCCTTTAGCTCTATGTGGTCTTTGGGGTCAATTTCGGGGTTTAGATACATCAGAATTTGTGTTCTAGATACCTGTCTGATTTTGATAGTTTTCTGTTCGATTCTCAAATGTCCGATTTTGAGGAGTCCGATTATCAGAATCAGACGTTCGATTTTGGGTTGGTTCGATCGGCCCAGTGGTCTGATTTTGGTCACGTTCGATTCTGGGAATCGGATCGGACAAGTGGTTCAATTTTCAAAGTAGTCCGATCCTGAGAATCGGATCGGACAGGGTGGTCCAATTCTAGTAGTCAGACGGTCCGATTCTGGGACTGGTCCAATTCTGGGACTGGTCCGATTCTGGGACTCGGACGGCCTGGTTCGATTCTGGGACTCGGACGGCCTGGTCTGATTCTGAGTGGTCCGATTCTGGGTTGTTCGATTATGGACTGGTCCGATTCTGGGTGGTCCGATTCTGGGACTCGGATGGCCTGGTTCGACGGTGCGGACGGCGGCCCGCGAGTTGCACGCGATGCCTCTAGACTGACATCTACTACACTGAATCGGCCAGCGCCTTCCAGATAGGTACAAAACACTACCAGGAAGTGCCAAATATGCCTGGAATCACTATGGTGCTCGAATCGAGCGGCACTCCAAGGATCTGTGCCCGTATTTTCCTGTTCAGCCTGTTATACAGCAACAGAAAACCCTACTGCTTGCTTTTTTTTTTTCCTTTGTTTTTTCCTATCCTAAATGTATACAAATCACAAAGCCATCATCTACACTACTCCAACATGCTTTTCCAAATCCAAAAAACCAAAAACCTACTTGCTAAGGAGATCGAACACCTCTTCAAACTCCCTCGCTTCCTACCTATCTACCTCAAGCACCGGTTCGGGGAAAACCCTACTCCAATACTCGATTCGAAGTGTGCAAGCGCTCAAGGCTTGAATCCGTGGTCCTGGCAATGGAACAAAAGTGTGGGAGCTTTCACTCAACCGCCAAGTCCCACGGACCGCTTATTGTTTCAAGCGTTCCAAGCCGAGCACTAATGGCTACCTCTCACGTAATCGACACGCCATACATATCTACGGGTGTAGTGAGCTTACCTCCGTGCCGTTCGAGTTACCTCCTCTCCCCCGCACTCCGGTAGCTCCACGATCCAAGTGCAAGCTTCAAGCAAGCTCGATCCTCCCGCTCCAAGCTCCAAGCTCCATTGCCGCGAGCAAGACAAGAGAAGAGAAGAAGAGAGGAGAAGATGGAGAGCTTATCCTCCTCGGTCCCTCACCCTCACACACTCACTCCCTCACACTCTCACACTCCCTCTCTCAAGCACAAGCTCAAGCAAGTAAGAAGAAGAAGAAGAAGAAGAAGAAGAGGAGAGCTACTTTTGGCCACACACAAGAATGAGCTTCTCATTCACTTTTCAACTTTATATACAAAACCCTAAATTCCTTTTGGGCGGTCATCCTCTTTTCCCCTTTACATGGCCGGCCGTAGCCTAGGCCCTTTTTCCCATTGTCCTTCTATCTTCCTAGCTTCCTTTCCACCGCTCGTCTACATTTACAAATTACACGGGTGAGAGCCCGGCGCTCTTTTACAAGATTTCAGGGTGCGCCTTTTTATTTTAAAATGCGCCTTTCCCCTTTTGGATTTGCCTTGGACTTTTAAGGTTGCCCTTGCGCTTTTGGCCTTTTCTCCTATTCTTTCTTCAGTTGAGCTACCTTTTTTCCACCTTTGCCCTACGTCTTTTTTATTTCCTTTTGCTTTCTTTGTATTGGGGTTAATAGCATGATGCACCAAATCAGTGTGCCGGTACTGGAGAATGTGGCGGCTCATACCCTGCATGAAGTCAATTGAAATGGCTATGTGCACAAAACCATCGACTAGGTGGCTAAAGTACTGGCTTTGGAAAGTACGCCAGCAGGTGGAGGGTCTCCAGCTTCCAAGGCCACAGAAAGGAAGAAGGCCTCGTCCAAGGCCTCATTTATCTGCTACGGAAGCATTTTGATTGCACTCATCTAGGAGGTAGTAAAGGAGACACAGAATGCAAAAGAAAAAGAAAGAGAAACGCCGGATAGGTCACCCTTTCACCTGGACAAAGAAGGGTCCACCGATAGAACTGAAACCGAGGAAGAAGGGGAAGAACAGAAAAGCAAAAAGACGACCAAGAAACCCAAGCCCAAAGGAAGAAAAAGGATGACGAAGGCCGCAAGAAGGAGAAAGAGGACTTGGAAAGGGCCAAAAAAGAATCCCTTAAGGAGGCCAAGGAGAGGGATAAGAAGAAGAAACAAAAAGAAGAAAAGGAAAAGGAGGAATTACAGAAGGCAAAGAAGGCATCAAAACAAGAGGCTGAGGAGAGAAAAAAGAAGGAAAAGGAAGAAAAAGACAAAAAGGAGGAAGAACGCTGAAAAATAGAAGCGGAAAGGCAAATAAAAGCCACAGAAGAAGACGAGGAACTAAGAAGAAAGGAGGAAGAAGATTTGGCTGAGGCTACACGCCGGTCTATCGAACAACAAAGCAGGGTAGATGAATTGGGGAATCTGAGCCCACAAAGAGGAGGGCCTAGTTTTAGCACACAGGCGCCAGAAATCATGCCGCCCACTGTCATTGAGGGCAAGGGCAAAGCCCCAATTCACCCAATTCCTCCCCTCATGGTGCCTCCCACCGAACCAACCACTATCACCCCTAGCATCCCGACTAGTGCCGATGTTTCGAATTTCGTGGCATGGATGCAATACTTCATCAACAAAGAAATGGCCCAGGGACAAAGCACCAAAACTACAGCCACATGGCAAAAGAGGCCAGCCACCACTGATGCAGAATCAAGGCAAGACCCTAAACGACAGAAGGTGGAAGCCTTGACATCACCAATCCACACAATGATGACGCCATCAGCTAACTACGAGGAGTACTTTACTGAGCTACTCTCCCAATTGGAGAAAGCTAAGGAGGAACGAAAGATAGCTGTGGCTGAGTTGGCGGCTAAAAAGGAGTTAGTAGCTGCCTTCGAACTTGACAAAACTAGAATGATAGCCATGCAGCAAAGGGAGATCTCGGATCTCAAGCAAGAAGTGAAGGCTAAGGACGATAGGGAAGAGCACCGGAGGCAGCTACTAGATAATGAAACACAGGAACTTGTGAAAATGCAGAGAGAACACAAGCTCCTGATCATGCAGTATGAGGAGCTCATTGCAAAAACCGCCAAAGTCGAAGCGCTTATGGCTGAGCTCAATGCCAGGGATGAGGAAAGAAAACAGAACATGGAGCAGCGCAGAACGAGATCGAGTCCCTGATTGATCAACTGAACTCTAAAAAAGAAGAACATGAGAAACTGGTCAGGAGAACGGGAAGACCAAGAACAAAGTCTCACGACCGTGGCTCTGAGACAAGGAGAGAGTTTAGAAGAGATGAACAAGAGAGCAAAGGAGTGGGCCACGCAGAATGTAAGAAGGGTGAAGACACTGGCACGACGCCTTGCTCTAGTGGAAAAAGAGAAGATCATCGCAGAGAATAAGGTAGAAGCCGCCCAGGTGGCCTTCGGTGCCCAACAAAAGGCCTTCCTAAACACAATCATGGACACCACCCGCCTAGAGGAGGGAGAATCGTTGGAGGTGGCACAAAAGAAGCTTAACATTGCACGCAGAGCCCTACATGCATGACTACAAATGCCACCCCAACCTGCGGAGGTTAGACTGAGCCTGGAAGAGCAAAGGAAATACCTACTGCTGGCTGGCCCCAGGAAGTAGATGCCATAGGATTTGAAGAGGGAGCATAACAAGGAGACTGGCAGGGGGAGGAAGCAGAACTTGAATTTGACATGGGCAGATTCAGAGAGGATGTGATCCCACAACCCCCCTCACCGTAGTCTCAAGAGCAACAACAGGAGGACCCATCTGCGGAGAGACAAGCCGCACTTAAAGAGAGATGCAGGAAGTTAGTCGAAGAAGCCAGGAAGCAGTTAAGGGCCAAGCCAGTCGTGCAGAGCTAGTGGTTTGGGAGAGACAAGAAAAAGAAAAGGATCCATTCACCTTTAGCTTTCTCATGCCCAACAGCCTGCAGAGGGTCTTGCTACTTAAGGTGATAGAGGAGGTGATCGCAATTGGTGGCCGACTAGGGAAAAAGTGGCTAGAAGAGAGAGAGAAGACCCCCACCTCTTGGGGAACTGAAGAGTTCGACTACTGGCAAAACAAATTTTTTGAAGTTCCACATACAGTACAGGGCTATAAAAGCCAACCCCTGTGGAGGAGGCGAGTATGCGACATTAGTATGCTCGCCTGGATGGCGTTTTGTAACACATTGCCCTTCGAGAGGAACAACCCCACATACATGGCATACCCTCGAAGGGTAGGTGTGGATTTTGATGCCACCCTCCACGGGCATTACAACTTTCCCATTATCTATAACTCCAATGTAGTATCCTTCGAACATGCCCTCCTCTTTAACTCAGAAAGCCTAGATGACTCTATGACACGCTTCCTCGCAGATTTCTCTTCATGCCCCGATCTAGCTTTTGTAACTACATGTAACTACCTTAGATTACTTAAGCAGGACCCGACTCCACAAGAGTGCGGCCTGCCTCCCCTCTTCTTCGACCCTAACGCCATTGACAGCTGCGCCATGGCTCGTCTCATGATGAGGGCTAGTCTCCTCCCCTCTTTTTGCTTAGCCCTCCTAGAAGACATGAATGACAGCCAGTTTACTAGATGCAATCACCCTTTCCTGTCCACCACCTCTCTCCACGTCCGCATGAATTTGAAAGGATACATGCAAAGCTACCAATTTTTGAGCAAATCCATTCGACCCCCTTCTTCTCCTCATTCAGATGAAGAGAATTAGGCCCTGGCTGTCATTCCACTACTGTAACTTCAAAAAAGGAAAAGAAAAGAAAAGAAAAGAAAAGTAAAAGCGAAGAAAAGAACAACATGAAAGGAAAAGCACGAAAAACACTCTCCACTGAGTGGACAACATAGCCCACTTGCAAAATCACTTACCACCACATAAAGCACGATCACTGCACCTAGGGGTTCTCAAGTTAGGCATGCCTGGTGGCTTCGGTCAGCCGGCTCCACTCCTAACCCCCTAGCCCTTTTGCTCCCCCACTTCACGCTTAGGGCACATCAAGGGCAGGACATACCTAGGGAGGTAACACTCGCCTATGGTTAGACCTGTCACCCTAAGCCACTTGCACTGCACCTCCCTTGGCACAAATGGGGTCCTTAAGTGTAGGACATCACCCAGGCTTGCTTGCGATTAGACCCACCTCCCCATTCCACTAGCACGAGCACAATGCACTAACACAATGAGGTAGGCACTCCCCTTAGGAACAACACCGCACCTTCTCCTTTCAAGCATCACAAAAAGCAACAAACCAGCCCCTGTCAACCATGCAATACCCATTTGGCTTCTTCGACAAAAGTCATTTCATAGCTTCCACAAGCACTTGAGTCTCCAAGTGGCCCTCACCTTTATACCACTTGGCCAATTGCCTGCCAACCTACAACAACACAGAAGTGCCATGTGACTGACACTTGTCTAGGAGGGGGGTAATGTTAACCCCAAGTCAAGATGGTGGAAAAAGGAAGGAAAAGGCAGAAAAAAACATGGAAAAAGAGCAAAGACATGTAGGAGACCTCCAAAGCTAAGCCGGGGCAAAAAGTGCAATTTTAAATGAAAGGCGCCTCAAAGAACTTGGAAAACTCTTGTAAAAGAGCACCAAGCTCCCTCCTGTGCCAATTGTAAAATATTAGACAGATGTAGGCTAGAGGCATAAGGCTAGAAGAGGGAAATGGAAAAAGGAACTTGCCACAATGGCCGGTCATGTAAAAAAGGGATAGGTGCCCATGGGATTTTAGGATTTGTATATATAAAGTTCAAAAAGTGAATGAGAACTCATTCTTTGGTGTATGGCTAACAAGAGCTCTCTTCTTCTTTTCTTCTCCTCATCTTCTTGCTTGTGTGTGCTCTTGAGAGAGGGAGTGTGAGAGTGTGAGGGAGTGAGTGTGTGAGAGTGAGGGATCAAGAGGGTGAAGCTCTTCACCATCTCCTCTTCTCTTCTTCTCTTCTCTTCTCTTTTCTTGCACTTGCAGCTATGGAGGATGGAGCTTGGAGATGGAGGAGGCTTGAGGATGCTTGAGCTTGTATCTAGGATCCTGGAGCTATCGGGGTGTGCGAGAGAGGAGGCAAGGCATCAAGGTAAGCTTACTACACTCATAGGATCGACGGCGCCTCGGCTAGGTGAGAGATAGCCATTAGAGCTCGCTTGAAACGCTTGACGCAATAAGTGGTCCGTGGGTCTTGGCGGTTGAGCGTGAGCTCCCACTACAGTAAGCCATGTAACTTGAAGATATTTTCCATAAACTGAGTAGCCACTTGAGAGGCAGTATATTGGACCTTAGTGGGGATAAAGTGGGCAGCTTTGATGAGGTGATCAACTACCACATAGATACTGTTTCACCATTTCTTAGTCACGGGAAGACTAACGATAAAGTCCATTGTGATGTGAGTCCATTTTCCATCAGGGATGGGGAGAGGCTGCAAAAGGCCAGTGGGCCTGAGCGTAATATCCTTGTTCTACTGGCATGGAACACATTTGGTCACAAAGTCCTTGACGTCCCTCTATAAGCCTTTCCAATGAAAGCTCTTGGCAATCCTGTCATATGTTTTGAAAACACCCAAGTGACCGGAAATGGGGCAAGAATGCATTTCTTCCATGATCTTTTGCATGAAGGGGGAAGTGTGTGGGATGACAATCTTGCCATGGGACCAAATAAGGCCATGCTTGAGCTGATATTGGGAGTTTTCAGCCATAACTCCATGCTGTAATTTCTAAAATATGTGGTTGAAATGGTCATCTAACAAGTAAGCCTCTTGGAGCTCTTCAACCCAATCACTGTGCAATTCTGAGATAGATGACACTCTGCATGCCCACATTCGAGAGAGAGAATCAGCCACAATATTATCCTTGCCCCACGTGTGTGAAATGTCAAAGTCATAGTTCTGTAAGGTTGCCACCCATCGCCTTTGCTTAGGAGTCAAAGTAGACTCAGTCAAGAAGCATTGGAGGACTCGGTAATCACTTTTCACTTGGAAGCGGCTACCATACAAATAGTGGTGCCATTTCGTGATGGCATGGAGGATGGCCAACATCTCTTAGTCGTATACATTCATTTGCATCTCCTTCTCATCAAGCTTGTGGCTTTCAAATGCAATCACACCATGCTCTTGCAACAATACTGCACCAATATCCCGGCCACTGGCATCACAATGAATGGTAAAGAGCTTAGAGAAGTTAGGGCAAACAAGGATGGGGGCTGAAGTAAGCGCATCCTTTAACTATTTGAAGCTATGAGCTGCAGTGGCATCCCAAAAGAACGACTCTTTTTTCAAACGATCAGTCAAAGGTGTTGCAATGGTGGCATAGTGCTTAATGAAGCATCTGTAGAATGAGGAGAGACCAACGAAGCCAGGCAAGGAGGTGGTGGTGGAAGGAGTGGGCCAATCCTTAACACATTGCACCTTTTTGGGATCAGCTTGTATACCATTTTTGCTCACAATGTGTCCCAAGTATTCCATAGATGTTTGCATGAATATACATTTGCTCTCCTTAGCAAAGAGTTGATGCTCTCTCAGTATGTCAAACACCCTCCGAACATGTGTCAAGTGCTCCATAGATGACTTGCTGTAAATGAGGATGTCATCAAAGAAAACAAGCACAAATTTGAGCAAAAAGGACTGTAGGATTTTGTTCATGAGGCTCTGAAAGGTGGCAGGGGCGTTAGTCAACCCAAAAGGCATCACAAGAAAATGGTAAAGTCCATGATCAGTCCCGAAGGCAGTTTTGACCTCATCTCCTGCCCACATACGAATCTAATGGTAGCCAGAGTGCAAGTCAATCTTAGTGAAAAATCATGCCCCTTTCAACTCATCCAACAAATCATCAATCTGTGGGATGGGGTAGCAGTTCTTCACTATAATTTTGTTTAAATCTCTGTAGTCAATACACATGCGGAAGGAACCATCTTTCTTTTTGACTAAGAGGACAGGGGATGCATAGGGGGAAGGACTCGGTCCGATGAAACCCATCTCTAGCAACTCCTTGATTTTCTTGGCAATCTCTTCATGCTCACACTTGGAGAGTCTATAGGGGGGTTTTTTCACTGGCTTGGAATGGGGCTCTAGGTCAAGTGGGTGGTCCACTTGTCTCTTGGGAGGGAGGGATATAGGCATCTGAAATAAGTCATTGTATTTCTCAAGTAAGTCCATCAATACAGAGTCATATGATACTGTGGAGGGCTGATCAGAATTTTCCTTATTTAATTACAAAACAAAGATCTGTGAGCATTTCTTAAACTCCCGTTTGAGTTGCTTTGCTGTAATGAGCTGAAAATCAGCATGGTCTTGAACTCCCTCTAGGTGGATAGGCTGTCCATGCATAATAAGCTCCATGTAAAGCTGAGAGAAGTCCATAGAAATTTTCCCAAATTGTTTCAGCCAATCACAGACCAAGACAACATCAATGGGGCCCATATCTAGGGCAATCAGATCAACCAGTGCCACATAATTTCCAGCCAAGCATAAGGGAACTGCGGGACATACATGTGTGCTGATTTCTTCTTATCTGTTTGCAACTTGGACCTTCAAGGGGTGGTGTAATGCCATAGGAATACATTTCAACCGATCAATGGCTGATTTATTGACAAAACTGTGCATGCTTTCGCTACCCACAAGGATAAAAACATGCTTCCCATTGATACTGCCTTGAATGCAAAGGGTACTGGGGCTACGCGAACCTGTCCAAGCATCCAAGGAGATCGAGCAAAGGGAAGTGGGAGGTGGATGAGGTGTTAAATCAAGTATCTGTGAGGGCGCACCGCCCGGGTCAAAGGGAAACCCATCCTCCAGGTCATACAACTGCTCATGATCAACATCCTTCGTGGGCTCAATTTGGTCAATGGGTAGGTCGTCCTCCTCATTGTGCCAATCTTCCATGACATACATGCTATAGACATTGACCTTGGCTGACTTATAGGGGCATTTGGAGGCATGATCAGCAGTGTACTTATCTCCACATTTAAAGCTTAGGCCCTTTTCTTTCCGTTCCTTGGCAACATCTGGGGAGATGAACCATCTGGGCCGCCTTTTCTTTCCGTTCCTTGGCAACATCTGGGCCGCCTTTTCTGCCCTTGAGCATCTGGTGCCAGAGCGTACATTGGGGGTTTGTGCCATTGGCGTTGCCGCCTGCTGCACGTTTCTTTGAGTCTTGACTTTCTTGACTCGAGGATTCTTTGGCCTTCATCCGGGATGGTGTCGCTTAGGGCCTCGCTTCTTGGCATACCTCTTGAGGGTGGGCACATAGCGCTCCGGTGGAGGAGCGCGTGCCACATGCTCCCATCATCTGTGAAGAGCGTCTTTGCATGCCAGATGTCCATGGTTCTCCATGTGTTCTGTCTGAAAGCCTGCAAGATGAAATCCAAGGGTTAGACCTTGATACAGGATCCAACTGTTTGCATGGAAGGGATTTTAGTGTGGTTTATCAAGCGCATATGACAAGAAGGGGAGGGGTGAGGCACGCCGTGTTTGTCGTAAAGGGGTGGCACCCATGATGATGTTTGTTTTGCCTCCAGCCATTAGCAGATATTGGCTTATGCTAAGTTGTGTGGACTGGTTGTCATGGAGTGGGATAGGGCACATCCTCAGAAGGATAGACCAAAAAGGGACGAAGGTGTATAGAAAGGGACTGCACCCTGTCTACATCATCAGTGTTGTTGGTCAAGGCTTCCTATGGCGGTAATGTGGGTTGCATGCCCTTCAGTTGGAGGTGGGGATGGTCACACGGCTTTTAAATGTGTGATGAGAGGAGGACTTGAGGAGCTTAGCCTGTCAGACCCAACTCTTGTCCCTGCGCTTGACTATCATTGCTTGTGTGTGTTGATGTTATTTATACAAGGTGACACAAGAATCAGTGTTTATTTATATACATAATGTCACTTCACGAGGATAAGAACCAATTGTAGAACTCGGGGTTGTACTGGAGCATGGCACACGCATCCAGCACTCGTGGCAGCTTACTTAGTACCAATAGATATTTTTCCACATCAAGCAGCATGGACCCTTGTCCGAGTCTACTGCCAACATGTAACTCCTCCTCAGTGAGAACCTTATCAAGCAGAGGGCTCTCTAGGCTAGTTCTAGCTAAGTCCGTACCCCGAATGTCAATCAACACTCGAAGGGAAGTTGGTGCCACATATGTTGGGTCCCTTTGGGATCGCCATTTGGCCAATCGCTCTCAGAGACTGTGATCTGAGCCCCTAGTTCGGCCATTGCAACGCGGCGTTCACACCAACGCTGTTCAAATTGACTTCAGCCCTCCATTAGTCGCATTAGTTGCTCTATGTCTATGAGATTTGGTCGGCGGAGCACTTCATTGAACGTGACAGTTAAGCGTAATTTGTTGGCCTCCTCGTTAGAGATGAGCTGCATGCGTTCATGTAAGAGCTTGTTATAGTGCTCGCCAATATGTTCTTGCTCTTCCCAAGATAAGGGGAATGGCAAGTATTCTTCAAGCTGCTCCTTACAGCATGCATCCATGTCCGCAAGGACGTAGATACGTGAGAACACTTTGAGCTTAGCATCCAACTCAGTTAAGCATTCTGCGCCACTTCTATGTTCAGCGAGGGCTTGCTCGGTTGCCATCTCATGCAAGGTTCTAGGAGTTTGCCTGGGCTTTAGCATAGCTAGGGGACTCAGGCCTAGATGAGCAAGATTGGTCAACGTTGGGATTGCTCATGCCCTTGGGGTTTCCATGTTTCTCTAGAGGCTTTGTTGTTGCGTTATGGTTCTTCTTGGATGTGACTAGTATGGTCTTGTCACCCTGTTGTGACCGTTTTGTATCCACTCTTGATTGGTCGATGTGGGTTCTATTGTTAGTGGATTGAGCGTTGAAAGCAACTATTGATGGCAACAACTGCTTTGATTTTTCAGAGCACACGGATGTGTCAGAGGTTTCACCGCTATTAGGGGAGACATCTATGGGTTCATTGGTGGATGGAATCGATGCTTTATTCATCAGCTCTCCCTCTCTCTTGGTCTCAATGCTCTTGGGGTCCACAACCACTTGTGATTGCTGTTGTCTTCGTTGTTTTCTCCTCTTTTTCTTGGTCAGTGAAGGTGCATCTTTCAACGACTCAGGACCCTGGACTAGGTCAACCGTTGATGTGCTTGATTGGGCCTCAGCATTCTCTTTCTCTAGTATGTCTTTATGGGACATGGCCTTGGCCTGCTGAATAGCCTCGCTAGGTTGTGAGAGCACAACTACCTCCCTTTTCAAAGAGTCTAGCTCTTCAGCCAACTCCCTTGAGTTTAACTCCTCCAGCCTAGGCTTTAGGCACTTTGAAAGTGCTAGAGTTGTCAAGGAAGTTGGTTGCGACACCTCCTCCACCGGTAAACTACCAAGGACACGTTCCACAAGGGGCATTGTCACGGCCAAGGGTTATGACTGCCGTGTTCCCTGATTGGAAGTAGTAGCAGCTAGTTTAGTGGGCTGGCTACCCTTGGTGGATTGTGGTGTCAAGTCCCTAGGTTGATTGGAAGTGGTCATGCCTTTTGTTGCCCTTAGAGCATTCACTTGAGTATCAGTTGAGCTAGCCACGGTGGATTGCACAGGAATATCCCTAGGTTGAGAGCTAAGGGTGGTGTCGTGTCCTGCCTCGTGGACATTTGGAAGCTCTGATGTAGGTAGAGATTGGGATCGAGCAGCCGCACTTGATGACTGTTGTGCTTCCTGTGTCCGTTTAGGGGAAGAGGGTGTAGGAGACTTAGGACTCCTAAGTGGTTTTAACTCTGGCTGGGAGATTTTCTCGTGGCTATTTGATGATTTTGCTATTTGCTTTGTTGAGCATTTAACCTTGCCATGAGCAATGTTGTGCCTATGATGCTTGCTATCCTCTTGGGGAATCAAAGGCTCCTTGGGCACTAGCGGCTTTTGCGTATCCTCAATGATTACATCTGATGTCTACTTGTCAAGCACACTAGGCTGAGGATCTACCCTCCGATTGGTCCCGTTTGGTTCCTTGATTTCGACCATGAGGGGCTCGGTCACTCCACTGTTGTTGACTCGAGACTTGGTTTTCCGTTAGATCTCCTCCTACGCTTCTTTGCTCTTGATATGACCTGGCCTTCAGTCGACCAGGGAGGTTTAACAGGGGGTTTTGGTACCCAAATCCATTGGTTGCCTTCATAATACCCTTGAGCATGTAGCAACGCTTTGGATATCCATTGTGGCGTTGTGCTAGCTCTCCATCGATGCCTTCGCCTATAAGGCTTGGGCTTCTTTCGTGGTCTTCTACGATATTTGTGAGTCTAAACCCTATCCTTGGCCTTGTCTTCTAACCTTTTTGTCTCAAGTATGGCCTCACTCACTGGTTCTCTCCGTTCAACCTGCGCTTGTATCAACTCTTTCAACAACTCCTTGCTCTCATTACTAGGCTTGCTTGGTATGTCAGAATGCTCATTTCCCTTCCCTCGAGGTTTGGTGAGGTCACCCTTGCTAAAAGTTGTGATTATCCTCACTCCTAGTAGTGTTAGGTGTATCCTCTGTGCTATATAGTCGGCTTCACACTTCGTTGTCTTTTTGAAGGGCCTTCCTAGGAGGATTTTCTTTCCACAATTCTCGCTATTTGGAGGAACATAGAACAGGACTGGCAAGCTTTCTGTTTCAATAGCTACAAGGATTCTGCACTTTCCTAGAAGTGCTTGTGGGTGTTCCCCGTAAGGGTTAAGAGTTGCATCAGTCGGTTTGAGCTCTGGTTGACCTAGTAGAGTCCATGCTTTGTAAGTCAAGATATTGAAATCTGCTCCTTCATCAATGAGAGCATCAGACCCTAAGATAAGCAGGTGGTACTATGTCTTCATCTTCCGGGTCTTGGCTTAAGGCTTCTGACAAATGCCCTTGAGTCCCCGACTGTACGACCAGATGTGGATTCTCCACTGGTGCCTTGGATCGTCAATGTAGTGCTATTCAAGGAGCATCTATCGTCAGGAGTGTCATATCTAGTCATTCTCGCTATTGTAGCTTGATGTTGTTGCTTTCCGCTTTGACTAGATGCAGTCCGAATGCAACACATATGTGTTTTTGCAATGTGGCCTTTTTGCCCTTGTTGGCTAGATGGGCCCATTGAGGTTCTAGGGTCTTTGGTTGTCTCTATTCGGGTATGGGCTTTTGGCTGCTCTTTTGCAGGTGCGAATCCATACTCATGTAGAGTCATTACTTCACTAGGGTCCAATTTGGAAGACCTGTCACGGCGCGTGTTTTCTCTCCAACCTACTCGAGGGAGGTGCGGAGGGGGCAGAGCCCCCTCTGCGGGGGTCCGGGGGGGCAGTCCCCCCCGGCCCGCAGGGCCGTTACGGTAAACACCATTCGTAATTTGGAGGACCGTTTATAGCCAAATTTTGAACTACTTGCCCTAAGTTTCAGCCCAATGATGGATCTGTGATGTGCCTTTAGCTCTATGTGGTCTTTGGGGTCAATTTCGGGGTTTAGATACATCAGAATTTGTGTTCTAGATACCTGTCTGATTTTGATAGTTTTCTGTTCGATTCTCAAATGTCCGATTTTGAGGAGTCCGATTATCAGAATCAGACGTTCGATTTTGGGTTGGTTCGATCGGCCCAGTGGTCTGATTTTGGTCACGTTCGATTCTGGGAATCGGATCGGACAAGTGGTTCAATTTTCAAAGTAGTCCGATCCTGAGAATCGGATCGGACAGGGTGGTCCAATTCTAGTAGTCAGACGGTCCGATTCTGGGACTGGTCCAATTCTGGGACTGGTCCGATTCTGGGACTCGGACGGCCTGGTTCGATTCTGGGACTCGGACGGCCTGGTCTGATTCTGAGTGGTCCGATTCTGGGTTGTTCGATTATGGACTGGTCCGATTCTGGGTGGTCCGATTCTGGGACTCGGATGGCCTGGTTCGACGGTGCGGACGGCGGCCCGCGAGTTGCACGCGATGCCTCTAGACTGACATCTACTACACTGAATCGGCCAGCGCCTTCCAGATAGGTACAAAACACTACCAGGAAGTGCCAAATATGCCTGGAATCACTATGGTGCTCGAATCGAGCGGCACTCCAAGGATCTGTGCCCGTATTTTCCTGTTCAGCCTGTTATACAGCAACAGAAAACCCTACTGCTTGCTTTTTTTTTTTCCTTTGTTTTTTCCTATCCTAAATGTATACAAATCACAAAGCCATCATCTACACTACTCCAACATGCTTTTCCAAATCCAAAAAACCAAAAACCTACTTGCTAAGGAGATCGAACACCTCTTCAAACTCCCTCGCTTCCTACCTATCTACCTCAAGCACCGGTTCGGGGAAAACCCTACTCCAATACTCGATTCGAAGTGTGCAAGCGCTCAAGGCTTGAATCCGTGGTCCTGGCAATGGAACAAAAGTGTGGGAGCTTTCACTCAACCGCCAAGTCCCACGGACCGCTTATTGTTTCAAGCGTTCCAAGCCGAGCACTAATGGCTACCTCTCACGTAATCGACACGCCATACATATCTACGGGTGTAGTGAGCTTACCTCCGTGCCGTTCGAGTTACCTCCTCTCCCCCGCACTCCGGTAGCTCCACGATCCAAGTGCAAGCTTCAAGCAAGCTCGATCCTCCCGCTCCAAGCTCCAAGCTCCATTGCCGCGAGCAAGACAAGAGAAGAGAAGAAGAGAGGAGAAGATGGAGAGCTTATCCTCCTCGGTCCCTCACCCTCACACACTCACTCCCTCACACTCTCACACTCCCTCTCTCAAGCACAAGCTCAAGCAAGTAAGAAGAAGAAGAAGAAGAAGAAGAAGAGGAGAGCTACTTTTGGCCACACACAAGAATGAGCTTCTCATTCACTTTTCAACTTTATATACAAAACCCTAAATTCCTTTTGGGCGGTCATCCTCTTTTCCCCTTTACATGGCCGGCCGTAGCCTAGGCCCTTTTTCCCATTGTCCTTCTATCTTCCTAGCTTCCTTTCCACCGCTCGTCTACATTTACAAATTACACGGGTGAGAGCCCGGCGCTCTTTTACAAGATTTCAGGGTGCGCCTTTTTATTTTAAAATGCGCCTTTCCCCTTTTGGATTTGCCTTGGACTTTTAAGGTTGCCCTTGCGCTTTTGGCCTTTTCTCCTATTCTTTCTTCAGTTGAGCTACCTTTTTTCCACCTTTGCCCTACGTCTTTTTTATTTCCTTTTGCTTTCTTTGTATTGGGGTTAATAGCATGATGCACCAAATCAGTGTGCCGGTACTGGAGAATGTGGCGGCTCATACCCTGCATGAAGTCAATTGAAATGGCTATGTGCACAAAACCATCGACTAGGTGGCTAAAGTACTGGCTTTGGAAAGTACGCCAGCAGGTGGAGGGTCTCCAGCTTCCAAGGCCACAGAAAGGAAGAAGGCCTCGTCCAAGGCCTCATTTATCTGCTACGGAAGCATTTTGATTGCACTCATCTAGGAGGTAGTAAAGGAGACACAGAATGCAAAAGAAAAAGAAAGAGAAACGCCGGATAGGTCACCCTTTCACCTGGACAAAGAAGGGTCCACCGATAGAACTGAAACCGAGGAAGAAGGGGAAGAACAGAAAAGCAAAAAGACGACCAAGAAACCCAAGCCCAAAGGAAGAAAAAGGATGACGAAGGCCGCAAGAAGGAGAAAGAGGACTTGGAAAGGGCCAAAAAAGAATCCCTTAAGGAGGCCAAGGAGAGGGATAAGAAGAAGAAACAAAAAGAAGAAAAGGAAAAGGAGGAATTACAGAAGGCAAAGAAGGCATCAAAACAAGAGGCTGAGGAGAGAAAAAAGAAGGAAAAGGAAGAAAAAGACAAAAAGGAGGAAGAACGCTGAAAAATAGAAGCGGAAAGGCAAATAAAAGCCACAGAAGAAGACGAGGAACTAAGAAGAAAGGAGGAAGAAGATTTGGCTGAGGCTACACGCCGGTCTATCGAACAACAAAGCAGGGTAGATGAATTGGGGAATCTGAGCCCACAAAGAGGAGGGCCTAGTTTTAGCACACAGGCGCCAGAAATCATGCCGCCCACTGTCATTGAGGGCAAGGGCAAAGCCCCAATTCACCCAATTCCTCCCCTCATGGTGCCTCCCACCGAACCAACCACTATCACCCCTAGCATCCCGACTAGTGCCGATGTTTCGAATTTCGTGGCATGGATGCAATACTTCATCAACAAAGAAATGGCCCAGGGACAAAGCACCAAAACTACAGCCACATGGCAAAAGAGGCCAGCCACCACTGATGCAGAATCAAGGCAAGACCCTAAACGACAGAAGGTGGAAGCCTTGACATCACCAATCCACACAATGATGACGCCATCAGCTAACTACGAGGAGTACTTTACTGAGCTACTCTCCCAATTGGAGAAAGCTAAGGAGGAACGAAAGATAGCTGTGGCTGAGTTGGCGGCTAAAAAGGAGTTAGTAGCTGCCTTCGAACTTGACAAAACTAGAATGATAGCCATGCAGCAAAGGGAGATCTCGGATCTCAAGCAAGAAGTGAAGGCTAAGGACGATAGGGAAGAGCACCGGAGGCAGCTACTAGATAATGAAACACAGGAACTTGTGAAAATGCAGAGAGAACACAAGCTCCTGATCATGCAGTATGAGGAGCTCATTGCAAAAACCGCCAAAGTCGAAGCGCTTATGGCTGAGCTCAATGCCAGGGATGAGGAAAGAAAACAGAACATGGAGCAGCGCAGAACGAGATCGAGTCCCTGATTGATCAACTGAACTCTAAAAAAGAAGAACATGAGAAACTGGTCAGGAGAACGGGAAGACCAAGAACAAAGTCTCACGACCGTGGCTCTGAGACAAGGAGAGAGTTTAGAAGAGATGAACAAGAGAGCAAAGGAGTGGGCCACGCAGAATGTAAGAAGGGTGAAGACACTGGCACGACGCCTTGCTCTAGTGGAAAAAGAGAAGATCATCGCAGAGAATAAGGTAGAAGCCGCCCAGGTGGCCTTCGGTGCCCAACAAAAGGCCTTCCTAAACACAATCATGGACACCACCCGCCTAGAGGAGGGAGAATCGTTGGAGGTGGCACAAAAGAAGCTTAACATTGCACGCAGAGCCCTACATGCATGACTACAAATGCCACCCCAACCTGCGGAGGTTAGACTGAGCCTGGAAGAGCAAAGGAAATACCTACTGCTGGCTGGCCCCAGGAAGTAGATGCCATAGGATTTGAAGAGGGAGCATAACAAGGAGACTGGCAGGGGGAGGAAGCAGAACTTGAATTTGACATGGGCAGATTCAGAGAGGATGTGATCCCACAACCCCCCTCACCGTAGTCTCAAGAGCAACAACAGGAGGACCCATCTGCGGAGAGACAAGCCGCACTTAAAGAGAGATGCAGGAAGTTAGTCGAAGAAGCCAGGAAGCAGTTAAGGGCCAAGCCAGTCGTGCAGAGCTAGTGGTTTGGGAGAGACAAGAAAAAGAAAAGGATCCATTCACCTTTAGCTTTCTCATGCCCAACAGCCTGCAGAGGGTCTTGCTACTTAAGGTGATAGAGGAGGTGATCGCAATTGGTGGCCGACTAGGGAAAAAGTGGCTAGAAGAGAGAGAGAAGACCCCCACCTCTTGGGGAACTGAAGAGTTCGACTACTGGCAAAACAAATTTTTTGAAGTTCCACATACAGTACAGGGCTATAAAAGCCAACCCCTGTGGAGGAGGCGAGTATGCGACATTAGTATGCTCGCCTGGATGGCGTTTTGTAACACATTGCCCTTCGAGAGGAACAACCCCACATACATGGCATACCCTCGAAGGGTAGGTGTGGATTTTGATGCCACCCTCCACGGGCATTACAACTTTCCCATTATCTATAACTCCAATGTAGTATCCTTCGAACATGCCCTCCTCTTTAACTCAGAAAGCCTAGATGACTCTATGACACGCTTCCTCGCAGATTTCTCTTCATGCCCCGATCTAGCTTTTGTAACTACATGTAACTACCTTAGATTACTTAAGCAGGACCCGACTCCACAAGAGTGCGGCCTGCCTCCCCTCTTCTTCGACCCTAACGCCATTGACAGCTGCGCCATGGCTCGTCTCATGATGAGGGCTAGTCTCCTCCCCTCTTTTTGCTTAGCCCTCCTAGAAGACATGAATGACAGCCAGTTTACTAGATGCAATCACCCTTTCCTGTCCACCACCTCTCTCCACGTCCGCATGAATTTGAAAGGATACATGCAAAGCTACCAATTTTTGAGCAAATCCATTCGACCCCCTTCTTCTCCTCATTCAGATGAAGAGAATTAGGCCCTGGCTGTCATTCCACTACTGTAACTTCAAAAAAGGAAAAGAAAAGAAAAGAAAAGAAAAGTAAAAGCGAAGAAAAGAACAACATGAAAGGAAAAGCACGAAAAACACTCTCCACTGAGTGGACAACATAGCCCACTTGCAAAATCACTTACCACCACATAAAGCACGATCACTGCACCTAGGGGTTCTCAAGTTAGGCATGCCTGGTGGCTTCGGTCAGCCGGCTCCACTCCTAACCCCCTAGCCCTTTTGCTCCCCCACTTCACGCTTAGGGCACATCAAGGGCAGGACATACCTAGGGAGGTAACACTCGCCTATGGTTAGACCTGTCACCCTAAGCCACTTGCACTGCACCTCCCTTGGCACAAATGGGGTCCTTAAGTGTAGGACATCACCCAGGCTTGCTTGCGATTAGACCCACCTCCCCATTCCACTAGCACGAGCACAATGCACTAACACAATGAGGTAGGCACTCCCCTTAGGAACAACACCGCACCTTCTCCTTTCAAGCATCACAAAAAGCAACAAACCAGCCCCTGTCAACCATGCAATACCCATTTGGCTTCTTCGACAAAAGTCATTTCATAGCTTCCACAAGCACTTGAGTCTCCAAGTGGCCCTCACCTTTATACCACTTGGCCAATTGCCTGCCAACCTACAACAACACAGAAGTGCCATGTGACTGACACTTGTCTAGGAGGGGGGTAATGTTAACCCCAAGTCAAGATGGTGGAAAAAGGAAGGAAAAGGCAGAAAAAAACATGGAAAAAGAGCAAAGACATGTAGGAGACCTCCAAAGCTAAGCCGGGGCAAAAAGTGCAATTTTAAATGAAAGGCGCCTCAAAGAACTTGGAAAACTCTTGTAAAAGAGCACCAAGCTCCCTCCTGTGCCAATTGTAAAATATTAGACAGATGTAGGCTAGAGGCATAAGGCTAGAAGAGGGAAATGGAAAAAGGAACTTGCCACAATGGCCGGTCATGTAAAAAAGGGATAGGTGCCCATGGGATTTTAGGATTTGTATATATAAAGTTCAAAAAGTGAATGAGAACTCATTCTTTGGTGTATGGCTAACAAGAGCTCTCTTCTTCTTTTCTTCTCCTCATCTTCTTGCTTGTGTGTGCTCTTGAGAGAGGGAGTGTGAGAGTGTGAGGGAGTGAGTGTGTGAGAGTGAGGGATCAAGAGGGTGAAGCTCTTCACCATCTCCTCTTCTCTTCTTCTCTTCTCTTCTCTTTTCTTGCACTTGCAGCTATGGAGGATGGAGCTTGGAGATGGAGGAGGCTTGAGGATGCTTGAGCTTGTATCTAGGATCCTGGAGCTATCGGGGTGTGCGAGAGAGGAGGCAAGGCATCAAGGTAAGCTTACTACACTCATAGGATCGACGGCGCCTCGGCTAGGTGAGAGATAGCCATTAGAGCTCGCTTGAAACGCTTGACGCAATAAGTGGTCCGTGGGTCTTGGCGGTTGAGCGTGAGCTCCCACTACAGTAAGCCATGTAACTTGAAGATATTTTCCATAAACTGAGTAGCCACTTGAGAGGCAGTATATTGGACCTTAGTGGGGATAAAGTGGGCAGCTTTGATGAGGTGATCAACTACCACATAGATACTGTTTCACCATTTCTTAGTCACGGGAAGACTAACGATAAAGTCCATTGTGATGTGAGTCCATTTTCCATCAGGGATGGGGAGAGGCTGCAAAAGGCCAGTGGGCCTGAGCGTAATATCCTTGTTCTACTGGCATGGAACACATTTGGTCACAAAGTCCTTGACGTCCCTCTATAAGCCTTTCCAATGAAAGCTCTTGGCAATCCTGTCATATGTTTTGAAAACACCCAAGTGACCGGAAATGGGGCAAGAATGCATTTCTTCCATGATCTTTTGCATGAAGGGGGAAGTGTGTGGGATGACAATCTTGCCATGGGACCAAATAAGGCCATGCTTGAGCTGATATTGGGAGTTTTCAGCCATAACTCCATGCTGTAATTTCTAAAATATGTGGTTGAAATGGTCATCTAACAAGTAAGCCTCTTGGAGCTCTTCAACCCAATCACTGTGCAATTCTGAGATAGATGACACTCTGCATGCCCACATTCGAGAGAGAGAATCAGCCACAATATTATCCTTGCCCCACGTGTGTGAAATGTCAAAGTCATAGTTCTGTAAGGTTGCCACCCATCGCCTTTGCTTAGGAGTCAAAGTAGACTCAGTCAAGAAGCATTGGAGGACTCGGTAATCACTTTTCACTTGGAAGCGGCTACCATACAAATAGTGGTGCCATTTCGTGATGGCATGGAGGATGGCCAACATCTCTTAGTCGTATACATTCATTTGCATCTCCTTCTCATCAAGCTTGTGGCTTTCAAATGCAATCACACCATGCTCTTGCAACAATACTGCACCAATATCCCGGCCACTGGCATCACAATGAATGGTAAAGAGCTTAGAGAAGTTAGGGCAAACAAGGATGGGGGCTGAAGTAAGCGCATCCTTTAACTATTTGAAGCTATGAGCTGCAGTGGCATCCCAAAAGAACGACTCTTTTTTCAAACGATCAGTCAAAGGTGTTGCAATGGTGGCATAGTGCTTAATGAAGCATCTGTAGAATGAGGAGAGACCAACGAAGCCAGGCAAGGAGGTGGTGGTGGAAGGAGTGGGCCAATCCTTAACACATTGCACCTTTTTGGGATCAGCTTGTATACCATTTTTGCTCACAATGTGTCCCAAGTATTCCATAGATGTTTGCATGAATATACATTTGCTCTCCTTAGCAAAGAGTTGATGCTCTCTCAGTATGTCAAACACCCTCCGAACATGTGTCAAGTGCTCCATAGATGACTTGCTGTAAATGAGGATGTCATCAAAGAAAACAAGCACAAATTTGAGCAAAAAGGACTGTAGGATTTTGTTCATGAGGCTCTGAAAGGTGGCAGGGGCGTTAGTCAACCCAAAAGGCATCACAAGAAAATGGTAAAGTCCATGATCAGTCCCGAAGGCAGTTTTGACCTCATCTCCTGCCCACATACGAATCTAATGGTAGCCAGAGTGCAAGTCAATCTTAGTGAAAAATCATGCCCCTTTCAACTCATCCAACAAATCATCAATCTGTGGGATGGGGTAGCAGTTCTTCACTATAATTTTGTTTAAATCTCTGTAGTCAATACACATGCGGAAGGAACCATCTTTCTTTTTGACTAAGAGGACAGGGGATGCATAGGGGGAAGGACTCGGTCCGATGAAACCCATCTCTAGCAACTCCTTGATTTTCTTGGCAATCTCTTCATGCTCACACTTGGAGAGTCTATAGGGGGGTTTTTTCACTGGCTTGGAATGGGGCTCTAGGTCAAGTGGGTGGTCCACTTGTCTCTTGGGAGGGAGGGATATAGGCATCTGAAATAAGTCATTGTATTTCTCAAGTAAGTCCATCAATACAGAGTCATATGATACTGTGGAGGGCTGATCAGAATTTTCCTTATTTAATTACAAAACAAAGATCTGTGAGCATTTCTTAAACTCCCGTTTGAGTTGCTTTGCTGTAATGAGCTGAAAATCAGCATGGTCTTGAACTCCCTCTAGGTGGATAGGCTGTCCATGCATAATAAGCTCCATGTAAAGCTGAGAGAAGTCCATAGAAATTTTCCCAAATTGTTTCAGCCAATCACAGACCAAGACAACATCAATGGGGCCCATATCTAGGGCAATCAGATCAACCAGTGCCACATAATTTCCAGCCAAGCATAAGGGAACTGCGGGACATACATGTGTGCTGATTTCTTCTTATCTGTTTGCAACTTGGACCTTCAAGGGGTGGTGTAATGCCATAGGAATACATTTCAACCGATCAATGGCTGATTTATTGACAAAACTGTGCATGCTTTCGCTACCCACAAGGATAAAAACATGCTTCCCATTGATACTGCCTTGAATGCAAAGGGTACTGGGGCTACGCGAACCTGTCCAAGCATCCAAGGAGATTGAGCAAAGGGAAGTGGGAGGTGGATGAGGTGTTAAATCAAGTATCTGTGAGGGCGCACCGCCCGGGTCAAAGGGAAACCCATCCTCCAGGTCATACAACTGCTCATGATCAACATCCTTCGTGGGCTCAATTTGGTCAATGGGTAGGTCGTCCTCCTCATTGTGCCAATCTTCCATGACATACATGCTATAGACATTGACCTTGGCTGACTTATAGGGGCATTTGGAGGCATGATCAGCAGTGTACTTATCTCCACATTTAAAGCTTAGGCCCTTTTCTTTCCGTTCCTTGGCAACATCTGGGGAGATGAACCATTGACAACTGGATCCATGGGAAGGTGATGTAGTGGACTGTTTATTTTCAGCATACCGATTTTCAGCCATAGAGCCCGATGCTGTCCCAAAAGTGCCCGTTTTTCTTTCATCATGGAAGGCGGGGTAAATGGGTAATTTGGGGCTGTTATTAGACATAGAAGAGCCTCAAAAACCACCTCCATATGGGGCTGATCATGAAGGAATGCGGGGAGCTCCAACGCCTTGCTGAAAATGCTCATTCTTATGGTACTTTCTTACATATCTCTCAGCCAATTCGATTGCATCAAACAATGTAGTGGGTTTTTGGGCCATGACCTCAGTTGATAGACTTAGTTCCAACTCATAGATGTACTTGTGCAATTTAGCATCTTCATTGATGCTTTCCACATACATGGTCAAGTTCATGAATTGATTGGTGTAGTCACATACAGTGAAGTTACGTTGGTCAAGAGTGTACCATCTTCTTGCCAACTGTTACTTTTCCACAGGGGACACAAAAACTTGGACTATATGCATTTTGAAATCTTCCCAATCAATGAACTGTTGATTCTCTCGATTGATATAGCGCCATCAAGTGTGGGCAAAACCTTCCAAGTGGAGAGAAGCAAAAAGTATTTTATGCTCATCAATATAGGGGTAGATATTGAAGTAGGATTCCAACTTGGACGTCCATTCTTCCAGGTCAGATGGTGAGGGGGATTGCCCATTGTACTTTGTGAGAATGACCTTGTCACACGAATCATAGGGGCCATGTTGCCCATGAAATCCTTGTTGTCCAAGCATCCCGTGGTGGCCATACATGCCCTGCTATCCATACATCCCTTGTGGTGCATTTAGCCCATGTTGTCCATTATAGCCATGCTGTCCATGATTGCCAAGCTGGCCATTTGTACCATATTGTCCTTGATGGGGCTGATTCATATGTTGTGCATGGGGGCTCCTAGGTAGAGTGGGTGAAATTCGACACCCAAGGTAGGGGAAGGCCTCAAGTGAATGTTGCTGGCATGGTGGACAGGGGAATTCAATAGGGGCTCATCATGCATGTGAGAGGGTTCCCCGATCTCATAAGTAGAAGGGGAAATTCCCTTAGCGCCAAGTATACCCTGTGGTCCATACGACGGTTCTTGATGTGGAGGGCGTCTAGACTCATGTCTAGAGTCATTGGTCTTCTCTTGGGATGAAGCGGTTGCTAACTGAGCAACAAGAGCAGTGAGCTATTCCAAGGTCTGTTGGGTCTTTGAGTTTGAGATGGCCATGTGCTCAATCACTTCATTAAACTTAGACATCATCTGGCAGTGGTTGGTGACCATATCATTGTGGCATTCCATATGATGGAGCTCATGTTGATAGAGGGTGTGATTAAGAAGGGTATACGGGTCCGTTTCAGGCATGTCCTCCTATATATCACCATGGTAATCTTGTGCTGAGCTTAGCTCCTTATTCGTGGAGGTCCGGGAGTCTCTAATCTCCCTCTGGAGTTCCTCTTGGGCCTTGCTTTTGCCTTTCTGGCCAGCCATCTGGATGCAGTCCACAGGACTTGCTGTCAGTAAAAAGGGCGTAACTCTTAGTAGGAAACTCTGATTGCTGAGGTTTTGGGTTCAAGACGGAGGGATGACGGCCTCTTTGAGATGAGCTATTAAGCTTTATGACAAAAAATGATCAGAATTTTCTGTAGGGGTTTTATAGTGGCTGTTCTGGAGCGGTCTGCAACCTGTCTACAGTGACCCTAGTGCACAAAAATGGGCATAACTTTCACATCTTAACTTTGATTGGGGAGATGTTTGATTCAAACTGGAGGGGACGAAGCCTTCTTTGAGATGATCTATAGGGTTTATCCTAAGATTCAGGACAAAATTTTCTGCAATTGGATCTTTGTGATAGTCCTGCAGGACTGTGACCAAAAACACTGTCTAACCCTTAGTGCCAATGTCTGACATGGATAGAGCATAGATGAAGGGGCTTGATCTGACACCTCAATAGCATCTTGAGCATACTGAGAATAATCCCAAGCATCATTGCATACCCATCAACTCTGCCATTCATGCATAAGTATATTCACTGCCATACATCTCCATTGACTACATGTACCTCAAGTGGCATACATGGGTGCCATTATCATTGCGGGGTATTCAAGAGGGATCATTGGGGAAGGGAAGTGGGGCTTATGGAAGTACTTGCACCTGCAAACAAGCATTGGGCTCTAGATCACCGGGAGGTGGGCAAAGTTCCCCCCGGGCCGGGTTATGCACCCCTTCAAGGTCTTAAGTGGTAAGGGAGGGTCACCTCTCTTTTGTCTTACCACCTTGCTTGGCATCGGCCTTTTTCCTGAGCTAGAGTATACATGGCATACATTTCTAATTAGCAATCGGCATGAGATGCATTGGAATGAAGACATTGGGCCTTGTCATGAGATGCAAGGAATGATGAGGGTTGGGGTAGGGGTTACCTTAGCAGTCCAGTGACTCACTGGCTGCTACTTACCCAATTTACAATGGATCTTGAATCTCTCCAAAAATGGATTAATCTCAGCAAGTGGCTAAATTTAGAGATTAAGATCAGAGTGGCATACCTCTTTAATGCTTGTGATGACCGTTGAAGCCCGAATCGTCATGATGCCGCTTGCTCCATTGATCAAGTCCGGTTGTTGGTTGGGCATCCGTGGAAGAGTGCTTCAGCCTTCGAGTGCTCTTGCTGATGAAGAAGGCTCCCAAACTTATCCCCGAGCTTGAGCTTCAAGGACAGGAAGCTTCAAGTGAAGCTTTCATGGCTGCCCGCAAAGCTCCTATGCATGCTGAGCTCAATGGCTTACTCTAGGCAAGAGGAATCCTTCACGGGCTGAAGGAGTTGTGGGGTTGAGCTCTCCAGGTCAGAGGAAGCTTTAGTTAGGAGAATCCATGGTTGCCCCAAATTGTTTCAAATAATCCCAGCTACTGTCCACCATGGGAGTTAATTCCTAGGAGCAAAGATGCCAAAGGGGGAAGACCAAGGAGCTGGAGCAGTGCCCTGGAGTGGCAGGGAGGGGAGGGCAACAAGAGGGGAAGTGGCAGGAGGGTTGGGGGGGAGCAGGACAGCCAGTGCAAAATGCACCGCAAATTGCGGGGCTGTCCTATAGGCCTCTTGGAAAGAAAATCACCCTAGTCCACCTCCTGATCAAGAGCTTGGAGGTCAGGGAAGAGGTCCCGGGGCTGGTTTGTCAAGATTGTGGGAGAGAAGGAAGGAGTCTCACTTGTAGCTTTCTTGCTTGCACAATGGGGGAATACACACAAAGGTAGAGGCTGAAAACAGTTTTCCTCTTCTTAGTTGTGTAAGCCAAAAGAACTCTAGTACATAGAAATAGAAGAACCCTATATATGGGTCTCAAACCAAACTCAACTAACTAAGGTGGCATACTAACTGAGCCACGAACTAGAGTAGATAAGGATAGCTGTCATCTAGCTATTATTCATGGGCAGTGTACCAACTGCGTCTGCAACTGACAAGTTGGTGATATAAATGCACAACGGTCACCCTGGCATATCATGAGTGGAGCTCGATATCTCAACACTCCCCCTCGAGCTCAATCCCAATTCCTGCACACCAAGCATGTCTCTGAACTTGCGCAGCTTCTCTGCGCCCAATGCCTTCGTGAATATGTCAGCTACCTGATCCTCTATGCTAACATAAACTAGATCAATAAGACCTAGTAAAACCCTCTCTCGCACATAGTGATAATGCACCTCAATGTGCTTTGTTCTAGCATGATAGACTGGGTTATTTGCCAAGTGTATACTACTCATGTTGTCACAATAAATGACAACTGGCCCATCTGTAGGCTGATGCATATCATAAAGTAGCTTATGCAACCAAGCTACCTCACATGCAGCCATTGCTGTGCCCCTGTACTCAGTCTCTGTCCTTGACAAGGCAACTGTAGGCTATTTCTTGCTGCTCCAAGTGACTGTAACACTCCCAAAAGAGAACACATATCCACTGGTAGATCATCTATCAAAAATACTACCAGCCGAATCAGCATCAGTGTATCCATGCAACTGTATCTGAACCCCAGTCTCATAAAGTAGTCCATATTGCAATGTAGACTTCACATACCTGAGTATGCATCTAGCCGCATCCAAATGCGGTTTCCTTGGAGCCTGCATAAACTGACTTACCAATCCAACAACATAGCTCAAATCTAGCCTGGTAATAGTCATATAAATCAAACTTCCTACTATGCGTCTGTACATAGTAGGGTCTTCCAGAAGCTCATCTGCATCTACACTCAGCTTCACATTCTGCTCCAAAGGAATTGAAATAGCCTTACAGCCTATCATCTCATATTTGGACAGCATGTCCAATCCATACTACCTCTGCAAGAGCCATATCCCACGGTGATCTAATCACCTCAATGCCCAAGAAATAACACAGCTCTCCCAAATCCTTCATCTTAAACTTCTGCTTCAATAGCATTTTCACATGAAGGATATCTTCATCACTATCACCTGTGATAATCAAATCATCAACATAAATGACAAGCAGCATAATACATTTCTCTGTTTTTCTCACATAAAGTGAGAAATCTGCCCTAGAAATCTGAAAGCCAATAGTGACAAGATACTGTCCTATCTTGTCAGACCATGCTTTAGGTGCTTGCTTCAAGACATACAAGGCTTTCTTCAACCTGCAAATAAACTCAGGATAAACAGCATGCACATAACCTGGTGGCTGCTCCATATAGACCTCTTCTTGCAAATCACCATGCAAGAAAGCATTCTTTACATCCATCTGATGTAAAGACCATCCCTTTGATGCAGCCATAGCGATGACTGCTCTTACGGTTGCCATCCTTGCAACCGGACTGAATGTTTCTTCATAATCAATGCCATATGTTTATGCATACCCCTTGACTACTAATCTTGCCTTGTATTTGTTCACATAACCATCTGCATTGTGCTTCACCTTATAAACCCACTTACAACCAATTGCATTCTTATCTTTAGGCAAAGGTACCAATTCCCATGTAGCATTTGCTTCCAAGTCATCCATTTCTTCATCCATGGCTTTCTCCCATTTTTCTTTTCCCATGGCTTGCTCAAAAGAAGTGGGTTCTGGTTCTTGTATCACTTTGACCATATAGGCATAGTGAATGGCTGTAAATCCATCATATTTCAGCCTATCCAGAGGATACCTAGTTCTGGTAGACCTGCGCAAAGTAGGTTCACTCCCAGGTGCTCTCAAAACATCCTTGATCTTCTTTACTCTAGGTGTAACAATAGAAGGAATACCCAAATCATCATCAATGCTCTGTTCTGAGCCACTGGATTCACCATCCACATAAGAGTGACCTGCATTCACATCAAACATGGGATGATCTACCTTCTCTTTTCCTTTTCGTGAAACCTACATACCACTATCTGCATTTTTTTGAGGAGATTCTCCTTATCCCAATCTGCCTGTCCATAGCGAAGAATGTAAACCACTGCTAGAGGACACTCCAGGTCCACTAATATTTTGTGACTGCTGCTATGAATTGAGCATGGCATGAGATACCTCTCCAATATGCCTGTTTTTTCTTTCTGCAATTCCATTTTGTTGTGGGGTATGACTACATGAATATTGCTGCTTTATGCCATGCTCCTGCAAGAACCTTGCAAACTCATTTGAGAGGTACTCTTCCCCTCCATTTGACTTTAGGCATTTTATTTGCAGGCCTATTTCTTTTTCAACCATAGCTTTAAGAGTTTTGAAATGCCCAAAAACTTCACTTTTCTTTTTCATAAAATACACCCAAACTTTTCTGCTATAGTCATCAATAAAAGTGACAAAATAATGACAGCCTCCAAGAGATGCAGCTTTAGTAGTCCACACATCAGAGTGGATTAATTCCAATGGCTTCTTACTCTCTTGAACATGTCTAGGAAATGGTTCCTTGCCTGTTTTTCAAACTGACAAGCTTCACATACCTTATGCATTTCTGCAACCTTGAATTTAGGCAACCTTGCAACAATATTTTGGGCTTGCATTGATTTAAGTCGCTGTACATTAATATGACCAATGCGTTTATGCCATATATCAATATCTGCAACTACACCGGTCCCATGTGCAAACATTGCTGCACTCAATTCAGGCATGTTTGCATCTAACGTAAACATTCTGCCCTTCTTCTTTCCTTTTGCTATCAAAGCGACCTTTATTTTTCATATCCTCAACAAAGCATCCATGAGAATTAAATCTGACCTGCAAGCCCTGCTCAACCATTTGACCGACAGAAACCAGGTTCTTGGTGATATTCAGGACATTAAATACATCTGATAGGTATTTCTTTTTTCCATCCTGCATAGACAAAGGAGTTTTTCCAATCTGCACAATGGGATGTGCAGTATCATCACCAGTCTCCACAAATCCTGGTTTTTCCATTTTCCTTGCATCTTGCATCCATTCTGCATGACCTGTCATGTGGTTTGATGCACCTGAGTCAACATACCACACATCGTTGCTTTCTTCTGCACTTGTCATAGAATTGGTCATGTGCTGCACCATAAACAAATGCTCATTTCTGTCATCACCTTGTCTACTAGAAGATGCATAATTCCCTTGTTGCAATTTTTCATTCATGATGTCATTCTACTTTTTATAGCAGTCTTTAGCCATATGACCCATTTTACCACAGTAGTAGCATTCAACATTGCTGTTTGCATTTTGGCCTCTTTGCCATCCACCACGACCTCTTTGGCTCCCCCTGCCTCTAGAGTTACCACATCCTCCTCCATAGGACTGGTTTTCTTGAGTTTGCTGCATATTCTGATTTCTACCACGGCCTTCAGATCGGCCTCCTCTACCTCTGCCTCTACCTCTTCCAGCAATTGAGTAGAAGACAGCTTCTTTTGAAGTTCCTCCTGAAGAAGATGCACCACTATTTCTCTGCTCCTCAGAAATTAGAAGAGCAATCAACTCCTCAAAATTAGGAAATCTTTCACGGACGGAAATGGATGTTCGGAACTATGCATAATCCTTTCCTAGACCATTCAAGGTCACAGAAACTAAATCATCATCTTTCACTGGCGACCCAATGGAAGCAAGTGCATCTGCAATCTTCTTCACCTTCATGTGGTAGTCATTGATGCTCATACTTTCTCTTTGCACATTATGCAACTCTTGCTTGAGCTGCATTTTCCTGGCTTGCATATTTGTGCTATACATTTTTGACAAAGTATTCCATGCCTCATTTGGCATGCTTGCATCTTGAATATGCACAATCATAGAGTCTGAAATGCTGATAGACAGCCAGTACATAACTTTCCTGGCTCTCTCATGCCATGCTTTAAATGCCTACATTTGCTGTTGATTGGGAACATCAGAAAGAACTGGTTTTTCTTCATTTCTTGCAACGAATTCCCAATATCCTTTTTCCATAAGGAAATTCGTCATTCTGAACTTCCATGCTTGGAAGTTGTTCTTATCAAGCTTTTCAGTGACAATTTGTGAAAGAGAATCAGACGCCATTACAGAACACTACAAAAAATTCTGTCACTGCAAAGAACACAGCTTCACCCTCATAAGGGCAAATCTGCAAAACTGACGAAAGTGGTATTTGACCACAAGTCACTTCCTAGTGACGAATTTGCATCAACAGGCAAGAAGGATGATTCTGTGACTCCCAATGTCTCTGCGCACAAGCATACGATGCAATTTCTAGAGTAACTTTTCATCGACCTGTAGAACAGTGGTCGCACAACATAAAACAGGGCCTTTTCCTAAGTGCGTGCAGAAAAGTTTCGCCTCCAAAACAGGCCCCGAAATCGCCTCAAATAAAAAAAACAGAGCAACCAAGGGCTAAAGGCCTTTCCCATAGCATATACTGCCCTCTTGCTACACCGAGAAGGGCGTCTCAATCTGAGACAATGCACTCTTGCAGTTTCCGGCTGTGCTACCTGCAGAGACTTGCTCCCAAAACAGAAAATATGAAAGCAACACTGGTCCTCTTACCAGAACACCACGAACTTGGTCTGCTTTCTTGAGCTCCTTACCACGAACAAGGCTCTGATACCATGTCAAGATTGTGGGAGAGAAGGAAGGAGTCTCACTTGTAGCTTTCTTGCTTGCACAATGGGGGAATACACACAAAGGTGGAGGCTGAAAACAGTTTTCCTCTTCTTAGTTGTGTAAGCCAAAAGAACTCTAGTACATAGAAATAGAAGAACTCTATATATGGGTCTCAAACCAAACTCAACTAACTAAGGTAGCATACTAACTGAGCCATGAACTAGAGTAGATAAGGATAGCTGTCATCTAGCTATTATTCATGGGCGGTGTACCAACCGCATCTGCAAACTGACAAGTCGGTGACATAAATGCACAATGGTCACCCTGGCATATCACGAGTGGAGCTCGATATCTCAACATGGTTGATGTCGGGGAGCACTTCCAAGTCAGATTTCTTGGGGTTTTTTGGGACTGGCAGCCATGGCAGCTTACAGGAGAAGAGAGAGAAAGAGGGCTAAGGCAAAAAGTAACTGAGGTTTTGCCCTCCTCCAACTCCTGGGACTCTAAACTTGGCCTGGAACCCTTAAAATTTGCATGAAAAGAAGTGACGACCTGCTGTTTTAACCGTTTTACCTCCAGATATGTCTAAGTCTCCAGTCATAGCTCCTGCTTGCTCCAAAAAGCTAAAGTTAATTGCAGTCCTTCTTGCTGTACCTGTACCTATAAGCTAAGTAACTAAGGTTTTTGGGATTGGAAAAGGGAAAGAGGAAAAGGACCAAAGCCTGAAGCTCTGATACCACTTGTAATGAAAGAAGTTGAGGGGAGAGAGAAGGAGAGTTGAGGAGAGAGAAAGAGAACAAGAAGAAGAAGGAAGAAGACTAGAAAAGGAGAGAGAAAGAGAGGAAAGAAGAGAGAAAGGAGAAGGAAGCCATGGAAGCTGGAGATAAAGGTGAAGAGTGTGATCTTGATAATAACTGGTTGCCCTAATCTGGGGCTTTTACACCTTAAATACCCCGGTCAGTGTGATAGGGTGTCAACCCTAGTCGGTGTGTATCCCGCTTGTTACATTAGGATTTGAAGGAGAGCACTGTAAAGACACATGGAACAGGTGGAAAAACAATAGTCTAGTTAGCCAAGGCAAGTCGACTTTGGAAGGGGTTGAGAAAAGTAGAACGAGTCTATATGATCCAAGCAAGCAAGGTTGATAAGACCAAAGAAGGCACGTTACCTTCATAGATCAATGACTTCAAAGATGGATTCCTATGAGGGTTGATACAACTCCCTCCAAATTGAGAGGTTGACCATGAAGTATAATTAACTCATACAACCAAATTGATATCCAAACAACCATACATGATGTCTATACTCGAAGACATAAAGCTTAAGGAGAACAACTAAGGCAACTAATTAAGGATTCATTTCCCCAAGTAATTTACCTTGGGGCACCCTCGTTCTTCTCCAGAAGAAGAAAGATGGATCCCTCAGCCTTTGTATTGACTTTAGAGAATTAAACAGGCTAGTGATAATTAAGAAGTATCCCATCGATGCATCCTAGACTCAGTATATAGAGCCAACCATACAAGATGTCTATACCCAAAGTCATAAAGCTTAAGAAACAACTAAGGCAACTAATTAGTATCTCCTCTCTCATATGAGAGGATGCTTAGGCCTTGCTTAAAATGTTAGAGATGCCTTGGGGCTTCTCAATTTATTGCTCTTGGTCTAGACTCTACATATCTTCATTTCCTCTTCAATTCCTACAATTGTGTTAACCGCTAGCTCCTATTCAGCTCGTGGTGTTGCATCTTCCTAGAGGTGTCACATGAAGCCTCCCCAGCCTTTGTAGCTCCCCACCTTCCATCAGTCCGGTCCAGCTGGTCACACGTGTAGTCGCATGCACGGTGGCGACCTCATTTTCAAGCCACGCAGTCTCCCATCCTACAAACTGGCTAACTTGCGTCAACCCTTGATCATGGCTGCCTTGGACGCTTTCAACAATTAATGAGAAGCCTCCGATCCTCGATGGAGTGCTTTGTGCCAGCGGGCCCCCAAAATACAATCCTGCCCCCACTTTCGATCCTGCCGTACCACCCGAGTGTCCTGAAAGATCTCGACAAGCCTTTTAACTTTCATCCACGTGGCTCCCGCTTGGACACTATTTTGAGGCCCTTTTGGATAGGATCTTTCCTTGAACTCTCTTCACATACTTCAGGCACAAGCCAAGCACACCCAACAAAAAATATACCATAGTACTCACATTACTCTCTATGGCACACACACTAACTAATAGAAGCATTGCTTTACCAAACACATATCCGGACACACAATTTCCACACACAACAATGTAACACCACTACACCCAAGCACACACACCATATACATAATCAAAATGAACACTTCCCCATCTCATTCATATGCTGAGTAGGTATTAGGCACAAGTAGTAGGCCCGAGAACAAATACAAACAAAATATTACTAGAAGTTAGCACAACACACTTGGGGTTGTATCTACATAGATGTTCAAAAAACAAAAAGTCATCACTTTCCTTAACCTCACCTCTCATTATGTTGGAAGGTCTACACTCAGCCCCCATGTTATGCTTTATGAGCTTGATCTTGGGACTATTGGATACACTCCTATTATTTCAAGAGGCTCAACGTATATGAAACTCGCGACTAGCTCTCACCTAACCTACTCACACGACAAATCCATGAGACATGGGAAATATACTGACCTCCTTCATTGTAGTTTGTGTATTAACTCACCTTATTATTGATCCAAGACAATCTCTCATGTCACATCCCTTGCCCTCTCGCACTCTTGACTTACATGCTCTTGCTCATGAAGGCACTCACCACAATGAGATGGACAAGAGAAGATAGAATGCAGAGAGCTTTGCATGCCATGTCCCTCACTCTCTCACATGCTCTCAACTCTCTCTCCTCATTCCCACTCTCAAGGCAATAGGCTGCAAGAAATCAATAAAGCAAAGTTTACACACACATGAATAGCTTTTTCCATTAGTGCACATCCTATTCATACATGAAATTTAGGGCTAAGGTTTTCCCGTACCCCTTGGCATCATGTCCCTTTTTTGTGGCCTTTTGACTGGCCATGGGTCATATTCCATGCTGTAGATCTTAGTCTTAATCAAAATTTTGACCAAAACAAACTATAACTTTATGATGCTATTTGACTCTTCCAAATTGCATGGATAGGAGCGCGGCTCTTAACATAATAATAAAATAAAATCTACCACACTGGTAATTTTTTTTAAAAGTTCAGTTTCTTTTGCACTTAGCATTATCCCTCTTTACTAGATGAATGCTGATCCCATGAAATTTATGCCAAAGGTATGATGTTGCTCTATTGGTGGTGAGAGACACTAGGGTATCTAATGAGGGAACTTGGTAGAGAAGGATAGCATGTTGATGTAGAGGAGTAGGTTTCGAGTGGTGATGCTGAAGAATTTGATATTGGGTAGCTTGATTTGAAGAGGGAAGGAGTAGTGGTTGGGTGATGTTTGAGGGATCATGATAGTTGTGGGCCACCAATGTTGATGAGACTTGAGGTTCCATTGTACATGTTAAGTCACTTGTGCTCTATCCACAGGATGTGTCTACCTTACTTATGTAGTGGTTTGCACATGTGCAAGTGTAGTTGGGAGTTTGGCTAAGTTCCAATTAAACTTGGAATGTTATCTCACATGAAAACCCAATTTGTGAGAAGTTGTATGGTGTGCTATCCTCAGGATGATAGATCATTTGAGAAATTTCTGGGTGGGAAGTTGTATGATGTGCTATTCTTAGGGTGATATATTATTTGACATGCCCAGGATGTGTTGCCCTTGATATGCTTTGAGATTGTGACATGAGGGAGTGAGCTAGGGTGTTACCTTGGGTGCAATGAGGGAATTTCTATTTTTCTTTTCTTTTCAACATTTTCTTTTTTCTATTTTTTAAATATAATGAATAAAACAAGTACAAATGATTGAATGAGAACATGTATCTCACTCAAGGAGTGGCCTGAGTGTATACTAAAGATATGCCTTGCTATTGAGAAGATATTCTTTTAGTGATTCTTATAGTTTCAATGATAACTCAAGGTAGAAGGGATGCTATACACGACACACATACTCACCACCATGTCCTCCAATAACTGAGTATAGAATGTCGATAGTAGTAGGGCTCCAAGGTGAAGGCAGACCATCACCACTTGATTGATTCTTGTGTTTACATTTAAGAAAAAAGGCAGTAGCTCATTTTCATAAGGTATCATTGGTTGTTGCAGGATCTTGATGAGGAGTCTGAGGTAATTATAGGTGGTGACAATGAAGGAATCATGACAGTTGGTAAATTCTTTTACAAAATACCCAAAAGGAAGGAGTGGGTTAGCACATTGGAATAGGTAGGTTTTGTTGGCTTGGGTCACTATGATGTTAGGAATCTTTGAGAAGTTATACCTACCATGTTTGTTTTCATGGTACTCCTTGACATGTCTTTGTGGGTAGGGGCAGTAGAGTGGATCTGCTTGTTCTTCTTTCAACAAGTAAATAAAATCTTCTCAAGCCCTTTCGTTATTTTCTAGAATGGGATAATGCCATTTTGGTAAACCTAAGCGTGCTTCTCTAGGATTTATTTTTAGGTATCTTTCCTTGCTTCCTTGAGCTCTGCAAGAATTCTAATAGCCTGTGATATCTATGGGATTTAACCTAGGTCATTGGAGAGCTTAACTAGGACTTTTCGTATAATCTTTGTATTTCATTCTCTACTTGGCCAATAGCTCTTATTAAGTTAGTAGAAATTGATTTCTATAATCTTGCATATGAAATCTTCCATTAGCTCTATGCTTGTCGATGCTCTATTGTTTACTTTTCATGTAACTTCGTTTTAGCTCTTTCTTGGGTCAACTCAAGGGAAGTATCTATCCATTTTAGATTCATGTCTAGTATTTACTTGCAGAGTTTTTCTATGTCTTCACCCTTGACTTCGAGTGCTTTATCTTTTTATTAGATCTCAAAGTCCTTCTCTTGTAGCTCTAAGTCCTTTTTCATGATTTGAGGTCTGTCACTTGTTCTTTTGATGCAATTAGAAACTTCCTATAAGCTTCATGACTTTCATCCAATCTTTTTTGTAGATCCCGTCTCATTGCTATGGCTTAAACTTTATCTCTTCTAAGCTCCTCACATAATCATTCAAAACCTTGCACCTACTTGTTGCATGCTATCCTCCTATAGGTGGTTCATGGGTGCTTTTGGATGATTCTTCTGGGTGTGGTCTATTGTCTTAACTTATCGTTATGGTTTCTTTTGCCTTTGTTGTGAGCTCATCAATTTATGCTTTCATACTCCCTAATTGAGTCATTAGCTCACAAAGAGTTGTTGACTTAGATGTTAGAAGTCAAGCTCACTTCAGTTCGTCTTTATGAGTGACCGACATCTGTGACAGCTAGTGTGTGTGTACAGCTGTCTCCATGTGACTACATTGAATAAGTCGGGTATGTGTTAGTCAGTGACCTGACTAGAGTTAGTCAATTAGGTCTACACCTAGTCTAGTTTACTTTTACATTGTATTGTGTGCTTCTCAGTTAGTTCTTGAATAATGAAGAAAACACAATGAGAGCCTGAAGGCTCATGGATATGAAGTATTCCCTATCTCTCTCTCCCATCTTTGAACATGGTATCAGAGCATTGCCAGGTTGAGATCTCTGGAGCAGGAGGGAGTGAAGAAGACTTGAAGAAACTGAAGAACAAGGTTTTTTGAAAACAAAACAGGCTGCCATTACTCTGTCAAGGTATGCATTTTCTCATTTGGACTCTATGCTTTATCACAGTGGTTGAGGCCTTTCTGGGAGCCTTGGTGGGCATCTTTGAGCATATGTAAGTGCTCATTGAGCCTCATGATGAGGAGGACCAACTATCAAACCAGATCTAGATATCAGCGTGACTGCGCCTACTGGATTGTTGATCACAGATCTCTGCAAACTATCAACTACATCATTTACTAAGTGATATGGAGCTTGTCTACACCTTCTGAAGGTACTTGAAGACTATAGGAGTTATGAGCTAGGAACAGAGTACATAGATCTGTGAAACAGTCTTGAACTATTGGGAAAGTGAAAGGACCGCGTGCATTTGATTATCATTGAGCTACAGAAGCTCTTGGTTATGCCCAAAAGCATCAACAGGGCATAGACATTTGCTTGGAGGCCGTATGCATATGTTCTCATGTATTGGAGCTGGTTTTTTATGACTAAAATATTCCAATCTGGAAATATTTTAATGGCTGGAAATTGTCATACACAGTGAATAGCAAGCATTGTATCTTGCTGAAGTAATACATGTCACTTTGGAGCTTCTATCACCTATATGAACTGACATATGCATGCTGATTATATTGAGGATTGTGGAAAGCATTGGATGTTGCTGAATACTCAAATCTAGACCTGAAATATTTGCCTTGACAGTGCTTGGGCTGGTTATGAACAGTCATGTATTCCTTGACAGTGATTAATGAAGACAGGTTGTCTATGCCTACCCAAATGCTCATGTATTGAACCTATCACTTCAAAGTGAATGTATGACATGTCTTGAAGATTTTTGGAGCTAAAATACATCTTGGTTACCAGAGTATTGGTTGTTTGTAATTTGTGAGCAGATTTATGTCACTTGTACTTGCTGGATATGCACTACTTTGTGCTCGAATGGTTATGTTTGGACTGCCACATGTACTAGTAGATACTCTGGAGTTTTTGGGACATGTATGACATGTTTACACATTGATTTTGGCCTTGAAATTGTTGCTGGTTACTCACAATTTACAATTTTTAGACTGCATGTAATTACCCTGGCAGTGAGGTTGCAGGAGTTTAAGCTGAAGCAACTACAAAGTATATGTATTGGCTGCTATACCTATGGGTTAGACCACTTGTTTGTGGACTGTTTTGGGATGTCATTGGGTTGAAATACCCTGGTTTTCTACTGCAATTAGTTGTAGAAAACTGTCATAAACAGTTAAGGACTGAACTTGGTCAGTCATACTTGTTGGCTTGCAGGTAGTCAAGCATCTGGTAGACATAGTCTATTGCATTATGGCTAATGCACATGGGACTGATAATATCACTCAGATAGTTGGAGAGAAGTTAGACAACAAGAACTTTGCATTATGGAAATTCAGAATGAAGAACTTTCTAGTTGGCAGGGGTTATTGGGATCTATGTACAGGAGATGAGGCTGCTCCTGAGTTGCCTGCAACGAATCCAACCAATGAATAGAAAAGAGCTCATAGGCTATGGAATGAGAGAGCATGCAAGGTGTTGCATTGGTTTTCTCTATGTATATCTGATTCTATGGTAATTCAAATCATTGGATGTGAGACTCCGAAGGATGCTTGGGACATACTGATGAAAAATTATGGAACCATGACACATGCACGAAAGATCCAATTGAAACAACAATTCAACAACATGTCTAGGAATGGCAGGAGCATCCAGGTGTATACCACGGAGATTAAGACCATAGCTAATCAACTTGCTACCATTGGCTCAAGTGTATCAGAAGATGATATGATTGCTGTTGCCTTGAATGGATTAGGGAAAGAGTACAAAGCTTTTGACACATCCATTTCTATTAGAGAAGAGCCCCCTACATGGGAAGAGCTAGTTGCTTTGTTGCTGCATGAGGAGGTCAAACTTGGTTTGAATACAGGTTCCAGTGCATCTCAGAATAGAGACACTGTGTTATACTCTAGCCAGTGTGGCAGAGGATTTAGAGGTCGTGGTTCATTTCGAGGTCATGGTGACACTCGTAATGCTTATGGACAGCTGCAGCAGCAGGGTAATTGGCATGGTGCAAATACCCAAGGCCAGCGTGGATTTGGCGGGTTTAGAGGCAGGGGGAGATCACCCCGAGGTAGAGGTGGTGGATCTGGTTCATGGCAGTCATCTGATCAGTCCAACATGGACAAGGATTGCCATTATTGCGGCATGTATGGGCACATTGCAAAGGATTGCTACAAGAAGCAGGGAGATATGAAGGCAAAGGGCAGACAGCATGGGCACTATGCATCTTCCAGTGGTGCTCATGATGAGCAAGTTGATAGACTCTTTGCCATGCAGCATGTATCCAAAAATGCATCGAGACATAATAGAGATGATAGATGGTACATGTACACATGGTCATGTATGTACTGGGGATGACACCCAACATGACATAAAGCATAAACGGATTGTTCCTCTCATGATGCCTGATGGCAAGAAGAAAGGCCTGCATGATGTATTACATGTACCAACCATAACAAAGAATCTTTTGTCTGTGGGTCAAATGGCAGAACAGAATCTGCAAGTGAGATTTAACAAAGATGGATGTTTCATTGAGGAGTATGGAAATGGCTGCAAGTTAATTGCCAAGGGCAGAAGGGATGGCAAGATGTTTACATTGGATGCGATTATTCCGGGACTTAAGGTAGCTATGTTTGCTCATGATGAGAGTGCCATTCGGGATGTAGAGATTTGGCACAAACGGATTGGACATGTCAATGTACAAAAGCTAAAATCTATGCAGCAGAAGGAAGTAGTACTTGGATTACCCAAATTCAAGTATAATGACTTTGGTCATGTTGTCAAGATTGTGGGAGAGAAGGAAGGAGTCTCACTTGTAGCTTTCTTTCTTGCACAATGGGGGAATACACACAAAGATGGAGGCTGAAAACAGTTTTCCTCTTCTTAGTTGTGTAAGCCAAAAGAACTCTTGTACATAGAAATAGAAGAACCCTATATATGGATCTCAAACCAAACTCAACTAACTAAGGTAGCATACTGATGGACCTAAAAACGGGCCGGCACTGGCTCATGCACTAGCCGGGCCTCGTCACTACGCGCAAGAGAACCCCTCGGCCTCGCGGCCAGGAGCGTCTATCAAAATCTCTGCCTTCCTAAACATTGCATTTGTAATACATTGTAGTCCAACTGATCCTAACCCAATATTACTCCTCAGAGGGAGTCCCTTTCACATAGCCAAAAGGCTCGAATCACATACACATGGGGTTCCTCCTACTACGGCTGAATGCCGTCAACCCTCTGCGACTCTCCTACACCTTGGGGATTGGCCTCTCGATGCGTCGCTCAACATATAGACATATCGCACAAAAGTCGCTCAAGGTACCAAATAAGCGTGTCCAGGAATGTACCATTGTCCTCACTTGATCTCCCCTTTAGGACTCGCGTCTACCTACAGCATGGGTACCTCACTTCCTCTCAACGTAGGTCACGTTCTAATAAACCAATTGCAATGCATGTCTAGGAGTTGATCACTGATACTTTTAAATTCTTTTCATGCTCTATGCATTTGATGGATGCCTAGTGCTCAAACATTTAGCAAACAGTATTGTGCACAAGTGCAAAAACATTCATTTAATGGTTTCCAACTACTGTTCGTGCTTCGTTGCATGGGCCTAGCACCGAGGTGATCCTCGTGCTACTAAGCTCTTAATTTTAATTATTATCCGTCCTAAATGCTATGCATAGAAATCAGCAACTTTCCCATCATTTCACACGGCATTTAGACATATTTCAACTCCTCTACCCTTCCCCGTTTAAATATTGCATCGTAGGATAGGTTTATAGGGTATTTTACCACCATTTTATGTGAAAAAACCGAAAAAACACACACTAGAACAAGAAGGTGGGGTTGAACTGAGGCAAATCCTCATGCTTCAGTCCCCACAAACATTCACAAACATTGCTCTTATTTATCCTTATTTTTTGGAACCCAAAATGCATTTTTCCCCTATTTTTTAGGGTTTTTCCACCCTTTTCTTGTATTTTTCCTTATTTTTCTGCATTATTTAATTACTGAAAATTCAAAACAGGTTATGGGCTGTGGCCCTTAGTTCCTTCTTGCAGAAAAATGAAAGTTTAGTTGATGTTCCTATTCACTCCCCCATTTTTATGCCAAAAACTCTCATTTTCCCTTGTTTTTTCATGTTTTACGTGTTTTAATGTATTATTTTGAATCACAAAATGCATATTTTTCTGATTTTCTGATTAGGACCAGCAAGAACCCATAGAAAACAGCAACATGCACAATTTTTATCCCAGATGAACAACATTTCATCAATTAAAAGCTATAGAATCTCAAATTTCCCTTGAAAATTTCAAATTACCGCTTATTTGCGTGTTTCGGGTTTCATGTCCATGGCTGTAGATTTGGAAATCAGCAGCACTTCATGTCCAGCACAATCACCAATCACCATTTCCAGCCCGTGGAGCAATCCGATCTATGCCGGACAAGCCTCCATCATTCTTTCTTCTTCCTTATTCTTCCCACATGAACTTGCCTTTTGAAGAGAGAGAGGGAGGAGAGAGAAAGACTGAAATCAGAGATCTTCAAAGAGGGCATCATTCGACGGGCGAAGGGCGGTGATAAGATCCACAGACAGGAGGGAATGAAGCCCCATGATCAGTTGCAGGGGTTGTTTGCAGGCTGCCATCTCCATTGATCAACAATGGGGCGCAATTTTCGGCGCCTACAGTCGTGATGGCCTCCTCTCTCTCTCCACGATTTTTCCTCATCTCTCCCCTCAAAAGTTTCATGCTACATTTTAATTTGGGCTCCCAAGGGTCACACCCACTTTGGCCAAACTTTGTCCACCTCTTCAAATCTTGACCGGTTTCTTGGCCATTTCCCCGTCCGGACTCGGAATCGAGCTCTGAAAAATCCTGGGCGTCCGGCTTAGCATCCCGCATTGGCCACTAGCTCTTGTCAACCCGCACGACTGTTTAAAAAATTATGAAAAATCAACAAGTGTCGCTCGGGCGCCTTTAAAGCACTTTGGCGCTTAAAATCGTCCTAGATCGAGCCGCCGCCTTTGACATTGAATATTTTTCCCTTGATATTCATAATTTTTAGCTATTTTTAAGCACTTCCCGTCACCTAAATTCCGCTCTCACATACTAACTGAGCCAGGAACTAGAGTAGATAAGGATAGCTGTCATCTAGCTATTATTCATGGGCGGTGTACCAACCGCATCTGCAACTGACAAGTCGGTGACATAAATGCACAACGGTCACCTTGGCGTATCATGAGTGGAGCTTGATATCTCAACACTCCCCCTCGAGCTCAATCCCAATTCCTGCACACTAAGCAGGTCTCTGAACTTGCGCAGCTTCTCTGTGCCCAATGCCTTCGTGAATATGTCAGCTACCTGATCCTCTGTGCTGACATAAACTAGATCAATAAGACCTAGTAAAACTCTCTCTCGCACATAGTGATAATGCACCTCAATGTGCTTTGTTCTAGCATGATAGGCTGGATTATTTGCCAAGTGTATACTACTCATGTTGTCACAATAAATGACAACTGGCCCATTTGTAGACTGATGCATATCATAAAGTAGCTTATGCAACCAAGCTACCTCACATGCAGCCATTGCTGCACCCCTGTACTCAGCCTCTATGCTTGACAAGGCAACTGTAGGTTGTTTCTTGCTGCTCCAAGTGACTGCAACACTCCCGAAAGAGAACACATATCCATTGGTAGATCGTCTATTAGAAATACTACCAGCCCAATCAGCATCAGTGTATCCATGAAACTGTATCTGAACCCCAGTCTCATAAAATAGTCCATACTGCAATGTGGACTTCACATACCTGAGTATGTGTCTAGCCACATCCAAATGTGGTTTCCTTAGAGGCTGCATAAACTGACTTACCAATCCAACAACATAGCTCAAATCTGGCCTGGTAATAGTCATATAAATCAAACTTTCTACTATGCGTCTGTACATAGTAGGGTCTTCTAGAAGCTCACCTGCATCTGCGCTTAGCTTCACATTCTGCTCCAAAGAAACTGAAATAGGCTTACAGCCTGTCATCCCATATTTGGATAGCATGTCCAATCCATACTGCCTCTGCAAGAGCCGTATCCCACTTGGTGATCTAATCACCTCAATGCCCAAGAAATAACGCAGCTCTTCCAAATCCTTCATCTCAAACTTCTGCTTCAATAGCATTTTCACATGAAGGATATCTTCATCACTATCACCTGTGATAATCAAATCATCAACATAAATGACAAGCAGCATAATACCTTTCTCTGTTTTTCTCACATAAAGTGAGAAATCTACCTTGGAAATCTGAAAGCCAATAGTGACAAGATACTGTCCTATCTTGTTAGACCATGCTCTAGGTGCTTGCTTCAAGCCATACAAGGCTTTCTTCAACCTGCAAACAAACTCAGGATGAACAACATGCACATAACCTGGTAGCTGCTCCATATAGACCTCTTCTTGCAAATCACCATGCAAGAAGGCATTCTTTACATCCATCTGATGTAAAGACCATTCCTTTGATGCAGCCATAACAATGACTGCTCTTGGTTGCCATCCTTGCAGCCCGACTGAATGTTTCTTCATAATCAATGCCATATGTTTGTGCATACCCCTTGACTACTAATCTTGCCTTGTATCTGTTCACTGAACCATCTGCATTATGCTTCACTTTATAAACCCACTTACAGCCAATTGCATTCTTACCTTTAGGCAAAGGTACCAATTCCCATGTAGCATTTGCTTCCAAGGCATCCATTTCTTCATCCATGACTTTCTCCCATTTTTCTTTTCCCATGGCTTGCTCAAAAGAATGGATTCTGGCTCCTGTATCACTTTGACCATATAGGCATAGTGAATGGCTGTAAATCCATCATATTTCAGCCTATCCATAGGATATCTAGCTCTGGTAGACCTGCGCAAAGTAGGTTCACTCCCAGGTGCTCTCAAAACATCCCTGGTCTTCCTTAATCTAGGTGTAACAATAGAATGAATACCCAACTCATCATCAATGCTCTGTTCTGAGCCACTGGATTCACCATCCACATAAGAGTGACCTGCATTTACATCAAACATGGGCTGATCTACCTTGTCTTTTCCTTTTCGTGATACCTGCATACCACTATCTGCATTGCTTTGAGAAGATTCTCCTGATCTCAATCTGCCTGTCCATGGCGAAGAATGTGAACCACTGCTAGAGGACGCTCCAGGTCCACTAATATCTTGTGACTGCTGCTATGAATTCTGTGCAGCATTACCATTTTGGCATCTACATTATCAATCACATTTACTGGTTTATACCAGCTACTCATCTAATCAAAAACAACATCTCTGCTCATTGTAAACTTATGAGTAGAAGGATTATAGCATCTATACCCTTTTTGCTGCAGAGAGTAATTAATAAAGATGCACTTCTCAGCTTTTGGATCCAACTTGGATCTCAACTCATCTAGCACATGAACATAGGCAATGCAACAAAAAATTTTCAAATGAGAAATATTTGGTTTCCTACCAGTATACCTCTCCTTTGGAGTCATGCCATGTATTGCTGTAGTGGGAGTCCTGTTTATTATGTAGACTGCTGTAGCAATTGCTTCAGCCCAGTAAAAATCTGGCAAGTCTTTTTCATTGAGCATGGCACGAGATACCTCTCCAATATGCATGTTTTTTCTTTCTGCAATTCCATTTTGTTGTGGGATATGACTGCATGAATATTGCTGCTTTATGCCATGCTCCTGTAGGAACCTTGAAAACTCATTTGAGAGGTACTCTCCCCCTCCATTTGACCTTAGGCATTTTATTTGCAGGCCTGTTTCTTTTTCAACCATAGCTTTAAGAGTTTTGAAATGCCCAAAAACTTCACTTTTCTTTTTCATAAAATACACCCAAACTTTTCTGTTATAGTCATCAATAAAAGTGACAAAATAATGACAGCCTCCAAGAGATGCAGCTTTAGTAGTCCACACATCAGAGTGGATTAATTCCAATGGCTTCTTACTCTCTTGAACATGTCTAGGAAATGGTTTCCTTGCCCGTTTTCCAAACTGACAGGCTTCACATACCTTATGCATTTCTGCAACCTTGAATTTAGGCAATCCTACAACAATATTTTGGGCTTGCATTGATTTAAGTCGCTGTACATTAACATGACCAATGCGTTTATGCCAGATATCAATATCTACAACTACACCGGTCCCATGTGCAAACATTGCTGCACTCAATTCAAGCATGTCTGCATCCAATGTAAACATTCTGCCCTTGTTCTTTCTTTTGCTATCAAGCGACCTTTATTTTTTATATCCTCAACAAAGCATCCATGAGAATTAAATCTGACCTGCAAGCCCTGCTCAACCATTTGACCAATAGAAACTAGGTTCTTGGTGATATTCGAAACATGAAATACATTCGACATGTATTTCTTTTTCCGATCCTGCATAGACAAAGAAATTTTTTCAATCTGCACAATAGGATGTGCAGTATCATCACCAGTCTCCACAAATCCTGGTTTTTCCATTTTCTTTGCATCCTGCATCCATTCTGCATGACCTGTCATGTGGTTTGATGCACATGAGTCAACATACCACACATCGTTGCTTTCTTCTGCACTTGTCACAGAATTGGTAATGTGCTACACCATAAACAAATGCTCATTTCTGTCATCACCCTGTCTACTAGAAGATGCATAATTCCCTTGTTGCAATTTTCCATTCATGATATCATTCTGCTTTTTATAGCAGTCTTTAGCCATATGACCCATTTTACCACAGTAGTAGCATTCAACATTGCTGTTTGCATTTTGGCCTCTTTGCCATCCACCATGACCTCTTTGGCTCCCCCTGCCTCTAGAGTTACCACGTCCTCCTACATAGGACTGGTTTTCTTGAGTTCGCTGCATATTCTGATTTCTACCACGGCCTCCAGATTGGCCTCCTCTACCTCTGCCTCTACCTCTTCCAGCATTTGAGTAGAAGACAGCTTCTTTTGAAGTTCCTCCTGAAGAAGATGCACCACCATTTCTCTGCTCCTCAGAAATTAGAAGAGCAATCAACTCCTCAAAATCAGGAAATCTTTCACGGACGAAAATGGATGTTTCGAACTGTGCATAATTCTTTTCTAGACCATTCAAGGTCACAGAAACTAAATCATCATCTTCCACTGGCGACCCAATGGAAGCAAGTGCATTTGCAATCTTCTTCACCTTCATGTGGTAGTCATTGATGCTCATACTTTCTCTTTGCACATTGTGCAACTCTTGCTTGAGCTACATTTTCCTGGCTTGCGTATTTGTGCTATACATTTTTGACGAAGTATCCCATGCCTCCTTTGGCGTATTTGCATCTTGAATATGCACAATCATAGAGTCTGAAATGCTGATAGACAGCTAGTACATAACTTTCCTGGCTCTCTCATGCCTTGCTTTGAATGCTTGCATTTGATGTTGATTGGGAACATTAGGAAGAACTGGTTCTTCTTCATTTCCTCCAACGAATTCCCAATATCCTTTTCCCATAAGGAAATTTGTCATTCTAAACTTCCATGCTTGGAAGTTGTTCTTGTCAAGCTTTTCAGTGACAATCTGTGAAAGAGAATCAGACACCATTACAGAACACTGCAAAAAATTCTGTCACTGCAAAGAACACAGCTTCAGCCTCACAAGGGCAAATATGCAAAACTGACAAAAGTGGTATTTGACCACACAGTCACTTCCTAGTGACGATTTTGCATCAACAGGCAACAAGGATGATTCCGTAACTCCCAATGTCTCTGCGCACAGGCATATGATGCAATTTCTAGAGTAACTTTTCACTCACCTGTAAAACAGTGGTCGCACAGCATAAAATAGGGCCTTTTCCTGGGTGCGTGCAGAAAACTTCCGCCTCCAAAATAGGCCCTGAAATGGCCTCAAATAAAAAAAATAGAGCAACTAAGGGCTAAAGGCCTTTCCCGCAGCATATATTTCCCTCTTGCTACATCGCGAAGGATGTCTCAATCTGAGACAATGCACTCTTGCACTTTCCGGCTGTGCTACCTATAGAGACTCGCTCCCAAACCAAAAAAATGAAAGCAACACTAGTCGTCTTACCAGAATACCGCAAACTTGGTTTGCTTTCTTGAGCTCCTTACCACGAACAAGGCTCTGATACCATGTCAAGATTGTGGGAGAGAAGGAAGGAGTCTCACTTGTAGCTTTCTTGCTTGCACAATGGGGGAATACACACAAAGGTGGAGGCTGAAAACAGTTTTCCTCTTCTTAGTTGTGTAAGCCAAAAGAACTCTAGTACATAGAAATAGAAGAACCCTATATATGGGTCTCAAACCAAACTCAACTAACTAAGGTAGCATACTAACTGAGCCACGAACTAGAGTAGATAAGGATAGCTGTCATCTAGCTATTATTCATGGGCAGTGTACCAACCGCATCTGTAACTGACAAGTCGGTGACATAAATGCACAACGGTCACCCTGGCGTATCACGAGTGGAGCTCAATATCTCAACACATGCATGCCCTGCATGTCAGTTTGGGAAGCAGGCATGGGTTCCTTTCATGAGACATGTAAAAAACAGCACTAGGCCTTTATAGTTGGTGCACTCTGATGTCTGGGGTCTTTCACATAATGCTTCTTTTGGAGGTGCATGGTATTATGTATCATTTATTGATGATTTTAACAGATACACTTGGCTTGATATTTTGAAGCACAAAGATGATGTGTTTGATGAATTCAAAGACTTCAAGAAGCATGCAGAAAATGAGGTGGGCTTCTACATATCTTGTTTGAGATCAGATGGAGGAGGTGAATGTGTCTCTAATTACTTTGACAAGTATCTTGCTAAATATGGGATCAGAAGACAACTCACATGTAGCTATACACCGCAGCAAAATGGTGTTGCAGAGAGGAAAAATAGGGTTTTGATGGAATCAGCTAGAGCTATGTTAAATGAGAAATGTCTGCCAAATGGTTATTGGGCTGAAGCAGTGATGACTGTTATCTATGTGTTGAATCGAACCCCTATAGCAGGGATTCATAATGTCACTCCATATGAGAGGCTGTATGGTCATAAACCTGATATTTCGCACTTGAAGGTATTTGGCAGCATTGCATATGTGCATATTCTAGATGAGAGGAGGAAGAAACTGGACCCTAAGGCAGTGAAGAGTGTGTTTGTGGGATATGCACATGAACGGAAAGCTTATAAGTGTTATGTACCTTCTACACATGAGACACTCATAAGTAGAGATGTGGTATTTGATGAGTTAGCATCCTGGTATGGGAATCCTGTTGCAGTGTCTACTGATGGCTCACTCAGTATGAGTCGTGCTGAAAATACTCGTGTAGAGAGTACTTCCATGAGTGGTCAAACAGGTGATGTATCATCTACAGTGAGTCCTTGGACAGGACGATTGCGTAGTCACACTACTGCATCCATTGACACGGATATGTCAGTGAGGGGGAGAACAGATAAGGGAAAAGAAAAGGTTTTTGAAGATGTAACAGGTCCACTCACTACAGGTTATGAGTCATCTAGCAGGACAGCTTAGGCAGTGAATTGGGGATTCCATCTGTTATGACGCCAGGTGCTAGGCAGAGTCGTTATGTGCCGCCTCATGAGAGGCAAGCTCACAGTGAGCCACAGCTCAGGAGATCAGAGAGGGTCAGACGACCTGTTGATAGATACACTTTCACTGGATATTCAGCCCGTCATTATGCTTATATTATGAAAGTAACAGGTTTTAGAGAACCAAGTAAGTTTGATGAGGTAGCTGCAGATGAGGATTGGCGTGCTGCTATGGATAAGGAATATTCAGCTTTGGCTGAAAATGGCACATGGGATTTGGTACAGTTGCCTGAGGGAAAAACACCTATTGGCTGCAAGTGGGTGTATAAGGTAAAATGTAAATCACATGGATCATTGGAAAGATACAAGGCCAAGCTGGTTGTAAAAGGGTATGCGCAACAGTATGGTCTTGATTATGAGGAGACTTTCAGCCCTATAGCAAAGATGGCTACAGTTAGAACTGTGATCGCTTTGGCAGCAGCTAGAGGCTAGAAACTATGGCAGATGGACGTAAAGAATGCCTTTCTGAATGGAGAGTTACAGGAAGAAGTTTACATGGAACAGCCTGAAGGCTATGTGCATCCAGAATTTCCAGCACATGTATGCCGGCTGAAAAAGGCATTATATGTGCTGAAACATGCACCCAGAGCATGGAATGCTCGCATCAGCAGTTATTTGCAGCAACATGGTTTTCGATTGGGTGATGCTGATCATAGTTTGTTTGTTAAGAAGACAGATCGTGGCTATGTATTCCTAGTTGTCTATGTTGATGACTTGATCATTACAGGAGATGATGAAAGCGGGATTGCTGAAGTAAATACATGTTTATAGGGTGAGTTTAAGGTCAAGGACCTAGGAGAGCTGAAATATTTTTTGGGGATTGAGGTTGTCTCTACACCTCAAGGCATATGGATGCTACAAAAGCAGTATGCTCAAGACATGTTACAGAAATATGGTATGGCTGATTGCAAGCCTATGGATACGCCTTTAGAGCAGAATGTCAAGCTGCAGATTGATGTTGGGATAGAGATTGAGAATGTTACCGTGTACAAACAGATGGTAGGCAGCTTGATCTATCTCACGATCACTAGACCTGACTTGAGTTATGCTGTGGGGCTAATCAGTCAGTTCATGCAGAAGCCTTGCAAACCACACTTGGATGTAGTCAGGAGAATTTTGAGATATGTAAAGAGTACCACAGATCATGGGCTGTTTTATGCATATGGGAAACCCCTTGACTTGATGGGGTATATTGATGCTGACTGGGTTGGTTGCACTTATGACAGGAGGTCAACCAGCAGCTATGCATTTGGATTGGGTAGCAGTATGATCAGTTGGCAGAGTAAGAAACAGCCTACAGTTGCACTGTCCAGTACGGAAGTAGAGTATCGTGGTGCGGCCTTAGCGGCCTGTGAAGCTATGTGATTACAAAAGTTGCTGAATGACTTGGGAGTACACTTGGATAGCAAAGTAAGGTTGTACTGTGACAATTTAAGCAGTGTCATGTTAGCAAGCAATCCTGTTTATCATGCAAGATCGAAACACATTGAGGTTCACTACCATTTCATTAGGGAAATGGTTTTAGCAGATCAGATTGACTTGGAGCATGTGAAGACTGAAGACTAGGTAGCAGACATATTTACCAAATCACTTGGTAAAGATAAGTTCATTCACTTTAGACAACTACTTGGAGTGATGCAAATGATTTGAGTTTTGTTTTGAGCTTGAGGGGGAGTGTTAGAAGTCAAGCTCACTTCAGTTCGTCTTTATGAGTGACCAACATCTGTGATAGCTAGTGTGTGTGTACAACTATCTCCATGTGACTACATTGAATAAGTCGGGTGTGTGTTAGTCAGTGACCTGACTAGAGTTAGTCAGATAGATCTACACCTAGTCTAGTTTACTTTTACATTGTATTGTGTGCTTCTTAGTTAGTTCTTGAATAATGAAGAAAACACAATGAGAGCCTGAAGGCTCATGGATATGAAGTATTCCATGTCTCTCTCTCCCATCTTTGAACATTAGATGGAAGAGTTGTTAACTCAAATGACATTGACTCTTTTAGGACTTTTTCTTTCCCTTTGTATGACTCTCCTTTCTCTACCAAGGTTTGTGATATTGCTGAGAGATTGATTGGCCCTTCTTACATAAGACCTCCTCAAGTGAAGCCTTAATTGCCCTCTCATGTTCCTCTTGGCTTTGTTTTATTTTGGCTTCTAGTTTTTTCCACTCTTTTTTTTAAATCTCTTTTTTACAACCTGATGATCATTTGTTGCTCTTTTGTTTCTCCTTTATCCAACTCTTCTAACAAAGATAATGAGCTAAGATCAATCTCTTCCCTTTGTTTCTTCTTTTGTTTTTCTAGCTCATTAATCGGGTTTGGAATTTGAGCTTTCTGCCTCTACCCCTTCTCCTTTTCCTAGGTGCTATGTTCTCTTGTATTCTCCTTTGGTGGTTGCTATTGGCGGGCTACAAACTTGATGGCATAATATCTAGCAATGGCATACCCATATTGATTGCGATGACTGATATCAGTGCACTGCCATAGTTGTTATGTACCTCTGTGTGATTTAGCTTCAAATTGGGATATTTCATGAGAAATTTATGAGCCTTGGTTAAGGACTCAATTACACATTCAAACTAGAGGGCATTTAAGTCTTGATTGACAATATTCCCTATTATGATATCTTAATTACTTTGAAGCTCTAGCTAGGATGGTGGCAGCCTTATTATAAGTAAAAAGATGATGGAACACTTGTGCTTTGACTCAAAGCTCTTCATCTACGATGGCTTTCAACAACACTTCATTGTTATATGACTGTGTTGTCCTACCTTTATGTAACCTTTGGTGTTTTCTATGTCCTATTGTATTTGCTCGCTTTAGCTTTTATACCAAGAGTTTCTTCTATCAATTGTGGATTGAGCTCAAAATTTAGTGCCCTCTCAATAAACATGTCACCTTGTTTAACATCATGGAGAAATTGCTGTATTTGGTGTCTTTGGATGGTAATATCTGAGGAGAGCTAAGTATGCCATAAAGTGAAAATTAGTATTAGCCCAAACATATTCAACTAGGCCACACTTGGCTATCAACTCCCTTGTGGTTCAATGAATCCTTCCTGATTGGTAAGATGAAACCATATTAGTCCTACTCCCCACATGCTTACTTATGGATCAAAATCTAGATTTTTTAATGGAAGTAAGACCAGTTTGTCTTCAATGAGGGGATCTTTGATTAGTACTAGGTAAGGAATAGGTAGGATAGGATGGATGAGGGTTTGTTGCCATATCCAAGAAAGGATTAATGCTCATTAGAATTATCTAAAAAGGAAACATATTGTACAATTTACTTATCTTGATTACTTTTTTTACCACCAAAATTGATTTTAGGTTGATTAGGGTCTCCTTGATGATTAGTTCCCTCATTAGGAGGAGTTGGACATAGGAGAATAGCTTGAAGCTCTACCCCTACAGAAAGAAGATAAAGCTTTCGAGCTTATGGACTTATGTTTAGCGTGTGAGAAATTTTCTAAGTTTTTTCCAATGGTCTTAGTTCTAGTCAAATGGTATCTGTTCTATTAATATGTACATCAAGAATGGTTTTATTTGTTTACAATCAGAGCTTTGTCCAAAGTCATAAAAATCAGGTAAGCTTGATGCATGCATCCAAGTCAGCCTATTGAACCATAAAGGATGTGTGAGATCATTGAGCAATGAGGGTCCATTAAAGTGACTAGTAATGTGAAGCTCTTCTTCAATTAAGATCCAACAATGGGTGATGGAGAAACTTCTTTGAGTGCATTGAGTTTGCAGGCATCAAGGATGGATCATAAAGATGAATTATAATAGGTTTGGTCATTGAGCAAATTGACTATACAATGTTGCTCTACCAAGGTGAAAAGGGGATTGCCTTTAGTGCCCTTTTGAGGTCATGTTAGTATCAAGTCCGTGCAAAGTGATTGGAGGAGATACACTATCATTTAAGTTCTTCAACCTTGGAGGGGTCCTAAAGTCTAGCAGTGGGTATATAGATGGGAAGAATGTGTAATTTTTGCAGTTGACATTTGGGTAGTTCAAAAGAGAGTTGCTCTTGGATAGGAATGCTCTTAGAGAATATGCGCTTATGTTATTTTCACATTGGATGCTACTATAATGCGAGCATGGTTATACAAGCATCAACTAGACCTAGATCTATCAAAGCAAAAAGCTTTGCAAAAGTACAAAATAGTCTTTGTAGATGTAAGTAAGCACATAAGGAACAATATCACAAGTTTGATGCTTTCATGCATTGACAATCATATTCCCACAATGATATGAATCTATGTCTTTGCACGAAAAAGACCTTGATGGTAGCCTTATTATTTTGGCACTATATGTTGATAACATGTTGATTATTGGGAGTGCTCATGATGAACTAGATGCTTTAAAGACTCAGCTCAATAAGAGCTCTAAGACAAATGATATGGGGAATGCTTCTCACATACTTGGTATGGACATTACACATAATTGCTCTAAGGAACTCCTCTACTTGCCATAGAAGGAGTACATTCACAAAGTACTTGAGTGATTCCATATGTAGGGTGGTAAGTTGATTGGCATCCCTTTACCTTCTCATGTGAAGGTGAGTCACGTAGATTTTCCTTAGTCAGATGATAAGAGGGTTGAGATGGCCAAGTTCATGTATGGATCTTTGGGCAGCTTGATGAATGCCATGATAGCCATTAGACCTGACATAGTATTTATAGTGGGAGTTATAACTTGTTATATGGTGACACCTAGTAGGCAACATTGGGATGCTGTGAAGGGTATCATGTGATACCTTAAGAGCATTACAAAATTTTCCCTTTGCTACGACAGTTAGGACACTAGAGTAATAGGTTACACATACTTATATTATGCATGACATACATGCCATAGAAAGTTTACCTCTAGTATATGAGTCACCTTTGCTTGAGGTATTGTTTCTTGGATATTTAGGGTGCAAAAATGCACTATCTTATCTACTATTGAGGCTGAGTACATTGTAGCCACTAAGATGTGCAAGGAGGACTTATGGTTAGGCCACTTGGATGCAGACCTTGGTATCACAAAACATTACATTCGGACTCTATGAGTGCCATCCGGTTGTCCTATAATCTAGTATTTCATACAAAGACCAAGCATATTAAGGTCCATTACCACATTATTAGAGAGGTGGTTGAGGACAAGAAGATAGGATTTTTCAAGATTCGTACAGATAAGAATCATGTTGATCTACTCAATAAAAGTTTCCAAGTGGAATACTATGCCTTTCTTAGTAAGATAATAGGTGTAGGATGAGATGATGTCTATTCCTCATCTCATTATACTTATATGTACACATTGTACTTAGTCACCTTTTTTCTTGTTCCCTCCTCACTTAGGCACATTCATTAGCTTTAATTGGGAGGTTGTTGGGGGTTAAAGGCCGCATGTGGCTGCCTATATTTATCTATCTGTTTGGAAGATTTTGAGGTAAATGATACATATCCCCTTCTACCCTCGGTGGATATGGACAATTTGTGCTTATGTGACCTATTTCTCGATAGAAATAACAAACCAACGGTCTTCTGAAATATCCTCTTCCATTTCCTCCCCTTCCTCCTCTCATATTTTCTTGATTAGTCAATCCCATCAATCCCCCATTACCTCTTCCTAAAGGCCTGCCTCTCAAAGATCCTAACCTCATATTTTGCATTTCCCCACAGAATTGATCCTCAATCTCTGGAGCTAATTGAGCATTATGTCTCACTAATATCTGATAATTTTGCCCATCCCCTTTGCCAAATTTGGTCTCTATTCTTGATGTTTGGTGTTCTAAATGGTTATCTCACTTTTATTTTCTCAAAATTTCTCTCTTTTTCAATTGCAATCATCACTACTTCCTCAAAGGTGCTTGGTTCCTTAATTTCTAATTTAGTCCTCACCTCTCCCTGTACTTTTTCCACAAAGTGTTTTACTATTAACATTTCGGGTGGTCTCTCTCATATGCTTAGAGATGTGTTCCAACGATCTCAAAGTCGGGTGTATTCTAAGGCAAAAATTTATATTGTCTGGTCTTCTTTCTTTTTTGGAAAAGTTCTATCTTTCACCAAAGGTCTTGGGAAGTCTTAGTCTCTTTAAATCTATCAAGGAATGCTTGTTTAGTAGCTTCACAATCTAAAGGAATAGGAGCATTTCTCAATCTCAAACTTTTCTCATAATCCTCAAAGCAATTTCTACCTTCATCCAACAACTGAATCTTTAGAATTTGAAGTTTCAAGGTCGAGTCAGTAATTCATCGGATTATGCATCCAAGCTCAAGTTTTTCAAGTAATTGTTGAGGATCCTCTCCTTTTATACCATGAAATTCCAAGAAGGAACTGGCCATTTAAAAAAAAAAACAAGATCTCAAGCAAAAAATTCTCAAGTAACAAATAAAGTCAAATTGGCACTCCTTAATGGGGGCACCAAAAAAAGATGTTTCATGAGTAGTGATTGAGATAAACCCAAGTCATAATCCAAAAACATGCGAGCAAAAGGAGTGCTAGTAAATTGAATAACTTTGTTCAAGAATGGAACTCAACAAAAATAATTTTTCAAACACAGGAAACCAACAACACTTATGCCTCATGTAGTCCGTAGAACACTAAATACACACGACAACAATAGACACCCAATTAATAAAAATCATACCTCAATTTGTTAATAATTTTGCAAATCCACAAAACTTGTTACTCCCTCAATGCTCGAAACCATGAATAGACCAAGCTTTACCAAAAAATATTTTGTCTTTGCAATTCGATTTTATTCTTGTGTCTCCCTCCTCTTCTCACTCACTATAGCAAAAATTCTTTGGTAAGAGAAGGGCCTCTAGCTCTAACCCTTCAAGGGTTTATATAGTTTCATACTCTCTTAAACACAAACATGCTTTTGAAATAAAAGCTTCAAGCTTTTACATTTGTGTTTAAAGGCTTTAAATATTTTTAAATATTTTTTCTTTTTTAAACAAATTATGTTTTTTTAAGAAAACAAGCTGCCATACAACATTGCTTAGCCACAATTGTAGGTATATATCCCCTAAAGCTAATTGGCCAAAAAACCTTCTCAGCTTTACCTTTGCCATTTAATCTACACCATCTCGTCTTATGAATTTCCTCATTGCTATAGGCCTATGCTTCTCCTCCTTTGCCTCTAATAACTCCAATTCCATCATCCCTGCTTTCTCCCGATCCATATTCTTATTCTTCTTCTTCTTCTTCTTCTTCTTAGTAGTATTTGTTGGCCACAGGATGGCACATGGGCCCGGCCTCGCACTCTTGATGCAAAAGCGAATCTTCTAGAGCTTGTGAGCCTTGCACATGCCGAAATATTCTTTACAGAGTTGTAACTCAAAAACCTTCCATTATCATCTCTTGAAAGAGTAGCCAACATAAATTTCCTTCTCCGATATTTTACATTGAAATCAGAGAAGTAGACGATCCCATAAGAACTTATCTCTACATCGTGCTGGTAGCTTCTATGAGTTGCTCGATTCTTTGATAAATCTCAATGTCATGCTTCGTCAAAATTGAAATAGGTTGTCCTGATTTTCCATTAGCATAGGCAATTCGTCCAACTTTATGGATGTAGTCCTTTGAATTCATGGACATATCATAATTGATAACAACACCAAGAGAAGGAATATCTAGTCCCTTGTTTACCACATCTTTACATATTAAAATGTTGTGATCTCTAGTCTTGAACTTGTTTAGTACATCAAATCTTTTAGGCTAGCTTATCTTTGTCTCTAGCTCTCTCGCTTGAAGCCGCCCAAGTTAGCAATAATCTCTCTCTCTCTTTTTCTCTCCCTCGTGTTCTCTAGGTATTTGTGCAAACCAGATCTCACGGTAGATGCTTGCACCCCTTTCCCCCTTGGGATGAACCTTGTACCACATGCCTCTCACATGGAGGTGCCTCTAGGTATGCTGGCAATCTCATCTGCATCTGGAGCGTCTGCAGGGAATCTGCATACCACTATGCCGCAAGTTGGATGTGTCCCATCACCCTTCATCCACCAAACTCATCCGACCACCTTCCTACACGAGACATGGATGACTGGCTCCTTGCAAAGGTTGTATTGTCAAATCATGGGGAACCCCCTCTTTAATGGTCTCTTAGTGTAGTATCTGAATAATGGAGGTCATAACATGTGGGATCGTGGAGAAGCCAAAAACCATGGTGGTGAAGATTCGGCCTTGGGTGGTGGTGCAGCACCCCAGGGAGGAATTGGGGAACTTCTAGGAGCCAACAGAGGGTGTAACATGAATTCACTGGAGTGCCCTCATGAGCTTGGAGGTGCTACTGACAAGACAAATAATGTTCTACAATAGACTCACACTATTCATTTCAATAAACCAGTAGTTGGTGAAGGCATCAATGGAGGATAGGAAGACTTTGGACTTCCCCTAGAGAGTAATCAGGGAGAGCAAGTCATCAAGGTAACCCATCTTCAAGAATCCCAGGTAATAGGGTTGTTCTCTTAGTCCCTGGTATGGAATTGAAGAAATTTGATTGCACCTATCAGTCAAGAGCACTGATTGGTCTTTGTCATGGTGCTCGCCCACTGATTGACTTTCTAAGAAAGTGGGTTAGAAATAATTGGGAATCAATTGGGTGCAAACCTATTAGCATGCAATACCTATTGAACAACTATTTCTTTTTTTTATTTGAGTCTAAACAAGTGACCTTAACTTTGTTGAGCTATGGCCAATGGATGCTGCGTAACTCACCTCTGTCTTTACTAAAATAGACCCTAGAATTTGACTTGATAGGACCAAAACTGACATGTGTTCCTGTTTGGGTAGAATTCCCAAAATTTCCAATGAATCTCTATTCATTTTTGAAAATTTTGGTTGCCCCCATAGGAAGATTACTTGCTCAAAGGCCATATACGAATATAAACGCGAGACGACATCCTCAGTTGCTCATTGAAGTAGATATCATAGTGACAAATTGATAGAGTCATTGATAATCTCAGATACAGATGGGTTATTTATTAAGGACCAACTGGTTATCTATAAGAATTTGCCTAATGCCTACTTTAAGTGCCTCAAAACGGATCATTTTATTAGGAATTGTCTTGAATGGAACACACATGAGACTATTGATAATAAGTAAGAGGATACTCCCCTAAAACTGATAAAAACCAAGATGATGACTTTCAATAGATTAATAGGAAGGGGAACAACAAAAGTAAGGGTTAGACAAGCTAGAAAACTAATGTTAATTACAAATGTAAAAATAACAATAGATATGCTGCACTATCAATGAATTCAAATAATGAAAATAATGGGACTTCCAAGCTAGGTGAAACCAACTATACTAAACACTAGAACAATGCAAATTCAGATAATGATAAGGTCATCATTGAGGAAACTCAACCAGAACAACAGAATGAGGGGGTTACTCCAATAGACAATTCAAATCTGAGTGTACAAAATGAAGATGTGGACTTTACTGAAGTTGAGGAGGAGGAACTACCTGGTGGGGATTACATCCCTAACAATTCGCCCCCCTCGGAAAGGCCAAAAAAGGGGTGAAAACAACACACAACAAACCAAAAAAAGATTTTCCAAGGTAAGTCAAAGCACTAATAAGCCCTTTGGACAGGGTAAGGACTCTCAAAAAAAGGTAAGGCAAAAAAAAACTAATCATTAATGAATAAGTTTACTATTCAATCTTATAACTGGAAAGGGATCATTGACCCAAAAAGGGCAATCACTATCAAGAAATCGCTCATTGACCATGAAGCTATTCTTCCTGAGGTTATTTGCCTACAAGAAGTCAAAGCTACTGAAGATACTTTGACTAAGAATAAGAATCTTATATCCAAGGATTTTGTATGGTTCACCACTAAGCATAATCAGAGAAAGGGAGCTGCATGTATAGGCATTTCTAGTAGGGTCAAAGAGCAGCTAAGCAATATCTTTGTTGACAATGGTAATAATTGGATAGTTTCCCACTTTAAAAGTTTTGATGATTTTGTAGTTGTCTCCATCTATGCCCCTAACTCTTCTTTAGAAAGAGGAAAAGTTTGAGATTCCTTGTAGGTTATAAAGTGTCCCATCATACTGGCTGGAGGATTTTACATGGTGGAGTCCTTGAAGGATAGGTTCTTGGAAAAGGGACATTGCATGGCAGGTATTGAGAAGGAAAAGTGGATGGCAACCAAGGCCTTTCATGGATTGGTGGACATAAGTGATAGTCTGAGTTTCACTTGGTATAATAATTAGGTGGATTAGAATACTCAAAAGTTGCAAAGTCTCCATGAGGAAGCTTATCCTAGAAGATCACAAGATGAAGTTGTTGCCACGTTTCTAGATCTCAAGAAGAAAATTGTGAATTGCAAGAGGATTTGAATTTGATACAATTTGATACATGCTGTAATCCAACACTGGTTGCATAAGGCAGCTTCCTTGTATTGAAGCTCCTCTTTACTAGTAGCTATAAAATCCACACTCCTTTCTAATATATTTTAACACTTTGTTTAAAAAAAAGAGTATCTGCTTTGAAATGTGTCCTAGCAAAAAATATCATTTTGAAGATAAACTCCGTACTCAACCACACATGATTTGAAAAGAAGTGCAAAGTTGAAATCCATGCCATGTAATCACATAGTCAATGCATTACTACACAAAGAGATGAATGCATTGAAGAATTAGTGCCTAGCTTATCTACAAGTGCTCTCGTGAGTCATGCGAAATGCATACAAAGTTCCTTGATTAATTTATGAACCTTAACCTCACCTCTCGTCACTCAAGAAGAAATGTTTCTCTCAACTGAAGGTGTCCTTCATGACTCTCAAACTCACCCAACCACCTTTCCCACACATCTAGTGGTTTCTAATTTGATGATGAAAATCCCAACTCTCATGTGTGTAAAGAACAATGTGCACAGTGAAGGCGGTGCGAGTGCATCTAATTTTTATTGTATACAATTGTAGCAGGCATCATGCCATGCTAGTGCTCAATGATGGTGCAATAAGTGCATCAATCCAACCCATGGCATAAAAGTAATTGAAAAACTCAGGAGATAACCCCCAAGTACAATGCAATCGACAAGTGTAATGTGAAGTGCTCATGAGTACATAATCCCTGTGATGTGCAAAGATATCAACAAGAGAATATACCTATATCAAGATATCTACTATCTACAATCAAAATCTCGCTCCAATCTATCCAAAAAACACCAATCTCAACCAAGGATATCAAGTTTTCAAGCTCAAAAAATCCAAAATAATGACAAAAAATAATAGTCTGATCAAACACAAAAAATATAGCTTCAAAACAACAAAACAAACAATCATGCAAACAACTAAACACAAAAAAATCCTACCTACTTGATGTTTTACTAGGGGCCCATTGATTACACAAAAATGCTTGACAACGTGTGTAGTGGATGGTGTGCATGTGAACATGGGTGCCAGAGCACGTGTCATTGTGCATGGATGTCGATTCAGAGATAGCTAAAAAATTTAATGAACCTCACTTATTCCAACAACCTTAATCAATAAGCCAAGAATAAAAAATTGATATGCTAGCCAAATCATGGATGTACTGTACAATAGACAAAATAAAAGAGGAGATACAATGAGCACACTAGTGTACATGTGTAGGAATGTGCATGTACATATGTGTGTAGTGGATGGTGTACATGTGAGCATGTGTGCTAGTGTATGTGTCATTGTGCATGGATATGGATTCATAGACATCCAATAAATTTAATGCACCTGACTTATTCCAACAACCTTAATCAATAAGGTAGGAATTTAAAATTGATATGCTAGTCAATCATGGATGCACTTGAGCTACTTGTCTCCCATTAAATCGTATCTATCCAACACCCTTGCAAATAGGGTGGGTGTCAAAGAAGCCATGGTATTAGAGGTAGCCTTCCCCCCACACATACGCTCTCTCTTCAATGCACAATCGAACTCCTTGCCAAGCAAATGCAACCAATCGGATTGAATGTTTTGCTCAAATTTGAGTAAATCCGTACCTCATATCCAATGGCCAATTAAAATTCTTCATTTGGGTCTAGTTGTGGTGGCTCCGCTTCCTTATGCTATTAGCTTCCTCTCTTTGTGGTTGTTCTTCCTCTCTCTTAGCTATTTCTCCACTTGTTGAGCAATGTTGTAAGTATGGTGGATGTGGCACAGAAGATGCCATAGAGAAAGAAGGAAAAGAAGAGAGTAGAAGATGTAACTGAGAAGATGCTGGGGGAAGTAGGGGAGATGGAGATATGATAGATGATGATATTGATGGTGAGGAAGATGTTGTAGACAATTGAGATGTTGATGAAGATAATATTTATGCTTCTACTTCTCTCATAGAAGATGATGATATTGAAGGCAAGGTATAAATGCTGTTGCAATTCTCCAAGTCTTGTAGAGGATATTGAACCTGATGATGATGAAAATGAAAATGATGATAGTTCTTGGGTTTTGCTATTGATGGGAGGATCACGATGATTTTGATGAACAAGATAACAATGAAACCTCAGGGCTGATTGCATGGAAAGCAGGGTGGCCTTTTTTCAAGGTAGCATAGATAACAAGGTATGTTGCAAAGTTCTTTGATGATGCTAATGATGTTTATGATGATGATGTTGATTATTCTACTATTTCTATTGTTGCCAAAGATGATGATTATTACAATGATAAAGAAGATGAAGACTTTTGGATAGATTGTGTGGACAATAGGGTGCAATCTAGGAGTGTGGGCAACTTAGGTAGATAGTCGTGGGTAGCAAGCACACTTAATTCTTATTGTAACAAAGATCACGACGATGATGTGATGATAATCATGAAGATCTTGTTATTTTTGTTGTTGATGTAGATGATCATGAATCTAGAATAGCCAGCATGTCCAATATAGTAGGCCACAGGTAGTAGGATAGTCATAAGTGGCAACAAATATAGGGTATCTTCTAATTGAAGATGATGGCCATAATGTCTATGAAGAGGAACTTTCCCAAAAAGGAAGTGCATGCTTTTTTTCGCCTCTTCACTTTATTTTTTATTTTTATATTTTTCTCTCTCTTTAAGAAAGGGACACCTAGGAAATTAATCTAATAGAGCTATATATATATATATATATATATATATATATATATATATATATATATATATATATATATATATATCTGTCTCTCTGCCTCTCTCTCTCTCTCTCTCTCTCTCTCTCTCTCTCTCTCTCTCTCTCTCTCTCTCTCTCTCTCTCTCTCTCTCCCCATGCTTGACTCCCATGGCGGAAGCACCAAATACAATTGTAACTCTTCAAGAAATCAACATTTTTTTCATTTGATTATCTTAGCCAGTCCTTTCTTCAAGTATGTTAATATTTACCATAATGTGCTTACTAATTGTCTACCTCATTCATTATTTATTCAAATAGAATGAACAACAATTTTTTAATTAGGGGACCTAAGACTTCTTCTTGTCTATTTTCCGTGTTTTAGACTAAGCACGCAAGTATCCATCATATTCTATTGTTTTGACACACATAAGCAGCTTCATCATCAAAGAGTTGGAGTCCTGATGGGAATCAAAATAGTGTTTTGACACACAATGAGCTTAAGGAGAAGAAGAGAAGATGATAGTTTTTCATTCAACGTCCCTCACCCTCTTGCACTCTTGACTCACATGCTCTTGCTCATAAAGACACTCATCATGATAGGATGGGGAAGTGAAGATAGCATGCAAAGAGCTTCACACTCCATGTCCCTCACTTTCTCACAAGCTCTCACTCTCTCTCCCTCACTCTCACTCTTTAGGCAATAGGCTATAATAAATCAAGAAAGCAAAGTTTGCATGTACATGAATAGTTTTTTCCATTAGTTTTCATCCTAGGGATTAGGTTTTTCCCTGCCCCTTGAGTATCCTACCACTTTTTTGTGGCCTTTTAACCAATCATGGCTCCTATTCCATGCTACTAGACCTTAGTCTTAATCAAAATTTTGACTAAAAAAAACTATAGTTTCATTTTTTCATTTGACTCTTACAATTTGCATGGGTAGGAGCTCAACTCTCAACATAATAATGAAAAAAATTCTACAATATTCTTTAAAAAATTTGTAGGTCTATTTCTTTTGCAACTAAAACCCATCATCCTTTTCAACTCTTTTATAAAATTTAAGCCCAATACCTCATGCTAGAATCCACTAGATGGGCTCCTGCATGATCCTCATGCTCTTATGAGAAGACACGCTTTTACAATTGATGAACTTAGTTCATAGGAAACCAATGTGTTTATGAGAATGCAACTTGTAATCATGATGTGCATATCGAAGATGCAATGTTCACAAAGGGAAGATGTACGTGTTGGAAGATTGAGTGCCTAGCCTACACTACGATGTCAGTGCACATGCAAAATGCAAATACAATTCATTAATTAGGTGCATTTCCTTACATTCAAGACCTCTCCTATCTGATTAGAAATGTATTTCCAATCCACCCCCAGCTGGACAAACCACTCTAGGTAAAATTGTGTGTCATTTGAAACCCTAACTGATGCTGATGTAGTCCTCCATGGACCTCAATTCACTAACCCATCTTCCTCTCAATCCTCGAGTTTCTATCGAGTGTCAAAAATTTCCCCAAAATTGATGTGCCAAGATGTGTGCATGATGATGGTGCAATTACTCATGCTTGTGCATCTAGATTGTTGAGTTTAGCCTTAGCAAGCCTCACGCCGTACAATGCACAATGATGGTACAATCTTGTGTGTTAACCCATTGGAAAGGAAGTTATATAGATTCAATCCAATCTCAAACACATGGTTAAAATCTTTATGAAAATTTAATCAAAATCAAACTATAAACTCCTATCTTGCCAAGAAATCAAGTTTTTATTAGATTAGAAAAACTCAAACTTAACATCAAGACATACAAACAAGGTTCCAAAAGTAACCTACCCTATGTGGACTTAGGGGTTTTGTGATTTATAAAATCTTGTCACTTGCTACAAGGTGTAAGGACCCCTTGAAGCTAGAAGAACTCAAACGACAATGTACCTCCTCCATTTGCTTTGCATGCAGTGTTATTAACAATGCCTTGAAACTAAAGGTAGCTGCCTTTTTATCTTGGTTGAGCAGGGTCCTCTAATCAAATTGCTAAGTGATGACTTCAAATATTGTGAATTGTTAAGATCTATCAGTGAGTCCTACAAACTTGACACACCAAAAGAGCTGCTATATCATCCATTACCGAGAAGAGGAGCTTCACATTGCTTGTCATTTTAATGGACCCTCATTGCTTAGCGACATTTACATCCTACTTATACATCCTTGTGATTCAACCAATAGACTTGGATACCCTCACTGAGATCACATATAATTTAGATTTTTATGATTGATGGATCCTTAAAACTCCAACTATACATAAATAAAACCATTATTGATGCAAATGTTAATAAGACAATGACCTTTTAACTTGAAAACTTGAAAAATTTGCAAATATTATACTTGAGTCCACAAGCAAAAGCTTATATTCTTTTTTATAGCAAGGGAGAAATTTAAGTTATTTTCATGTGTCCAAATCCTCCTTATAAGGAATTCACTATCCATGAGACCTTGGCCTAGCCACTTATCCACAATCACTTTTTGTGGTGCAAAGGTTAATCAGGCAAAGAATGGTAAGTAAATTATATTTTTTTTCTTTCTTCAATGAACAATTCTAATGTTTGTTATTCATTTTTGTAGAGTATCTTAGCAAGCCCCCATTCCTCCAATGTCACTCATTCCTTGCCCAATTGATCAGAGTCCCCCTTAATGAGGATAGACTAGTATTCATCACATAGCAAATGATGGATTTTGATCTATAGGTAATCATGTGGGGAGTGCCACTGCTATGATTCCAACTAACCTAGAAGGCATGGTTAGACCACAATAGGGCTACTAGCTAAATGTGGCTTGGTGAGACTGACTACCTATAAGTCACATAAACCAATGTCCATTTCATGACATTTTTAGCTCTCATTAGAAACTACCACCTAGACATTAGATCTAATAAATTCTCCTATGTATTCAAAGAGGATGGCCACTTTGTGGAGAGGATAGTGAATTTTGAACTTAGCCCAATGCTAATAGAAGAAAAACTTGGAATAATGTTTGGGATTGGTAAATACAACATAACATAGAAAACACCTTAGGCCACAAAGAAATGCAATGACACAATGATAAATAGTGAGGGGGTGCTGTTGAAGGCCATTACTAATGAAGAAGAAATCTAAGATGTATTTCACCACCTCTTCACTTACAACAAGGCCACCACCATCCTAGCATGGGTCCCAAAATGGCTATTGGAAGACATCATAACATGAAACATTGTCAATCAAGACTGAATGCCCTCTAGCAAGAGTGCATGGTAGAATCTTTAATAAAGGCCCATAAGGTTCTTCTGAAGGACCTAAATTTGAAGTTAAATTGGATAGATGCCTACAATAGCATTGTCAATTATGGCAGCGTACTGACTTATGTCATAGTAGTCAGTATGGTATTTCTTTACAAGGCATCTTGCCATCAATGAACATGTCTCAACAATAGTCACCAAAGGATCACATAGGAGAACATAGCACCTAGGAGAAAGAGAAGAGACGAAGAGACAAAATAAAAAAATCCAAATCCCATTGATGTAGGAGAAAAGAAAACAAATAAATTATGGGAAGAAGTTGAGTTAAGATCATCATCGTTAGGAGAGTCTAACGAGGGGGAGATAGAAAAGTAGCATGTGATCATTAGAGCGACCAAAAAGAGATGAAGTAAGAGTGGAAGAAACTAGAGGCACAAATGAAGTAGAGTCAAGAAGAACATAAAAGAGAAATTAGGGCTTCCATTGAGGAAGGAGGTAGTATGTAAGAAAGATGACTCCATCACCCAGCAAGTGGCATAGATTCTAGTAGAAAAAGGAGATTCATTTAGGGGAAGGAAAAAGTAATAGAGGAGTGACAGTCATTTGAGTCAACAACCCTTTGTGAGCCAATGATTGGTTAGGAAGCATGAAGGCACAAATCATTGAGCTCACAAAGGCAAAAGAGACTATAACAATGAATCAAGAAAGCATGCTGTGTGTGAAGAAATCATCCAAGAGCACCCATGAGCCATCTATGGGAGGCTTGAGTGCAACAAGTAGAGTGGGAGTTTTGAAGTGGCTATATGAAGAGCTTAAGAGAGATAAAGCTAAAGCTGTATGAGAAATGCAAGATCTTCAAAAGTAATTGGATGAGACTTAGGAAGCATACATGAAGTTCTTGGTTGAGTCTAAAGGCCAAGTACAAGAACTCCAAATTTGATTAAAGAAAAGGATTTAGAGCTTCAAGAAAAATACTTTGAGCTTTGAGAGAAAGATGCAATACTTAGTCAAGGAGGAAGATGTGGAAAAGCTATGCAAGAAGTTGCTTGACATGAATCAGAAACTGATAGAGAGCTCCCTCCAAGTAGCCCAAGAATAAAATGCCAAAATAGGCTTGCATGAAAGACATATAATAGGGCATCTAAATGTGCATAAGGCTAGTGGAAAGCTACATATGCAGGATTGCAAGAAATGATTGCTACTATCTTGATTGAGGCAATTGGCCAAGTAGAAAATGAAATATAGACATTGTATGAAAACATTCTGATGCTATCCAATGACCTAGGCACAATGCTATATAGTGAGAGCTAGCATAAGGTACCATTGGAAGCCTATGAATTTGTCATGGCCAAGCAACAAGAGCTATTTAGGGAAGTAGCATTGTTGACCTTTCTTGCACCCCACAAATAGATGATTGTAAAGAGCTTAAGGCCTAGTTAGGATTGATATCAAGTACCTTGTATAGTATGAAGCAGAGAAAGAGAATCTAGAGGAAATTGTGCAAAAGTAATAGAAAAAGTAGGAATCTAGTGCTATTATTAGGAGCAAAAATGTTTAAAAAAATGGCACTTGTAAGAAAATGATTAAGTTGCTAATTAGTTGAGGTTTTAAAACAATGAACCCTCCAAATTTGGCAATTCAGATGTGATTAATGAGAGAATATATTGTTCATTTAAAGAGGTTAGAAATTAAATGCATGAAGATGTTAACTCATGTCAGCGGTCACTTTTCAACCATTATTCTTTCTTTTTCAATGGTTAAATATTCTACTATCACATTTCCCACCAAATTCATGCTTGCTTTTTTGTCTACATTCGTTTGAACTATCATTCTCTCCCCTTCTCTTTGTTTCTTAGTTCTTAAATAAGATTATACTAGGTTAAGGGTTTGTGCATCCCACATAAGCAAAGAAGAAGTAGATGATATCTCTTTGCAGGTTTGGAAGGCACTCACAAAAACAATATTGTGTACAAAGTTGGGAGGCACAAAATAGAGGTGTTGGTGGAGAGAAGAGAAGGCTGCAAAAGAGAGGGAGGAAGCAATTAGGGACATAGAGATATATACAAAGAGAAAAGGCTCTTGTGGAGGTGCATATGAAGAAGAAGTTTTGAGAGAGGTGTTTGTTGCATTTTCTCATTCTTCATCTACTTCAACTTGCATTTCCTCCCTCCTTCGTCCTTTGATTCTTCTATCTTTTTGGGAGAAAAGAGATCTCTAGTTTATTTGGTATATCAACTTAGAAAAGAGCAGTCACAATCATGCTATTTGGGCTTGTACTTTGCGAAGAAGGGACAAGCAAATAGAGATGCAAAAGGCCTCTCTTCTTCTCTCTCTTCATTATCTTGTTCTCTCCCTTGCTTTGCATGGATGCTTGGATGTTGCTAGTATGTCTGTGTATGGAAGGGATACAAAGGCCGCCATGGAGAGGGAGGAGGCCATGTTGCCAGTGGAGATGAGGGGAAGGTTGTGGATGATGAGGTAGAAGAAAGAAGGCAAAGAACCACATTGTTGTTGCTGTTTTTTTCTTCTTCTTTGTATTCTTTTTTTCTTAATAGGATACAACTCTCTGTCTCAACCAATGGATGCTTGATATCAAGAAGGCCTCACTCTATTTGTACTTCTCACCTTATCTTCACAATTCTGAAATAGAACAGATCTTCAGTCTAAATGCTGCATTGGTAGACCAAAGATAAGCCTTGGTCATCCAAGTCCTCTATCATCTCTTGATCCTGCGTGGCAAATTGCTTCATCTTTGCTCGCTCACTCACACTCCCTATTCATTTGGTTCATGATTAGATGCCTGCAAATGTCTACTATGAAGCTTGACAGAGAGTAGTCTTCTCTTGTTGCTTTTCTCCTACTTGAGAATCTCAAATTAAGCTTTTGTGGCTCCCATTTTTCTTCTCCTTATGCTTCTTTTTCTTCCTATTCTTTTCTCTTTGCATAATGACTAGTGACCACTTTCTCCTCCTCTTGGGTAGGGTGCAAACACCCTCTTTTTCCTCTTCTTCTTTCATCATCATTCGGCATTAAAAGATTGGCTTCTATCATAGACATCCAAAAAAGGTTGTATCTAGATTATAATGATTCTTCGTTCTTTTTCTTATTCTACTTCAATACATAGGGCCAGAAAGGGCACATTCCTTTCTTCTCCCTTCTTCTTTGAATCGATGACCTTTGGATTGCTATATTGATGTTATTGAGGAAATACTCAACCAAGGCGTGAGAATCCTACACATATTCTCATTGGAAATGAACATTCCTAGCATCAATATGGTCTTTAGAGCGCTCTCTACCATGAAGGTCTTCTTCCTTGTCACATGGTGTCCTTCTTCAAGAAGGTAGGGCATGGCTACATCATGCTCTTTTTCTATCTCTTAAATCTCCCCCTTGAAATCCTCTTTCTTTAAAATTTAAGGATTTTTCTCTCCTTGCTGCAATCTAGGTCACAAGATGTTATCGAGAAGGTTAGAAGCAAGCCTCCTCTACATCATCTATCTATTTCTCTTCATTGTCTTCTTCTTGGTCATTTCCAATAATCTTTGCCTTACTTGCTTAGGTGTTGCACAAAATAATCTGAGATATCACCTATAGGCTCCATGGCCTCCTAGTGTTTCCCAACCCAAATGGAGTCCTTCAAGTAAAAGGTCGATTCAAAACTTGAAACCAATTGCGATAATGGAGAGGACAACTTGGGAGATGGATCCAAGGCATCTTGTCTTCATGAAAAACTTTTGTCTCCTCATTCTCTTTCTTCGTGTGCTAATGTTACAGCTCACTCTAACACATGTATCTTCAGAAATTCCTTATTTATTGAGTTTTCAGTAAGCCTTATAGCCTCCAATTTCTGTAAGGACGTCAAAAACCTTGGATTATAGTGGTTGAGACTGGTTTCTTTTGCATCTATGCACCAAAATGAAAACAACCCTCCCACGACCAGAAATGAATAAAAAATTGAGAAAAAAATACACAACATCTATGTGTATGGCTTTGCCATTGATCTCAAAACCACAAAAACCACAATGAACAAGATCTTCATCTTCGTCATCTTCTGCTATAGCTTCAACCATTGAAAACAAGAAAAGTGGGAGAAAAGGAAAAAGAAAAGAGAAACTTTTGCACAAAAGAGAGAGGAGAGAGATTTTTGCACCACACAAAAGAAGAACATGTGTGTTGGAAGAAAGGGAGAGAAGAGGTACATAAGCAACCATGCACTCCACCCCACATTTTCCCCAAAAGAGACACAACCCTTTATATTTTTCATTATTTCTTTTATTTTTTTGATACATTTGCATTTGTAAGGCTTTAGCCTTTACATTTCACTTCTTTCTACAGTTTTTGAAGTGCATGCATGTACACTTTTATGTATACCATTTATTTATGATAGATGTTGATGTGGTCCCCTCATGTGATATATTTTTGGTGATTTTGCAATAATGTGAGTACTATTTTCTTTACAAAAATGAGAATTTGTTGAATGCGTGCATATTTTTATCCCTTGTTTTTATGCTTCTTTGGGTATCATCAACTAAATTGTAGAAAAAACAAGGGGATGAGATAGGAAATTATGATTATAATGCGAGTAAGATGGACTAGATGGATTGGATTAAGAAAAGGGCAATTCCCAACTGCATTTCTTGCTATTAAAAAAAACAAAGAAATAGTGGCCCAAAAGAGGAAAACTTGACTCTCTTGGTGTCTGGATAAGATTGGTGGCAGTTTAAGTCGATTTAGTAGAGTTTTAGGGCTATACATGCAAGGTATTGGCTTAATTAGAGCAAGGCAATGGTATATGGGGAGATTATGATAGCATAGGCTTGATGCTCAAACTTGTTTATGGCTATGGGGGCTTCCCCATCCTTATATAGATGCTTCCAACCCTTAGTTCTCTACAATAATTCAACCCTTATCTTTAGCTTGTGGACAATGTTTTCATCTCGGTGTTTTCTTTTTATACTCTAGTGTTTCCAGAGATTTTTAATGGTTGCATATTTGGATTAGTAAGCTATAGTTATGGATGGTTTAGATATCTAGACTTTAGTTTACTACTATACATTGATGTTCACTATTGTGGATAACATTATTTCTCAATGATTTTTACCTTGGATTAGTCCAAGCTCCCTCTTTTTGTTATGGATAGTAGTTAGTGCTACTTTTGATAAGTGATTTGAGTGTTTTGATATTTGTGATCAATCTAAAGTGGCAAGTGAGAGAGAAAAAGCAATTCAACTTGGTCCATGACATGGTGAGATAGCAACATGATTGTTTTTTACCCCTCCTCCCTTGTTTTTATGAGTTTTTCTTCAATTATATGATATATTTATATGTATATGTGTATGTACATACATACATACATACATACATACGTAATTTATTATTTTACTTAGTCTATTACTTATTTACTTCTCTCCTTAGTTGTATTTTTCCTTCCTCTGAGATTTTGAACTCATGGGCTTCTTTCTAGTGCTTGGAAACATGAATCTTTTATGCCTAAACAACTTATCTTATGGATATTTGATAGAAATCTTAAAGGGACTATGAATTTCCTATAAAATATGAAGTTTGACTATTGAAATAGTTCAAATAGATTAAACTAAGTCTAGCTACATGGAATATAACATTTTTGGATATGGGCCTATTACATGAAGCTAAATGCTTGTGGTTATAATAAAACTACTTGGACTACTTGATAAGTGGATAGTATTACTTAGTTGAGGGTTGAGATCTAAGGATGGAGTATAGACTAAGGTGGATACAAGTATATGGAATAGTGAGCTAAGGGAATAAAGAATATATTTAGAAATATCATATAGGTCTAACATATCTCTTACATTTCACAAACAAAGATGTAATGGTTAGTATGAAAGAGGTATTCTAAAATGTAGAGATAAAGTCCTCCAATAAAACATACATTTTTATACATTGGTGGTATAGTAGCTATCTTAAAGATGCATATAAGAGATAGTATATATATGTGTAAACACAATTGATATTATATATTGGTGGTATAGTAGCTACCTTAAAGATGCATAAAAGATATAGTATATATGGGTGTGAACACACTTGATATGAGTGGTAACTTGAGAATAATTGGTAGAGACTTGTAGAAAGGAGATGTTAGAACTTATCATTAGCTACAATCTTCACTTGGTGGAGATACTTATGTCATTATGCTTGGTTCACAGTCATTGAATTTCCCATGGTTAACTAACCATTAAAAGGCTCTTTCATTTAATGTGTCCCTCGATGGTCTCTAGTTATTGCTTATATACATTTATATACATTGAGCTATGATATTATGGAAGCTTCTCGCAATATCTTGATTATTATGCAATTAATAAGATAAAAAATGATGAATTTTGGTGTATCTATACATTGAAAGTCTTCATTCCATGAAAATGTGTATCTAACACTCTCACAAATGATCTATTGGACTCATTTCATTTGTTTCTCACATAAGATATCAACTCCTCTCAAACAACCTCTCATTTTAATGATGTAATTGATAACTGCAATGCCACTATAGACACCTCATTTAAAGGAAAAAGTCTTTAGTTAATGAGATAATTCCATTGAGATGTTATCTTTGATAATATAATTGAAATTCATGACACTTTTCACATAAAACATTTCTAACTAGTCGTGGCTCATTCCTTTCAAACTAAAGCTACCAAAGGTTGCAAATGTTGATCTATGCTTAATATTTGTACCCATAAAATAGCAATTCATGAACAAGTCCAAACTTTAGGTTGTCAAAAAGGTTCTTTTTTAGTCTTGAGAATGAATCCTTTATAAGAGGATACAATTGAAGTGATACATTAGACTATGCACCAAGTGGGGTAGAAAACACTTAGGCAACTACTTTTAATAAGAGAGATGTATTATTTGAGTTTTCATGTGACAATTATGTTACATCTTTTTATTTTGCTATTAGATAAACTATCAAATGGTTATTTTCTATAGTATTATGTTATTTATTAGCTCAATGCATTAAATCACCACATCTAATAGAAATAAAGTTTTTTCATTATTTATAAATGTGAAAAGAAATAAGTTGTTGACGTTTGTTACAAAGTACATGAGAGAATCAATTTGGACTAGTGCCACATTTATAGATTGTTCAAGATTTTGAGGATGGAGACCTTCAAGGTCACTTCAAGTGAGATGCATAAACTGACAACTATATGTGCCAAACCAAAAAGATTCTCTTATGCAAACTATTGGTTCAATAGTTCTCCTTGAGAAGAACTTTTATATTATAACTCACAAAATCCTCCTCAACCTAAGTCAATGATGCATATGTTGTAAATTTTCTCACCAAAATCACATATGGTTCTTACCAGCAGCAGTCTGCATTGGTCTCCCTTTGTCTCCTTTCATAAAATCTTGAGAAGGTGATCAACAATCAAAAGAGTTTATGCACAGAGGACCAATGCCACTTACTTGTCGATTGAGCTATAGAGATATGATCCTCCATGGACTTGAAACAAGATTAGGTCCTTAATTTTTAGTAGACCCAACTAGATTAGGACATCTAAGCCGCATCTTTACTTCATCCCCTAAGTCATCTATTTTGTAAGATTTTGTTTCAACTAAATCTAAGTTTTTTCTTCCATCTCTTCAAATTGTTTCATTAAAAAATGGTTAAAAGAGTCTCATGGTGTTGATACAAATTGATAGGGATAGATATACTAAGGATGAACCTCAAGTTAATAGAATAGAAAGTGAAAAATTTCAACTTGATCTTGGCACTTGAAAATAGAATATCTTCATTATACAATGTTGTAATATTAACTTTTTAGCAAGCACTAATGGATAAGACAAGGATAATATATTATAATCAGAAGAAAGGAAGTACTTTGATTTATGGAGACAGAAACATTAATTCAAACAATCTTGCTACTGCTGGTAAACCTCTACATTTTTTAACATTTATTATTCGATTTTTTCTATTAAAATATTAAAAATATTAACCTAGTAAGAGATAAAAGTATTAGTGATATTGTATATAATATCAACTTTAGGTCTAAGAGTATTTCATGTGTGCAGGGAATGCTTTGGAGAATATGAAGGATACAACTTTTTACTTGATATTAGCTCTTGGGAGTCTTTTTCTCAGTATACTCTCAGTTGTGATTCTTAATAGCACTATCGGGTTTTAATATCCTCAATTGTGATTCTTAATAGCACTATCAGATTTCAATATCTAAATGGTGGCTTGATGTTATGGAATGATACTACTCATGCTATTATATCCTTTGCAATCTCGTAAGATCTCTTCCCTTGATTTGTAGGAAGAAATAGAAAGGACTTGACTCTATCTCTTCCTCTTAGAACTCTGATTCTAATGCAGACTCATTTTATGGTTGAAAGCATTACTACACTATTGATGCCTTATCCTTGTATATCTTTCTTCAAATGTAACATATCTTACGTTTCACCAAAAAACTATTTATCAAAATAATCCTTGTGATTATAGATCTCATTTACTTTATAGTATTCATGATCTTATTCATTTTTTATAAATAGTTTAGAGAGTATTATATGATGTTATACAAAGTCATCTACATAAAATAACATGAATTTTTGACAAGTCAATAAAGTTAGATAAATAAATTATTAGTAGAGTCATTTGTATGACAATATAAACTTTTGATAAATCAATGGGATTGAATAAATAAGTCATTAGTATTCAAATTCTTACATGAAATCCATGATAATAGATATAATTATTCAATATCTCTTTAATATTTTTCTATAGCTCAAAAGGGTAGAATATATTATTTAGTAAAGATAAAATATATTTCATCAATATACTCTCTTTGAAATAAAAATAATTTAATAAATTGATAGAATGATTAGCAAAGAAATTATTGAAAATATATATTATCTAAAAACTATATAGCTATTCAATATCTCTTATATAGTTTTAAAGCTCCTAAAGATGATATAATTTATATAGCAAATATATACTAATTCAATATCTATTAAAAAATATAGTCTCTTTTGGATCCAAATTATGTAATGATAGATAGAAAAAATAGTAAAGGAATAGCCCAAAAATTTTCAAGCTTTATGATAATATGCGACTATGTGTTGATGATGTTATGATGTTTATTTTCACTAAGACCTTACACCCATCAATTTTTTTTTCATAAAAATATTAGAATTTGAAAAAAAGTAGAAAATTTTAAAGAAATTTGTAAGCTCATTTGCTATCTTAAAACTAATTTTAAGCAAAAAGGCTTAAAAATGACCAAAAATCACAAATAAATCACAAAAAAATAGACCATCACGAAATGGCACAAATAGGGAGGTTGGTGGGATGACCCTGACCCAACTCCCCCTATTTGCAACATTTCGTGATGGCCAATTTTTATGATTTATTATGTCTTTTTTATTATATCACCCAATCCCCCTATTCGCGCCATTTCATGATGGCCTATTTTTGTGATTTATTTGTGCTTTTTTGCCATTTTGGGGCATTGTTTGGCTTAAAATTTTTTGAAATAGCAAATGGACTCAAAAAATTCTTAAAATTTTCTAATTTTTTTTCAAAAACTAAATTTTTTATAGATTATTTTTTGGATAGGTGTAAGGTCTCACAAAAAAATAGGACATCACAAAACAACATGAATAGGGGGATTGTCCTTTGTGCGTGTTTGTTTGCTCCTTCTCGATAGAGAGCAAGGAGGAACCCTTCTTGTGGAGATTTCACTTTGCTACTCTCGTGCCATATCGGCTCCTCCATGATATGGAGTGAAAAGGATCGTGCCAATGTTACACTTTGCCATGCTCACGCCGTATTAGCTGCTCCATGATATGGCGCAAATAGGACCCTACGAAGATTTGGCTTTGCCGCTCTCGCGTTGTATCAACTTATTCTCTGGGCACCGTATCAACGGTACCTTTAGCAAATAGTTTTTGATTGCTCTTTCTATAATTTTCTATTAGTTTAGCTGATGGCAAGGACAAAGTAGATAGCAAATAAAGTTTTATAGAGAGTAAGGATAATGCATTTGATTAGCCAATGGATCAATCTAGACCCTCTTCTGCTCAAGGAAGTGAGCCTTCTAAGCCAAGGAGAAAGATAATATCTAGGTTTTACTATATGTAGATGTATTTTAGTGAGATAAGGAAGGCCCAAAGAGCTACACAACATGTCATTTCAAAGAAAATTTATATCAAAGTTGTCAAGGATATTTATAATAGATTATCAAGAGTGTCGACTAAAACCAACTGGCATACAAAAGAAATGGCAGCTTGTAGTGATTCTTTATCTTCAAGAGGTAGTTAAAGACTTTGTTATTGACTTTATGAATGATGCTTACCTTGTTGCTACTCATGCTCATAGGATCACCTTGATGAGCAAATATTTTAGTATGGTTAGCAGAATCAACAATGTATTGAGGCCCTTTCCCACTATTGATAAAAAAGCCTTTGAGATCCTTAATATTCTCTCAAAATTGTCCAAGAAAGTGAAATGGCCAAAGATCAAGGATATGCCGTATCTATACCCAACAAGGATTGTATCCTTCCAAGAAGAAAAAATGCAAGAGGTCATAAAAAACAAGGACAATGTTTGTAAGAGAAAAATTGTTATGCTTGGCCTTGTTAATTATAAGAGGATGGGTGAGGTATATGGAAAAATGGTTATCAATATTTCTTGCACTTCTGAGGAAGAGGACTATCTTAGCATATCTTTTGAGGACAAGTCCATGCTAGTTAAAAATGATATTCAATTGTCAGATTCTATAGTTTATTGTTGCATAAGGTAAGACATTTTGACTCTCAAAATTTTTAGTATATAGAATGATTGTGTAGTTGATTGCAAATAATACTCCTTTATTTTTGCTATTGGCTTTAGGATGCTGATTGCTTCTTTTAGCTAAGAAATCTTTAAAAAGTATATTTATTGTTGATCCACTGTTATTAGTGGAATTGTTTTTGAGATCTAGTTAAAACATAGCAATGTCTTTCAAAGATTTTGATTCCATCACAAACTATCATATTTTTTTTTCTTACATCGGATATACTCACAAGAGAAATTATCCTCATGAACTCTCTAAGTGGTATCAATGGCCAAGCAAAAATATACGTTGAATGGAATACTACTTGCTTTTTGGTTCATTATTTATTTTATTTGATTGTCTATTTTAGTTACATATTTTCATTTGCATTGCTAGTAGGCTCATGACTACCTTCTTGGATACCACATAATATGAAGATATTACTAATCCTGAAAAACCATATAACTTTCTTGAACAAGAAGTACCATTGCAAAGTGATACACATACTTGTGGATGGAGAATGATTTCAAATGTCTACAAGACAATAGATTCAAAGATACTCAAGATAGATGAGGTGAATGTAAGTCTCTTTCATATTATTTGTTTTTTGAGGGACAATTTTTCAATTTACCAACTTGTTATATTTTTTCTCGCAGTGCTGAGATTACCCTGACTCATATATGTGGTGGATAAGGGAGTGATATATTAAGTTGATTTTGGATAGGGAAATCACACTAGTTGATCTTAACTCCCCTCCACAAAAATCTTCAACTTAAAGTAAGAGCAAGGGCAATGGCAAGTCATCTGGAAAGACTAGTAAGGTGAACTCCAAAAAGAAAGAAATGCCAACTCTTTTTTCTATGAAGTTTCATCCATCTCCTCTTCAACCTGAAGAGAAGAGGTACTTGTCAAAGTCAAATTATTCGAGTAACCAAATAAAAAAGCCACTAACTAGAGATCTTTGTAGAAAGTGATGAAGATGTTACAATGCCAAAGAATGAGAAGGTGCCGGAGATAGAAGAAGATAAATAAACCCAAACAAAAACTTGGAGGAATTTTCTTTGTATATTTTCACTGCAATTTTGTAACTCTTGATTTAATGAAAATATTTTTATTCTATGTAAATATAATAATTATTTTCATATTTATGGCTGAAAACTTATAATTATGGGAGACAAACAACTCATATACAAGAGAGTGTTTAGCTCTTTTCCCAATAAATTTACAATTGACTTTGAACTTATATCCAAGGGATGTATTGTCTAGCAACTCTAAGGTATTCCTTACATATTTTAGACTCCAATTGGAAGTGACATTTACCTCCTTTTCTTCTTCATGTGCTATAACTTGCACCTTAAGTTTAAAAGGCATGCAATCTGTAATCTGTATTAGAATCCAAGGAAATCCAAATGCCTAGTTTAAGTTTATATATCCTATAATTGAAGCCCAAAACAAGAGTTTGCCATGTGATGTTGTAAGACAAAGACAAGGATTGGGGGCATACAATACACCTCATGGTATCGCCCTTATGGTCATACTCTCCAAATTTCCAAAGCCTTCCTTTAATGTTGTCCAATTCCTCTTTTGCAACATTTCTACTTAGCAAAGATACATTTATCATTTGTAAATATGATATTTTGAGGCATGCCATAAAGATATGCAAGGTATAAACTATGATAGGCATATTTTTCTTGAGATCCTTCGAGCTATCATGGACTTATATCCTAATATACTTTGAATTTAAAATTGTGCATCATTGCCTTATCAAGAATCTTCCAATTTAGAAATGAAAGACTTGGCAATGGCAAATCCTTAATATGTCCATATGTACATGATTTAGAGGGAACCGCATAACGTGCATAATATATAAAAACCCTTGCCTCATTAAAAGAACCCACAGTCAGATCAGCATAGATAATGTCTATGAACACCTTATGAATCGCATGGAAGGTTTAACTTAAGCTTTCCAAAGGTTGCCATTTGTCAAGAAATGACAAATGATGTATGCTCTAGGAAGAGATGTCCTAAATCCTATAAGCATAGTGGTGCAGAATGCTACCTACCCAGCTACTATAAATCATTGTACTTGACTATCACTTTCATATGGAATGCATACAATATCATGATGCTTTCTTCTTTCAGTTAGTGTCATTGCCATTGTCAGTCCATTACACAAGATTGTCTTTATGAGTCCAAACTTCCATCTTGGAACCTAATTCACTTGTGTAATAGTTGTCTACATTGTCTATGTCAACATGAATCTTGTCTTCATTTTCCATCCTCCATAGCTCCTGCCATGCTCTAGATCCATGCTTTTCACATGGTATCAGAGCCCAATTAAGCATGGCTTAGCTCCTCTCCATATCTGCTCAGCTCATTTTGAGTGCTAGACCCCATCTCCAACTTCATTTGCATTCCTACCTTCAATGAAGCTTCCACGGTAGCCATAGCCAACAGCACCTTGTCAGCGCTTTCATATCTCTCTTCACAGGCCAAATCTCTCTGAACTTCCCTTTGGAGAAGTGTTTCCTTGCTTCTAGAGCTCCTCCCTTGCACCTCAATCATTGACATTAGGCAACTATATCTTCAGCATTGCCTCTTTTCAGAGTCGCTGCCATAATTGTGTTTGTGGACATCATCACCTACCTAACTTGGAGGAGTTGGATCTCCATATACATGCCATATCTCTCCAAGATCTTTTCTGGGAAAACATTCCTAAACTCCCTACGCTCGTGTTTGGTACTTTACAGTGGGAAATTGGCCTCCCAGTTGCTCAGCATTGCGTATTTTCGGTCACGTTGTCAAAATTGCACCTGAACATGTTCCTACAACTATCGTTGTCAAGTTGTTGCGTGATTTATCCTGCAGCTATAGGGAAACTGGAGCTCCACATCCAAGCTTACTCCCCACCAAGTATCACTTCGAATCGTCGACTGTACGAGCTACAACATACAAAAGTTTAGTCACTTGTAAAAAACCCTAGAATAGGGCAGTCATAGCTACTCAATTTCAAGCTTATATTTCACTTTACTTTTTCACTCCTCTGAGCTCAACCAGGTCTCTGCCCACACTGACCTGCTGTACCACTCAAGTACCTAGCTTTGGAAGAAGATTTGGAAGACCATCAAGCAACACTCAACTCATCAAGCAGAAAGAAGATTCGAGCTCAAGAATAGACATAGTATCTCTTGATACTATAGAGTGTGTCTTCACACTATCTTGTACTTGTGTCTCTTGAACATTAAAATACAACTCTTTTGCTAGTTAATTGAAGCTTATCAACATGGCAGATCTTGAGCAAATAACAAAGTTCAATGGAGAAGGTTTCCATGCCTGGAAGGAAAAGACCATGTACCACCTCATGAGGAAAGACCTCTAGGATCTCTTTGAAGACGATGAAGGTGATGCAAAAGATAGGAAAGAAGATTTAGAAAGTGAGATCCTTGTAGTAGCTCCACCAAAAACCAAAGAATGGAAGAAGATGAATAGCAAGGCACTAGCCATCATTGCCTGGGGATTAAGTGATGATGTGCTACATCATATCTCTGGTATTAGAGATGCTAGAACTGCTTGGGAGGAACTTGATCAAATGTTTGGTACCCAAGCAAGGAATTCAAAGGTAAAATTACTCATGCAATTTTATAAACTGGATATAAAAGACAATGCTTCCATGGACATACACATTAACAAGTTCAAGAGCCTAAAAACCTAGCTTGCAACTCTTAAGAAGAATACCGATGAAGATGAAGCAATAGCCATACTGCTTGCAAGTGTAAATAAGGATCCATATGAGAATCTTGTGTCCACCTTGAGTAATGTTCCAAGTCTCTCCCTTAAAGATATTGAGTACTCTCTTCTTGATGAAGAGAACAAACAGAAGAACAAGAAGGTAAAAGATGGTGTCCCATCATCTAGGGAAAATCTCTTATACACCAAAGGAGTTGTTGGACCCAAAGGAAGAGGTTAAGGATTCAACATCAACAACAAAGATTTGATGACATGTCATTATCGTGGTAAGACTGGCCATATAGCCAGTGAATGTTTCCACCGTAAAAGAGCACAACAGATGCAAAATGGTAACCACCAGAATCAGTTCATGAATGAAAGAGAAGAAAAAGAAGAAGATGCTTCCGCTACCATCAACAACTCAGACAGATTGTTCTAAAGAATTTTCATTGTATCTTTCATATGTTTTTCCCATAGTGGATCACTATGTTTTCCTCAGTGGATTTGCTTTGTAAAAACCCCTGCCAAAGATATAAAGTTTCAAGCTTTAACTTGACTAGGCTACCTATGAGCTAGTTTCTCGGGCCATGTCACCATGTAGGGGGAGCAAAAGCCAGCAAGTGTAGGAAGTCATCATTTGAGGGGGGTGTTGAGAAATGACAAATGATGTATGCTCTAGGAAGAGATATCCTGAATCCCATAAGCACACTGGTGTAGAATGCTACCTACCTAGCTACTATTAAACATTGTACTTGACTATCACTTTCATATGGAATGCATACAATATCATGATGCTTTCTTCTTTCAGTTAGTGTCATTGTCATTGTCAGTCCATTACACAAGATTGTCTTTATGAGTCCAAGCTTCCATCTTGGAGACTAATTCACTTGTGTAACAGTTGTCTACATTGTCTATGTCAACATGAATCTTGTCTTCATCTTCCATCCTCCATAGCTCTTGCCATGCTCTAGATCTGCGTTTTTCACACAATTCAGTATTTGTTATGTCTACAGCTAAGAATTCATTATTAGTACTTAAATGAAAAAAACATCATATATGTTATCAACTCAAGACTTACAATGTGTTTGCTAGGAAACACATTTGTTTGGAGGGAATTGCATATCCTTGGCCATGTAAACATATTGCACTTTGATAAACCACCCTTTTTAGGCATAATTTTGAAAGCAACGATACGTCCCTACCAGTGATGTTTTATATTCTCTTGTTTTCTTCTTTTTACCTTATGAGATCCCTTGCAAGAGGGTAGCATGGTGACCCAATCGTTTATGCTAAAGATTATTAGCTCCCAATTTTCTTCAACTCTATGGTTATAGATGGTGCAGGAGTTTACTAAACGAGAAGGTCGCCTTCTAGGTGCCATACTTAGATTGAATTCGCAGAAAGAAGTTCATCGAGAAATGTGAAAGAACTAAAAAGGAATAGTAAGAAGACTAATGAAAATATACTGGATGCCAAAAAGTTCTTGACTTTCCAAAAAGTCATTATTAACTTCACAACATCTTTATTATGTCCTTTGTCAGATTTTATAAGTAAATAAGGACTTCGAGACTACCAAAACATGTTAGACTTTGGAGATTCTGGCTAAAAAGGAGGAGAGAATCACAAAGTGGACTCTACTATCTCCAAAAAAGAGGAGACAAGAATACCATATTCTTGCACACATGGCAAACTGTCTTTGCCCTTTTCTTAATCCCGTGATTAATAAAAGTGCATTTTTTGAAGCGTTTTGGCCCTAATGAGTAGTGTTTGATTTTAAAGTGAATGAGGAAACGGGTCTAGAGGATAGCTCCCTCCATGCACTATATGGCCACTCATACACATAACTGAAGACATCAACATGAAGTGGCTAGGTCTACTAGATATTATTATTTATTATATTAAAAAAAGAAAAGAAAAAAGAGAAAAAAAGAAAGGAAAAATAAAACAAAAGCACATTATACATTCATAGTATGTAGGGAAAGAGTGGTATCCTAGTAGGGAAAGAGTGGTATGAGGTCAAGTTTGAGATTATGGATGAGGAAGTGAGGTTGTGAGAGAGTGAGAAACTGGGTGTGGTGAAGATTTCTATATTTTCTTATTCTTATTCTTCTTCTCTATCTTTTTTGCTTGATAGTGGGTGTACTTGGTGATGGATGTGAAAGAGCTAAGGTGTTTTGCTTTTGGAGTGTATCACTTGGATCATGGAACCATCTTTGAGCTTTCAAGCTTCAGACTACAATGTAGGAAGATAAGTTGGTGAATTCACTACACCTTGATACTAGTCTTATATTCTTTAATTTCTTGTACATGAAGAAATAATGTATAGTTGGTTAGAGTTTGAGTGTTAAGAGGCTATGCAAGAGATAGTTGACCAAGGAGGTTGAAGCTTTTGAAATAATAGAAGTCTATCGAATGCCCAATTATATGCATTTTGTCTCCCCCCCCCCCCCCCCCTCGCCCCACACACACACTCTCTCTCTCTTCCCATCTAAAAGCATAAGGCATAAAATGTTTAACCATAAAGCCCACAGTCTTCCCTGGATCAAATAGACTTAGGAACATCTGTTGTAATATTGATGAAAACATGTACATAGAGATGCAAATCATGATACTCACAGAGTTGTGAATCATGAAATAATAAATGGAGAAAGAGACATGTGAAAAGATTTTGGTCAAATTGCTAGAAGAGGTGAAAAAAATGCATAAAGAGATTAATATAACCATTGAAAAGAATATACAAATGTCAGCATCACTAGATATAATGGGGTCTAAAATGCAAAAATCCATAGATGATTACAGGATAACAATCTTACAATTAAAAGAAGAGTTAAATGCACATGAGTGCAAAGGCTGATGTGATAGAAGGAGCAAAGAAAAAGATCATGATTATGATGGATTAGTGGCAAACCACTTTGCAAATGCTTGTAATATCTTGGTACCAATGTTGGCTCATATTTTGAATAGAGCAATTTGTGAGGGATTCCCAGCTAGTTGGTTAGACCATACAATCATGATGGATTAATGGTAAGGCACTTTGAAAATTCTTGTAATATCTTGGTACCAATGTTGACTCATATTTTTAATAGAGTGGTTTCTAAGGTATTTTCAACTAGTTGGTTAGACCATAGGATTGTATGGTTCTTTAAGAGCACGTATACCATGGTAGCTAGTAATTAAAGGATCATTATGATTGGCCACATGCTAGCTAAGATATATGGATCTATTATGGAGTAAGCTTTAACCAACAAGATTGGGATGCTATCATGTGATTGGGAGGTTAGCAAGAAAATGATATATTATTGTTTTGTGGATTCTTGTAAGGCATTCAATATGGTACCACATGCTAGGCTCATGAGGGGGACTATAGGATATTGTGTGCTTGAGGAGATACAATGGAGTATCTATGCTCTATTTGTGACAATGCTAGGCACTATCTAGGAGGGGTTGGAGCCATTTTATAGCAGGGTATTGGCGCTAATATAGCTCTATGTAGATGACAATGTACTAATATTTGACTCACCCAAGGGACTACAATAGAGACATTTGGATGCACTATCAATGTTTTGTAGGGATAGAGACGTTAGGGTAAACCTTGAGAAAACCAAGGTTATGGAACTCAACACCTCAGCTGCTTGGTTGATGAGATTGGAGTATTAGTTTACTTTTAATGAGAGCAAGTGGAGTTTGTTAGATAGTATGTATACTTGGGAGTCACTTTTAAAGGGCCATAATTTTCTTGGAGAGAGACATGATAGGTTCAACTAGCATGAGTCTTTGCAACATAGGTTCAACTAGCATGAGCGTTTGCAACATTAGATGCATTGGAGAGATAGTGTGCACGCATACAATTCCATGAACCAAGAGTCAAATTGTGGATCTTTAATATAGAGGTTATAGCCACACTCCTCTATGGGGTAGCCATTTAGGGAAAAGCCTCTATCATACAAGAAGACAACAATTGACAAATTATGATGGGCCAAAGAGGGAGTTTTATGATGAATGGGAGCATATGAAGCAACTGTTCATCATGATAATATCATGTATGATAGAAACGAAGAGCTTAAACCCTTATGAGATCATTAGAGTGGAGAGGTTGAAGCCTTGCTCCAGGCAGTGACTTTTAAATATAAATCATAGGAGCCACCTTAGGATAGATATCCATTGCTAGCATTGGCTTCATGTAGTCAATTGGTAACAAAGGGTGATAGACATTGTTTCTATGCCCAGATGTGTATGGATGAGCTTGCTTAGTATGCAAATTGACAAATTACCTCTCACTCTCTTGAGGATGACTTTATCACCTAACTAAAGTATATGGATACTCAATTGCCACATGGATTACATACAACTATTTATAAGATTCTATCTCAATATATTATCTAAGGACTGAGACATACAAATGGAAGGTATGAAGATAGAGGACTGCATGTGTAACATGAAGACATACAACTAGAGAGACTTAAGAGCATTATGTCTTTCAGTACTATATAGTATACCATGATATTCAAGGCAAATACCACTATTTTTTTTGAGAGGGTTTTGGCCCAAGTGATGCAATTTGAGGATCAAAGGTTTTTGGAATTCCTTTATTTGGAGTTTCAAAGGCATAGAGTTGCTACTCTAGGGGATAGAAGCTCCCCATATCAAGGTCCACCTAGGTAGAGGGTTGGTATGGATTTTTTCTCTACCATAGAGTCTAGCATGACCACCACTACCAAGACATATAGCCAACAGGGCTACACCTGAGAGGAGCTTCATTTTGAAGGGGGCATTTGATTGTATAGAGTACTATCACACGGTCAAGTGAGATATCCATGTCCAACACGCTTATAACAAATAGATTAGAGCTATCATTGGGCACCACACGGTCAAGTGAGATATCCATGTCCAACACGCTTATTACAAATAGATTAGAGCTATCATTGGGCACCATAGTAGGAGACAAATGCCCCCGAGGAAAAAAGATATTTAATTGAGAAAAGGAGCATTTCTATCTTTTGGCTCTCCTCTTTTTTAATAGTGTAATTTATATCTATCCTACATATGTTGCCTAACATCATAGACATATGCTTTACCTTTTGTAGATGAGAGAGACACTTCATTGTATATGTTGGTGTGATCTCATAGGCCACATTGGTCTTTTGGAGATGTTAATATACTCATTTGTTTTTTCTCTCTCTACACACACACACACACACACACACACACTTCATTGTATGTACTAGTGTGGTCTCATAGGCCACATTGGCCTTTTGGATATATGAGAGAAAATGAACACAATGTGAGACTCATAAAGATGATGTGTGCAGAATACCATAACCTTACAATATATATCTTTAAAAATTATAAGTCAATTCTATCTTTGAAAAAACAATGGGATCCAAAAATGCGCGCAAATAACCTTTGGACATTGCCCAACAAACTGAGCTCTACAGTCTCTAGATAAGCCCAGCAAAAGATTGTGGTCAAGGTTCGATCTAATGAGCTTCAAAATCACGTGAGGGCATTCTATCCTCTGTTGTGGGTTCTATGGTGCACATGTTCCCTTGTTCCTTGCAGATTGCATTGGTGAGTACTAAGCCATCGGCTGAGGAGGTAGGTGCTGGAATTCTCCGTCTGTTCAAGACACAACATACAAACTGCGGGGGAACAGATATATCAACCGAGAGATACGTTGGACCATACAGGCCGTGGTACATTGAACCACTAGCGTCGCTTAGCCATTGGACCGTACAGGTGGTGGTACATTGAACCATTATACTCGATTCACATTACAATAATGCTAAAGTTACAACAAAGTCTGGGAAAATGGCATTATGAAACCGACTCTCGTGCCAAGCATAAAAATTTGGCACTGCAATTAAGCGGTTCTTTTGAAAGTCCTGTGGAGACTGTATCCAGAAATGACAGGAAAAACCAGTTATGTACAGCCATCGGCATATACTCCCCTTCATTGGGTTGTGACGGAAGACAGGCTACATGGTCTGGAGAATCTTGAGTGTCTCATCCACGTGCTTTTCTGGCTGGAACTGATTGTTAAAGACCAGCTGAACCACCCCTTTCTTGTCAATGACATACGTCTGGCGCCCAGGCAGTGAGCCAAAGAAATCACCTGGAATGCCCCAGTCCTTGCGAAGCTTGTTCCCCTCATCACTCAGCAGTGTGTACGGCAACCTATACTTCTTGGCAAAATTCTGCGTATGCCAAACAGGGCAAAAAAGATAAGCACCTCAGATGTACGGCGTTACATGCAGACATGGCCTCCTTGAGAATCTCAATCTGATCCAAACACACCAAAGATTACACCTTCAATGAGATAATTCTTATGCGATACAGGTTGCCAATGGCCTGGGGTGACTGCCAATCCAAACAAACTAAACATTCGCAGCTTCTAAGCAAGGATTGTTTCCTAGTCCAAATGTTTTCGATTCATTGCAGTGTGCGGAGGCTTGCAACGGATCCGTATCCTGGGACTTAAAAGAATTCACTGCATAGATAGTCTCCTACCTTACTCAATTTGCTTTCCGGATCTCTATGACTCCCTGAGTGGTGTTATGATTCGACTGAGATTGTGAAACTTACGTAGACGGTTGTGCCATTTAACGGTGACGTTGCTTGCATGCAGCTGATCATTCACTCTGCTGTCAGAACCCAAATGCATCTAGATACACTTTCTCAATACTGCATCAGTTTTGTGCAAGTCCCTTCAACTACATATCGACTAGAGAAATAGAGCTCAAATGCAAAAGAGGAATCAGCCTGTGATGAAAATTCTTGACCTTGTGAGACTCGGGACTGTCACCGCTAACTCCAATCACCTCAGCTCCTGCTTTCTTGAACTTCTCATAAGAATCCCTGAATGCACAAGCCTGACGAAGAAGGGAAGAAACAAGCCAATATCGTGAGGACGAATGCAAAACATGGCGATCTTTTGAGATGCCGGACTCAAGGGGGGTGAGCCGCAGGAGCTTTACCTGTTTGGTGCAGCCGGGGGTCTCATCCGCAGGATAGAAGTAGAGGACCACGGGCTTGCCCTTGAATTTGGACAGAGAGACAGACCTGCCGTCCTGGTCTTTGAGGGTGAAGGGGGGCGCCACATCTCCTTTGGACACCTGAGAGGGCAGCACACACACGAAACTCTTCAGTATCCCGACATGCATTGCCCCTAAATTATGCAAAGCCAGCAGAGGGGCTATTAACTAGAATGTCAGGAAGAGTAGACCTTGCAGACAGTGAGATGATGCTGAAGAGGGCGCTGGGCAGGAAGGGGGCCGAGAGACAGAGAGGAGCAGAAGAGCTTGCCTCCAAGGACTTCCGAAAATACGAATTTGATGGATGGGGGGGTGGCCTTGGTGCAGGGGAAGGAAGAGAGGGGACAGGTGGTGGCTGGGCGATGAGACAGAGCCAGGGAGGAAGACGCTGCAGCCATGGCTTCTACGTCCAATGCAGCTTCTCTGTTTCTTCTCCGGCCCCTCCCTCCCTCGCGCAATTGGAGAGAGTAAAGCTACAACGTGTACTTGCCTTGCCTATCTCCAACCACAGCAGCACGCACCAGTCAGTGTTGGACTAGAGGAAAGGAGAGGGAGAGGGAGAGGGGCGGTGCAAGGCAGATAAGAGCACTCTCTCTACCACAACCTCACCTCACGAGTCACATTTCGCTAGTAAAAGTACTTAGCAAGGCCCGTCACACACCACGGTGCCCCCGCCACGATTTCTTTTGTAAAAGCTTATGGCGGTTGCTCGTAGCTCATAATCAAGTTTGTTAATGACTATTGTATGTATGTCATGTGCTGAATTGCAAGTTTGGCTTTGGAACATGTCTATCCTTTTTCATGGCGTACAATCTCCATTTGACACGATCAAAGGTTTTTTCAATATTTAATTGCGGAAAAACTAAAATTTGGCCCTTTTTAGCCAGGATGGCATTCAAGACGTTCTCCAAGAGGACCTGTCTTTGAGGAAGTCATATTGTAGTTTGCTTATGTATTTTTGAAGCACCAAAGGTAGCTCAGAAGCGATGGTTTTTGTGAAGATCTTGTATATCACACTCATGAGTGCTATGGGTCTCCAATGTGTAAGCTTGGTGCATGTCTTCTATTTAGGGCTTAAAGTCATTATCTCTTTGGACCAAGAAGATGGGATACTACCCACCTCCTCCCAATGATGGTTGATCATCCTTGTGATCAATAGGCCAAGCTGATCCCAATGGTACTTCATGAATTCCATTGTGATCCCATAGTGGCCATCCTCGTTAGTGATCACCTTACTGACTGGCTCCAAAATCTTATTAACGACCTCTTCATCTTTGTATAAGGAGCTAAATTCTATCAATGACCCATGATCTTGCATTCAGTTCAATGATGGATAGTCTTTCTTTGTTTCTTCTTGCTTTTAGACTCTTAATGACCTTTAAGGAGGAGCATTGTGGGTTTGGGACGAGTCTTCTGTTTTAAAGTGAACATAACTTCTCTAGTTCTTTAACATGCGCCACCTTCCTTATTAGTTGGATATGAGATATTATCTACTATAGATTTTCCTTGCTCAGGTCCAAGCTTGTTAACCCCTTCTTCTTCATAATGCTCTGTAGCATCTTGTTGGCCCAAGAGGTTTCTTGCTTTTCTTCATTGCATGGCCAATATCCTTGTAGAGACACACAATCTTGAAGAGTGAGAACAAAGAAAGCCCAAGGCTCTAGGGAAAACTTATAGATGGCTTTGGCCATTTTGGAAATGGCACTAGCTACCATGTATTGAAAGAACTTTTGTGTGTAGTGTGGATGATTGATAATACGCAATTTGTGCATGCCTGGGATTTGACAGGTATCAACCACCCATTGACTTAACATTATAGATAGGTGGTTTGAGATTGGACACTTGTGATCCACCTCTATTTTGGCTCACCTAATATTTTGGGCAGCTTAAGAAATGTTATGTAAAATGGCTATTCATGTGATGGGTATGCTTATGAATATTAAAAAGCTTCCAACTAGGACCAATTAATGACACGTTTATAAAGGCATCCTTGATGTCTAGGACCATGTTGAAATCCGCTCCAATGAGGCATTTTCTTGGAGGTAGCAACGCAAAGTATCTCCATCACTCAATTATCTGGTCTGGTTGTAGTCATAGATGTTAATGATGTTACAAGGGGCTTCTTCCTAGTTTCATCAACACTGAAAGCCCTAGTTGGCTACTTGTAGGTTTTGATGATTGTGAGATAGCCTGACTCATTCCCTTTCAGCCTTATTACAAAATCGGTAGAGTTGCCATGTAAAAACTCAAAGATGCTCCTTTTATGGAGTTTGTGTCTTTCTTTGAAAAAGTTACATCATAATTTCCTTTTTTGATTTGAGTCCAAACTAAGCTCCAATAATTCCCCATTAAGACCCTTTGCATTGAGGCTAACATATCAATTGGTCTCTAAGTAAGTTACTTGTCTTCTTTGGATGAGTTACTTTGCATATATGAATCCCCAACCAAGCCACCAATGGTACTTGCAACACCATTGCTTATTTGGCCCTTGACGTCCCCAAGCATTTCTTTATTGGTTCTCGCCATAAACCATTCTTGATTACTTGACTTGAAAATTTCTTTGCCTCCCAATCCCATTGCCATGCAAATCTTCACATTCACACATGGGTATTCACATCCACGTTGCTCCAAAGAAATTTTATTGAGCTGTGTGAAAGCATTTACCCTACTATGACTATACATTGGAATCTTGGCTTTGTTCTAGAAGTACTTGACAAGTAGACTTCCCTTTTCCTTGTTCTCCTTCTAGTTTGTATTTTGCTTGTTTGTAGTGTTATTTCGTTTTGATGACTTGACTTCCTACCAACCATCATTTTATCATTGTAGGTCTGGTGGTGACCTACTAAGAAGATTTTTATTACTTATTGCCATCTTGGCCCATGATGCATTTCTATGTTCCTGATCTTGCTTGTCCTCCCCTTCATTATTGCATGTGCATTCTTTATGATAGTGGTCCCAATTGGCCACGTGAGAAACATGTTCATGCGAACTTGCTCCAAGAGGGGTACAACTTGAGTTGGCCCATCATAGGGATGTCAATTTGAAAGGTGAGAAGGATCGAAGCTTGCACGCGAGAGCTATGGCGGGAGAGCAAGAGCAAGAAAGAGAGAGACAAGAAATGGGAACTCCAATGACCACAATGTGTGGCCGGGCCTTCCTTTATTCAAACTATCACTAACAGAATAAAGAATAAGTGGTTGTGACGGGCACCCACCACCTGTAGTGTGCAGTGGCAGGTACTGTCAGTGTAGTAATACACGGGCATCTAGGTGGAGGTGTCTTTACCCCCAACAACCTCCCACTTAAAGGCAAATCTGCTCCAGTGAGAGAGAAAAAAAAAAGATAGTACAACATGTACACATACACAACAGGATGAGAAAAAAGATGTCATCTCATCCAATGCCCATCAATCTCTTGAGAAAGGCAAACAGCTCGGTAGTGAAGATTTTCGTGAGCAAGTCTGCAGGATTCTGCTCAGTCGAAATCTTGACAAGGTCAACAGACTTGTCCTCAACGACCTCGCAAATGAAGTGATACCTCAGCTCAATATGTTTCGTCTTAGCATGGAAGACCAGATTCTTGGCCAACTGAATGGCACTCATAGAATCCGAATGCAGTGTAGGTATAACATTTGTCATACCAAGGTCTGCAATCAAATGGCCTAACCAGATAGCCTCCTTGCAAGCCTTTATGGCTGCAATATACTTGGCCTCTATAGTAGAAAGGGTTGTACACTTTTGCACCCTGGACATCCAAGAGATAGCCCCTCCAGCAGAAGTGAACACATAGCCATAAGTGGACTTCCTACTATTTGCATGTCCTACATAATCAGAGTCAGTGTACCCCATGACTCCTGTATCCTGGTTGCCATAACAAAGACGCATATTTGCTGTGCCTTTCAGGTACCTCATGATACCCTTCATGACATCCCAATGTTTCTTGCCAGGTGTAGCCATATAATGTGCCACAACCCCAACTGCAAATGCAATATCTGGATGGGTGGCTATCATGGCATACATAAGACTGCCCACGGCTGATGCATAGGGAATCTTGGCCATTTCGTCCCTCTGCTCATCTATTTGCGGACAATTGGGCTATGAAACCTTCACATGAGAAGGTAATGGACAGCCAATAGGCTTAACATCCTACATGCGGAAGCGCTCAAGGACTTTATGTACGTACTCCCTCTATGACAAATAGAGGAGTCCCTGAGATCTATCGCACATGATGCGCATACCAAGTATATGAGAGGCATGTCCCATATCTTTCATCTCAAAGCTCTTCTTGAGCTAAGCCTTAAGAGCATCGAGCTCCTCATGAGCCGTCCCTACTAAAAGCATGTCATCCACATAGAGTACGAAAATTAGTAAAGAACCGTCACAGGATTTCTTTGTGTACAAGCACGGATCCATAGCACTATGGCTATAGCCCTGTGACTGCATGAATGCATCAAACTTATGGTACCATTCCCTAAGTGCCTACTTTAAGCCATATAGACTCTTCTTTAGCTTGCACACTAGGTGTTCCCTACCAGGGTCTGCAAAGCCCTTAAGCTGCTCCATATAAATCTCATCATGCAAGTCCCCATGTAGAAAAGCTGTCTTGACATCCATCTGGTACAAGTCCAGGTCAAGCTGTGCAACCAAGGCCAAGACTAAGCATAGGGTGGTCATCTTGACCACAGGAGAAAAGACTTCATCAAAGTCAACACCATGCTCCTGCTTAAAACCCTTAGCAACCAATTGAGCCTTATATGCCAGCTTAGGGTGTCTAGGGATACTTTTTCAGCTTGTACACCCACTTGCATTGGTAAAGCCTTCTTACCTTGAGGCAAGGAAACCAAATCCCAAGTCTTATTCTTATGCAATGAGTCAAGCTCAGACTGCATAGCCCTCTCCCAAGAGTGATAATCACCCTTGCGCATAGTCTCATCATAAGTAAGAGGATCTCCTACATCTGTAAACAATACATAATCCATAGAGGGTGCAAAACAGTTAGGAGGTCGTCTATCTCTAGTAGAATGCCTCAATCCAGGCTCTGTTGCCTGACCAACGTCCTATCTAATATCAGCATGTCTTACATCTAGGCCATGAGCATCAGGTGATGCTTCGCGGTGTCTACCTGGCCGTGGAGCGGGTTGAACAGGAGCAGGTGGCTCCTCCTGAAAGATAACTCTGTGTACCTCAACCACCTTTTCAGATTGCATATGCATTTTATCCTCATGAAAGATGACATCATGGCTGCGGATCACTTTCTACACCTGCAGATCCCATAGTTGGTAACCCATCTCTCTTACATCTCCATAGCCAATGAAAATACATTTGACATTTTTAGGATCCGGCTTATTGTGTTTGTCCTTGGGCACATTGCAGAATGCCTCACAATCAAAGACATAAAAATGATCATAAGAGGGGGTTTTGCCTGCCCATACCTTCTCTGCAACTTGAAAGTCAATGCCACTGCGAGGTGACTTGTTAATGAGATGCACTGCAGTAGTAACTACCTCAGCCCAAAAGTGCTGCGGTAAGGCAGCCTGGCTAAGCATGCTACAGACCCTTTCCTGAATGGTCCTATTCATGCGTTCAGCCATATCATTCTAGAGTGGGATGTAAGGGGTGGTTAACTGATGCTTAATACTCCACTCATCACAAAACTGCTCAAAAGCACGTGATACATACTCACCCCCATTATCTAACCTTAGGCATTTGAGCCTTTTCCCTGACTGGTTCTCTGCCAATGCAAGCCAACGCTGAAATGTGTCTAAGACATCGAATTATATTCCAAAATAAACTCTGGCAAGCCAATAAATCTCCAAAATATGCTTCAGACAATCGAATGTCAAGCCCAAGTAAAACTCCAATAGCATCCAAGCTCCAACAATGTAACTGACATAGGTAGGTGACATGAGCATAAGTGCATGTCCAAAGCGATTAAGCATAGACCGATAAGTGCCAAGGTACATCCAAGATAAATATCCAAATGCTATGAAAAGCGGAGCTCAAGCTCAACCAATGATTAAGAAGCAATGTTGAACTATTTTCCAATCCCCGATGGTTAATACATCAATGTACATCTCCAAGATATGACCCGGATAGCATAGACATAAGCATACATGAGTAGAATAGCTTCATCCCCCAACTGTTTACAACATACATTCACTGCTCTAGACTGAGTATTTCAGGCCTCAAATTAGTACAAAAATGATGGCAATCCATTAACATAGCATCTCCATTAATGTAGACATCATCCGGGCATCAATATGCATTAAGTGATCAATCCCGGTAAGCATAGACTTCAAGAGATAAGTGTTGCCCTATTTTGGACAGATATGGGATTGTTCAAAACAAACAATGGCTGAGCTAAATCAGCTCCAAATGTGTCTCACATAAGAGGCATAACATCCACAATTGATCCAGTAGTAGACATCAGTAGAAGCATTACATAAGCCATATGCATACAAATACATGTTGTCTCAGACCTGAAATCTATTGTAGAATATTCTATCATCATAATTTGGCAAATCCAACATCACCATCACATCTGGAGCATGCAAAAACCCCAACTTAGACTCTTACCTTGCCTGAATCGGGTTCCGAATGCCCGAGATATGACAAAAAGAGTGATTTTTGAGCCATTTTTGCAAACATGCGCAAATAAAACGTGAGCATGCTGTTGTACTTGAGGGGCCAAATCAGGGTGGGTAAGGGATAAGCAAGAGCCCAATGAAGGTCTACAATAGATCTACACAAGCCTAGGACAAGTCCAAGCAAGAGGTGAAGACAACAAGCTTCAATGATGGAAGCTATGGCTGCCTCTTCATGAAACCTTGTTGTTCATGTCAAAGAATGGCTGAGAACTGAGTGAGAAGCAGGCTCTCATACCTCATATAGATGCCAGGGAAGGCCGAGAAGCACTCGCGAAGGACCTTCTCTGATGCCAGTTGAAAGGTGAGAAGGATCGAAGCTTGCAAGAGAGAACTATGGCGGGAGAGCAAGAGCAAGAAAGAGAGAGACAAGAAATGGGAACTCCAACGACCACAATATGTGGCCGGGCCTTCCTTTATTCAATCTGTCACTAAAAGAATAAGGAATAAGTGACTGTGACGGGCGCCTGCCACCTGCAGTGTACAGTGGCACGTGTATTGTCAGTGTAGTAATACACGGGCGGCTAGGTGGAGGTGCCTTTACCCCCAACAATCTCCACAACGTCTGGCTTCTTTTCTTCTGAATTTCATAGCAAGCATATCCTATTCTTGAATGGGCTAGCTAGTAGTGGCACATACAATGTTTTACCAACTCCTTTAGTGATCTTGGGCAAAAGTTTCCACACATAGGTGGGGAGATCCGGGGTCTTGATCCACACTAGACATTGTTTCTTCAGTGAATCCCTTTCAGTGTGCAAGAGTTGCCATGGTGTGATGTATACTAGGTCCAACTCCTAGAAGTATATGCCTTGAGAGAGGACCTTGTGCATATTTTCTTTGTTGTAGAACACCACCTTCTAAAACCTCATTCGCTTACTGTAGATATACTCCACTAGGTTTGTGCCTCCTAGGATGGTGTTGAACCACCTTGCCATGCTCGTGGCTTTTGGCGGTCATCTAGTGAAGCTTCGAATTCGTCGATGCCTTCTCATGACACCACCATGTACGTCACAATATGCTTCTCCATCCTCTTGAGTGTTGGCCTACAATGATTGTGGTAATCTGATTATTCATGAACTAACTATGCAGTTGTCTTAAGAGTTGTTGGTCTTCCTCAGGGTTACAAGCATACTCCTTCTGACTTCAAGCATTCAGCTTGTGAGAACATGATTGTGGCAGATGAAGTTTAGCACTATCACCTTCTTGTCTCCCTTAAATTACTTCAAACACTCTCTTTCATTACTTTCAATGCTTGTTCATGTCTTCTTCTCAATGTTGTGTTCCTTGGACTTCTTGTGAGCTACATATGAGTTATTGTGCTTCTCTCACTACAAGGGAATGGGGCAATAGTGACGGTGACTTGTGATGCAAAATAGCGGACTCGCTATTTGCGTTGCTATTTTAGCATCGCTATTTTTTTTAATTTTCTTTGTAATGAAATGAATTGAAAGGGAGAAAGGGAGGAAAGGAGGGAGAGAGAAGAAGGAAGGGAGATAAAGAGTGAAGGAGAGAGAAAGGAGGAAAGGTAACAAAGAGAGAAACAGGATATATGTTGAGAAATAGACAAATGATGTAACATCCAAGAAGAGCTATCCTAAATCCCATATGCATAGTGAGGAGAGTGGAACAACCCAAATTCTATAAAGCAGTGTACTTGACTATCACTTTCATATGGAATGAATACAATGTCATGACACTTTGTACTTTCAGTTAAGTATCTTGTCATTGTTGATCTTACACAAGATTGTGTTTATGAGTCCAAGCTTCCATCTTGGAACCTAATTCACTTGTGTAACAGTTTGTCTCTACTTGTCCATATCATTACAAGTTTGGTCTTTATCTTTCATATACCATAGCTTGTGTTATGCTCTAGATCCTCATCTTTTAACAATATAAAGGAAGGGAGAGAGGATAATGAGTAAGAGAAACAACGAGGGGGGAGAGAAACAAAGAGAGAGGCAACAAAGAAAGAGAAAGATAGAAAGAAAGAAAGGGAGGAGAGAAAGAGAGATGGAGAGAGAAGAAATAGGTAGAAAAGAAGGGTGAGGTAAAGAGAGGAAGGAGAGTGAAAAGAAAAGGGAGAGAGGGGGGAGAAAAAGAGATAGAAAGAGAGATAGAGAGAACAACAAATAGAGAATGAGAGAGAGGGAGAGAGAAATAGGGAAACAATGAGAAAATTAGAGAGAATAGAATGATAGAAAAATAAAGGGGGAGGGAGAAGATAGACACAAACAGAGATGGGGAGAGGGGGTCTATCAATGTCCTTATTTTATAAGTTTTTTATTTTCTATGTTTGATTTTGATGGTAATGAGATGCATTGAGTGAGAGTGGGGACGGAAAGAAATAAAGAAATAGAGAGAAGAAGGGAGGAGAAGGAAGAGAGAGAGAAAGTGACCCCTCTTCGCCCTCCACCCTCTACAACATCGACCGCTCTACCTATATACTCTCCTTGTCCACACTGGGGACATTGCTTTCATCATACACTCGTGTACTCCGAGGTATTGATAGCACAACATATCACCATTGAGTTAGTTAGGGATTTGGATAGAAGATTACTTCAATATCACATATAAGAGTGAATCAATATTTGTGATTGTTTCCTATCGTGGAAAAATCTTTAAAAAAGGACCATACACTTGTTCATAATGACTTGGCAGGACAAATGTGTCACACGAATCTGTCCATCTTTTCTTGGAATCTACCTCCAAAAATCCAGATGGACCTCGCTAAATGGTTGTCAAAATACTCCATCTCATCTATTTTGGTATTCTGATAACACTTTGCAGGTTTCCAAAATACTCTATCTCATCTACTATAGTATTCAAATCTGTGGCCTGTCGTTGGCTCTCTTGCTCAAACTTTGCCATGACACCACAATTCATTGTGGAGCACATGTTATCGATGCGTTCAACATGAAAATGTCGCCCACGCAACCATGCCACACTGAAGATTTTGTAGTGTACACTGAAACGATTAGTTTAGTTGTTGCGCATAAAATCTAGATATGATAGCAAATAAAGCATGTACTCACCTTTGGACTACATCACCTTCAGACCAATCGTACATCATTACGGGACACAAGCATCATGTTTCCAGGTGGTAATATGTGATATTTTAGCAACCTGGAAAAAAAACGGGAGCATCCTTGAATAGCACAAGAAGCAATTTTTTATAATGGAGTCAAAAAAATCAATGGAGTGTAGAATATAAAAATGATTCACTTTCTCCTCCATGGCTCCATCCATCCTCTTCTATATCCCATTTCCAACTACCACATCTCTTATTAGTTTGTCATTTTCCTTCAGCGTCCATAGTATCCTAGTTTTTGAATGCACCATTTGGCAGCCACTCTAAAATATATACCAATGCCTCCTACACTAGCCAACCTTTAGCCATGCTACCCCACCCTGGATGAGCCCGTTGTCACACAAAGTCTTTCAAGGTTTTCATGAAGTGCTCCAAGAAGAACATCCTCGAGTATGGATTGGGTCTACAATCTCTACTTCATCCACAAGATCCACAAGATGTACTAGGAGGTGACTCTGTATTGTGAGCATACTTGTGGGTAAGTACTTCTCAAAGAGATAGACTGTCTCCACTACTCCTTGGACTCAATGGAGGATGTCCTTATCTCCTTCTACGAGATCTATGACACTAAGTTTGAAAAATTATAAATTGTTATCATGTTAATTATCATCCACCGAGTGAATACTCCAAATGGTACATGTGATGAGAAACTATAAGCTGATGGGACGTATTAGAGGAGTGGTCTATATGTTATTGTGCTTCAATTTCACCCTTATATTAAATGTGCTAACATCAATTTTTGGCTGTGCAGGTCACTATAAATGCTCCAAAGAGCAAGATGAGCTGATAATACATAAATGAGGAGTTGTAGGAGATCTTCACACATATGTCTCCAAATTAGATAGTGCGCTTCATGGACATGGCATACCAAGAGTTGTCTTGATGGGTATTTGGACACTCTACATGTTTTATCTCAATATGCTCAAATGCATTGATCTCTAGTAGATGGAGTCGACACTATAGGTTGGCCATGGAGGGAGGCTTAAGGACATCTCACTTTACTAATGGAGGTGGTGCTTATGGTGGATGACTTGAGGATCTGCAAAATCCCTCTCCTCATTCTTGGGGTGGTTCTAGGGGGTGCTATGGAGATACAAATGTTGTGACCCTATGGTCGATTACTACTCGCTTCCATGTCTGTTCTGGAGAGGATGGATCAAGTGCATTCTATAAAGACACTAATGTAGTATCCCCTTCCTATCGATCGAGTGGATACTTGTTACTTTCCAAATTTAATACACCTATAGGCACATCCACTCCCTTAACACTAGGTTTTTCTTAGCCATTTGTAGGTGGCACCTATGGGTATTGCTTCGAGAGATGCCACCCTTATGGATATGCCAGATATATATTCATCTTTTGGTTATGCTCAGAAGCATCACCGGTGGGAGCCTTGGATGCACCCCACTAGGGTACGGGTAATTCGTGGAGGATGAGAAAACCAATGCCGTACTCATGAATGATGAGGGGAGGAGGATGCTTTTATGCATGAGGTAGTTGTGTCAACAAGTCTTGAGGCACAATGTGCTGTATCATTTGGAAGAAGAATACACTAGAGGTGAGCAAGGAATATGTGATAGAATCCTTGCATAAAGAGTTTTCAATACCTACACTAATTGATCCATCCTCCACTAGATGGATGATAGATTGTATGCATACTTACATGTCACACTGAAGGTTAGATATGCATAAGACAATCAAGAATGGTGCAACAAAGCCTGATTGGTTGGATCAAGAGGATTAGACGAGGCTATGGGCTCTCCAAGGTGATGGGACAATAGCGAGAGGTAGTGAGGGAACGACCGGGGGACTCATGCGCCATCTTGGGAGTGGTGGTGTCACGGACATGCCATGATCAAGTGTATAGATTAATCCTTGCTCATGCCATATAAATCCATAGCCCATGCAAATGCACCCTTAACAAGACATCGTCGAGCCAACCATGAGAACCCACCCTTGCTGTGTCATCATAGAATCTTCTAGAATGTATACCATGTTATCATCTACATCATCAATGATGTCATCATGGAACATTCTAGAAGATCTTTAGCTCGCTATAGAGGTCCTCTGTCTTGCCAATGCAAGTCTTGGGAGCTCAAGGAGTCGAGACCTCCAAGTAAGTAACTTTGAGTTCTAGTTCTAGTTCTTATCTAGTGATGGTATCTAGTCTTGTATTGTCTTACATTATACTCATGTTGTCTTGTCACCTTGTAATCTTGTAGTATGAGATATTGTCTAGTAATGTCTTGTATCTTGTTCATCCCCGTCTCGAGGAAGATCTTGTAATTTTGTTGTCTTTTATTTATACCTATGGTCCTAGGTTGTGGGATTATTCATATCCTATTGAGTCTTGTTATCTATACCTACGGTCCCGGGTTGTGGGATTTTTCATATCTTGTTAAGTTATCATTATATATTGTGCCCCTACGTGGGATTATTTTGTAATCAAAATTCTTATAACAAATCTTGCACCTAGTCTAGTCTCTCTAGCACAGTCTAGTGCTCCCATAATAGTTTGGCAAGACCACCTTCTAGTCCTACTTAGCACCATGGAGGTGATCCTTGAAAGAATCGTGGCCTCTCTTCAAAACCTTCAACAACAAATTCAAGACTTAAATGAATGACACAAGTAGAACACCCTATGCATTTAGATCCTATGCTTTAAGAGATGCAAGACCAGATTCGAGACTTGTAGAACAACATAGGAAGTGATAAGATGATTTTGCATGTTTATCAATCCCCAACAAGAGAACCCAAGATCAGCATGCCAAATAAGTTCAATGGTGATCGTTCGAAGTTCAGGGGATTCCTGCAACAAGTAAAGCTCTATATCCACATGCAACCAGATAGGTATCTAGATGATACTTCCAAGGTGGGATTCATTGGGACTTTGCTTTGTGGTCCAGCTTTATCATGGTTTGCCCCAATCTCCCTAATCTCGGAAAAGAATATGCTAATACTTCATAACTATGATGCATTTCTTTACGAGGCTCACTTCCACATTTGGAGATGTAGACACTAGTCGAGTAGCAGAAACAAAACTTCGAAAGTTACGACAAAGTAACCGCCCTGCCTCTACTTATGCATTTGAATTTAGGCAATTAATTTGTGACCTCACTTGGTATGGGGAGTATTTTATTGGCCAATTCAAATGGACTTTTTTGAGATGACATCAAGGACCTCATGCTCACTATGCCTAAGGCAAAAACACTCAATAATTATATCATGCAAGCCATCCAGTGTGATAATAGATTGTTCGAGAGGAAGCAAGAAAAGCAAGAAGAATTAAGGCCTTGCCAATGGAACCCAGCCCCAATCAGAGACCTAATTAGAGAAGAAACCAAGCCCAAACTGATGAATAGATAGTATCAAAATTAAGCCCTTGACCCACAAGAAAAGCAAAGATGAAGAGACAATCATCTATGTCTATATTGTGGAAACCTTGGACACATAGGCCTAAATTTTCCAAATAAGAGAGCAAGGACCCCAAGAGTTGTTACAACCATCCTCCTTGAGCAGGAAAAAGAGGATGTTTGGTTGTAAATGAGATTGTACAACTGGACCTTGAAATAAGAAAGGGCCTTTGATACTTGGTTTCATCATCTAGAGGGTGTAGCCCATAAAGTTATCGTCTATACAGATCCCAAAAATCTAGAGTACTTTATGACAATCTACATCCTTAATCGAAGATAATCTCGCTGGAGTAACTTTTTATCTAGGTTTGACTTTGTCATCACCTATCACCCAGGATGCCAACAATGCCAATCAGATGCTTAATCAAGAATATCCTACTTGGCACCTAAGAAGGGAGAAGAAGATTTTGATAAACAATGAGTAGTACTACTAAAGTCAGAGCACCTCTAGCTAGCAACCATCTCCAGTTGTCACCAAGATGACCCTACCTTGGTCCAATTAATCCATGAAGCCCTGCTACATGACGATTTGGCCAAAAATGTCAAGATAAAAAATCCAGAGGGAAAAGGAAATGAAGTTTGTGAGTTTTGGGAGACTAATGGATTGTTATACTACAAGGACCTATTTTACATCCCTTTAGGAAAGCCGGGACTTTAGGTACTCCAACAATGTAATGATATCCTAATAGAAGGATAGTTTGGAGTTAATAAGACCTTAGAGCTTATTTTAAGAGATTTTTGGTGGCTCTAGATGTGGAAATAAGTTAAGGAATATATAAAATCATGTGATACCTGCAACAGGGCCCAAGATACCTTGTCACAAACGACATGGCCTCATGCAACCTTTGCCCGTTCCAGCATGACCCTAGTCTTCTCTATCCATGGATTTAATAACAAATCTTCCCAAATTAGACAAAAATGACTCTATTCTTGTTGTGGTAGATAGATTCACAAAAATATACATTTCATCCCTATTGCCATGCTAACCTCAGAACAAGAAAAAAGTGGAAAAAGTGGAGAAGCGCGTGTCGAGAGCTAAAAGAGGCAGCCCAGAAGGAAATCAGACACAATGAAAGAAGTAAGAAGGGAAATGGCTCAAAGCGTAAGGCTGCAAATGCACCCTTCATAGAACATCCTTGAGCCAACCATGTGAACCCACCCCTTGCCATGTCATCATAGAACCTTCTAGAAGATATGCCATGACATTTCCTACATCATTGATGATGTCATCACGAAATATTCTAGAAGATATTTAGCTGCACTTCAACACCTATAAAAGGAGGGGCTTGCTATAGAGCTCCTTAGTCTTGCCAATGCCAGACTTGGGAGCTCAAAGAGTCGAGACCTCCAAGTAATTAACTTTAAGTTCTAGTTCTAGTTCTTGTCTAGTCATGGTATCTAGTCTTGTCTTATCTTGTTCTCTATTATACTAGTGTTGTCTTGTCACCTTGTAATATCATAGTATGAGATCTTATCTGGTACTGTCTTGTATCTTGTTCATCCTTGTTGAGGGGGATCTTGTAATTCTGATATCTTCTATCCATATCTAGAGTCCTGGGTTATGGGATCCTTCATATCCTATCAAGTCCTCATTAGGGGAGTTTGGAGGTCTCAAAAATGCCCTATAAGAGATCTTGGAGAGAAAATATTTTAGGAAATAAAAATATTGAACCAAACATCAAGATCCACTATAGGATCTTTGCTAAAATTATCAAGATTTTGGTCTAAAGCAACCAGACTACCACCAACATAATGCCATCTACTACAATAAAAGCTAAGGATGAAATTTTGAGTAGAAATCATATATTTACAAGCTATAGAGTCTTGATCTATCTTACATATAAATTTTCCTTCTATCCTAGTGTCCCATTCCTCATCAACAAATTGCATAACATGATCATATGTTAGTCTCTTTATTGAAAGCATGGCCTTTGATTTTCTTATCTCAACATTAGAAAAGAAGTCAACAAATATATTAATAGGCATGAACAAAGTAACTTTACTTAGTCTACTTGAGATACTAGGTTTTAATGCTTTATGTATCTCAAAAAATATTTTACATCTATAGCCCTCACTAGTAGCTGGACTTGACAAAGGCCACCCAAAGCTTGAAAAATCGGCAAAGGAAGGGGGGAAATTGATCCCCTTTGGCTATGCTGTATGGGGACAATATAAGAATGGTCATAGAAGAATATTCCATTCTTTGCAAGCTTTGTCTTGTTTCTACCTTTATACATCTCTTCTCCAATCAAGCCATGCATCACATCAATCACATCAACAATAGACTCGACCAATTGACCGATTGTTGCCATTCCTCAAGATTAGAGGGATAGACATCTATAAGACAAATGAACAAATGTTATAATGGAAAACCTTAAACCAAGTTCAAGAAAGAGAAAGACTTTAATAATCAAATCCTTACAATTTGGTTTATGCATTGGAAGATTCAAAGTTCCAAGTTCCAAATATAGCTCTCTATGCATAAAGACATGTTGCACTAGAACCTCTTTTATGTTATTCTTATTTACTCCAAGCTTGAAATCTCTGATTCTACCCTTCCAAGCAGGGATGAACGAGCTCTCCATCTTCCATCTTTTTGGAATGAGTTAAATACTGATATGGATGTAATTTGGGAGCTTGGACACCTTGTTGAAGATTGAATTTCTATATCCAGAGAGAGAGAGAGAGAGAGAGAGAGAGAGAGAGAGAGAGAGAGAGAGAGAGAGAGAGAGAGAGAGAGAGAGAGAGGACTAAGCTACCACAAGAAAGGAGGGAAAAACACGAAAGGGATAAAAGAAATGAGAGAAAAAAATAAGTTCCAAGCTCTTTAATAATTTGAATTTAGATTAAACATGTCATTATCATTAATCCATACATATTATTAAATAAAAGTGATAAGGATTGTATATCATTAATGTAAAGAATATCATAATCACGAATATAAGAGGCTAAAAATAGATATTGATAATATAATATAATATATATATATATATATTACATATATATATATATATATATATATATATATTTGTAAAATAATTTTTGGTATTTTTAAAAATATAACTTCCATTACGGAGGCTCTGCTCCTATTGGTCTAGAGCACTCTCTCTCTATCTCCTAAAAGACATTTTTGAGACCTCAAAACTCCCCTAATGGTTGTCTATACCTATGATCCCAGGTTGTGGATCAATACAAAATGATTAGTAGATACGAGGTAATTGATTTTTAAATCGAGAGCAAAGAAAATGAAATTTTGAAAGTTCATTTTAAGATATTTTGGGGAGTTTTTATGTTCTAGCTTTTGATTAAAAAACAAACCAACTGGTCAAATTTCATGTTTTTTGGAAATATTTTTGGAGGTAAAATAGAAACGTCTAAAATATGAGAAGTCTTGGATATCTCTACCCTCTAAGCTATTTTTTCCCATATCTATACTCTCTCATGGCTCTATTATGACCTCTTCTTTGTGTTTATGTAACCTTCATTAACAGAGTGAATTACTTACACCCTCCTTTCCCTTGTCATCTTTGTGTGCCTCTTTGTGCATCTCCACTCTACCTCTTGTGACAATCAAGTAGGCTTCTCGTTTTTATTAATAGTAAAATGAATATAGGAAAGAAGGAGCTGCATATTGAGGTAAAGATTGAATACAACCCATAATTCAAAAGAACCCAGCGTACCAATGTCAACCCTCAGGTTTTGCAGAGTTATAGAAAAATGGAATTAAAACATGTGGACTTGAGGGTTGATGGGGGAATCTACCCAATTGATTCCTTAAACGATAGACCTCCAACTTTCTCATGAATCACAAATTTTCTGAAGTATGTGTGTGAGGGTGAAAATGGGTTGCTCGGTTACATTAGGCAGCTCAATGATCACGAGTTCAAAGTATTTACAACTTGCTAAGCAACCATAAAAAATTGTCATGATGTGATCGCTGCACATCAACTTCATATACAACAGCTCATAAGACAAGTGGTACAGCTAAATGACACTATAATTCAACAAAATAATCAAATTATTTCAATGTAGGAGACTATCCATGACATTGGTATCTCATATGAGGAGGCAAAGGCACAATTGGACAATCTAAGAAAGATCAACAACAAGCTAACACAGGAGCGCAAATGAAAGAAGAACCCAATCAATGAGTTAATTGTGAATAGCGGCTTGTGGAAGTGACATATCAAAGCATGTAAGGTATCTTAGAATGAGAACTTAGGTGAGGGTGAGGTTGGATCAAGTATTAGTAGATTGCTAAAGGCAAGTACATTGGAAAATGCTTTGAGAAATCCTAAGTTTAAGGCTGTGAAGGAAAAGGGGATTGAGTACACATTAAAAGATGTGTTAAACGAGTTCGTAGCTGTGGATGCACAATCCATTTGTGACAGGGCCGGTATTAGCACAACGACTTACTCAAAGATATTCAAAGGTGTGAAGGCTGGGTTTGGCCGTGTGCCGAAGAGAAATAGAATCTTGCCTCTTTCTCAACCTTCAAAGTTAATAGAGGCTCGGCGGGAACTTAATACAAAGGTTTTGGAGCTGATAGGAGATCCCATGCATGTTCAATGCATGGAAACACTAAAGGTTGGTACCAAAAATGCATATGAGGTGAAGTTCACCGAACTAAACAATTACTATTTAGATTTGTAGAAGGTGTAGTCGGCAATGGTAATGTACTACAATATGTCTGTTGAGGAATGTAATGGTAAATTGCAGTTTGTTATAAAATTAAATGAAAGTGAGGTCGTCAAAGGAGTAAAGCTTGAAAGAATTAGTGTAACTCTGATGAATAGAGCTTTACAATTCGACAAGAACAACCCATGGAATTTTATTGTTCAATCTGAGTGCCGTGTGTGGTGGCTCATTGCATTTGAAGTTCCTATGGAAACATTTGAGGTGCTGCATTTGTTCTTTACGCACACAAGCATTCCAAGCATCATCGATCATCAGGAACATGGTGAGATACTCTCGGTTGAAGGGTATGGTCAATACTTGGTTGAATGGCATCTTGCAGGAGACTTGAAAAATTTAAAATGCATGTGTGAAATCTCCAATGGTGCAAATACAAAGAATCCATGCCTATATTTCTTGACAAAGAGGGTGGAAGGAAAGGACGAAAAGAATAACTGGAAAAGGGTGACAAGTGCTGCACTGACGCGCAATAGAGAAGATCCCACTTGGAAGCCCATCTTCAACATTCCATTGGATCATATTCACATTTGTTCATTGCATGCTTTTGTTAGAATTTGGTAACTTGCCAAAAAAGATCAGGAAAATTTGGTAACTTGCCAAAAAAGCCTTGCTTTGGAGAAGCAAACACTAGAAAGTTTCTCTTAGCACCCATCAATGAGGAAGGGAATGTCATGGCTTGTAGGCCATAGGACTATGATGGGTGGAAAAAGTTACATTTTTCAGTTCCTGATCAAAGTAACATTGCCGAATCCACGTCCCAGCCAATTAAGTCCAGGAGTGCATCTCTGATAGAAAGGGTGGGGCGATCAGTGCACACCAAAGGAGGCGGACCGCACGCCCCACCCCGAGATCCAAATACAAGCTTTTTAACTGCAAAAACTTAAATATATGCTATTGGAGCTAAAATTACTGTGGTTGCTGGCACCAGACTTGCCCTCCAATGGATCCTCGTTAAGGGATTTAGATTGTACTCATTCCAATTACCAGACTTGTAAAAGCCCAGTATTGTTATTTATTGTCACTACCTCCCCGTGTAGGGATTGGGTAACTCGCCAAAAAGGATCAAGAAAATTTGGTAACTTGCCAAAAAAGCCTTGCTTTGGAGAAGCAAACACTAGGAAGTTTCTCTCAGCACCCATCAATGAGGAAGGGAATGTCATGGCTTGTAGGCCGTAGGACTATGATGGGTGGAAAAAGTTACATTTTGCAGTTCCTGATTGAAGTAATGGAGGAAAAACAAGGTTGGCCAAAGCTAAGGTTTGGATAAGTCTTAACAAATTGGCTCCCTTACTTCGCAAGATGGTGTTTCACAATGACGATAAGCAAGAATTTACCGATGCTCTGCATAGCTTCTATAAAAACATGGTGGAAGTGTGGGGCAAAAGATCTATCACACATTACATGGTGCATACTAAGTTAATATATTAAAATTATATGAATTGTATAAACTATTGAGCATAGTTTTACTGATGTGTGATATGTGTCTTTGTAGCATATCCTTGAGGCATATGGGCCATACTTTGCAGAAAAGGGAAGCATCGGAATTTGGTCCACACAAGGGATGGAAAATTCACATTGGATAGTGCGTGTTGCATACCAAAGAAAAACCAATCATGGTGGAGGGGTGAATGGTAGCAATCCAATGATCCAATTGCTATCTTGGTGGTATAGGATTATAGTAGCGGATGAAGCTAAACTCTTGCAAAAGAGAGAAAATGAAAGTGTTGATGAATCAGCTGCAGACATGATGGAATCATGTCGTGTCACTAAAAGAGTGCATGATGAAGCCTCAAGTGCCAAAGAAAACCATGCCAAGTGGCTAGAAGCAAGGCTTCGACAAGGAAACAAGTGGGCTCGAAGAGAGCTAAGATAGTAAGATGAACAATGTGTTCACTAGTGTGAATGCAATTCAATTAGGATTATATAAAAGAGGGTTTCACGTTCTATCTTATTCATTGAGTTCTTATATCTCTTGTGCAGGAAAGATGGCTAGGTCTAAGGTAGTTGCAAATAAGCTTCCGCTCAAAGCCCCATATCGTGTTCAGCCCCTTGGAGTATCTATTAGCTCAGATGCACCCCCTTCTCAACCTAACCTAGCTTCCTTAAGCCACCCTCACAAGGGTCCTCCTTAGCAACCCCATAAGAAATGCAAGTGGAAGCCAGGTACAGTGGCCTTGAGATAAATCAGGAGGTATCAATGCTCTTTTGATCTCATCATTCCGAAGGCGAGTTTATCGAGACTTGTTCGTGAGATTGTACAAGACCTCTACCCCACAGAAAGTAGGAGGTGGCTTTTGGCATAAGGTCAAGATAGACTTGATTTCTTCACAAAAGAATGTCTTCATGCTCTATAGTGTGATATAGAGGCCTTTTTAGTTGACTTGATTACTAATGCATAGCGTTGCGCAATACATTAAGGCTGAAAAACTTTAATAACAGCACTTTTGTTAATCTGTGGATTAAGGAAAGGGCCAAAGAGATTTTGCCACGTGGACAAAAATATTGTATTCTTGTCTCCTCTACTTTTGAGATAGTAGAGTTCATTTTGTGGTTCTCCCCTCCTATTTAGCCGAAATTTTCAAACCCTGACAAGTTTTGGTAGTTCCAATGGCCCCTATTAACTAATAAAAGCTGTCAAAATCTCTGACGAAGACATGACAAAGTTAAGTTAATTAAGACCATTTTGAAAATTGGGATAATTTTCAAAGTTATTGGCACTCGTAGTATTTTTAATTTGTCTCATTGACCTCTCTATTTAGGTTTCTTTCTTTGCACATTGTCTACATACTCGTTGCCTTCTACATGGCATCCATAAGGCGTCCTTATTATTCCATAAACTCTTGCATCATGTATAGCAAGAGCGCAAATGGAGAATGGGAGCCCAAAACATTTACTATAAATGATTAGGTTACAATGCTACCATCTTGCAGGGGCTCTCACAGAGTGAAAAAAACAAAACAAGGGATTATCAAATATCATTGGAAGGGATGTATCTTTACCTTCAAAACCACATCTCAAGACTGGTTCGCTTTGGTGCAACATGTTTACATGGCTAGAGATGTGCACTTGGCTCCACGGGAATGTTTTTCCTAGCAAGCACATTGTAAGTTTGAGTTGTTAGGTTTACGTGAGTGTATGGTTTTGTTTGAAGCATATACTAAATAATGGATTGCTGGTTGTAGATATCTTTCCATCAACAAGTTTCGAGTGGCAACCTGCACAGAGCCTCAACGAAACATTCCATGCCATTTATAAAGAATTTGCAGACATTATTTATGTTGATCAGACCACGAGTTTTTTTCATGAAATTGGAATTTTTGTGTATTATGCACAATATGTGGTTCCTTCAAGAGCAGGTATGTATGGATACCTTGAAGATCTGCAGTTATCAAGCCTCTCATGTTTGGATTGGGAGATGCCTAATGAAGCAACAATGGAGAGTTTTAAAATCAAGATTGCTCAAAATTTTCAAAAGGCTATGAATCCTGGAAGGATCTTGAGAAGAGTACGCTTGTCGTGGTTTTTACCCTTGCATGTTTTTGTAGCTTGCTTTAAAACATCATGTTTACAATGGACGAAGGTTTCATGGCTAAACAAAAAATTTTCAGAGGAAGATTTGGACAAAATTTTAGGTCTATGTTGGAAAGTCAAGAAATTTGACCACGAAGGTGAGATTATAAGGTGCAATGTGTGTCCTCAATCATTGGGTTTATCCTATAATATATCTCAAAAATATCTTATCATAGGTTTTGATTACAGAAGATACAAACTTAGATTGGGTGCTTGCTTTAGATTTAGATATTGATTGTAAGACATTGAAACTTACAGTACAAGTTGCCGCACAAGAAGTAAAGGAGGCGAACATTACTTCAAAGTGGAGTCTTAAGGATGTAAGAGACACCTTGGAGTCTAGAGAATTTTACTCTTGGATATAAGTTCAAGGTAAATGGTGCTATAGTTGGAAAAAGAGCTGAGAGCTTTGTATCATGTATGAGTTGTTTGCCTCCTAGTGTTGTGAGTTTCGGACCATAAATATGCATGTATAAATAATTTTGAATTTTTCTTTTGCTTACAAATATTGCTATCAGAAACATGGAATTATACACATTGATAAGTACTATTAAAAAAAATCTTGGTATAAGCTTTATAGTGATTCTGTGAATAACAAATCGTCATTTGTGGACCAAAATGATTTCACTATATCATGAGTTACAAAAGTGCAGTGCAATTTAATAGGAAAGACTTAGTACAAGCTTTGTAATTCTCTATGATTCTATGAATTACAAAAAATCATATTTCATGGGTAAGATCAAAATGACATATAATTACATTTTGGGTTAGAATATTGCACTACAGATATATACACAAGGGGAATGTTACTTTACTACAAATAGACAAACTGGTAGTTATAAGGCTATTCTCTAGCTTCTCTTTGACCTTTGTCTTTTCCATCCTCGAGCTGTTCTTTAGCTTCTCCTTGATCTATAGCTTCTCCATCCTTAAGACTTCTCTCTTGAAAAGTTGCTTCATCTTCCATACTTTCATCGGTCATCACTATTTTCCTCTTAATAGGTGTTTTCCTTGATCGCTTGAAGAACTTAATTACCTCAGGCACTCTTTTCTCCTTAGGCTTTAGAGGGGATGGAATAAATTTCAATGGAGAAAGCTTAGGCATGCCCTTCAATTTGGGCCCCTTTTGTTTGGACCTTGGAGACTTCTTTTTCTTAGTGGTTGCCATTTTCTTGCCTTTGCCCTTTATTGTTGCCTATCCTTTGGAATTTTTACCTGGGAGAGGGGAATTTGGGTCCACCGGTGTAATTTCCCTATCTAAAACTAGTTCAATACACCTCTCTCGTATCCACCACATGTATGACCCAGGGTAGTCTCTGCACTGTAACAAAGCACACAAGTTATTTGAAGTAGCAAAAGACTTTCACTATAAAAAGGATAAAGCATAGGAAACTTACATTCACCCCCTCTACATTCAGTAACTTTGAATTTATTATCCTCAAAGCATTTGAAACCACTCTCCAGCCACAACTATGTATGCCATTTTGCAATGTGACCTCTTGAAGCAAAAACTTGAAAGGTCTCTGAGGATCAACAATGCTTTGAAAGTTGGTGTCCAAGTGAGTAGTAACAAGTCTAGCAGCACTACACATATTAACTTATTAGCGAATACTATAAACTTTATCCAATAAAAGATAAAATAAAGAGTGTTTATAATACATCTTTTATTGACCATGGATACTTGAAATAGAATTCATAAAAATGACCTCTCTTGCAGGAATGTCGATATAGATTAGGCTCTAGTGTCCTCTACAAACCAAAACACAAGTGAGAAATAACCTTAAAGACAAATTATCAAGAGATGAAATGTTGAAGAGAGTACATTTCAATATATGGAAAAAAAATATGATGGTTTGTGACACTATCGAAGTCCTTAAAAAACCTTGCAATATTTGAATCAGATTTTGAAAACAAATCCACAGAGAGAAGTGGATCAATAACAAATATATCCTTAGCAATATCAATGCTAAGAGAAGCAACATATGCCTTGTATACAAAGTAAAGAATGAATAAGAGAATGACTGCAATATAAGGATCCTTGGAAAACTTTATTATACATAAAGAGAAGCAAAAGTCCTTACCTCAAACAACAATAAACTATTGAATCTGTTAGTTGAGTATCCTTTTTCTCAAATAGGATCTTATCCTCTGGAGAAATGCTAAGGTAGTTTTCTTTTTTAGGATTAACATAAACATTCACGACCATTTGGCCATACACTTTGCCCATCCCCTCGTAGTTCACTTGGCCAAGAGACAAAATCTTTCTCTGCCAGATCAAATCCTCATTTTCTATTACCTCTTTCCTTTTCTCCTCCAAGACAACCTCCTGCTCACTTGCAACCTTTATAGGATACAAATGGGTAACCTCTTCAATCTTGGGTGCTGGTGGCTCTTTTTGCTTTCTCCTGGGTGGAACATTGAGGATTTCAAATGCCTTTTGATTAGTTGATGGAAGAGGCTTCAAAACTTTGTCAAACCTATATCTAAGTGTGCTAACCATATTAAAGTCTTTATTCATTAATGTCATTTGATGTGCATGGGCAGTTGCAATATAAGCATCATTCATAAAATCTATTAAAAAATCCTATGCTGCCTCTTGCAAGCATAGTAGGGAAAACAACTGCCATCTCTTGTTGAGGTCATCCATAGAAGCAACAGAGGACAATCTATCAGATATCGCATTGACCAGTCTAAAAAATGCAGCCTTAAGAATGAGGTGACTAGTTGACTTTTGAGCATTCCTGATCTCTGTAAAACACCTCTACATGTAAAACCATCTTGACTTTCTCTTTTTCCTCACAAGGGCTTCCTTGGAAACCTGAGAGTGAGGAGAAGCTGAGGGCTCAAACTCATCAGATAACTTGTTCTTTGAGGATTGACATGAACAAACTTAACCTGCTGGTGTAACAGGGACAACAATTTCTTCAACTGTCTCCTCAACAATTAGCTCAGGACCTTCTTCAGAAGATTTCTTCACCAAGACCTTCCTTGTAGTTTGTTTTGTCTTAGCCATCGAAACCCACACGGTGTGATAAGGAAGCTAAATACGAAGACAACTAACTCCCATCGCGCCATAATAGAGACTAGATGGAAGCCTTGAACCCCTCCTCCTCGCTTTGCACTAAAGGCTGGACCAATAAAATGGGATAGAGCAAATTTGAGTTTCTGCTTTGCCCTAATCGCTTTGTATTCGCAGATTCCAACGCAACACGAATGCATGAGTTTCCTGATCGGAGTGCAGTGAAGTCCAATACAACACGATTCAAGATGTTGCAAAAGTGTTGATGAATGATAGCGTATTGTTTTAGAGATATGAGCACCATAAAATGCGATGAAGGTTCTTGCTTACGTTGCTAAAGTATTCTATCGCATTGTTTTAGACACTTCAGTAGCTTTCGACATCACTAATGTTGGACGTACGACACCTTTGTCGATTGGATACGTCAGAGCTATTGGACGAATGGTAGTCGTGACGTAAGGTGTGAAATCGCATTCGCACCAATTAAGAAGTTCTTATATACTCATGGGTGCTGATATCCACGTGTCATGTTCTCATTGGCCGTTTGATTAGGGTTTCTAGAATATTCTTTATTCCCACCCTCGTGCCTATTTAAGGCCACCCAAAAAAATTTACGCACTTTTCTTCTCCATTTCCTTGCGCATCGAATCGTCTTCGTCACCCCCTCAGTCAACCCCGACATCACCCCCTCCATTTCCTTGTTCATCAAAGACACCCCCTCCGTCACTCCCTACATCACCCCCTCTGTCACCTCTTGTATCACCCCCTCCATCACCCTCCCACATCCCTCCATCACCCCCCTTCATCCATACTCTATCACCCCCTCAGTCCCATACTCCGTCATCCGCCTGTCAAGATCATCCTCACCGTAGGCACAATAATATCATGTCATATTCCTAGCTCGCCTAACTCATCCAACACATTGTGAGAAGATAAATAGAAAGATTTTGACTTTCTTCCTATCGCGTCATATTGTTGACTTGTCTAGCACTCGTTTTCCTACTCTCGCGAAAATGGCACGATATTGGTGTTTGGAGATTCCAAAAGGCTCTTATTCGCGTTATATTTCTAGATCCTCCAACATGGAGCGAGTGCACCACTTCAAAAGGCTTATACCTTGATATTCGCATTGTATAGGCAAGCAGTCTAAAGCTATTGAATCTCAAGAAGATGTCTGGTACAGAGATGTCACACATGTCTGCCTCCACATATATGAAGAGAAAAAGAGTCCTTGAGTTCACAATGACAAAGGAGTCAGTTGCCTCAGATGTTTCAATAGCATCTCATATGTCTGTGACAACTGAAGGTTCAAGCAAGGATCCAAAGAAGGGAAATGCTTCAAAGTCTCCTGTGAGGATCCCAGGGCTGTCTCAAATTATAAATGTCACAGCCTCTGAGAAGCTTTTGGATTTTCTCATAGAAAACAATATTGACATTGGTTTCTATCCAACAGCTAGGGAAATTTTCAATCTAGGGTGGGACCTTGATCAAGTTCTCAATTTCTCAAATGACTTTATCAAGGAAGATTTTGCAGAGTTGGCATATCTTTTTGTTCAGTTGGATTCTAAGGAGTATGTTCACACCCTAGTTGGAAGGTCAGGCCACTGAGAAGTCCTTGTTTACCAAGAAATGTGGTTATCATTCTCTTGATATATTTTTTGCACCCGAGTTATGTTGTTTACACCCCAAAAAATGCAAGATTATGCTTAAGTCTACTACATTCATTGTATTTTCCCTTGTGAAATACCCTCTAAGATATGATGAAAATCATAAAGAAACCTCAAAATTATCTAGCTGTTGCCTTCTTAAAGAGATTGTAGATGAAGTTGATATTGAGGAGCAACTAGACACCCAGATGGAAGCATTAGTTGCAAAGGACCTGGATGTTGCTGAATTCAAAGCAAAGACCGTAATTGAAGAGACCACTATAGAGGTTGATGAGCCATCTGACATTCCTTCAAGCCTTATTGTTCCACCTTTTCCTACTTTCCCAATTAAAGACAAGAAGTACATATTATTGTATGATCTCAAAATTCTTTTCAATTTGAGAGAAGATTATTGCTTGGCAGTTACTGCAGAGGCATCGGTAGATGCAAAAGGCATAGTGGATGTTAAAAACAAGTCCAAGGAGGACTTGCTCAAATTAGATACTTAAATGTCTGATGATAAGTTTATAGATGCATCAAATGCTTTTCCCTATGTTTAAGCAAGGTTAAAGATGCTGAGAAAGAGTTACAGGCTGCTAACAAAGAGTTTGACCAATTTCAAGAGAAGCTTGAAATCTCCAATTTTAGAAGGGAGGAGTTAGAATATGTAAAGGAGCTCAAGGATGTCAAGGAGACATCAATTAGCTTATGGAATCCAAGCAAACTTGAGAGTGATGAAAATCAAATGGTAATGCATTCTTTTGTTTTTGTGGAACCACATACATATTTTCATTTTTTTCATTCTGATTGTTGCTTTTACAGTTGGAGATTGCAGAAGAGCCAAAGGATTGAGAGTTGGTAGCAGTTCCCTAAAGGATGTTGCACTTGGGCATTATATATAGAAGATTGATCCCAATATTCTGTTGGTTTTGCATAGCACTTTCTTAGAGGAGGCCTCATGGCCAATTGTCTGTGTTAAAGCACTTACAAGGATTCTTGGATACTCAAGTTTGCAGTACAATGCGCACAAAGTTATGTTTTTGGAAAAGACAATAGCCATCCAAATATTTGGTTATGGTTCCAGCTTCTCTATCTCCAAGGCTAGATACTTCTTGGGATACTCATCTTGTGTTTTAGTAGCAAACAAAACAGATATCAAATCCATAGCTGGATACAAGAGAAGAAAGTTTTTACGTTATAGAGGAAAAATGCATGAGGAGGATGAGGATGTAAAGGCTCTTAAAAGCTAGCCATGCATATAATATTTTGAAAATAGTATCGGTATTTTAGATTCCATCACATTTATTGTATTCTTGACCTTTGAAGTTGTCTTCGAAAAAACTAATTGAATAACTCTTGAAGGGCATTGGTTTTTGTCGCTCCTCCTCCATGTTTGGTGCTTTGAAAGAAACACATACGTGCTTGGTAGCAATATTTCTCCATACCTTGGCTATTGTAAGTTGCTAGGGGCCCTTGCTCTTCCACAAAATAAGGCCCATGAATAAGAAGAATATGCTCTGATAATCCAACAAGCAATAATTAGTTGAAATATTTAAAGCTCGTTTTCAAAGCAAAAAGGTTCAAATTTATGTCTATCTTACAAAGTAGAAAGTAATATCCTTTTATCCCCAAGCTTCCTTAATTGCTTGAACAAGATTCACAATTGAATGTTTGTACTCTTTCGAATAGTTAAATGTTATATTTTGTTCCCTGAGCATTTTTAAAAATATGTCAAGGTGTCTCCAAACCTCCATTCGTAGAAATGCAATTCGTGCTATGCTAGCCACATTTGTTGTGATTACAAATAACTCTCTCCAGCACTCCCACAATGCGTTCATTTGTTTACCAATATGATTTCTTAGAAATCATCTAGCTTTTGCACCCCCCATAGAGACATTTGCTAAGACCTCTCTTGTTTTCCCTAAGGCTATTGGATCCTTTCTCTTAGGTGAACTTGACCTCCATGAGAACCCATATTTGACAGTAAAGCCTCACATTTATCAATGCAGTCATCTGACAAAGATATTGGTTTTATTGAATATGCATAGTCAAGATACAATCTAAGAAACTTATCAATTATTCTAACCTCTGCATGTAATGTACAAATATGAACATTCCTTAGAGAGATTGCGAGAATAGGATCCCACAAGCCATCGACGTTTTTGATATTGCTCAAATCTATAGAGTTCCGAGTCGGGGCTCTTCTTGCTGGCCCAAAGTACTCCATTCTTTGGATCCCAAACTCTCCATGCAATAAATACAAGGATATTTTGCATTAGCCCCATTACTTAATCCAAGTATACATTTGATACTTTTTAAGTCAAGACTCATATGCCATTCAAAATTAAAACTACCAACACCATTGACTATCAACATTTCACCTTCACTTTGAGACTTTATAATATTAGGAATACTTGTATGAGAGAATAACCATTTCAAGATTTCATGACTTTCAGTTAGTACTTGGGCCACACCAATCCACCAAAGATCCATCTCGGATTGTATCTTAAACTGTTGTTCTTGCCCCCTACCAGTATTGTAATCCAATGCCTTGTTCATGATACAGATACTGACTCTTTCTATCTTTTGTCCTTTTTGAATTTGTGCTTCATCTAATTTTAGTGCGAGCTTCAAAATACGACCACATTCTTGGACAGTAAATTAATACATATGGACCATTGCAATCTGGACTCTTTTAAGATCAATCCAAATATTATTAAATGTGTTGTATTAAAAAAATGCATTTGTTTTATGTTTTTCATAGGGAATAGATCCTTCTATATGGATATCCTCTCCAAAAACATATGGAATCCTACGATTCATAGCTGTCATAGCGATTGAAACTACAAGAGGCTGAGGCAAACCAAATGCACTTTTTCTGTGACATTTAAGATTTGTAAACCACAATTTATAGAGAGCATGATAACCTTTATGATGGCTGATACCCATACTGTCACATGTCTCCACTATTTCATTTGGTTTAGTTGTTCCCTTTAAATCTTTCACTACTCTTTCAGAGTTTGGCTTCTCAAGTCTACATTTTCAAGTGATTTAAGAATCCTTATAATGTCCTTCTTTGTCATGGTTTCTTTAATAAGCTTAATCCTCTCATCATTCTCTCGAATATTAATACTTGAAATATTAGAGACACATCTCTTTGCAAGATTTACTCTCCTTTTCTTCACCCGAATACACAAGTCCATTATATTTTTAAGTGGTCTTTTTCTCTGTCTAAATCCTATTGGAGTTTCTTTCAAGCGCAATAATTTTTCTTGTAATGACTGATTAGATTTTTCTAGATTATCAATCTTGTCCGTTAGCTCAAAAATAGTTTTTGGTGCCAATGTTAATGCTTCCTTCATTTCATGCATTTGTTTTCTAAATGTAAAAGATGCAGAATATAACCTCATGCAATAGCCAAGCATCCCATCACAACCATCTCCAACATACCTTATGAAGTCGTGAATATTGTAAAAAGGAGGATGTTTACCTGTAGAAGGCTCCGGATGATAAATATTTCCATCCATCCTTAAGTCTACATGCTTCTTTCCTTGTAATCGCAACCTATTAGCTTCATCCTTGTCCAACAATGCTCGATGGTGTATACTTCTCCAAGATGAATAGACATGATCTAATTGAATAGTAAGTTTATACTTGTGTGGTGGGGTTGTGCTTGTATTGCTAGAAGAGGTACTGGTAAACATTTTGGTAGGGAACCCTAAACAGGGCAACAATATCATAGAGAAGGAAATAGAACCATAGGAAAGATAGGTGTAGAAAATGAACGTCGAGGAATAAACGAGCAGTGTCTTTTGGTGCGAAAATTCAAAAATACAAGATTTTGCAATTTCCAAGAGAATAAGACTGAAAAGGTGACACTTAACGTCCATTAAAGATTGATGATATTTAATACCCGACCTCTTAAATGAATCATACATTCTCTCATTAATCACATTTAGGTAGCCAAATTTGGAAGGTTTTTCTTTTCCAAACCTCTTTTAATTAGCAACTTAATCATTTTCTTACAAGTACCATTTTGAAACATTTTTGGCCCTAATGACATGCGAAGCGCATCACTGTAACTCCCAAGGACTTCCAACTTGTAAGAAATATTCAAGCACTGAAGGATGCATTTGTTCCAATGGAATGAACATAGTTTGTAATGTTATCTTTTTTGGTATAGTGTTCTCCTCGTGCATTGGACATATGACTATGTCCTAGTGCAAAACTGTTGTACGCGCCCTTAAAATATAAATTAAATTTTACTATTGTCTTTCACTCTCAACTTTGACTATGCATCTTCGCTATATTTTCAACTCTTACTTACAATCTTTGCTAGCACTGTCAATTTCAATAGGAAAAACATGCAAAAAAATTGCCATTTCTTGTTATAGACTTTACTTCTAATGCCTTTGTATAGTTTATGTTGTGCGAAGTTTCTAAGGGCCAGTAGTCACAATGTTGATTTTTTGATTATCAATCCATCAATAATTTTGGTGTGGGATAATTTTTAAAATACTAAAATGTATTGGAATGCGATGAAACTTCACATGCACACTCGTCAGGTGGGCAAGAGCCCTTTTTTTTGTTGTAAAAAAGTGACTCTAGACGCTAACTTTGGACCAGGGGTTTGCAAGAATTTTTGTCATGAAGAACCTGTTTCAGTCATTTACCATTTATATGCAGCAACAAGCTCATGCAAAACGTGATAGTGATGCTATGGATGCCTTGAAAGCTGTCCAACAAGAGATGAAGCAGTTTAATGGCTAGCAAGTGTCAACTTACCTGCATTTGTATGAAGAAAAGAAAGTTTTTTGGGGTTTCTCAAGATGTTTGGAGCCGCTACTTCTTGCGGATCGTGGTGCGCGCTCTTGAAGTCCGAAATTCAGAAATTCAAGAAACACATGCAGGTTGGGCAGAATTTAAGAAGGTATTAAAAGATGAATATTTCCTGGAGGATACAGGTATTATGAATCGCAGGAATTTCTTAGCATGGGTTTCTATGCCTAATATGAAAAAAAATTTGGGCTCTTGGCCACCTAACGAGTGCATGTGTGAAGTTTCATCGCATTTTGATAAAAGATTATGGATTTACGATCACATGATGGACAGTGCATATGAAGCTGCATTAACCTAGTTTTGGGATTTAAATGGGTTAAAAGTTCATTCTTCTTCTCATTTTCACATCTTGTTTTCTTTGCTTCCTCCATTCTCACACCCCCAACCTCTGCCTCTTCTCCATCTTGTCCTTCTTAAGCTTGTATGGCACGCACCAAGCAAGCATGCCACCATTTCGGCAATGGGAAGACCTCACGCCAAGGCCCGCCACCTGGAGCACAAGGTGGAGTCTCCTCTAGTGCAACAGTAGTATGTGCTCCCCATAGAGCACAACGACCACCACAAAAGAAGAGGAGATGGAAACCGGACAACATTGTTGCCCTTCAGGAGATAAGGAGAATCCAACGTGGATACGAGCTTCTCATCCCGAAAAGATCTTTTCATAAGGTTGTTCGAAAAATCATTCAAGACTTGGAGCTGAAAGGGATGGGAAGTGGGCGCAAGTGCAAGATGGCCCACTAGTAGAAAGGTGGACGACTATAGCTATGGAGGCATTGCAAACGTCTGTAGAGGGGTTTCTCATTGCCTTGTTCGATGATACATAGCTAGCGGCTATCCATGCAAAGTGCATCACAATCACAGATAAAGACATGAACTTTATCATTCGGCATTCACACGTCAAGGGGACTCCTCCATAGGTTATGAGATTAATGATGTAAGGTTTTGTAATGAGTATTATAGCACCATATCATCTTGGAAGGCTAAAAATTTTTATATACTCTGCCACATTGGAATATTTATATATATATATACATAATACCTCATGCGATGTGTATTGAATTTAAATAATTGAGTGAAGTTATTTTATTTTGTTTCTTGAAACGTACGACTCTTAATTTTTGTTTAACGTACATATGCATAGAAAGTAGTAATACGTATGGATACTAGTTATATTATTGCTTAAGCCCAATCGCAAGTGCAGTATTAAATTGGATTATGTTAACGTATGTGAATGTGTTATTCACGTACCACACATTATCGTCACACTTACACGGACCACATATTTATTCAATAAATATTTATTTATAGGGATAAAGTAAAATATCTTATATTCATCAAGAAAATTACATGCGATGTGGCTAATAGTGATGGCAGATACAATAAGTCGATAGCCAACAAGAACTCTCATTCGTTTCTTGGCTTTTTTATCGGTGGAGAGGAGGGGCCAGCTTCCAACGAAAATAGAAGTTCCTTCTTTGCTTCAAAAATGACACACTCCCCCTTCAGCTCTTTCTCCAGGAGAAGCGGATCTGACACTTTAGCAAGGTCACCTAATATAGTAAGCACACACATTGCTCCACCACGCATTTGGTCAAACAAGTAAAGAAGCTTTGACCGCTTGATTAGCACCACCTTCTCCAAGTTAGATGTCACAAGTATTGCTCAAAAATGTCCAAACTTGGTCAAAGCTCAAATTTTCATGATAGTTTCTTGACCTCGTGGTGAGCACTTCTTATGGAAGACCACCAAGTCTGCAACAAGGTTGCCAATGTACTCCTTTAGAGCTGAATCCTTTAGTCGATTCGTATGCCTTGCCTTGATGCAAACTCATCTATATATAGTATGTCCTAAATGACAAAGTAAAATAAAACACTATATTTAACAACTAGCCTAGAGTTATTAGACATCGACAAAACTTGACGGTAGGGTGCATCGGGTCCCCTGGAGTCCACCAGTGAAATCTTGGCAAAAAATGATGCCTGCAGCTACCCTGCTGTCCGAAGTTTGGGGTCTGGGGCCTACTGCCAAGTTTCTCGCATAAAAATATATGGTAGTTAGAAATCTCACCTTCTCCAGATCATCTTGTATCTTCATTTCCTCATGTGTTAGCGAGGCACCTCTTTGGGCAGAGGGATCTACAAACTCCTTGGTAGGAAACTGGGGCCTTGGTTCGAACAAATCATATTGTAGTGCTTCAAATTTAGCATTCAACACAAGAAAATCTTCTTCAACTGAGGTAATGTGCTCCTGTGTTGCTATGATGGCACTCACTGTATCTAAGCTTGTGCCATCATATCTTCCAATCTGTACCATCGTCACATGTACATCCATGTAATCATAATCGATCAGGTCTTCCATCGAATCCCTGACTAGGATAGAAAACAACTCTTCTTCCTTCATTTCCAAGTATTGTAGCGTATCTTATAGAAGTAAGTATTGTACACCATCTACTTCAATGGGCGTCAAGGAGGCAAGGTTGGGTTTGTCAACTTGTGACTGTTTTGAAGAAAATGGCACCATGAGAGCCAACCCTTGCTCTGCCACCACCCGATGTTCCTCTTCAACATTTATGAGCTCTTCAATTGGTTCTTCTCCCGTGTATGTAATAGCAACAACCTGTGGAGTTGTATCTTCATCGCTCTCCTCCTCTAGGGGTGTATTCAATGCAAGGAGGTAAATTACCAATGCACAATCACACTCCACGAGATTCAAAGGTGTTGTACCTAGTGCACTGCCCATGGGAACGGTGCATACTCTGTGTGAAGGATCCATGTGGACCAGACACCTATTCACCACTTTTTGGTGATTCTTCCTTGCTTGAAATACCATGAGCTATTCTAGAGGCACCCAAGTCATGTCGGATCCCTTAATGGAGTATGTGTAGGTAGCAATGAACACAATATTAGTGAGTTTGGGAATCTCCCAATTTTCATTTTTTGAATACTAAAAAGGTGGCACCTTGATAACATGCCCACAAGTTTCTTAAAACCATATGATATGACCTATCATTGAAAAGTGCTTGAAAAATGAAATCTATTGAGGTATAGAGCACTCGATTTGGAGTTATAGTGTTCAAATTATAACAAATCCAAAGATTTGACTACGTGTCCTGAACTTATGGGAAATTCCCATATTCCCCAATATGGTGTTAATGGTGCTTACAAAGTCTTCCAAAACCGAAAGGGGAGATCCAACGATGAGAGCACGCTTTCAAGGTTGAAGTTCTTAGAGAAAACCTAACATATCGCGTCACCTTGGCTAGCAAAGATAGTCTTGTGGATCCACTCTCATCAAAGTGTGCGCAAGTATCCATCGCAGTAGGTAGGAGGGATGTGGTGGATATAAAGAGATGAAGAGAGAAAGTGTGAAATGAAACAATGAAACAAGAACTAAACTTGTTCTACCTTAAAAACCTTGAGTTTTAAACCATTAAGGGCTATTTGCATACGATATTTAGTTATGGCTTTACTTACATCTTTGTAAAGTTTACATGCATATGTAAATGTGTTGATATGAAAAGTGTATAACAAATGTATGATTTTACATAAATACCATAAGTTTTAAATTTGCAAGTTTGCAAGTGACAATATTCTATTGGCAAAAAAAAATTGAAAATTTACAAGTGTTGGATATTACAACTTGTGGTGTTGGGATTTTTAGGGAGACTCTACAATTTCTAAAATATGTGGAGCCACACACTTTCCATTGGTAACAATATCCTCATCTCGGATTTGAATTTTTCTACCATCTAGTTTAAAATAGAAATTAACAGGTGGATTTTGCATTAACATTGTAATTTCCTGGCGCATATACTCTCAAGAAACAATCATCCTCCATTTGCAATACTTGGGGCTCGTGGCCCTCACAAATGATAGTAACATCCACAATTGCACTTTCACGCGTGTCTTGATCAAGGCACAACCATTTACCCTTGAACATCCTCCATCTATGATACTTGAATACTAGGCATTAAGTCTGTCATGTGACAAAGTACATGTAATTGGAAAGAAAGGTTAGTTGATCCATCCCAAAATAAGATAATAGTCGACTAAGAGAAAAAATTTAACTGAAAGCCATGTCCCTTGTTGTGACTCAACACTCCACTATGTAAGGAATGTGAGTCTTTTTTGATGTCCAGGTTTTGCCTAAAATCCTTGTTACATAATCCTCCGATGCACTTTTTATGACGTACGTGCTTCTGGTACGTCTTAAACCCTTACATTCCTTGAAAACATGTGTAAAAATTGCAATTGGTATGAACCAACTTAGATGTACATTCTTTGAGTCAGTGCTTGGCTTCATAGAGCTCAATATGTCTGCTGAAATTTTTGTGCTACACATGTGCAAAATGTCGCTACTACATAGTGGCCATTCTATACTATTGAGATTCAATATGTGCATAGACTCAAGGGTTCTATATTCTCGAACCCCCTTGGGTAATATGTACTTGGAGTCATAAAAGAAAACAAGGTCCTCTTCGAGCTGCTTAGTTGTGCGCCCCTCAAAGAGCAATCTACCAATTTCGAGGTGGTAACACTTAAAAGAACCTGTGAAACTCTCAACATTGTGCTACTCACAGCAATCTGAAGGGTATACTTTTATAAATACAAGACAAGAAGTTACATAGATATCATGAAATTTCTCATTCTCAATGAGTTGCAAATACTTACTATTTGCAATGTTTCATTGAAAGACACAGTGGATGCAATATATATTTGTTTTTGTATGAATACATGTTGTACAAACGCCTTTGTTACAAGATGAGAATCAATGTTCCTTTGTCTAAGAGCTAAAATTTTACCCTTCTAGTGCTTTGATACATCGACAATTGCAGATGCTTTCACCTTGAAAGCTCCCTTCATACTTGGACGCATATGTATCCAAGACGGAGTAATGATACGCATCAATGATCCAATTCCCTTCATCTTTTCTGTTATGTACTTCTATCAAGAGAATGCTTGTTCTTCTCTCAAGCAATATAACCTACGCATTAGATATAAAGAAGCATGTATTAACCCCTAAATAATAAGCATTTTAAGTATGTCTAGTGATCACCAATATGCCATACAAATCAAGATGGCATTAAGAGATGTTTACACTTTTGTAAACAGACACAAACATCGATATTGAAACACATGTGAATATGTACATTGACACAAAGTATAGATTCAATTTCAAGGCATCACTTTAATCATACCATTTACATGAAATATAATGAAAAGAATAACACAAGAATACTCAAAGAATTTTGACAAAATAAATTTTATTATAATGAATAGGAGTTTGATTTGACTCAATACATTGTATTAAACATGGGTATTATAGAGTAGTTATTACAAGGATAGCAGCCACATGGCATGCAAATCTTAATAGGCATATTGGATTGACACCTAAGATATTCTATGACTCAACACATTGTGAGTTATATGGATGATATGATACAAGCGTTTCATGAATCATTACCAATTGGCATGGAGATCCAAATGGACACCAGGACTAATAAAGCAGAGGATTTTTGAACCATCGACTTCCAGCAGATCCATATCATCCAGCACAAAGGAATCACTTATCACATCAAAATAATCGATCGAGAATTATGTGCTTTACCTAAACCTTGTACAATACTTACATGTATAAAAAAATACATGCATGAATTCCTTTATAAAAAAAACTTGCATGAATCTCTTTTAACAAAAAATATCTAAATAACTGCATGAATAGGAGCAATACAAAATAGGGCCAATTTACCTATAAGGTGATCTACTAAAGATAAGATTGAATCATTGTTGATCAAAACCCATTGCAAATGATGGACAAAAGAAAACATCAATCCCATCAAATATAAAAGTTACTAATTGAATGAATAAATTTTGGCACCACAAAATATGGTAGATTTACCCATAAACTGAGCTACAAAATCTCTGGTCTACCTTGTGTTCAGTGCTGCAACAACAATTGATCCTTAAGTTGGAACTAGCATCAAACCCTATTGTAAAGATATTAGAAAAGGGATAATGCAGAGAGGAAGAAAGAGAGTGTGTGTGAGTACGCTAGAGAGAAAAAAATAAGCACCTATCCAATCTTTCCCAAATTGATCTCTGCAAAAGACAATAGCAAGAGTTAGTATTTACATGAAGGTATACTGAAAAAATAGTAGAGAAGAGGAAACATAGAGAGAGAAAGAGAGAGGAAGAGAGAGATGAGAACTTATGCAATGCTACCCAAAATTATCTCTACAATAAAACAACAAGAAGGGTTAGAACTAACATTATGTTGTATTGAAAATATATAATTAAAAAAACCAAACAGAGAGAGAGAGATTAACACCTTCGTCTCTTGCTACAAATAAACTCTGCAAGAAAACAAAACATAAAAGAGAAACAACACATAGAGAGAGAGAGAGAGAGAGAGAGAGAGAGAGAGAGAGATAGATGAGCACCTCTTCCTCCTACCCAAAATAACCTCTGTAATAAAACAACAATAACAGTAAGAAACAACATCAAATCCCATTGAAAAAAATAGCAAACAAAAGAAAATGTAAAGAGAGATGGGCACCTGTGTTTTGCTCAAAATTTGGAGCTGCATGGAGAAGAAAGTGCAAAGGTAAGCAAAATGCTCAAAACCCTAATACTTTCACCAGGGAGCTTCAATGGAGATGAAAATTCATGAGTATAGAGAAGAGAGGAAAAGTGGTATGTTGCTCAACTTTTGGGTCAAACTAATTTCGTGAGAGGGGAAAAGATCGAAATTGAAAATTCTCCAAAAAAGGGGGAAAATACAAGGTGAGAGAAACTCAAATTTTGTGTACTATTCATTCTCTCTTTTTTTAAATCCCCCACTACCCCCTTTTTAATAAAAAACCCAAGATTTAGAGAGAGAAGATTCACCCTCCATGGATGTCAACATCTAGCCTTCCTATTGGACAATCCAAAAGGCCTACATCTTAAACTATATTATTTTTAAGGGCCCATTTGGGAGTTCATTTGTTTCCTAATGATGTTCGCTATCTTGAATAGAGGTATATTGTGGACTATTTTGATGTACCTTGATCTACTATTGTAGTATATTGCAAGACTAAAGCTTTGGACTAAAAGAAGAGTATATTGGGAATCAAAAATAGGAGTTTACATGTCTATATGGGCTACATAGATTCCAAACAATTCATATGAATATGTTGGCATTTTTTTGAGCCCAAATACATTGTTTGATGCTTAAACTCATGTATGTGATCTCTAATGCATATGGGCTGATTATAATCAAGTTTCTATTGGTAATAACCTTAGTTCTTGGCTTGTATGTTAATGTAAATGAGGTATATGGTTTGGGTTCAAGATTTTATGCCACAGTTATAATCTATAGTTGGGTCTCTTATATGCATTGGATTTCAGTTGTTTCAGACTAGCTTCTTCTACTATTTTGCACTCTTCTTAGTTGAGTCTCTAAAACTTTTGACTATAGATGCTAAATACCCTGATAGCATTGGTACAAATTAACGGATATTTCAAAGCATATTATCAACAATCATATTGTAGAATATATCATTGATGCAAAGAATTTTCTCGATGTATCAAAATTTAGTGTAACAATACATTTCATATCTTGTAATGCAATTAAATCTAATTTGATTAGAGTGCAACTCTTATTGTTGAAGACAAAGTAGTGGTCCAAGACATGTATGAATGGGCTTGCCAAATGAGACTATCGTGTTTTAATCCCATCAATCTCCTCCCACTCAAATGCTATGTCCTCAATAGCAATACCCAAAGCATCCTTATTTACGAAGCCACAAGAACAACAATAATCCATAAGTTTCAAACCGTATATAGAGCACTTATGTATCATGGCACTCTAAGTTGACCAATTGGACAGACGATTACATTTGTATTTGATTATCAATATTGTAATAATCTAAACTTGTGTTGGGCTACCACAACTATCATGGGCTATCAATAGTGCAAGGGCTACTAATATTGTAATATCTAATTTGTACTTGGTGAGTAAGCTCGAGCCAACGATTGGATTGATGTAAGCTGCTTGTATTGCACTTGCATGCTAGTCTAGCTTGTTTTTCTTGGATTTACCAAAGAGAATGTGACTTTAAGGCCACCCATTACCTATATGCAAATACATCCATATTCCCTAGAACCACATGTAACTAGCATTAAGACCATATGCCATGCATTAATCATGTTAGCTTCAATACAAGGCAATGCTGAGAGTTGAAGGCAAGACATGGAGCCATTAGGCAAAAACCATACAAAGCATTATTTTCACCCTTTAGTTGATGAGATTGCAATGCATCATGCATTGTTTATTCAAGTTAAGCATGAGTCTCTGATCTAGCATGGTGCTTCTAAACAATCCTTCAGCAATGGGGGGTTGAGAATACTTATCAGCATGGGGCCCACTATTGTGAACATGTCCTTTCGGTAACTAGTTAACACCCTACTAAAATTAAAAGCATCCCTAAAAGGTGCACGATCTCATCTTAGCCCATCTTTTGGCCAGGCACGTATGAGTCATCTAGTTTTTATTTTGCACCCATTCTATAGTGCTTGACCCATTATCGTGGATGATCAATCCGATTAAGGAGCATCATAAGCATCTTTATATTAGTTAATGAGAGGTAGGGGGCGGGTGCCACATGGCAGCCCCCCACCTCCCCCACAAGAAAAAAAGAGAACGCGGGGGTGGGTGCCATGCGTCCAGCCCCCGCCCCCGCTCCGGTGCGAAGCGCTGGACTGAGTCTAGGCGCAGAGCACCTAGTGCTTCATGGAAACATAGTAGCACAGTGCCAAGCTCCCCAAGAGCTACAGAATCTCAAGAAGCTAGAAGGCATGCTAGAGAGGGACGTGGAGTCTCGGATCATGAGATTCATCCTTTACCATCGAGCTGCTCACGACCTACCTACCTCTCTCTCTCTCTCTCTCTCTCTCTCTCTGTGTCTCTCTTTGTGCACATCCCCCCAACTCTCTCTCTTTGTGCACATCTTGTAAATTGTAATAGGTCTTTCAGGGATCTCACGCCCTCATTAGCGGAGCCATTAAAGCGAAGCGCAACCATATTGTCTTCCACTTTCGGCCGCTGCAACTAGTAGCTGCGCCCGACCCATCGGACCCCATAAGTCCTCCATCTCATGCCTTCTGTTCATCGCCGCCCTACGTCACGCAGCCCCATCCCTGTCCATATCCACGTGGCAACTATTTTCCTCCTCCACGTCGCTTCGCCACCCAACATCCCACCTCCTCTGACCTAAAGTCCTCCTGGCCCTGCCATCACTCCTAATTGCTTGCCATTCCCCGCAGTCTCGCTAGCTGCCCGCTTGGTTCAACACCATCTCTTGCGGCAACCTCCGCGTAGCAACTCTCCCCACCTTTCCTCCGCAACCTGGGCTAGCCTGCCGTGCCCGGCATCCAGTCCACGCAGAGAGAGAGAGAGAGAGAGAGAGAGAGAGACGTGGCATATACAATAAGGAACGCGCCAAGTGCCGCACTATCGATCACGTTCCAACCTTCCAGCCCCATCCCTATCAAACACGAGAGAGAGAGAGAGAGAGAGAGAGAATCGAGGAGATGGAGGGTTTGGCCCTTCCGAGAAGGGAACCCGGAAGAGAGAGAGAGGCACTTCGGAAAGAGAGAGAAATCCATTGAAAAAAGGTCGTCGTTTTCCAGACTCCAGAGGGGTAGAGTGATAAGGATGCATGAAAAAGAGGCAGAATGCAGGCCTACCAGGCTACCTGTGAGTCGTGACTCTGTGCGTGTTTATGTATGAACGTACGTTTCTAGCGCGAGAGAGAGGGAGGGAGGCTTGGTAGCTTTTGCGACTGGGGATGTCGGAGGAGGTTTGGAGAAGTCTCCCTCGTCTCATGATTTGGTCTCACCACCGTTGGATCATCAGATAGTAGACACAAGATCTACCTATCTTCTATCTCTATGTGTCCACGGACTACACCCACAGTTTGTGAACGCCTCGTATGGAGCAGCAATTTTTGAAGTTTGTAATGGACGGCCCAATTGTTATTGAAGCCCGAGCACCTTTTTAAGGTGTGGTTGCATTATACGGCGCTCGCCATGGAATCTAAATACCATAGGGGCGCCCCCCAGTCTACGAAAACTACGCAGACACACATGTGCACCCGCCCCAATTATAAAGCAACTTGACGAGAACAACAATAACACAAATGTTCTTATAAGGAAGGTGTATATGACCGAAGAACACGCTAAGGCTCTCCATTTACATGCAACATAAAACCACACTACTTGCATAACATGGTGGAGAGTTGACACAAGTGCTCTCAAATATTTCATAATTATGGGAGAAAGTGCCCTTCCCCCTTTTAAGCTTTTGAAATATGAGCATTGTAATGTATTGTAAGGATAAATGAAGAAGTAAAAGATCACAAAGCCCTTTGCATAAGCCATGTGCATCTTGTTCCTTTGCTGAAAGCTTATACTTTACCTCAATTTTCAATCTCAAGTACTTGTTATATTTCTATTTACTCCAAGCCAAATATGTTCATTTAAAATAGTTGAAATTTTGACATCAACATGAAAGCTAAAAGGAAAACATAGCATAAGAATTCATTACATGTGCATACAACTCTGAACAACCTCTTACTACTTATTCTGTCTTCATTATTAGTATACTAAGCCATGGTAGACATCAACTTGCCTTGAAAAAAGCTACATGATTATTATAGCAACCCCAATTGAACTTAGTGCTAAAATCTCAATCATTTCCAAAATGTGTGTGCCTTGGAATATTATTGCTAAACATTTTGTCAATGTGTCATCATTGGTTGGCCTTCTTGTGGCTCCACTTGGTTTCGAGGGAAGAGGTGAGGAAGTGGGATATTTTTTAATTATTACCTACAAGATAATGACAATTGAGCTCATGAATAATGTATAGAATACAAAGATAAGTATATAGACAATTGTTATATACATAGTAATTAAGTACTTGCATTCAAAAAAATCAAATAATCTATACTATATAATATAGTGATTGTATACTACTCCTATATGAACATACAATTATGCAATGATTATGAATATATACAATTAATTCTTGATAATTAAGTATTACATGTACACACATATAATATCTACTTGCATATACATGATGATTATAGTTGTAGTAATGCTTCTTAAAATATAAAATGTTATACATGGTTTTGAATGGTAAAGTATATAAGTACGCGCACAGGATTTTGTGATAAGGCATATATAAACTAGTAAATACAATTTTAATGATTATGTATGTCGGTGCATATAAACTATGATCAAATATATGTAGAGATTCAATTTTTTAATAATGATATGTAATTGCATACAATTTAGAACGATTGCATGTTAGTTTAATGACTCATGTATAAATGACTATATTGATCTAATATATCGACCAAACATAATTAATTATATGCGGACTATTAATAAAGTAAATGTTATAGTTATTAAAACAATTGATATATACTTATACAAATAACTAAATTATAAGCCATTATAAAAATGGATTAACGATTATTACTATAAATGGTTATATATCCTTATAATATAAGGCTATGAAACAATTATGATTTAGATTAAATTTGAGTTAACAATTATATCATGAAGTCATACAAATGATTATTATAAGATTAAGTTATATAAATATTTATAAATAATATTTTTAATTTGTTTAAATATTAAAAAAAGTCTATTATGAATTTATGAGTATATATCAATTTTTATAAACAATTTTTTTTAGCATTATAAGTTAACACTAAACATAGACGATGGTAATTAAATGTAGTTTAAGATTACACATATACATATAAACAAGGTTGATATAAGTAGTAGCATGCTCGAATATACTTCCATTGCTAATTTTTTAAAGGAGAATCTAGTTGAAGCTAAGGACAACATAGCTTCAAACTTGCTAGCAAAATGTTAAAAACTTTGTATGCTAGTAGAATGACCAACTTGTCAATGCTAGTGCTTAAAAAAGCCAAAAAAAAAAAAGGCATGATTGTCAACAAGCAACAACTTAGATAATACAGGTGAGTGTGTGCTCCTGAAAGGTCATAGGTTTAAATCTCCTCATGCATATGATTCTTAAAGAACTACATACATTAGAGATCACATACATAAGTTTAAGCATCAAACAATGTATTTGGGCTCAAAAAAATGCCAGCATATTCATATGAATTGTTTGGAATCTATGTAGCCCATATAGACATGTAAACTCCTAGTTTCGATTCCAATATACTCTTCTTTTAGTCCAAAGCTTTAATATTACAATATACTACAATAGTAGATCAAGGTACATCAAAATAGTCCACAATATACCTCTATTCAGGATAGCGAACATCATTAGGAAAAAAATGAACTCACAAATGGGCCCTTAAAAATAATATAGTTTAAGATGTGGGCCTTTTGGATTATCCAATAGGAAGGCTAGATGTTGACATCCATGGAGGGTGAATCGTCTATCTCCAAATCTTAGGTTTTTTTATTAAAAATAGGGTAGTGGGGGATTTAAAAAAAGAGAGAATAAATAGTACATGAAATTTGAGTTTCTCTCACCTCATATTTCCCCCCTTTTTTGGAGAATTTTCTATTCCGGTTTTTTTCCCCTCTCATGAAATCAGTTTGACCCAAAAGTTTAGCAACATATCACATTTCCTCTCTTCTTTAATGGTAGCAGCAGTAGTAGTAGTAGTTCTTTAATTTCTTATTTTCTTGTTTGTAATGGTAGTAGTAGTAGTAGTGGTAGTAGTAGTAATAGTTCTTTAATTTCTTATTTTCTTGTTTGTAGTAGTAGTAGTGGTAGTAGTAGAAGTTCTTTAATTTATTATTTTCTTGTTTTTTTAAAAAATAGTAGTAATAGTAGTAGTTTTTAAATTTATTTTTTCTTGTTTTTAGTAGTAGTAGTAGTATTTTTAAATTTATTCTTTTCTTGTTTGTTGCTGTTGTAGTGGTAGTGGTGATGGTAGTGTGTAGTGATTGTTGTTTAATTTCTTCTTTTCTTGTTTGTAGTAGTAGTAGTTTTTTTCTTTTCTTGTTTGTAGCAGTAGCAGTAGTAGTAGCAGCAGCAGTAGTAGTTGTTGTTGTTAATTATTTTTTTCTTGTTTATAGTAGCAGTAGCAAGAGTAGCAGTAGGAGAGAGAGAGAGAGAGAGAGAGAGAGAGAGAGAGAGAGAGAGAGAGAGAGAGAGAGAGAGAGAGAGAGAGAGAGATGTTTTATTAAAGGAAATGAGAGAGGGAGAGGAAGAGAAAAAGAAAGAGAGAGAGATGGAGGGAGAGAAAAGAATGAATGGATAAAAAACAAAGAGAGGGTAAGATCTTATTTTTTAACTTCTTCTTTTCTTGTTTGTAATAGTAGTAGTAGTGGCGAGGTCTGGTGAGGTGCAATACCATGAGATAGAAAACACTTCGACATACGATATAAAAAACATTTGTGATTTTTCAAGGTGTTTTATGATTTTTTTTTCAGGTTACTGAAGTATCATATATTACCACTTGTAAATACCATGCCTGAGTCTCGTGATAGTGCACGACATGTTTTACGAAAACTTGGCATGAACTACAACAGCATCCATGCATGTATCAACAATTATATACTATTTCGAGGAGAATACAAGACTATGGAGACATGTCAAAAGTGTGGTGCTCAGAGATATCCATAGGACTTGCAAGGGCAAACCATCCCTCCAGAAGTTCCTAGATACTTTTTGCTTATCCCCTGCATAAACCACATATTTCATACGCCTGACATGGCGAGCTTGACAACGTGGCATGCGCAGAATAGATCCACAAATGGAATTCAAAGAATATAAGCGGATTCACGTGCATGGAGCCACATTGACTCAACCTTTCCACGCTTTGCCCGTGAGCCAAGGAATCTTTGGCTCGGTCTTGTTATGGATGGCGTGAACCCATTCAGTCTATGCTTAACTTCTCACAGTGTGTGGTCTATAGTCCTTGACAACTACAACATCCCTCCATGGATTTCTATGAAGAAAGGACATCTCATCCTTAGCTTGCTCATTCTTGGCCGCTACAAAGTCAAAAATATGGACATGTATCTTTGTCCATTAGTCGATGAGCTTAAGATTTTATGGGAGCAGGGGGTCATCGTGGAAGATATGTGCAAGCGTGATGGTCGACTGTCGGTCAATATTCGAGCCATTCTCATGTGGACCATGCATGGCTTTCTGGGATTCAGGGAGTGATCAGGTAAGTAGGATTCCATTCTCATTGGTAATATCTATCATAGCTCGTTCAAGTTTGTATTCACTAAATAGAGGTGTTGGGACAGGTCTCGTTACCTTAGGTTATCATGCATGTCCATTGTGTGGGCCACAGTTAGACTCTTGAAGGCCAGAAACTATGAAGAAGGTATATCAAGGAAACACTGCTTTCTTACGAGAGGGTCATGAAATCAGGGAAGGTTTTCTTAGATGACCTCCAGCACGTATGAACGTCCAAAGCTGGTACGAGTTGAAAATGGTCCACACGGAGTCACATCCAAACGGAATGCTACAGTTCTTAGTTTTCTACGAGTTGCCGTATTGGACCCACTTTACAGATCAAATACTTGTTGGATCCCATGCATATTTTCAAGATCATGGGTAGCTTACTATGGGACCACATCACAAGAAAGAGAGACACTATAGGGGCACGAATGGATTTGAAGGAGGTAGGCAAGATGGAGGTGCTTTGGTCGCACTCGAGTGGTGATGGTCGCTTGTAGCTACCTCACGTTGTCGTCATGTTGGGGGTCGAAGGTCTACCACCGGGGTTTTAGAGCAGAAGAGGAGTGAGAGATTCAAGGTTAGGAGAGGGAGAAAAGAATGGGGTTTGATAAGTCTTGGGTTTTAGAGACGATTCAGTTGGAGATGAAGACCTCAAACTTTTTCATATTCTTAGCATACATTAATGGAATAAAAACTTTGACTTGATTACATCAAATGCGTATGAGGTTAATAGACCAATATATATAGAGATCTTATCTCAAATTTAATCCAAATACATATTTCAAATGCAAGCCCAAACGGATTCAATTCCATGAATGCCAATGAACAACAACTCCAAGATACAAGTATTTGTGTGGTTGACTCCACTACTTCCAAGACATAGACGAAAAACTCTTGAAATGCACTGACAAATCTTTTAATTCACTTCAGCCTTGTTTTATAACAGTAAATTCCAGCCTATAAACAAGATCCATAAATGCACATAATCACAAGAATAAGCCTCTCTAATCACTCTCAAAAGAAGCCTTGATGTTTAGAGGTCAATACCATCACTTACAACCACATAGATCACTTGATTTCCCTTCAAGAAGACAAGAACGATGGGCTGCCTTGTTTATGACAGGTTTTACTAGTCCAAAACAGCCCCATACACCTCCAAAATCTCCCCTTTACTTGCCCCAAAGTCACTCAAGTACTTGGGCACAAGAGGGGCTTCAATAGACCATGGAAATGGTAAGAGAATGGAAGAAGACGTACATAAGAGCAGGCTGAATACTTTATCTCTGTTTTCCCCTTTTATGGACTGTCATACCACTCATTTTCGTAATACCAAATGGATGGGTAAGAAAGACCATCACCTTCTTTGTTTGTATCTCCTCTCTTTCTTTAGTTTGCTCCGAGTTCGCATACTTTGGAGCATGCATCATGGTCTTCAGCTCTCCCTTCATTTGCCACAGGTATGCATGCCCGAAAATTGCACTGAAAAATGCGGGCTGCTCTTCTCTTCAGCTTCCACAGAAAAGTTGACCATATAGGTCACTTACAAGTCACACAAGTCCATTATTTCAGGTCCCATACAAACCAAGAGGACTTTTGGGCACTCTTATTGATTTCCAAGCAAATACTCCTCATGAACCAATGTGATATAACCTGTAGAATGTCAATTACCTCCTGTTGATCAAGTTGAGGGTCCCCATAGACTTACTTTTTGTCAATTTACATGATACAAACTGAAAATTGCATATCAAGTGACAAAGGAACTTATGAGATTAAATGATATCTAAGTAAAATGTTGGGAAATGATGACTGAATTATGTATGAAAGTTTCTCATGTAAATCCTAATGAAGTTCTTATGCAAACATAAGAACTCCATGATTTATATCATGAAAAGAAAACTCTTTGACAATGTTCCTTGGGTTTTGTCCACTAAAGAAGAGCACATTGTGAAGCAAATTATCAAGTCCGCACTCCAATGAGTATGATGCATTCTCTCAAGTCCGTATTTTCTAAAGATGACCAATTATTAGGGCTAAAATCCCATGATTCTCATAAGATATGTCAGGTTTGTACTACGAATGGATTGTAAGTGGCCTACGTATTTTGCTATTTGGAGTGTAGTCGTTATTCATAATGCTTCCTAGTTTGTGGCAGTTTGTACTATGGATTGCAATTGCAGGACACCTTACTCCAAAAATACACGGGGTGATTTACAGGTTGTCAAATTTAGTGCAATGGATCTCACAGAAGGAGATTAAGACGTCCTCTATTGAATCCGCAAGGCAAGGAGCAGTGGAGACGGTCTATCTCTTTGAGAAATACTTGCCCACTAGCATGCTCACGATATAAATCCACCTTCTTATGCATCTTGTAGATGAAGTGGAGATTGCTAGATCTATCCATATGCGATGGATGTTCTTCTTGGAGCGCTTCATGAAAACCGTGAAGCCAGAAGGTAGCATGGCTGAAGGTTTGTTGGTGTCTGAGGTCCATCTAGATTTCTTGAAAAAGATTCTGAAAAAAGATGGATGGATTTGCGCGACACGTTTGTGTTGTCGATCCATTGTGAATAGGTGTATGAACTCATGTTTTTTTAAATTTTATTATGACATGGTACATGTCACAAAAGTCAAATCTCTCTTGTACGTGATTTTGAATAGGTAATTTTCTATCCAAACCCCCGACAACCTCGATGGTGGTATGTTATATCTTTAGCTCCCCGAAGTGTGAGAGTATATGATCAAAGCGATATTGCGAGCATAGATGAGGACAGTATGCAAATAGGAGGGTCGATATTGCAAGGGGTGGAGGCCACCGAAAGCTTGGAGCATGTAGAGGAGCCAAAATCAGACAATAATGATGGAAATACAGGAGTCTAAGAATTCTTTGAGAACGAGGTGGACTCATCCTTTTGTGGCGACATGTCTATCGACCTTCTAGTGTATGCGGAGTTGTGTCAGGAGATTGACATGGGACCATAGGGTACTTCATACTTGGAGCATCCACCTACTCAATTCATTGACGAATCGCTTATAAGGGTACATAAGATATGCATTTTAAGTAGGATCATTTTTTAAAGATTTATATTATCGTGCTTTGCTTGATTTATATTGATTATGCTAACATCAATTTTTGTTTGTGCAGGTGACCTTTTTGGTTATTTAGAGCAGCATGATGAGTCAAGGGATGAGTGATGAGGAGCTACATGAGATCTTCACGCGTATATCTCCAGATCAGATGGCTCAATTCAGAGATATGGCAGACTAGGAGCTGTCTCGAACACCATCAGGTTGTTCTGTTAGATCTACTTCGGTGTGCTCTAATGCTTCAGTTTCCAATAGATGAGGTTGATGCTCCAGACTTGGGCCGGACAAAGGGAGTGGTTCTGGGGAATGCTGTGGAGACATGGATGTAGTGAGCCTGCGGTCAACTCGAGATATAGGTGCTACTCGTCGCTCTCGTGGCGGTTCATTTTGACAAGAATTGTATATATTATTGAAACTCTTTTGTATGGCCCAAATAAAGCACATAGTTCTATTTATGGTAGGGTAGCTTGCTGGCCTGCTACAAAATTTTTTTCCCCCTGTTACCGTCACTATTAGCATCACAAATTTAACTACACGCATCGCTATTTGTGTCGCAATATGCATCGCAAAGTGTGTCTATCATGGTCGCTATTTGCGGCACTATATGCGATGCTGATAGCGATGAAAATAGCGATGCTGATAGTGACTGTTCTATGGCGTTGCTTATACCGACGTTTTGTGCGACGAAGGGGGACAAATTTCTTTATGAATATTTTTGTCACTTTGAATGTCGGTATAAGGCCTGTATCTTGTAGTGCTATAATACTTTTTTCATGACTTATGTTTAGCACAAGAATGTTGTTGTTGTTGTTGCTATGAACACATAGTAAAAAAGAAATTGTCTCAAATCATCAATTGCACTTGTATTATCCCTGATACTGTAGAACTCTTCCTTTGGCCTTTCATGTTGGGTCCACCAAAGATATCGAAGTATTTGGTGTGTATGGCCAAAATTTTCAAAGACTTAGAAGGAGAGTTCAAAGTATAGAGCGATGAATTTCCTAGAAAGAGATGGTTTGAAGCAATAGAAATCCAATATATGTATGAAACCCAATTGTAGATAATGACTATGTCACAAAAGCTTGAGCCCAAACCATATACAACATTTACATTAGTATTTAACCAATAATTAAGGTTATAGCTTAGTATAAACTTGACTATATTTAGCATGTATGCATTAAAGATCACCATACATGGATTTAAGTAATAAACAATGTACTTGTAGGTCAATTTAGAGGTAGTTCAGTGAGAGAAATCTATGAGCAACAGTGGCCTGCATCCAATTCTTACTTAGATTAGTCCAAAGTAGTGAGTACTAACATGCAATAGGTCACAACCACACACACGAGTTTTTTTTCAATTATTCCCCTTGCTTTTTGTCACATAACACACAATAAATTTCTCCAATAACAATATGCTTTTTGCCCATTATTACTATACTTTGGTTTAAATGATGTATGTGAATACACTTAGAACTACCAAGGTATGTGAATACACTTAGAACTACCAAGGTAGGAGTTTTTTTTCCTTGGCCTTCTATATATGCTTATTCACTTTTAGGGCATACTTAGTCTTGAAAAATATTCTCTATTGATATCTTTTAATACATTTTGAGTTGTGCTCCCTCAAGCTTTGTCTTCTCCAAGTTATGTACTTGAATTTTTGCAACCTAAATCCAACAATTAGTATCAGAGTGAGTTTTGATCTATTAGAGAGAGTCATCAACATCCTTTGCTTGATTTTCTTAAATGGGGAGGAGATTTGACGAGTGTTGTAGGTCGAGAAATAGTGTGAAATAACTCGTAAGGGCTTGTTGACATCGACAAATTTTTGGCTTTCGTTTTTATTATTGGTCTAGGTAATGGCCTTTTCCCAAGATGCTACAAACATTTATAAACTATCCCACTTGTCTTTAATTGTCAACATAACAATACTACATTGGCTATTTCATCATTTTGCATAGAATTTTGGATATCAATTATTTTTGCAACAAGTAAGAGACCTTATAATCTTCTTTATAATGTGTCATATAGCATTTGAGGTCATTTTGACCTCCATTCTAGGCTTGCAAGTGGTCCAAAACAATTTTTGGATATATTACAAGATATATTACAATTTTGGTTGTGTCAAATGTTTACAGGTACACATGTTATAGATCGTGAATTTGCAAGGTTTCATATATTTGCTAGGTTGCAGATATAGAAAGTATTTGTATATAGACTGCAAATTGTGGTTACTATTGTGCAATTACTAAAAAAGGTTGCATGTTTTGTTGTGGTGCACCTAGTATCAACTTACTTATAGATTGCAGTTTTTTGCAAGCTGTTTGTTTTGTCAAAATGTTTGATGACTTCAACAGATTGTTAGGGAGAAGTTTAATAAGAGCAGTTATCCTACATGAAAGTTCAAGATAATAAATTTCTTGAAGGGCAAAGGTGTTTGGAATTACATTGAAGGAGATATGGAAGTAGCACCCAAAGTTCTTGTGTGAAATGCTACTACAAAATAGGTAAAGGGTAAGAAAGATTGGGATCAGACACAAAGTAAAGTCATGTATTAACTATCTACTAGTGTCATAGATAGCATGATGGGCTTTGTTTGTAGGAATTTGATACTCTTGCTATTGCATGGAAGACTCTAGCAAGGCTGTTCCAAGTAAACATTAATGCCAGAAAGTTACAGCTCAAGCCATAGCTGAATTGAGTGAAAATAGGGAATTTTTCCATTCATGAATATGCCTTGAAGGTCAAGAGTATCATGGAAGCTCTTGGATCTATCAATGTAGTAGTTGATGATGATGATGTTGTTCATGCATGCTAAGATGGACTTGGAGATGAATGCAAGAGCTTCAAGTCATCTATAAATATAAGGGATGATATCCCTAATTTTACAAACTTGATTTTTATGTTGATACTTGAGGAGAAGAACCTTGGCTTGGATTCCTTTTCTTCTCAAAGTAAGAACACGTTTGAATAGGTGTTTTACTCTACTAGCAGAGGTAGAGGTCATGGCAAAGGCTAAGGTGGTGATTGTGGTTGAGATTATGATGCACAACAAAATAGAGGAGGAAAGTCTTGAGAGGAAGGGGGAGTTAAAAAGGGCAAGTTGAAGATTCTAATAGTCAACAGAATTTTGGTGATAGAAGAGAGTGTTGGCATTGTATTAAAAAATGCCACATTTCTAAAAATTGCTTAAAAAAGAAGGCTGAAATTAGAAATGAAAAAAAGTTGCAAGACAATTATTCATCTAGTAGTAGAAACGATGATGACAGAAGTAAACAACTGTTTGTTATGTAGCACTTTATGGATACTATGATTGTTGATGATTCATTAAGGAATGATGTATCATATGTAGACTCAGGTGCCTCTAATCACATCACTTCTCATGGAGAGTGGTTTAGAGAGATGTGCAGTCCAGAGTCTCCAAGCCATGTGGAGACAGGGGATGATACATCACTCACTGCATTACTCATATTGGAAATATTCATTTGAGCATGCAAAATGGTAAAACTAAGTGCTTGGATGACATGCTATACGTATCAAATATTACAAAAAACTTGGTTTCTATTGGTCTAATGGTAGAACATGGATTGCGGGCTCAATTCACATATGATGATTATTATGTAGATCTCAAAAATAATTGCAGGTTGATTGCAAAAGGAAAACATGTTGAAAGATTGTTTACTCTTGATGTAAGTCTACTTGAAATGGATATTGGCATGTTTGCACAAGATTTAGTGTTGTGGCTTATATTGAAATTTGACATAAGAGAATTAGTCATGTGAATGTGCAACGACTGAAATACATGCAGCCAAAACATGTTGTGGATGGTTTGCCTAAATTTAAAGGTGAGGGGATGCATAAAGTATGTGAAGCACGTCAATTTAGAAAGGAACCAAGGCATGCATTTCCATATCAAAAGCATGTATGCAAAAAGGATGTCAATTTGGAAAGCGACCAAGGCATGCATTTCCATATGAAAAGCATGTATGAAAAAATCACTTGAATTGATACATTCTGTGTGGGGTCCTGCAAAGACTGCAACTTTGAGTGGTTGCAGGTATTATGTTTCCTTCATTGATGATCATACTCACAAATTATGGGTTTACTTTATGCATGAGAAAAGTGAGGTGTTCACTCACTTTAAAAGCTTTAAGGCTTTGGTTAAGAATGAGACATGGTTGTATATTAAATGCCTGAGGTCAAATGGAGGGGGAGAATATATTTCCAAAGAGTTTTTTGATTTTTTGAAAAAAAATAATGTATAGATACACATGTAGATATACTCTGCAACAAAATGGACTTGCTAATAGAAAAATAGGTATACTATAGAGGTGGCTCATGCATTGATGTCAGAAAGAAACTTGCCTCATTACTATTGGTGGGTTGAAGCAATTGCTACTATTGTATATATTATGAATAGGACACTCACTATTGCTATACAAGGTATGACACCAAAAAAAAGTTTATAGGGTAGAAAGCCAAATATATCTCATCTGAAAGTATTTGGATGTATTGCTTATGTGCATATTCCTAATGAGTTACATAGTAAATTGGATCCCAAAGCAGAAAAACATATATTTGTTGGATATTCACTTGAGTAGAAGGAATATAGATTTTATAACCTTGTTACACGTGAGTTGAGAGTTAGCAAGGATGTTCTTTTTCATGAAATGAGTAGTTGGTATGGTAATGTGTAGAATGTAGTTGGGATTTATTAAGAAACATGAATCTAAAGTTAGATTGGCTATGGTGGATGCAAGTCATAAATAGGATATATGATTGGAATGAGAAACCCTATACTTAAGTGAATTAGGTTCCAAGAGTGATTAGCTCGGACTCATAAACACAGTCTTGGGTTAACACAAAAGAGAAGTGCTATATATTGCATTGAAATGAGAACCAAGTACATGTTTTAATAGCCTTTGGGTAGTTCCACTTTCCTTATTATGCTTATGCAATTCTGAGTCTTTCTCCTAGAGCATACATCATTTGCCCCCATCAAATGATGAGTTCCTACACTTACTAGCTTTTGCCCCCCTACATGAGTACATGGTCTAGGAGACTAGCTTCCCCCCCCCCCCCCCCCCCCCCCCCCTTCACATGAATACATGGTCTAGGAGACTAGCTCATAGGCAATGCAGTCAAGTTAAAGCTTGAAAGTTTACATCTTTGGCAAGGGTTTTTATGAAGCAACATCCACTATGGGAGATACAATGAACAATTCTTTAGAACAATTTGTCTGAGTTGTTGTTTGTAGTAGCAGAAACATCTTCTTCATTCATGAATTGATTTTGATGGTTGCCATTTGCACTTGTGCTCTTTTACAGTGGAAACATTCATTGGCTATGTGACCGGTCTTACCATAATAATGACATGTCATTTGATATTTGTTTTCATTGTTAAATCCTTAGCCTTTGCCTTTTGCTCCATTAGCTCCTTTAGTGTGTACAAGAGATTGTCTCTAGGTGTTGAGACAACTCCCTTTTCATCCTTGTGTTTATATTTTTTTTCTTCATCCAATAGAGAGTGCTTAATGTCCTTAAGTGAGAGATTTGGAATATCACTTAAGGTAGATACAAGGTTATCATATCACTTTTATAGGCCTCATACCGATGCTCAAAGTGATGAAAATGTTTACAAAAAAAATCGCCCCCGTTGTCACTAAACACGTTGATATTAGCGATGCCATAGAACCGTCACTATCGACGTCACTATTTCAATCGCAAGATGCAAATAGCGATGTTGATAGCGACATTTTGCGACGCAAATTGTGATGCTAATAACGATGTGTGCAGTAAATTTGCGATGCTATTAGCGACAATTATAGAGGATTTTTTTTTTGTGTTAGCGCACCAAGCTAATACAAAAGGGTTACAGTAAGGTGTACAATGGTCGTCAAAATGAAGGCAAAGTGTACTTGAATCCACAACTAGATTGATACATAAAATAAATACAAGATCACTTAATGAAAGCGCTCATGGAATCATGGCAAGATACAAAGGATGATAATAACATAGTGCATAGAAAATGCCTACATAAATCACAAGACCAAAAAAAGAAGAGGATGTGCCCTCCATGGATCCAAGCGCGAGCTATAGATCCGCGCCATCTGAAAGCTTGTCTTGCCGCCACAAAGGAGCATCGAATGGACTCTGCAAAAAAGGAAACAACTATACATTAGTCCACCATATAATAATGCATTTTAATTAAAATTTGTAACTACAAATAAGAAAGATGAGTGACTTACTGGGCCATCGTGTACATACAATATCTATCGATCAATGCAGTGAGACCATGTCTCTTTGTATATCGAGTCTCTAGGCCGGTGGGATGGAGTGTTGCAAAGAAAATAAAATACAACTTTTAGAAATATGATTGTAAGTACAAGTGATATAGTAAAAAAATAAGTGAAAAGAACAAAAGAAAAACTTACAAAGTCCTTCAGATAAGTTCTGTGGCCGCCATGATGGACCACTCCTACCTCCAGTCATGCCCTTGCTACCTCGTGCTACTATCTCCAACATCCTGGAGAGTTTGTAGCCTCCTCCTTGAGTCAGTGCCAATCATCTGTGTCTAGCCACTCCGGATTTGAGGCCCTACTCTTAAGTGCCTTGTGTGCGTCCAATCGTTTGTGTGATATGTACCCATGCATGCACTGCATCATCCAGCATGTGGAGAACCTATTTGCTATGGTGGGTACTGGAAATGCCTTATGCAAGGATGCTACTATGTAATCCTTGCTCCCCTCCGGTATGTTCTTACAATGATCCAAGAAGTTGTGTCGAAAAACTTGTTGGCACAACTCTCTCATATGAGCCATCACCCTCCTCCCCTCATCATTCATGATGACAGCTCCTATCCTATCATCTACAAGGTATCCATATCCCTTTTGGATATGTCTAAGATGTGTCCCCTTCCACCTACGATCGTGCTCCTGGGCATATCCAAGAGACCCATGTACATCTGGTGTACCCACAGGGGGTGGTATCTCTCGGAGTAGCACCCACAGGGGTACCACCCTATGGATGGCTGAGAGTAAAAGCTGGAGTGATTGAAGTAGACATCCCCACAGGTGTGACAAATCCCACAGGTGATGAAAATCCAACAGAATGACAAGACGGAGACACTGCATCGGTACCTCCACAACAACCACCTGAGCCACCCTCTCTCGAACCTGCACGATAGCGAGGGGTAGCATCTATATCTCGAGCCGACCATGGGCTCACCACATCTACATATCTGCAACATCCCCCAGAACCACTCTCTCTGTCTAGCCCAAGTCTAGAGTGTCGACCTCGTCCACTAGAAACCGAAGCATTAGAGCGTACTGAAGTAGATAGAACGGAACAACATGATGGTGTCCGAGACAGCTCTTGGTCTGCCATATCTCTTAATTGAGCCATCTAATTTGGAGATATACATGTGAAGATCTCCTGTAGCTCCTTGTCGCTCATCCCTCGATTCATCGTACTGTCCAAATATCCACAAAGGTCACCTGCATAGACAAAAATTGATGTTAGCATAATCAATATAAAGATTCAAGTAAAGCACGATAATATAACTCTTAAAAAAAGATCTTATTTAAAATACATATTCTAGAGTACCTTTATAAGCGATTCACCAACAAATTGAGTAGGTGGATGCTCCAAGTATGACGTAGCCTATGGTCCCATGTCAATCTCCTAACATAACTCCAAATACACTAGAAGGTCAATAGAAATGTCACCACAAAAGGATGAGTCCACCTTGTTCTCAAAGAATTCTTGGCCTCCTATCTTTCCATCATTGTTATCCGATTTTGCCTCCTCTACATGCTCCAAGGTTTGGGCGGCCTCCACCCCTTGCACTATTGATCCCTTATTTGCATATTGTCCTCATCTACATTGGGAACATTGATTTCATCATATACTCTCGCACTTTGGGGATTTGAAGGTACAACATATCACCATTGAGGCTATCAGGGGTTTGGTTAGAAAATTACTTATTCAAAATCACATAGAAGAGAGATTTAACATCTGTGACATATATCATGTCGTAATAAAAGTTTGAAAAATATGAGTTCATGGACTTGTTCACAATGGGCCACTTTGAACCACTTTGAAAAATATGAGTTCATGGACTTGTTCACAATGGGCTCCTTCCAGTACCACTTTGAACCACTGCACATCGAATAGGATTAGGGAGAAGCTACGGTAATCCACCGTGATAATACTTTGCAAGTTCCTAAAATACTCTATCTCTTCTATAATGGTGTTTGGATCCGTGGCTCGCCATCGGCTCTCTTGCTCGAACTTTGCCATGACACCACAATCCGTTGTGGAGCACATTTTGTCAATACGCTCTGCGTAGAAATGTCGTCTCCACGTGACCACGCCGCATTGTATATTTTATACTATACATTGAAACGGTTAATTAGTTGTCATATTAAATCTAGATATAAAAGCTTATAAAACATTTAGTCATCTTTGGACTACATCCCCTCAAGAATTCCCACTCCTCTCAATAGAGATCTCCACCCCTTCACGAGAGGCTGCGATCAAAGCTCCATGCAACCATCGCATAAACATAAACTATAACATCTCCTCCATGCCCTCGAGATATTGAATTGGTCGATGGCATGTACTACATTGCTCGTGCCTAGCAAGCCACGTCTCCATGGAGGCATTGTACAACATACAAAAATGATTCACTTTCTCTTCCATTGCAACATCCATCCTTTTTTCTATCCCATTTCCAACCACCACATCTCCGATCAGTCTATCATCGTACTTCAGCGACCATAGCATACTGTTGTGTCTGAATCCACTTTTGGTAGCCACTGTAAAATATGCACTAACACCTCAGACACCAACCAACCTTCAGCTATGCTACCTTCTAACCGAGATCCTTGTCGCAAAAGCCTTTCAAGGTTCTCATGAAGCGCTCCAAGAACGTCATCCATCGCATATGGACAGGTCAAAAAATCTCCACTTCGTCTACAAGATCCACTAGGGGGTAGGTTTGTATCGTGAGCATGTTGCTGGGTAGGTACTTCTCAAAGAGATAGACTGTCTCCATTGCTCCCCACCTTGTGGATTCAATAGAGGATGTCTTGATCTCCTTCTGTGAAATCCATTGCACTAAATTTGAAAACCTTTAAATCGCCCCGCGTATTTCTGGAGTAAGGCATCCTAAAATCGTGCTCGGTAGTACAAGCTGCCATAAATGAAAAATCATTATGAACAACAACTACGCTTCAAATATCAAAATATGCAGGCCACTTACAATCCATTCGTAGTACAAACCTGGCATATCTTATACCAATCATGGGATTTTAGCCCTGTTAGTTGGCTGTCTTTAGAAAATGCGGATTTGTGAGAACGCATCATACCTGTCGAAGTGCAGATAGACCTGATAATTTGCTTCACAATGCACTCTTCTTTAGTGACAAAACCCAAGGAGCATGAGGTAGTTGCAAGTGACCATTTTGTACTCAAGTGTGACCAAAGCGCCTCCATCTTGCCTACCTTCTTCAAATTCATTCATGCCCCTGCAGTGTTTCTCTTTCCTATGATGTGGTCCCATAGTAAGTTGCCCACATTCTTGAAAATATGCATTGGGTCCAACAAGTGGTTGATTTGTAATAAGTGGTTCCAATACAGCAACTCGTAGAAAAGCCTTTCAAGGTTCTCATGAAGCGCTCCAAGAACATCATCCATCGCATATGGACAGGTCAAAAAATCTCCACTTCGTCTACAAGATCCACTAGGGGGTAGGTTTGTATCGTGAGCATGCTGCTGGGTAGGTACTTCTCAAAGAGATAGACTGTCTCCACTGCTCCCCACCTTGTGGATTCAATAGAGGATGTCTTGATCTCCTTCAGTGAAATCCATTGCACTAAATTTGAAAACCTTTAAATTGCCCCGCGTATTTCTGGAGTAAGGCATCCTAAAATCGTGCTCGGTAGTACAAGCTGCCATAAATGAAAAATCATTATGAACAACAACTACGCTTCAAATATCAAAATACGCAGGCCACTTACAATCCATTCGTAGTACAAACCTGACATATCTTATACCAATCATGGGATTTTAGCCCTGTTAGTTGGCTGTCTTTAAAAAATGCGGATTTGTGAGAACGCATCATACCTGTCGAAGTGCAGATAGACCTGATAATTTGCTTCACAATACACTCTTCTTTAGTGACAAAACCCAAGGAGCATGAGGTAGTTGCAAGTGACCATTTTGTACTCAAGTGTGACCAAAGCCCCTCCATCTTGCCTACCTTTTTCAAATCCATTCATGCCCCTGTAGTGTTTCTCTTTCCTATGATGTGGTCCCATAGTAAGTTGCCCACATTCTTGAAAATATGCATTAGATCCAACAAGTGGTTGATTTGTAATAAGTGGTTCCAATATAGCAACTCGTAGAAAAGCCTTTCAAGGTTCTCATGAAGCGCTCCAAGAACATCATCCATCGAATATGGACAGGTCAAAAAATCTCCACTTCGTCTACAAGATCCACTAGGGGGTAGGTTTGTATCGTGAGCATGCTGCTGGGTAGGTACTTCTCAAAGAGATAGACTGTCTCCACTGCTCCCCACCTTGTGGATTCAATAGAGGATGTCTTGATCTCCTTCAGTGAAATCCATTGCACTAAATTTGAAAACCTTTAAATTGCCCCGCGTATTTCTGGAGTAAGGCATCCTAAAATCGTGCTCGGTAGTACAAGCTGCCATAAATGAAAAATCATTATGAACAACAACTACGCTTCAAATATCAAAATACGCAGGCCACTTACAATCCATTCGTAGTACAAACCTGACATATCTTATACCAATCATGGGATTTTAGCCTTGTTAGTTGGCTGTCTTTAGAAAATGCGGATTTGTGAGAACGCATCATACCTGTCGAAGTGCAGATAGACCTGATAATTTGCTTCACAATGCACTTTTCTTTAGTGACAAAACCCAAGGAGCATGAGGTAGTTGCAAGTGACCATTTTGTACTCAAGTGTGACCAAAGCGCCTCCATCTTGCCTACCTTCTTCAAATCCATTCATGCCCCTGCAGAGTTTCTCTTTCCTATGATGTGGTCCCATAGTAAGTTGCCCACATTCTTGAAAATATGCATTGGATCCAACAAGTGGTTGATTTGTAATAAGTGGTTCCAATACAGCAACTCGTAGAAAACCGAGAACCGTCGCATTCCGTTTGGATGTGACTCCGTGTGGACCATTTTCAACTCGTACCAGCTTTGGGCATTCATTCGTATTGGAGGTCATCCACCAAGAAAACCTTCCCGCTTAGCTCATGACTCTCCGGCAAAAAAGTGGTGTGTCCTTGATATACCATCTTCTTCATTGTTCGTGACCTTCAAGAGTCTAACTATGGCCCACACAATGGACATATATGATAGCTTGAAATAACCAGACCTATCCCAACACCTCTATTTAGTGAACACAAGCTTGAACGAGCTATGATAGATATGACCAATGAGAATGGAAGCCTATTTACATGAGCACTCCTTGAATCCCAAAAAGTCATGCATGGTCCATAAGAGAATGGCTCATATATTGGTAGACTGTCGACCATCACACTTGCTTATATCTTCCACGGTGACCCCCTCCTCTCAAAAAATCTTAAGCTCATCAACTAATGGATGGAGATAGACGTCCATATTCTTAGCTTTGTAGTAGCAAAAAATGAGTAAGCTAAGGATTATGTGTCCTTGCTTCGTAGAAAGTCGTGGTGAGATGTTGTAGTTAACAAGGACTACAAGCCACACACTATAAAATATTGAGTGGAGACCAAATGGCTTCACTCCATCCATAGCAAGACCAAGTCGAAGATTCCTTGGCTCTCATGCAAAGCGTGGAAAGGTAGAGCCAATGTGGTTCCATGTGGGTGAATTTTCTGAAATTCGTTGGACTCCATTTGTGGATCTATTCTGGGGATGCCACGTTGTCAAGCTCGCTATGCTCAACGTACGAAACATGTGAAGTATACGGGGAATAAGTGGAAAGCGTCTAAGAACTTTCTAAGGGATGGTTTTCCCTTACAAGTCTTGTCGATACTTGTGAGCACCACACTTTGGACATGTTTCCATGGTCTTGTACTCTCCTCGATGAAAGGTGAGAAGGATCGAAGCTTGCACGCGAGCTATGGCGGGAGAGCAAGAGCAAGAAAGAGAGAGACAAGAAATGGGAACTCCAACAGTCACAATGTGTGACCGAGCCTTCCTTTATTTACTAGTCACTAAAATGAATGTATAGAATAAAGTGACGCGATGGGCGCCCGCCACCTGTAGTGTGCAGTGGCGGGTACTGTCAGTGTAGTAATACACGAGGCGGCATGGCGGAGGCGCCTTTACCCCAACAACCTCCCACTTAAAGGCGAATCAGCCCCAATGAGAGAGAAAAGAAAAGAAAAAAAGACAATACAACTATACATAGGTACAAGGGATGAGGAAAGGCAACATCTCATCCAACGCCCATCAATCTCCTGAGGAAGGCAAAGCACTCAGTAGTGAGGCTTTTCGTGAGCAGATCTGCACGATTCTCGTCAATGGAGATCTTGACAAGGTCAATAGACTTGTCCTCCATGACACCACGTATGAAGTGATACCTCACCTCAATGTGTTTTGTCTTCGCATGGAAGACCGGATTCTTAGCCAACTGAATGGCACTCATAGAATCCGAATGCAGTGTAGGTATAGCATCAATCCCAAGGTCAACAACTAGATGGCCTAGCCATATGACCTCCTTGCAAGCCTCAGTGGCTGCAACATACTCGGCCTCAGTGGTAGACAAAGCTGTGCACTTCTGAACCCTAGACATCCAAGAGACAGCACCTCCAGCATAGGTGAATACATAGCCAGAAGTGGACTTCCTACTATCTGCATGTCCTGCATAATCGAAGTCAGTGTACCCCACAACCCCTGTATCCTGGCTGCCATAGCAAATACACATATATATTGTGCCCTTCAGGTACCTCATGATACCCTTCACGGAATCCCAATGTTTCCTGCCAGGTGTAGCCATATAGCGTGCCACAACACCAACTGTAAAGGCAATATCTAGACGAGTGGCTATCATGGCATACATCAAACTGCCCACGGCTGAAGCATAAGGGATCTGGGCCATCTCGGCCCTCTGCTCATCTGTCTGCTGACAATTGGCCTGTGATACCTTCACATAAGAAGGCAATGGATAACCAATAGGCTTTATGTCCTGCATGCGGAAGTGCTCAAGGACTTTATGAATATACTCCCTTTGTGACAAGTAGAGGAGTCCCTGATGCCTGTTGCGTCTAATGCGCATACCAAGTATGTGAGAGGCCTGTCCCAAATCCTTCATCTCAAATCTCTTCTTCAGCTGAGATTTAAGAGCATCTAGCTCATCATGAGCTTTCCGTGCTATTAGCATATCATCCACATAGAGTACCAAAATAAGCAATGAACCATCACGGGCTTTCTTCGTGTAAAGAGACGGATCCATAGCACTCCTGCTGTAGCCCCGTGATTGCATAAAGGCATCAAACTTATGATACCATTCCCTAGGTGCCTGCTTCAAGCCATAAAGACTTTTCTTCAACTTGCACACTAGGTGCTTTCTGCCAGGTTCTGCAAAGCCCTTAGGCTGCTCCATATAGATCTCATCATGCAAGTCCCGATGTAAGAAAGTTGTCTTGACATCCATCTGATATAGATCTAAGTCAAGCTGAGAAACCAAAGCCAAGACCAAGCGCAGGGTGGCCATCTTAACCACAGGAGAAAAGACCTCATCAAAGTCTACACCATGCTCCTACTTAAAACCCTTTGCTACCAATCTAGCCTTGTATGCCGGCTTGGGGTGTCCAGGGGTACTTTTTAGCTTGTACACTCACTTGCATGGCAAAGACTTCTTGCCCTTAGGCAAGGCAACCAAATCCCAAGTCTCATTTTTATGCAAGGAGTCAATCTTAGACTGCATAGCCCTCTCCTAGGAGTGACTGTCACCCCTGCGCATAGCCTCATCATAAGTGAAAGGCTCTCCTGCATCTGTAACCAAAACATAATGCATAGAGGGCTGAAATCTATCAGGTGGACGTCTGTCTCTAGCAGACCATCTCACTGCAGGCTCTGCTGCCTGTCCAACACCCTGACCATGAGCATCTGCTGCAACTGTAGGCTGTCCAACTGGCTGTGCAGGAGCTCTAGGCTCCTCCTGAAAGATCACTCTGCGGATCTCAACCACCTTCTCAGGCTGCCTGTGCATCTTGTCTTCATGGAAGACTACATCATGGTTGCGTACTATTTTTCGCGCATGCGGATCCCACTCTCCTGAATCACCATAACCAAGAAAGATGCATTTAATGCTCTTTGGATCCAACTTACTTCTCTTGTCCTTGGGCACATGGTAGAATGCCCCACATTCAAAGACACGGAGATGCGCATAAGAGGGTGGCTTACCAGCCCAAACTTCCTCTGCAACCTGGAAATCCAATCCACTAGAAGGCAATCGGTTTATGATGTGCACTGCCGTACTAATTGCCTCAGCCCAAAAGCTCTGTGGTAGGCCTACATGGCTAAGCATAGAGGGGACACGCTCCTGAATAGTCCTGTTCATGCGCTCAGCCAAACCATTTTGGGCGGGGTGTAAGGGGCGGTCAACTGACGCTTAATACCCCTGTCATCACAAAACTGCTCAAAAGCACGTGAAACATATTCTCCCCCATTGTCAGTCCTAAGGCATTTCAGCCTATACCCAGTCTGGTTCTCAACAAGAGCAAGCCAACACTGAAAGACTGCCAAGACATCGGACTTTTACTTTATGGGATAAGCCCACACTTTCCTAGAAAAATCATCAATGAAGGTAACAAAGTACTTCGCGCCACCCATAGACATACACGACATGGGCCCACAAACATCTGAATGCACCAAAGCCAAGGGCTCACTCATGCATGGCCTGCTCGATTTCTTATGCGTAGACCTATTTTGCTTACCATAAAGACAATGATCACCCGAGTCAAAACGTGCATAGTCCAAAGGCGGAAGATACTGCAAACCAGATAACATTTTCATTCCCTTCAAAGACATATGCCCCAAACGGGCATGCCAAAGTGATACATGTGGGATAGATCCCACTGCTAAAACATGGTCTACAGAAGACCCAGATACAACAAGAGGATAGAGGCTGCTAGCCTTGGCGCCTCTAGCAAGCACAAGTATACCTCTGGTAATCTTCTAGGCAGAATACCCAAAAAAGACATGAAACCTTGCATCATCCAACTGTCCTGCAGACATAAGACTGCGCGTAAGCACAGGTACATGATGTACATCCCTGAGCAAAAAGGAACTGCTAGTTGAAAACTGCAAATTGAATATCTCCACAGCCCACAATATCAAGAGACATGTCATCTCCAAGTCTGACGGATCCAGATACAGTACGATAAGAGTGAAACCACTCATGGTAAGGCGTCACATGGAAGGACGCACTTGAATCCAATAACCAGCACTGTGCATACATACTAGGTGTCTTAGTCAAGTGTGAGGCATCAGAAGAACTAGCTGTAAGTATGAACTCATTACTATCATCGGAATCCTTGGTCTGTGTGACATTAATTTCTTCAATCTTGACGCTGGACTTCGCAGGTACTATGCTGCGATCAGAGGACTTCTCCTGCACTTTCTCTTTCGCCTTATCCTTGCGCAACTCATGACACTGTGGTCTGATATGGCCCTTTTTTCCACAATGATGACAAGTGACATTAGCATTGCGCCCACGTGACTTTCCACAAGATTTAGACCGACCCTTCTGTGAGTCACAGCCACCACGGCCATGACCACGATCATTCCTGTCATTCCTGCCTCTAACTGTTAAAGCATGTGAAACACGAGAGGCATCCAAGTTTTTGCGATTAACCTCTTCCTGCAGAAGAGCACTCTCAACATCATTCAGTTTCAGAGTAGCACTAGAGGCACATAGGGCAGTGTGGAATACATCCCATGACTCATTCAGAGTCCCAAGAAAGAAAAGAGGAGTTACTTCCTCTCCAAAGGTGATATCCTGCGAAGTTAGGTTCTTCAGTATAGCATGGAGCTGGCTCAAGTGAGCAGACATAGTCGCATTATCCTTCATGCGCAGATCCATAAGCTGCTTCAACCAGTATATCTGACTTGTCAGACTTTTCTTATCATAAAGATTCTTGATCTTATTCCATAGATCCCATGCACTGTGTGCTTCCTCAAATACATTATAATGTACTTGTTCAGTGAGAGACAATACAATCGTGGACTTGCATAGCTCATCAAGTTCAAGCCAGTTGTCATTGTCCATAGTTTCAGGCTGCTCCCCGCTCAACCGAAGTGGCTTAATCTGAGATTTCTGCACCAAGACCTACCAAATTTGACTCTTCCAATAAGAGTCATTGGTACCATCCAACTTTGTGATGTTAAATATGGCATTATCAATCGAAGAGGACACCATAATGTAGGTTGAAAATGCACAGACAATGTAAAACTGCTGGCTGTTTTACTGCAAAAAATGCCCAAAATCCACTGAAATGAGCTCCAAATGGCGAGAAAAGTGTGCCAAAAGATGCTGCCTACTTAGTACTAGGTGCGATATACGAAATCAAGAAATTTTAGCATAAAAAATACTGCTCAGTCCACCAATAAATGCTTGCTATAATAAATTTCAGAATTGCAATAATGAGAGCAAACTGTCCCAAAACTGGATCTAATGTCAACTTAACAATGCTAGGTCCAAAGCCGGCATAAAGAGGACAAAGCAAAGCCAAATGACAGTGAAAATACATGAGCATAGCATCGAGAGATGTCAAATAGCATCTGCTAGTAAGAGGCATACCCCTAGACAATCTAGGCAAAATGTAGAACCAACTGCCAAAACCTGACACAAATAGGTGTCTGCTCAAAAGAAAGTGGATCCAAAACAGAGACTCAGCTCATAAGCATCCTGTGAACCAAGACATATACTCAATGCAACATCCAATTGTCGGAGTATAATCCCAAAGTCTCAATACATTTGTAACTGCTCAATGACATAGACTGCTTCAATACATGTAACTGCTCCAATAGCATGTAATCCCTGCTCAAGCTCAAGTAAGCATGCAAGATGCTCCCACTAACACAAAAGGCGTACAAACGAGCTCAAGGGCTCAAGCAACTCAAGACAAAGTACCAGTGACAAGTGACCAAGTCAATGCGTCATACGCATCCCAAGAGCATGGCATACATGAAGCAACTGATGGAAGCAACCAAGTAAATGATCAAACTGAGTCGAAATGCTCAAATACATCCAAGGAAAAGCTCCCAATGTCGGTAAATCATAGATGAACCAAGCGGCATATATCACGAATCAAAGCATGTAATGTATGAAGCCTAACCGTCAAGCATAAACATGAGGCATAAGCAGTCCAAGAGCACGCCAAGTCAGTCCAAATGCCAGTGAATACCAACCAAGATGGAGCTTATCCGTAGCTCAAATACATTCCATAAATTCAAACATGAGCTCAAAGTTGTCCCAAAATGTCAGATACATGATGGCAAATCCCAAAGCATACATCCGGTACCAATAGGTAAGTGACAAAGCATCCAAAGTACCTTTAGCCCACTGTTATTACAGCCAAGTTTGACAGTCAAAACTGAGAAATTTCAGCCAATATTTCAGGCCAAAATCATGGCATAATCATGTGCATACATTCCCAAGGCAGTAGGCATCATGTAGGGCCGCATACAGGCATCAAACAAGGTAACCGGAGTAGAGTATAAGCATCAAATGCCAATGCCAAGTGTGGCTACCCTATTTCCAACACTGTATAACAGTAAATTATAGTCCCAAATCAGCCAATATTTCAGGCCAAAATCATGGCATAATCATGTGGATACATTCCCAAGACATTCGGGCATCAAGTAGACCGCATACGGGCATCAAATAGCACAATCGGAATGGAGTGTAAGCAACAAATGCTAATGCCAATGGTGCTGCCCTATTTTCAGCCTGTTATGACAGTTTATGACAGTCCCAAATCTGAAGAAATCAGCCCCGAATGATCAAGACCAATGCCCAAAGCTTGAATGACATCAAACATGAAGTCTAATAGCCCTCTTGATCAAGGTAGAGAGCAAGAAGCAATGGCCAAGTGTGGAGCTGAAGTAGACGAGTGCTAACACCTTGGAAAAAATGGCGCAATCTGCCCTGTTGGTGCTAAACTTGCTGCTGCTCCACATGGGCTGAAAGGGGGTAATGGGGGGCTCAAGAAGGGCCTATCAAAGGCCTATGACAAGCCTCTTTGAGACTTGATAAGTGTAAGGCACAATATGAGGGGAAGAAGCTTCAAGGGTTTGAAGCCATGGTTGCCCTTGCTGTTTGCAACCTGTAGATTGAAATAAAGCCCTGAAAGAATGATCAAATACCTCAGTACCAATGCCTTGAAGGTGCTCGGGAAGCCGGGGAGTGACGGGAGCTCGGGGAGATCGGATATGGTTGCCGGGATGGAGATCCAATGCGTGAAGGGAGTCGATGCAAAGGTAGAGAAGCACCGAGTCGAGCTCAAGAAAGAGGAAGCCAAGCTTTGATACCAGTTGGAAGGTGAGAAGGATCGAAGCTTGCACGCAAGCTATGGCGGGAGAGCAAGAGCAAGAAAGAGAGAGAGACAAGAAATGGGAACTCCAACAGTCACAATGTGTGACCGGGCCTTCCTTTATTTACTAGTCACTAAAATGAATATATAGAATAAAGTGACACGACGGGCGCCCGCCACCTGCAGTGTGCAATGGCGGGTATTGTCACTGTAGTAATACACGGGGTGGCATGGCGGAGGCGCCTTTACCCCAACACTCGAAAGAGTACGCAATCGTTGACACATGCATGGATGCTATTGTAGTCCATGCCAAGCTTTCGAAAAACATGTTGTGCATTCTCCTCTCTCCCTCTCTCCCCCTCTCATTCTCCTCTCTTCGTCCCTCTCTCCCCCTCTCTTTGTTTTTCTCTACCCCCTCTTGCGTGACTACGGTCTTAATGAGTGATTAGTTTAGGCAAAAGTGGTGGCTTTTGAAGAAGACACCTCTCGCTCTCCAAATTTATTATATGTTCGATGTGTCATATGCTAGGTGCTAAAAAGCTAGTTGCCTAATTTGTCATTGTTGGCTAGTAAGGCTCATTTAGTGATGTGGTCTCTGTTGCATGGTGTATAAGCTTTAGAATATTTTTGATGATGAGATCCATTTTTCACAGTGTATTTTCTTAGTCTAAGCTATGATTGTAGGGGTTTCTAGAGGATCTCTTTATTTCTCAAATATCTTTATGTATTTTGTGATTTATTTATTTATGTACCTTGTGTTCCTTTGTTAGAAAATTGCAATTTTACTAACTTGCAAGTGTATGTAGGCGCACCTTGCACAACTAGGCTTTTGTTTTTCACAATCAATGTGATTCAATATAAATGCAAGTATCTTCATGATCATGGTGCTCAAACTTCCAATTCAATTATGACATATGCAAACAAGCATTCAATCACAATTTTTACAATACTATACAATGTGTGAACTCTCTTTTTCATGATCCAACCACTTGTGAGTGATTTTGTAGGCTAATTAAGGTGAGATCCTAGTCTTCTTAGGGTTGTCATCTCTTTGATCTAGTCACTTTTGATGACCTAGCTACATGAGGTCCAAGGGCTTGACTATCACTATTAGTGCTACATCCACTCAAGTTGTTGTTACCAAATGGTTCCAGGTGAGCTTAAGAATAGTTTTAGGTTGACTACTCAAGTTCACTTCTCGAGGTATGAAGTGAGCCTTTAGCACTTACTTTGGAAGTAAGCATATCAGAAGTGTTGGCATAATCTCTTTTGCCTCTATCTAGCACTCTGAAAACACTCCTAAAGGTGTCCAAACAAGTGAGTTGAGTTGAGCTTCCTGTCAGTGAATACTTGGTTACTTCTTCTCAAGTGCAATGGCCCTTATGACGTGTCAAGGTGTAGGGATTTTCTTTCACCAAGCTTTTAACCATGCAATGTCCTCTTGCATGACTATGGTCTCTCTTTGTTTTTCTCTACCCCTTGTGTTTTCTCATTTATTCTCCTCTCTCCCTCCTTCTCTCTCTCTTTCTGTCTTTCTTTATTATGTTCCATGTTTATTCCCTCTCTCTCTCTCTCTCGTTCTTTCTTCATTTTTCTTTCTTATTCTCCCTCTCTCTCTCTCATTCATTCATTCTTTTTCTTTCTTATTCTCCCTCTCTCATTTTCTCTCTTTCTCCCTCAATGCACCTCATTCTCAACAAAAACAAACAAAAGAAAAGGAGAAAGAACAAGAACAAAGCAAGAGGGAGCAACGTACTCACCGCAAAGGCTCAAAGATGAATTCTTTGTCTCCTCTTCGCAATGGCACCTCTTCACCCTTCGTACACTTTGCCCTCTTCTTTGCAAATAGTGGTGCGGCGGCGGCGGCGGTGGAGAGAAGCTCTCCTTCCTTCTCTTTCTCTCTTTCTCTCCCTCTCCTCCCTCTTTCACTCTCTCTTTCACAAACTCTTTCGAAAAATTCCATGCTTGGGTTTCGACTAAGTTTTTTTGTCTGAGTACCGTTGCTAATAGCGATGCCGCTAATTTGCATCAGAACTCGACATCGCTATTCCCCCCTTCCCTTATAGTGTTGATTTACACTTGCTAGTAATACTGCTATGGCTTAATGTTCATCAATGTTTTTCTTTAGAGTTGCAAGTTGAGTTTTTAGGCTCTTAAACTTATTAATGTGCATGGTCATAGAAGAACTATCTTTTATATCTAGATTGTAGAATTTCATGAGTAGTTTTACCTTGGAATTTTTAGCATATGTCCTAAAGATCTTATCAAGTTCATCCCACATAGCTTTGGCATCCCTGATGATAGAGATATAATGCAAAACATCATTGGTCAATCCTCACACAATGATGCCTAGAGCCTTGCTTTTCATTCTTTTCCATTCTTTTGTCTTTGGTTGGACTTCGTCAAAGGTCTAGCCTCCTGCATCTTATTTATCATCCATCTCCTGCATCATCTTCAAATAGATTAGGAGGTCTTACCATTATATTTGGCTATTTTCTCAAGATCCATCATTTTTAGATTAGGAGGTCTTACCACAAGTTTATGGTACACTCGAGAAATGTCTATCCTTTTACAATAAAATTGAGAGTTTACAAAGGTTTAATCAATTGAGCATTCCGCACACAATGGCTTTCCACAAGAATATGAATCGCTTTTGGGGTGAAGATAAGTTATATCCAATTTGCAAGGAGGAAGAGAATTGAACTGGCAATGTGAACACGGTTTTGAGTGTGAGGGAGAGGGTGTAAATGAGGTTTAAACTGAACTAGATTGAGAAGTGAGTAAGTGTGAAAGTGGCTTGAATGAAAGACTCAAATAGATAAGAATTTATCCTAGCTTAGATAAATAAAATCTTTTAAATCTTTTCATGAGTTGAAAGACGTGAACATTGCAATACAAATTTTTACATATCTTGATATGAACTCGCTGTACTCAATCCATGTGTAGGGACGTCCTCTTGGCAGTACGTGATAGATTTGTGGAGGCTACACAAGTTGCTCAAACTCTCTTTCTTTCTCTTTGTCTCTATATGACTGAAACAAAAGCACACCCCTTGCTTAGCACCTCTAATATGAGCTTCGAACCAAGGTTCTTGATTGAACTAGAAATCACCACATTTGCATGGGAGATTGAGATGGGGAGTAGATGGTTTGATGAGTTGAGTAGAGAGGAGGATAAGAGAGGTAATGGTTGAGAGAGTATGCCCACTAGCTATCTAGCTCATTCAGCTCTAGTGTTAAGTTAAGAAACATGAATCTAGAGCTAGATTGGCTATGGTGGATGCAAGTCATAAACACAATACATGATTGGAATGAGAGATTGTAACTGAAGTGAATTAGGTTCCAATATTGATTAGCTTGGACTCATAAACATAGTCTTGAGTTGACACAAAAGAGAAGTGCTATATATATTACATTCAAATGAGAGTCAAGTACATGTTTTTATAGCCTTTGGGTAGTTCCACTTTCCACACTGTGCTTATGGAAATTTGAGCCTTTCTCCTAGAGCATACATCATTTTTTCTATCTTCCAATAGGGTTGATGAGCATGAGATTGTGGCTATGTAGAAAACAGGTTAGCAATAATAAACATTGAGTGCTCCACAAGAGTCTCCTACTCATGGTTCTGTTGATAGAACTTGGAATGGAAGATTAGGTCATAGGTTACTCCACTAAGCACATCTAGATGTTAAGAAAAGGTAAAGAAAAAGTTGGGGACTCATCTATTATGAAAGATATATGATCATGTTTCTCTCACAATGATGCTGATTTAGATGGCTTTGAGTAGAGCTTGCATGAGGATTTGGGATTCCATCTATTAAAACATTGAAAGGGAAGTGAAACCCAAGAGGAAGAAGCTTGGCGGTGAGAGCTATGACGGATGGAGAACAAGAGCAAGAGACAGAGTGAAACTCAAAGTGGAAACTCCAACAAACACAATGTGTGGCCGGACCTTCCTTTTATTCAAACTGTCACTAAAAGAATAAAGAATAAGTGATTGTGATGGGCACTCGCCACCTGCGGTGTGCAGTGGCAGGTACTGTCAGTGTAGTAATACATGAGCGGCTAGGCGGAGGCACCTTTACCCCCAACAACCTCCCACTTAAAGGTGAATCTACCCCACTGAGAGAGAAAAAGAAAAGAAAAGATAGTATAACATGTACACATGTACAACAAGATGAGGAAAAAGACATCATCTCATCCGACACCCATCAATCTCCTGAGGAAGGCAAAGCGCTCTGTAGTGAGGCTCTTCGTCGTGAGAAAGTCTGTAGGGTTTTGCTCAATCAAAATGTCAACAGACTTGTTCTCAATGACTTGACAAATGAAGTGATACCTCATTTGAAATCTTGATAGGGCCGTACACTTTTGCGCCCTAGAAATCCAAGAGATAGTCCCTCTAGCATAAGTGAACACATAGCCAGAAGTGGACTTTCCACTATCTGCATGTTCTGCATAATCAGAGTCAGTGTACCCCACGACTCTTATATCCTGGCTACCATAGCAAATACACATATCTGTTGTGCCCTTCAGGTACCTCATGATACCCTTCATGGCATCCCAATGTTTCTTGCTAGGTGTAGCCATATAATGTGCCACAATCTCAACTGCAAAGGCAATATTTGGACGGGTGGCTATCATGGAATACATAAGACTACCCACGGTCGATGCGTAGGGAATCTTGGCCATTTTGGCCCTCTGCTCATTTGTCTACGGACAATCGGCTTGTGAAATCTTCAATGAGAAGGTAATGGACAACCAATAGGCTTAACATCCTGCATACAAAAGTGCTCAAGAACTTTATGAATGTACTCCCTCTATGACAGATAGAGTAGTCCCTGAGATCTATCACATGTAATGTGCATACCAAGTATATGAGAGGCATGCCCCAGATCTTTCATCTCAAAGCTCTTCTTGAGCTGAGCCTTAAGAGCATCTAGCTCCTCATGAGCTGTCTTGCTAAAAGCATGTCATCCACATGGAGTACCAAAATGAGTAAAGAACCATCATGGGCATTCTTCATGTACAAGCACGGATCCATAGCACTGCGGCTGTAGCCCTATGACTGCATGAATGCATCAAACTTATGGTACCATTCTCTAGGTGCCTGCTTCAAGCTATATAGACTCTTATTTAGCTTGCACATTAGGTGTTCCTAGCCAGGGTCTGCAAAGCCCTTAGGTTGCTCCATGTAAATCTCATCATGCAAGTCCCCATGTAAAAAAGCCATCTTGATATCCATTTGGCATAAGTCCAGGTTAAGCAGTGCAACCAAAGCCAAGACTAAGCATAGGGTGGTCATCTTAACCACAGGAGAAAATATTCATCAAAGTCAATACCATGCTCTTGCTTGAAACCCTTAGCAACCAATCGAGCCTTGTATGCTGGCTTTGGGTGTCCAAGGGTACTTTTTAGCTTGTACATCCACTTACATGGCAAAGCCTTCTTACCCTGAGGCAAGAAAACCAAGTTCCAAGTTTGATTCTTATGCAATGAGTCAAGCTCAGATTGCATAGCCCTCTCCCAAGAGTAACAATCACCCCTGTGCATAGCCTCATCATAAGTGAGAGGCTCTCCTACATTTGTAACCAGTACATAATCCATAGAGGGTGCAAAACGGTTAGGAGGTCGTCTATCTCTAGTAGAACGCCTCAACCTAGGCCCTACTGCCTGACCGACATCCTGCCTAACATCAGCATTCTAACATCTGGGCCATGAGCATTAGGTGTGTTGAGATATCGAGCTCCACTCGTGATACGCCAGGGTGACCGTTGTATATTTATGTCACCGACTTGTCAGTTGCAGACGCGGTTGGTACACCGCCCATGAATAATAGCTACATGATAGCTATCCTTATCTACTCTAGTTCGTGGCTCAGTTAGTATGCCACCTTAGTTAGTTGAGTTTGGTTTGAGACCCATATATAGGGTTCTTCTATTTCTTTGTACTTGAGTTCTTTTGGCTTACACAACTAAGAAGAGGAAAACTGTTTTCAGCCTCCACCCTTGTGTGTCTTCCCCCATTGTGCAAGCAAGAAAGCTTCAAGCGAGACTCCTTCCTTCTCTCCCACAATCTTGACATGGTATCAGAGCCTTGTTCGTGGTAAGGAGCTCAAGAAAGCAAGCCAAGCTCGCGGTGGTCTGGTAAGAGGAGCAGTGTTGCTTTCATTTCCTGTTTTGGGAGCAGATCTCTGCAGGTAGCACAGCCGGAAATTGCAGGAGTGCATTGTCTCAGGTTGAGACGCCCTTCCCGGTGAAGCAAGAGGGCAGTAAATGCTGCGGGAAAGGGCTTTAGCCCTTGGCGACCTTGTTTTTTTGATTTGAGGCCATTTCGGGGCCTGTTTTGCAGACGGAAGTTTTCTGCACGCACTCAAGAAAAGGCTCAGTTTTATGCTGTGCGACCACTGTTCTACAGGTCGGTGAAAAGTTACTGTAGAAATTGCATCGTATGCTTGTGCGCAGAGACATTGGGAGTTTCAGAATCATCCTTGGTTCCTGTTTATGCAAAATCGTCACTAGGAAGTGACTGTGTGGTCAAATACCACTTTCGCCAGTTTTGCAGATTTGCCCTTGTGAGGGTGAAGCTGTGTTTTTTGCAGTGACAGAATTTCTTGCAGTATTCTGTAATGGCGTCTGATTCTCTTTCACAGATTGTCACTGAAAAGCTTGACAAGAACAACTTCCAGGCATGGAAGTTTAGAATGACGAATTTCCTTATGGGAAAAGGATATTGGGAATTTGTTGCAGGAAATGAAGAAGAACCAGTTCTTCCTGATGTTCCCAATCAACAACAAATGCAGGCATTTAAAACATGGCATGAGAGAGCCAGGAAAGTTATGTATTGGCTGTCTATCAGTATTTCAGACTCTATGATTGTGCATATTCAGGATGCAAGTACGCCAAAGGAGGCATGGGATACTTTGTCAAAAATGTATAGCACAAATACGCAAGCCAGGAAAATGCAGCTCAAGCAAGAGTTGCATAATGTGCAAAGAGAAAGTATGAGCATCAACGACTACCACATGAAGGTGAAGAAGATTGCAGATGCACTTGCTTCCATTGGGTCGCCAGTGGAAGATGATGATTTAGTTTCCGTGACCTTGAATGGTCTAGGAAAGGATTATGCACAGTTTCGGACATCCATTTCAGTTCGTGAAAGATTTTCTGATTTTGAGGAGTTGATTGCTCTTCTAATTTCTGAGGAACAGAGAAATGGTGGTGCATCTTCTTCAGGAGGAACTTCAAAAGAAGCTGTCTTCTACTCAAATGCTGGAAGAGGTAGAGGCAGAGGTAGAGGAGGCCGATTTGGAGGCCGTGGCAGAAATCAGAATATGCAGCAAACTCAAGAAAACCAGTCCTATGGAGGAGGACGTGGTAACTCTAGAGGCAGGGGGAGCCAAAGAGGTCGTGGTGGATGGCAAAGAGGCCAAAATGCAAACAGTAATGTTGAATGCTACTACTGTGGTAAAATGGGTCATATGGCTAAAGACTGCTATAAAAAGCAGAATGACATCATGAATGGAAAACTGCAACAAGGGAATTATGCATCTTCTAGTAGACAGGGTGATGACAGAAATGAGCATTTGTTCATGGTGCAGCACATGAACAATTCTATGACAAGTGCAGAAGAAAGCAATGATGTATGGTATGTTGACTCAGGTGCATCAAACCACATGACAGGTCATGCAGAATGGATGGAGGATGCAAGGAAAATGGAAAAACCAGGATTTGTGGAGACTGGTGATGATACTGCACATCCTATTGTGCAGATTGGAAAAATTCCCTTGTCTATGCAGGGTGGGAAAAAGAAATACCTGTCCGATGTATTTCATGTCCCGAATATCACCAAGAATCTGGTTTCAGTTGGTCAAATGGTTGAACAGGGCTTGCAGGTCAGATTTAATCCTCATGGATGCTTTGTTGAGGATATGAAAAATAAAGGTCGCTTGATAGCAAAAGGAAAGAAGAAGGGCAGAATGTTTACATTGGATGCAGACATGTCTGAATTGAGTGCAGCAATGTTTGCACATGGGACCGGTGTAGTTGCAGATATTGATATCTGGCATAAACGCATTGGTCATGTTAATGTACAGCGACTTAAATCAATGCAGGCCCAAAATATTGTTGCAGGATTGCCCAAATTCAAGGTTGCAGAAATGCATAAGGTATGTGAAGCCTGTCAGTTTGGAAAACAGGCAAGGAAACCATTTCCTAGACATGTTCAAGAGAGTGAGAAGCCATTGGAATTAATTCACTCTGATGTGTGGACAACTAAAGCTGCATCTCTTGGAGGCTGTCATTATTTTGTCAGTTTTATTGATGACTATAGCAGAAAAGTTTGGGTGTATTTTATGAAAAAGAAAAGTGAAGTTTTTGGGCATTTCAAAACTCTTAAAGCTATGGTTGAAAAAGAAACAGGCTTGCAGATAAAATGCCTAAGGTCAGATGGAGGGGGAGAGTACCTCTCAAATGAGTTTGCAAAGTTCTTGCAGGAGCATGGCATAAAGCAGCAATATTCATGCAGTTATACCCCACAACAAAATGGAATTGCAGAAAGGAAAAACAGGCATATTGGAGAGGTATCTCGTGCCATGCTCAATGAAAAAGACTTGCCAGATTTTTATTGGGCTGAAGCAGTTGCTACAGCAGTCTACATAATGAACATGACTCCCACTGCAACAATACATGGAATGACTCCAGAGGAGAGGTATACTGGTAGGAAACCAGATATTTCTCATTTGAAAATTTTTGGTTGCATTGCCTATGTACATGTGCCAGATGAGCTGAGATCCAAGTTGAATCCAAAAGCTGAGAAGTGCATCTTTATTGGTTACTCTCTGCAGCAAAAAGGGTATAGATGCTATAACCCTTCTACTCGTAAGTTTACAGTGAGCAGAGATGTTGTTTTTGATGAGATGAGTAGCTGGTATAAACCAGTAAATGTGATTGATGATGAAGATGCACAAAATGGTAATGCTACACAGAATTCACAGCAGCAGTCACAAAATATTAGTGGACCTGGAGCGTCCTCTAGCAGTGGTTCACATTCTTCGCCATGGACAGGCAGATTGAGATCAGGAGAATCTTCTCAAAGCAATGCAGATAGTGGTATGCAGGTATCACGAAAAGGAAAAGAGAAGGTTGATCAGCCCATGTTTGATGTGAATGCAGGTCACTCTTATGTGGATGGTGAATCCAGTGGCTCAGAACAGAGCATTGATGATGAGTTGGGTATTCCTTCTATTGTTACACCTGGAGTAAGGAAGACCAGGGATGTTTTGAGAGCACCCGGGAGTGAACCTACTTTGCGCAGGTCTACAAGAGCTAGGTATCCTGTGGATAGGCTGAAATATGATGGATTTACAGCCATTCACTATGCATATATGGTCAAAGTGATACAGGAACCAGAACCCACATCTTTTGAGCAAGCCATGGGAAAAGAAAAATGGGAGAAAGCCATGGATGAAGAAATGGATGCCTTGGAAGCAAATGCTACATGGGAGTTAGTACCTTTGCCTAAAGGTAAGAATGTAATTGGCTGTAAGTGGGTTTATAAGGTGAAGCACAATGCTGATGGTTCTGTGAACAGATACAAGGCAAGATTAGTAGTCAAGGGGTATGCACAAACATATGGCATTGACTATGAAGAAACATTTAGTCCGGTTGCAAGGATGGCAACCGTAAGAGCAGTCATTGCTATGGCTGCATCAAAGGGATGGTCTTTACATCAGATGGATGTAAAGAATGCCTTCTTGCATGGTGATTTGCAAGAAGAGGTCTATATGGAGCAGCCACCAGGTTATGTGCATGCTGTTCATCCTGAGTTTGTTTGCAGGTTGAAGAAAGCCTTGTATGGCTTGAAGCAAGCACCTAGAGCATGGTCTGACAAGATAGGACAGTATCTTGTCACTATTGGCTTTCAGATTTCCAAGGCAGATTTCTCACTTTATGTGAGAAAAACAGAGAAAGGTATTATGCTGCTTGTCATTTATGTTGATGATTTGATTATGACAGGTGACAGTGATGAAGATATCCTTCATGTGAAAATGCTATTGAAGCAGAAGTTTGAGATGAAGGATTTGGGAGAGCTGCGTTATTTCTTGGGCATTGAGGTGATTAGATCACCAAGTGGGATACAGCTCTTGCAGAGGCAGTATGGATTGGACATGCTGTCCAAATATGGGATGACAGGCTGTAAGCCTATTTCAGTTCCTTTGGAGCAAAATGTGAAGCTGAGCACAGATGCAGGTGAGCTTCTAGAAGACCCTACTATGTACAGACGCATAGTAGGAAGTTTGATTTATATGACTATTACCAGGCCAGATTTGAGCTATGCTGTTGGATTGGTAAGTCAGTTTATGCAGGCTCCAAGGAAACCACATTTGGATGCGGCTAGACGCATACTTAGGTATGTGAAGTCCACATTGCAGTATGGACTATTTTATGAGACTGGGGTTCAGATACAGTTGCATGGATACACTGATGCTGATTGGGCTGGTAGTATTTCTGATAGACGATCTACCAGTGGATATGTATTCTCTTTTGGGAGTGCTGCAGTCACTTGGAGCAGCAAGAAACAGCCTACAGTTGCCTTGTCGAGCACAGAGGCTGAGTACAGGGGTGCAGCAATGGCTGCATGTGAGGTAGCTTGGTTGCATAAGCTACTTTATGATATGCATCAGCCTACAGATGGGCCAGTTGTCATTTATTGTGACAACATGAGTAGTATACACTTGGCAAATAACCCAGTCTATCATGCTAGAACAAAGCACATTGAGGTGCATTATCACTATGTGCGAGAGAGGGTTTTACTAGGTCTTATTGATCTAGTTTATGTCAGCACAGAGGATCAGGTAGCTGACATATTCACGAAGGCATTGGGCGCAGAGAAGCTGCGCAAGTTCAGAGACCTGCTTGGTGTGCAGGAATTGGGATTGAGCTCGAGGGGGAGTGTTGAGATATCGAGCTCCACTCGTGATACGCCAGGGTGACCGTTGTATATTTATGTCACCGACTTGTCAGTTGCAGACGCGGTTGGTACACCTCCCATGAATAATAGCTACATGATAGCTATCCTTATCTACTCTAGTTCGTGGCTCAGTTAGTATGCCACCTTAGTTAGTTGAGTTTGGTTTGAGACCCATATATAGGGTTCTTCTATTTCTTTGTACTTGAGTTCTTTTGGCTTACACAACTAAGAAGAGGAAAACTGTTTTCAGCCTCCACCCTTGTGTGTCTTCCCCCATTGTGCAAGCAAGAAAGCTTCAAGCGAGACTCCTTCCTTCTCTCCCACAATCTTGACAAGGTGATGCTGCATACTATCTCGCTGGTTGTGGAGCAAGCTGAACCAGGAGCAGGTGGCTCCTCTTGAAAGATAACTCTGCGTACCTCAACCACTTTCTCAGGCTGCATATGCATTTTGTCTTGATGAAAGATGATATCATGGCCTGCGGATCACTTTCTGTGCTTGTGGATCCCACAGACGGTAACCCTAGTGCACAGATCAGACGTCATATGCGCGCGTAGTGAGCGTCAGAAGGTCCCCAAGAACAAAAGAACTCTACTTTTGCACAAAAAACAAGGAAGAAAGCTTGCACAACATGAAGCAAGAGACTAATTGGGTACAATTTTCCCCCATGCCTTGTGTGAGTGCTCCACAAAGCATGTATTTTATATATTATTGATCTTCAAGCTCAAAAAATAGCCCAATTTACAATTAGCACGCTTTAGCTTTTGTATTTGCTTTTGTGCCACTAAAGAATTAAAGCTATTGGGCGCCCAAGGAGTCAAGCAGTATCCAAATACAATGTCAAATACAAATATTTAAATCGTGCGCCCATGCACATACAAAAGTAATAAATAATTATCAAGCGCTTTAATAAATAAGTGCATCAAAATATTGGCGCCATGCTTAAGATGCGTGCCCATAAAAAATTGATAATAATTTGAATACACGCTATCCTCCAATGCTTCCCAATGCCACCGCTGCTTGCTCTACACATCAACTAAAGCATTCACAATTGTTAGAAAAATAATACAATTAAACGGACAAAAGTGAATACCTAATAGTTTTCAGCTCTACGAAATAAATAAATTGGTTAGAACTCAATCTTAACCTTAATTTATTACGAGTGCGCACTCTAAACTCATAAACATTTATTAATTTAAATATGTATTTTGCGAAATCACCCGCTATGGAATCACCCACTTACACATTAAATTAACAAGATGCCCGAAAAGGATAGGCGTCCCCATCGACTTTTCGCACAAAGAATCCACCTTGTGTATGAGCCCCGGTAATAAAATTTTATGGAATCCACCGCACAACCTCACGGAATTCCACCATGTCCCCATCGAATTTTCGCACAAAGAATCCACCTTGTGTATGAACTTCGATAATAAAATTTTACGGAATCCACCGCAAAACCTCATGGAATCCACCGTGGAATATGCCTCTTGGCATCAAACCCATCTCTCTTGCATCTCCATAGCCAATGAAAATGCATTTGACACTTTTAGGATCCAGCTTATTGCATTTGTCCTTGGGTACTTTTAGGATCCAGCTTATTGGGTTTGTCCTTGGGCACATGATAGAATGCCTCACATCCAAAGACATGCAAATGATCATAAGATACAGTAGTAACTGCCTCAGCCCAAAAGTGCTACGATAAACCAGCTTGGCTAAACATGCTATGGACCCTTTTTTTAATGGTCCTATTCATGCATTCAGCCATACCATTCTAGGGTGGGGTGTAAGAGGCGGTCAACTGAGGCTTAATACCCCGCTCATCACAAATCTGATCAAAAGCACATGATACATACTCACCCCCATTATTTGACCTTAGGCATTTTAGCCTTTTCCAAATTGATTCTCTGCTAATGCAAGCCAACGTTGAAATGTGTCTAAGCCATTGCATTTTCTCTTTATGGGATAAGCCCAAACCTTATGTGAGTAATCATCTATGAAAGTAACAAAGTACTTTGCCCCATCGAGTGACTGACAGGGCATGGGCCCATATACATCTGAGTGCACAAGAGCCAAGGGCTCACCCATGCATTTCTTACTAGATTTTTTATGCGTATTTCTAGTTTGCCTGGCATACAAACAATGATCACAAGAATCAAAATGTGAAGAGTGAAAAGTTGGAGGATACTACAAAGCACGGAGCATTTTCATTCCTTTAAGGGACATATGATCCAAACGAGCATGCCAGAGGGATACATGGGGGATAGAACCCATAGACAAAACATGATCCAAGGTAGCTCCAAATACAAGTAAGGGGTAGAGGTTGCCAGACTTGGCATCTCTTGCAAGCACAAGCCTGCCACAAGTAATCTTCCATGCAGAGTCTCCAAAAGACACAAAATACCCTGCATCATCAAGCTATCCAGTTGACATAAGGCTACGAGTCAACACAGGTACATGGTGTACATCATGCAAAACAAAAGACGTGCCAAAAGGAAACTGCAGCCTAACATCTCCAATGTCCACAATGTCAAGAGACTTGTCATTACCAAGACGATGCATAGAATCGGAGATGGTATGATAGGTATGAATCTAATCTCTATAGGGTGTCACATGAAATGACGCACCCGAATCCAAAAATCCAGCACTGCGCATACATAGAATGTATCTCAGAAGCTTCTAAGGTATTGCATGAAGAAGCTACAAGTATGTAATCTTCATCTAAATCAGTGGCTTGCATGACATTAATCTCTTCTATCTTCACACTAGACTTTGTAGGTACAATATTGTGCTCAGAAGACTTTTCCTGCACTTTCTCTTTTCCCTTTTCCTCGCGCTTATCATCGCGCATCTTATGGAACTGCAGCGTAATATGTCTTGCTTTCCCATAATAATGACAGGTAAGATTAGACTTCCATCCACGAGACTTACTGTGACCATGTGACTTGGACCTAGACTTCTAAGAGTCCCTACCCTTATGATCATTATCATGCCTGCCATGTTTGCCACCTCTAATGGTCAATGCATGTGAAGAGAGGGAAGCATCATTGTTTCTCCTGTTGATTTCGTCAGTCAATAAAGCACTCTCAACATCTTTGATTTTCAACCCATCAAGCTTGTTCGTGCATATGGCAGTACAAAAGACATCCCATGATTTAGGCAAGGTGCCAAGTAGAAACAATGGGTGCAAGTTGTCTTTGAACTCAATACCCTGTGACAATAGATTCTTTATGTTAGCATGAAACTGACTGAAATGAGATGATAGAGATGTCCCCTCCTTCATGCAAAGGTCCATTAACTGCTTCAGCCAATACATCTGTGTGATGCAGGACTCTGCTATGCACAAAGCTCGTGAATCTTCTTCCATAAATCCCGTGCACTCTAATTCTCATCTTCAACAACATTATGATGGACCTCTTCTGAGAATGACAAGATAATGGTAGACTTGCATAGCTCATCAACTTCCATCCAAACATCATCATCCATATCCTCAGGTTTAAACACCCTTGAAACGCAAGGGTTTAATCTGCAACTTTTGCACCAAAACTTGCCATATCTAGGACTTCCAATACCCATAGTTAGTACCATCAAACTTGGCAAAGTTAAAGAGAGCTGTGTATTATAGATGACCAACCATAATGTCCCAAATCAAGGCAATAAAGAAAAATTGCAGGTTATTGTAACTAGCATGCCAACTAAAGCCAAATGCCAGTGAATGACGAACAAGGCGGAGCCTAGTCCAAGCTCAAAAGCATGCCCTAACCAAAAAGAAGCATTTGACAATCTCCAAATACATCGGTATGATCATTCAAATCTCCGATAAGCACCCCGGATCCAAGAACCAATGCATATACCAAGTAAATGAGCTTCAGCCCACTGTATTACAACTATATATTTACTGTTAAATGAAGCTCAATCGGTGCCCAAATCTTCTCCGAATCAGTCCCAATGCATAGACATAGCATCCCATAACATCCAAGCATCACGGGGCATCAATATGCATCAAATGGTCAATGCCAAGAAGCATCAAATAGTAAATGTCGAGTGCTGCCCTGTTTTGATAGTCCTGGAACTGTGTATACAGCAATGGCTGAAGGTGGAAGCACTCGAATTGAGCACCAGGAGCCAAGAACTAATGCCGGGGAGTCCAACAATGATTGAGAAGGTTGCCAAGAGTGCTAGAAATTCGGGGAAGAAATGGAAAGTGCCAGGAGGAGATTAGCCTAGCCCCCTAAAAATGCGTCGAATTTTGCATTGGTTGCATAGGTACCAAAGGATATGCGTAGACTAATGGTGTTGGCTAAAATGGATACTACAAGTGCTATCATAGTAGTGGCTGCATCAAAAGGTTGGATCGTGTATCAAATTGATGTTAAGAAAGCCTTCTTACAAGGGGAGTTGCAAGATGAATTTTATGTGGAGCAGCCACCTAGTTATGTGGATGAGAATCATCTAGATTATGTATGCAGGCTTCGTAAGGTCTTATATGGGCTAAAGTAAGCACTCAAGGCATGGCATGATAGAGCTGTAGAATACCTAGTCAACATAGGATTTTAGAGAGCACAATTTGATCACTCACTCTATGTCTATGAGAGTGGTGTAGGTATTGTGGTTATTATTATATATGTGGATGATTTTGGATCATACCATTATTGGAATAGCCCTTGGAATATATGTTGAACTATCCCACTATGTTTGTCACTATTTAGCACATGTATTCTGTTTCTAATGCATGCTTCAATGTCTCCTTAACAATGATCATTTTGACAAATATACTAATGGTTGGGTCTAATATTTTAATATTTTTTTGTTATAATGAAAATTTTGAGATTATGTCCTTTATATCTTGTAGTGTCGCATCCACCATTGTCACATCAAATACATTCAAAGCGAATGACATCACTAGGTGACTTAACTTAAAGAAGTGGAGGATGAGAGATGAATTATGTGTAATCCAACACCCAAATAGACCATCATACATATGCTTGAGATCAAGAGGGCACTTGAGGATTGCATACATGGGTGAGCAGATGAATATTATGAAGCCATATCATATAGACATTGAAAGAAAATTGTATTATATGTCAAGGATAGCATCTCAAGAAAATTTTATTATATATCAAGGATAGCATCTCAATTCTTGAAAGAGCAATGGTGTTTAGGTGGTAGACACCATGGAATTCTTGTAGCATATGTTAAGTAATTTGTTGATGCTTGCAAATGTAAAGAATTGGACAAAGCATCATTCACACCTACTACTAAACAAATTCTCAATAAGTTGATGCAACTTAAGTGTATAGAATCAATTGGGTTCAACTAGATAAAGCAATGATAGACATCATGATAAAATATAAGACACAAATTATGCTCAAGTGGTCCACTAAACATGTAATACAACCATCAAAGTTTGTTGAGCATTATGTTATCAAGGTAACAAAGTGCTCCATACAGGTACAACAATTTGAAGAGATAGGACTTGTTTTAGCTATGAGATCAAGGTATTATCTTGATTTAAATATATTTCCTATCGATATGGTAAATAACTAAAACTTAATGTATGTTACCCATAGGAAGACTATATGACATTGAATGAATCTCAATGGGTATGGAGGCAAAGGAACTTCTTGCCCAAGGGAATGCAAATAACTAAAGCTTTAAAAAGACCATCTAACAAGGAATGAAAATTAATGGGTATGGAGGCAAAGGAACTTCTTGCCCAAGGGAATGTAAATAACTAAAGCTTAATGTATGTTACCCATAGAAATTAGACCATCTAACAATGAATGAAACTTAATGGGTATGGAGGCAAAGGAACTTCTCCCTTAAGGGAATGCTTTCTTCTTCCAACCCTATAAACCCATGGCAAATAATGAAACCAAGAGACCTTTGTTTTGATTATCCCAGTTGAGTGGATGTGGAAGATACCAATGTGTTTGTCACCCAAAAAGACAGGCTATTGACAACAATTTTAAAACCAATGCGCACTTTATGATGTCTACATGTGATATAGGATCCAATTAGGAAAGTCTAGCTTGATGGATGACTCTCCAAAATATTTTCTCTTGTATGAAGAATGTGTGACCATCAATTATTGTTATTGATAAGTGTCTTCCAAACTAGAAGAGTTCTAAGATATTGGAGTCTCCCCAAACTAGAAGAGTTATAATATATTGATAATAATTATTATTATTCAATTCTAGACCACCACTTGGGGAGGTTTCAAGTTGTATGTCAAACTCTTTTATGTTGGTTTTATACAAAAAGAAGGCGTGGATTGAGAATCTTTTACCATTGGTACTTTATTTGTTCCTTAAGCTACTCAAGGGACCTACTTAAGCACATAAGATCTACCATTATGGGAACTTAATTATTTCTATGCAAATATATAGTTGCCATCAAAATCTTGTGATAAAATCTATTCATCTATGCCAAACTTGATAAACCCATACATGGAGGTTGAATGTACTGCCAAACATGATGCAATCCTTTTGGAGCACTCCATAAATCCCAATGTCCAAAGGGACATCACAAATGGATGGTGTAGTGGAGCTTGCATTTGGAGAAGATGTGGCCTAAGTTTCATAATCTCTTTCAATATGGGAATGGGGGCTCACTACAGGGGAAGGACTATTTTGCCACATACAAGAGGCTAGGTGAGAGCTAGCCTATTGCATCACGTGCTCAACATCTTGAAATAATAAGGGCGCGCCCAAGGTTCCCATCATTGGGTGTGGAAGCTCAACATTTGGTTCCATTGTTGGGACCCAGGGGTTTTGAGATATCGAGCTCCACTCGTGATATGCTAGGGTGACCGTTGTGCATTTATGTCACCGACTTGTTAGCTGCATATGCGGTTGGTATACCGCCCATGAATAATAGCTAGATGACAGCTATCCTTATCTACTCTAGTTCGTGGCTCGGTTAGTATGCCACCTTAGTTACTTGAGTTTGGTTCGAGACCCATATATAGGGTTCTTCTATTTCTTTGTACCAGAGTTCTTTTTGGCTTACACAACTAAGAAGAGGAAAACTTGTTTTCAGCCTCCACCTGTGTGTGTATTCCCCCATTGTGCAAGCAAGAAAGCTACAAGTGAGACTCCTTCCTTCTCTCCCACAATCTTGGCATGGTATTAGATCCTGGTTCGTGGTAAGGAGCTCAAGAAAGCAAACCAAGTTCGCATGTTCTGGTAAGAGGACTAGTGTTGCTTTCATTTTTCAAGTTTGGGAGTAAGTCTATGCAGGTAGCACAACCGGAAAGTGCAAGAGTGCATTGTCTCAGATTGAGAGACCCTTCACAGTGTAGCAAGAGGGCAGTATATGCTGCAGGAGGCGGAAGTATATGTAGCAAGAGGGCCCTGTTTTTTTGATTCGAGGCCATTTCGGGGCCTGTTTTGGAGGCGAAAATTTTCCGCACGCACTCAGGAAAAGGCCTTGTTTTTTGCTGTGCAACCACTGTTTTACAGGTCGGTGAAAAGTTATTGTAGAAATTGCATTGTATGCTTGTGCGCAAAGACATTGGGAGTTAAAGAATCATCCTTGTTGCCTGTTGATGCAAAATCGTCACTAGGAAGTGACTATGTGGTCAAATACCACTTTCGTCAGTTTTGCAGATTTGCCCTTGTGAGGCCGAAGCTGTGTTTTTTGCAGTGATAGAATTTTTTGCAGTGTCCTGTAATGGCATCTGATTCTCTTTCACAGATTGTCACTGAAAAGCTTGACAAGAACAATTTCCAAGCATGGAAGTTTAGAATGACGAATTTCCTTATGGGAAAAGGATATTGGAAATTCGTTGTAGGAAATGAAGAAGAACCAGTTCTTCCTGATGTTTCCAATCAACAGCAAATGCAGGCATTTAAAGGATGGCACGAGAGAGCCAGAAAAGTTATGTACTGGCTATCTATCAACATTTCAGACTCTATGATTTTGCATATTCAGAATGCAAGTACACCAAAGGAGGCATGGGATACTCTATCAAAAATGTATAGCACAAATACGCAAGCTAGGAAAATGCAGCTCAAGTAAGAGTTGCACAATGTGCAAAAAGAAAGTATAAGCATCAATGACTACCACATGAAGGTGAAGAAGATTGCAGATGCACTTGCTTCCATTGGGTTGCCGGTGGAAGATGATGATTTAGTTTATGTGACCTTGAATGGTCTAGGAAAGGATTATGCATAGTTTCGAACATCCATTTCCGTCCATGAAAGATTTCCTGATTTTGAGGAGTTGATTGCTCTTCTAATTTCTGAGGAGCAGAGAAATGGTAGTGCATCTTCTTCAGGAGGAACTTCAAAAGAAGCTGTCTTCTACTCAAATGCTGGAAGAGATAGAGGAAGAGGTAGAGGAGGCCGATCTAGAGGACGTGGTAGAAATCAGAATATGTAGCAAACTCAAGAAAACCAGTCCTATGGAGGAGGACATGGTAACTCTAGAGGTAGGGGGAGCCAAAGAGGTTGTGGTGGATGGCAAAGAGGCCAAAATGCAAACAGCAATGTTGAATGCTACTACTGTGGTAAAATGGGTAATATGGCTAAAAACTGCTATAAAAAGCAGAATGACATCATGAATGGAAAATTACAACAAGGGAATTATGCATCTTCTAGTAGACCGGGTGATGACAAAAATGAGCATTTGTTTATGGTGCAGTACATGGCCAATTCTGTGACAAGTGCAGAAGAAAGCAACGATGTGTGGTATGTTGACTCAGGTGCATCAAACCACATGACAGGTCATGCGAAATGGATGCAGGATGCAAGGAAAATGGAAAAACTAAGATTTGTGGAGGCTGATGATGATACTGCACATCCTATTGTGCAGATTGGAAATATTCCTTTGTCTATGCAGGATGGAAAAAAGAAATACCTGTCGGATGTATTTCATGTCTCGAATATCACCAAGAACCTCGTTTCTGTTGCTCAAATGGTTGAGCAAGGCTTGTAGGTCAGATTTAATTCTCATGGATGCTTTGTTGAGGATATTAAAAAATAAAGGTCGCTTGATAGCAGAAGGAAAGAATGTTTACATTGGATGCAGACATGCCTAAATTGAGTGCAGCAATGTTTGCACATGGGACTAGTGTAGTTGAGATATTGATATCTGATATAAACGCATTGGTCATGTTAATGTACAGCGACTTAAATCAATGCAAGCCCAAAATATTGTTGCAGGATTGCCTAAATTCAAGGTTGTAGAAATGCATAAGGTATGTGAAGCCTGTCAATTTGGAAAGCAGGCAAGGAAAACATTTTCTAGACATATTCAAGAGAGTAAGAAGCCATTGGAATTAATCCACTCTAATGTGTGGACTACTAAAGCTGCATCTATTGGACGCTATCATTATTTTGTCACTTTTATTGATGACTATTGCAGAAAAGTTTGGGTGTATTTTATGAAAAAGAAAAGTGAAGTGTTTGGGCATTTCAAAACTCTTAAAGCTATGGTTGAAAAAGAAACAGGCCTTCAAATAAAATGCCTAAGGTCAGATGGAGGGGGAGAGTACCTCTCAAATGAGTTTGCAAGGTTCATGCAGGAGCATGGCATAAAGCAGCAATATTCATGCACTCATACCCCACAATAAAATGGAATCGCAGAAAGGAAAAACATGCATATTGGAGAGGTATCTCGTGCCATGCTCAACGAAAAAGACTTGCCAGATTTTTACTAGGTTGAAGTAGTTGCTACAGCAGTCTACATAATGAACATGACTCCCACTGCAGCAATACATGGGATGACTCCAGAGGAGAGGTATACTGGTAGGAAACCATATATTTCTCATTTGAAAATTTTTTGTTGCATTGCCTATGTCCATGTGCCAGATGAGTTGAGATCCAAGTTGGATCCAAAAGCTAAGAAGTGCATCTTTATTGGTTCCTCTATGCAAAGCAGAAAGGGTATAGATGCTATAACCCTTCTACTCGTAAGTTTACAGTGAGCAGAGATGTTGTTTTTTATGAGATGAGTAGCTTGTATAAACTAGTAAATGTGATTGATGATGTAGATGCACAAAATGATAATGCTGCACAGAATTCACAACAGCAATCACAAAATATTAGTGGACCTAGAGTGTCCTCTAGCAGTGGTTCACATTCTTCGCCATGGACAGGCAGATTGAGATCAGGAGAATCTCCTCAAAACAATGTGGATAGTGGTATGAAGGTTTCATGAAAAGGAAAAGAGAAGGTAGATCAACCCATGTTTGATGTGAATGTAGGTCACTCTTATGTGGATGGTGAATCCAGTGGCTCAGAACAGAGCATTGATGTTGAGTTGGGTGTTCCTTCTATTGTTACACCTGGAGTAAGGAAGACCAGGGATGTTTTGAGAGCACTTGGGAGTGAACTTACTTTGCGCAGGTCTACCAGAGGTAGGTATCCTGTGGATAGGCTGAAATATGATGGATTTACAGCCATTCACTATGCCTATATGGTCAAAGTGATACAGGAACTAGAACCCACTTCTTTTGAGCAAGCCATGGGAAAAGAAAAATGGGAGAAAGCCATGGATGAAGAAATGGATGCCTTGGAAGCAAATGCTACATGGGAATTGGTACCTTTGCCTAAAGATAAGAATGCAATTGGTTGTAAGTGGGTTTATAAGGTGAAACACAATGCAGATGGTTCTGTGAATAGATATAAGGCAAGATTAGTAGTCAAGGGGTATGCACAAACATATGGCATTGATTATGAAGAAACATTCAGTCCAGTTGCAAGGATGGCAACCGTAAGAGCAGTCATTGCTATGGCTGCATCGAAGGGATGGTGTTTACAGCAGATGGATGTAAAGAATGCATTCTTGCATGGTGATTTGCAAGAAGAGGTCTATATGGAGCAGCCACCAGGTTATGTGCATGCTGTTCATCCTGAGTTTGTTTGCAGGTTGAAGAAATCCTTGTATGGCTTGAAGCAAGCACCTAGAGCATGGTTTGACAAGATAGGACAGTATCTTGTCACTATTGGCTTTCAGATTTCCAAGGTAGATTTCTCACTTTATGTGAGAAAAATAGAGAAAGATATTATGCTACTTGTCATTTATGTTGATGATTTGATTATGACAGGTGACAGTGATGAAGATATCATTCATGTGAAAATGCTATTGAAGCAGAAGTTTGAGATGAAGGATTTGGGAGAGTTGCGTTATTTCTTGGGCATTGAGGTGATTAGATCACCAAGTGGGACACGGCTCTTGCAGAGGCAGTATGGATTGGACATGCTGTCCAAATATGGGATGACAAGCTGTAAGCCTATTTCAGTTCCTTTGGAGCAGAATGTGAAGCTAAGCGCAGATGCAGGTGAGCTTCTGGAAGACCCTACTATGTACAGACGCATAGTAGGAAGTTTGATTTATATGACTATTACCACGCCAGATTTGAGCTATGTTGTTGGATTGGTAAGTCAGTTTATGCAGGCTCCAAGGAAACCGCATTTGGATGCGGCTAGACGCAAACTCAGGTATGTGAAGTCCACATTGCAGTATGGACTACTTTATGAGACTGGGGTTCAGATACAGTTGCATGGATACACTGATGCTGATTGGGCTGGTAGTATTTCTGATAGACGATCTACCAGTGGATATGTGTTCTCTTTTGGGAGTGGTGCAGTCACTTGGAGTAGCAAGAAACAGCCTACAATTGCCTTGTCGAGCACACAGAGGCTGAGTACAGGGGTGCAGCAATGGCTGCATGTGAGGTAGCTTGGTTGCATAAGCTACTTTATGATATGCATCAGCCTACAGATGGGCCAGTTGTCATTTATTGTGACAACATGAGCAATATACACTTGGCAAATAACCCAGTCTATCATGCTAGAACAAAGCACATTGAGGTGCATTATCACTACGTGCGGGAGAGGGTTTTACTAGGTCTTATTGATCTAGTTTATGTCAGCACAGAGGATTAGGTAGCTGACATATTTACAAAGGCATTGGGCGGTGCAGAGAAGCTGCGCAAGTTCAGAGACCTGCTTGGTGTAGAGGAATTGGGATTGAGCTCGAGGGGGAGTGTTGAGATATTGAGCTCCACTCGTGATATGCCAGGGTGACCGTTGTGCATTTATGTCACCGACTTGTTAGCTGCAGATACGGTTGGTACTCCGCCCATGAATAATAGCTAGATGACAACTATCGTTATCTACTCTAGTTCATGGCTCAATTAGTATGCCACCTTAGTTAGTTGAGTTTGGTTTGAGACCTATATATAGGGTTCTTCTATTTCTTTGTACCAGAGTTCTTTTTGGCTTACACAACTAAGAAGAGGAAAACTGTTTTCAGCCTCCACCTGTGTGTGTATTCCCCCGTTGTGCAAGCAAGAAAGCTACAAGTGAGACTCCTTCCTTCTCTCCCACAATCTTGGCAAGGGACACATTGAGCTTGTGGTCACTCATGTGTTCCATAAAGTGGAATAGGAGGGGCATGCCTTGCCAATTCCGAAACGCTTGTTAGGAGGGCACTTAGGTTTAATTGTTTTTTTAAGGTCTTATATTGTAAACATGTGTGCATGAGCAAGGTAAAGTTGGAAAAAAGTGTTTGACATTAAGCATGATGGAAAAAATTTTGCCTTCTTAGCTTTGCGGTTTGTGAATCGTAGTTAGTTGCATTGTAACCTTTAGTTGTTGGGTGTCAATGATTGCCTTTTCCTTTCTTCCTTACGTATTTGTGCAGTTACTTTACACTTTAAAAGGTTGCTAGGTATTTTCTTAAGAGTTAGTTTTTAAGGTTAGTTGTTTGTTTTTTAAAAAGAGCATTAGTTGTCTGAAGCTTTTTAGCTTAAAGCTTCTATTCTCATCACCTTCGTCTCCATCGGCCCCTCCAGAGCATCGGCTCCCTGCATCATTCATGAAATCGCGGGCAAGGTGGTCTGGCTCGCCGCAATTATAGCACGTGCCACCGCCACAGCCACGCTGTCGCCGCCGTCTCCACTACCTCCAGCACGCTGTCGGCCTCTGCCACCAGTATGCGCCTGTAGCGGCGCCGCACCTACTGTCGCCTCTGGCAATTTCCGCCGTAGCTGCCACCTCCACGACTAGCCCTAACCTTGCTCCTGTGGTAGGCCCTCCATAGCCACCGCCGCCGCGGCCTTGAACCATACCACCTCGCCGAACTTGATGCTGTTCTTGGCCAAGAGCTCGGGGGGGTGACGCAGCCCAGAGCTCCCAACATGGCCCACCTTGCGTGGATGACCTCCAACTCCAGGTTCTTGGCGAACGTCTCCGGGTCATCGGCTGACAACCCCGAGGTTGCCCCACCTGTAGTCTCCCGGGAACTCCTCGGTCAGGTAGCTTGGGGGCTCACTGGAGAACAGGCTAAGGTACTTCACACGGCCGGGGCCATACCACGATCTGTCAGACACCTTCGACACAGTCTTTCTCTTGGTCACTCATGCCTCTACCACATTGCCTACCTTGGCCGCCAGCTCACTCTGGGACTTCAGCACCACCTGGTCTGCCAGAGAGAATGACAGAGGTGGACGAATAGATCCTCGCTACCATCATTAGGGGTGATGAATCCGAAGAACAAGAGGAGAAGGTGTCGTCTGAAGCAGGGAACTATCATTGATTGCTGAAACTGTCAAGAGAAGCCGTCGACACAACCGCCATGGCAACACAGCAACAACTACACGGCAGGTTACGGATCAAACTTGGTACAAATAAGTATTTATGGTTGCATGACGTGGTGTGTACTTGATTGAGAGTGTCAAGCTGTGCCCTACCTCCTCTTTGTGACTCTCATGCCACGGAGTGGGTGGGTACTCATCAGAGTGACAAGGTGTTGCTTAACAGCCTGGTGGCATGTGGTCAATTAATTGTGGTAGGCACACACATTCTCAACTTTTTTTTTAAATTCTTGGTATTAGGACTCTAATGATTAACATCTGCATGGAAAAAGGAGATAGATTGTATGCACAGATGGAATGTCCTATGTTCAATGAGTGTTTAATGTTCTAAGGGGAATTTGCATGGAAAAAGGAGATAGAGTGTTTAATGATCTAGGGGAATTTGCATGGAAAAAGGAGATAGATTACATGAATAAATGGAATGTCCTATGTTCAATGAGTGTTTAATGTTCTGAGGCGAGGCGGCTCATAAGTGCACATTGTAAAGGGTAGGATTCAATTCTCAGGTGTAATCCCATTGACACATGACTCAACTTGTGATCTAAAAAGTACTATTTTTTCCTTTTGTAATTACCTTGTCTTATCTAAATAAGCCCACTACACTGCCACTCGACACACTCTGTGTCACCCACTTGACACCCCTCTCCTCCCCCACAACTCACCTTAGTAGGGACGACTGTGAGTAGTGGTGGGGGACGTGGTGGCTTGTGTGTCACACACTGGCATGCCTTCGATCCACTCCACCGCTGATCCATTCAGTGGTGATGATTGTCTCTCCACCTAGTGGTACCTTTCCGATCTCTCCACTTCATCTCCGATCCATCCAATGGTGATGACAGTGGAAGGAGACACACACATGAGGTACCTTGGTGTGTCGCCCATCTCCACCCACATTGACACACACACAACAACACACCTACACATCTCAGACATACTCACAGTGTGAGAGTGACACACCCCATAGAGTGACACACATACTTGACAGTTAGACATAATCACACATCTAGACATTTCACACTTGTGTTGTGTGTGACACACCCTTGTGTGTGATACACCTTCGTGTGTGACATACATTCCAATGTGGCATACTCACCTGTGTGACACACCTTCATGTGGCACTCAATGTGCATACCACACCTATATCCTCACATCTGTGTACTTCAAGTGTTACACATGTGTTGCACTAGGTGCCTTTATCCATCCTCAACCCACCTCTAATCTATCTAAGAGTGACGATAGTGGACTGTGTCAACAAGGGGTATTAGCCTCGTGTGACACTTGTGCAACACACACACACACACACACACACACACACACACACACACACACACAACACCACACCTACGTGTTGCACATCCACACATAGGCACTTTCACACACGAGGCAACACACCAAGGTACCTTCACACCACATAGGTCACATAGATGCACCACCTCACATTGACACACACACACACACACACACACACACACACACACACACACACACACACACACACACACACACACACACACACACATGGACACTTACATAGACCTTGTGCACGTATTGGTGAACTATGATAGAACATTGCTACAATTGGGTAATTACATACATTGCAGCCTCACAACCTTGTGGCCATCCGTATGTGTGGATGTGAAGATGTTTTTGTCCTCATGAATCAGAGACCTACACCATTAGCCCTATGTTCACCTAGGTCATAGTGTGAGCACGTAGATACATCAATTAGATATGCACACTTAGATGCACTCAGGTAAGTAGTACATATAATCACGCGCATCCACACACACACACACACACAATAACTTAGGCACATGTCCACTTGCATTTGCATGGACCTAGGAAAGAGTCCATACACCCTAAACACATCATAGGGTATTTATCGCGCACACCACAATTGCACGCACACCCGTACTTGCACCCATTAGTAACACCCACATAGCCTACACACACCTTACACCACATGGTAGACACACAAACTAATCTGCACATTCACCTAGAATCCTTGTACACCAACTCATCGTCGCACATTACCTCATGCAATACATACACACTCATGGACATGTAGCAAGCCTAGGAACTCTAGGAGGCATTTCATACCCCTTGTGTGGATGCAATGTGACACACAACATCACATAACAACATGCTCTCTGCCTTTATCATCTACACCCAACCTAAGGGATGATTGTGTGGTGAGAAGGTGAGGAGAAGGTCATTGTGTGTCCATGTGTGTCACTTGCATAACACAAGCAATACATAAACATACTACACACATGCATAACACGAGGTGAAAACACTTTGACCACACAAGGGAACTCCTCACTGTTAGTGTGCACTAACCAACCTCTTTCCACGTCTCAACCTTAATCCGACCAACTGGAGGATAACAGGAAGAGGCGGGGGAGGGGGCATGAGGTGTTGCATTGTTGTGAAGTGTATGCCCTCATTCATAACGGTGCCTTAGCCACATGATGCAATGCATTCACATAGCATCTACACATAGGCACACAAGGGCATGAGGTGTTGCATTGTTGTGAAGTGTATGCCCTCATGCATAACGGTGCCTTAGCCACATGACACAATGCATTCACATAGCAGTTGCACATAGGCACACTAGGGCCACACACACTTGCGGATGCTTACACACTCACAGAGGCATGCTTTATATCACACTGCACTCTTCACGAGCATAGCACGGTGGGTGATACGCATCATGCGAGGAGAGATACTATGTAACAAGGGAAAAAAATATTAAACAAAGAAGCAAATAGAACAAACAACAGTAAGGACAGGGAACTAAGAGTGCATGCATTTAAGGAGTGGCCGTGAACTTCGTACTCTGACCACTAGTAGAAACCCAAGGCCTGACCAAACCTTTGACCTTGCGACCACACTCGTACAAGACCTCATAGACCGAATTGTGGACCTAGTCAACCAAGAGACCCTACAAACCACATTGGACCCAATGGATAGAGAAAATGGAAGTTCATATAACTTCCAGGCCACAGTGGATAGCTTTGAGGAGGCCACATGCTTTGATGCCTCCAACATGACCCTTGAAGCTTTGCAACAGAAACTAGTTGAATTGAGAGGGGAAGGGAAAATTACTCTCAACCGCTTGATAGACATCAACAAAGACACCAAGCTATAGCTTGCTACCATGCAAGCAGAGATGGATGACATCTGTAGAATGCTATTCAACACAGGAGCCACAGGCACATTACAGGACTCACTCTCTGATCTTGTGCAACACCGGCTATTTGACCAAACCGATATCCTACAAGTTGGGATGTGCATTGCACAAACCATCCTAGTGGCATGGGCATGGGCAACACACCAGCCCAAAGAGACCAATCAAAAATTCCCTTGGTGGCAAAACAATTGGACAAGTATAGGACATGTGACGACCCGTATAGCTTCCTAGAACAATTCGGGAAAGTTTGTGAGGTGAATAACCTCAGAGGTGATGCACGAAGGGCACAAGATTTCAGACTTTGCTTAGGAGAAAAATGATGTACATGGTTCACTTTCTTGAAACCCACTAAAAAGAACTCGTATGTGATAATGAAAGACTTGTTCATCAACTGCTTCACTGAAGTAGGCTACGGGGACAACCTTATCATCCGCCTAATGAACATCAAGAAACAAGAAGGAGAGACCATGAGGGACTACGTCTCTAAGGTCAAGAGCTTGTTTAATCAAATACCAATGAGAGAACATCCCACACCTAAGGCGGTCACAAAGGCTTTCATCAAGGGTATCTGCGATGAAAGGATATTTGAAACTTTGGCTGGGAATTCCAAATTAAACTACTTTGTCATTAAGGGTGTACTAGATGAGGCTATCCACGTAGACAACCTCCACAAGGAATGTAGTAGAGATAAGCAAGCTATAGGTTCTCATCACAAACCCTGCTTAGAGCAAATTTCTTCAGAGAGAAAAAGGACACCTTGGAACTAATTGCCAATGTCAAGAAAAAACACCAAGAATTTCTTAGATTGACCAAATCCCTTAAGAACACTCGACCTTATTGCCAAAACATACAATGTGTACACTATGGCAGAGACCACCTTCCCTCCAGAATGCTCAAGGTCACCTCAGGTATGCAATAACTATGGACGTTTTGGTCATGAAGCTGCCTATTGCAGAGCCCCTCATAGGCTCCCTACTCCTAACTATGCTTATCTGCAATACAACAAAACCTTCAATTATCCTAGGCCACTTCCGCAAGGATAAGATTTTGCACTACCAGTGCCTTTGATCCTAGGACCATAGCTGAGAGAGCAGAGATCAACCCTTTAGGGATTCCTAGGCCTCTAATTGTCACACACCTACCAACAAAAATCGATGCTCATTTCATAGAGGAACCCACTGAGGAAGGAGAATACACTAACCCTTTCATCTGCTATGATGAAGAGGGTCAAACAATCCTCATGGCCAGTTCCAATCATGATGTTAGCATGAGGCCGCAGAAGGGGGACACCCCTTACTAGAGATCCAATTGCATGCTAGACTTGTGGTCAACTTAGGCACGTCTCATGCAGGTGCCCACAAAGGCAAGATCATGAAGCCAACCAACACTACCCAAAATGTGGAATCACATATGTATTCAGATTGCCCACGGCAAAATGCAAATAGTGGCAAGGAAATGGTTCTGTTAGTTCCCTTGAGCCTATTTACTATGGAAATGATCAAGGATGAAGAAGCAATTTTTGTTCCTGTGCATGCCGGAATGGTTCAATTGGTGGCAAGAAAAGTGCTAAGAAATGACAAAAAAGGGCAGAGCTTAAGCTGAAGAGTAAAGGCCTCTCCTCAACACAGCCAGTAGTTCTTGTCTCTAGTGTTGAAAGTGCCACTACTGCACCACTCACAGAAAAAGGGACAATGGAAAAAGATCACACTTATCTAGACCTTGTCTAGTAGCTCGCCGCTATAGACAGGTGGTCAAGGAGTGGGTTTCAAACCACTTAGAACGAACTAAATGATCATCTCATTAATGAGATAATGAGCTTACCTAGTCTATCACGCTCGCCCAATCCAAGCCCAACATGGCCACTTGATGAGTTCACCTCAAAGAACCCTTAAATGAGCAGCCAATGGAATAGGTAATATCTCTTTTCCCTCAAGCAAGCTGATCGCAATATCTCTATGAAAACATTGAGCCATCCTTAATTGCTGCATTAGTATCAACCCAAGTTAAAATCCCACTTGGGACCCTACTCAAAGATAGCCCGACAATTTGGCAAGGATTGAACACTTGGGTAGAAGGCTTGAATATTAACCAGTCACACCATGCTTCGAATTTTGCCAAGGACCTTGAGTGCACTCAGAGTCAACACATTATGGGAAGGTGTTGAGAGGCATGCAGTCCTCCTTGTGGAGACCCTCAAAGATACTACCCATCATGGAATTGTGGACACCGATGTTGGTGATAATTAACCAAAGTGTACAACAAGCTTGGGGCAATCCGCCCATTGAACCAATCCACTTTAATCTAATGGTTGTTGCAAATGGATTTAAAGTCCTCCCCTTTGGCGCTCTTCATGACTAATGAGTCAAAATTGCTAGAGTCTTGTTTAATGTTAACTTTGTTATCATGAAAGGCGTGGACTATGACCTATTTCTCGGTTGACCATGGATGCGCAATACACATATAATTGAAGATTGGGGCAATGGCCTAGTCTTCCTAGGAAATTGCAAAAGGAAGCAATCCTCATTGAAATGGAATCCTGGAAAAAAACCTTGGTTGACATTGATGCCATTTCAACACTAGTTAAAGGAGACTCTATAAGCCCTTCCATCACACAACCCTTGACTAGATATATTCCTTCCCTTGAGGATGAGCAGGGCTAGATGCACATTCTCGCCACCACCCTTACACCTGAACCTTCTATAGGAATTCCCTCAGTGCCCATCACTACATGATGACCCTTGACTCTACGCCTAACACCTTATTGGTTTACCCAACTCCAAAACAATAGGCTTGAGTTAAGGAAGATCTTGAGTCAGTGGTGGAGACCTTGTTTCCATGGATACCCAAACACAAATCTTACGATCTTTGAGGAGCTTCTAGCTAGCACTAATTGGTAGTGGACTGAATTGCACCAGGTCTTGTTTGATTTCCACAACAAACTCTTTGTCATGATCATGTATGAGCAAGGCATAGACACTGAAGAGATTAGTGAATTGGAAGATGCATACAAGGAAGATTCAAACTTTGATTTAGTTGATTATGACACTAATGGTTGTACCATTGAGCAAATTTTCTTAGACCCTTAGCCATCACAACCTGAGACACTACTCACTAATGCATGGATCGTAAGGGTTACAACAATTGAATTGGAATGGCTGAACTACCTCAAAGTTCTTGACTATAAGCCTAAATCCCTTGATGAAAATCTTGACTTTGAGATCTTGCTAGCTGAACATGATTGGGTTCTTGATACTACGACTAGTTTCGACTTTGAGGAAGAAGATGACATGTATCCTGAACTTGAAATAGCTTCACGTGCCCACTCCAAAAGTGCCAAAACTAAACTTCCAATCCATCTATGAAAAGGAGACACTTGAAACGAGATGCACATAAGGATACATCAGACACACGAAGTTAGAAGAAACCATAGGATCTTCCACCTCACCTCACTAAGTTTAAGAGAAGTGATAGAGTAGTGGCTTGCTTGGAGCCAAGTGCAGGGGCACATTCAATGAGCCTATTGAGGGACCAGCAAGAGTAAAACAGGTAAATATTGTAGAGGCAGGCGAAACACCTATGCATGTGTATATTACTAAGGACCTCAATAAGGAGGATGAGGCATGACTTATAGAGTTGCTTAAGGAATATTGGGATGTGTTTGCATGGATTTACACTGACCTAAAAGGAGTTTCACCACAAGTCCTTACCCATACCATTCCACTCAAATCCAATGCCAAACCAGTGAAGTAAAGGCCTTATCCTATGAATCCTCGCTATGCACAACACGTGAGGGAGGAAATCGAGAAACTCCATAAAATAAGGATTCATTTATGAAATTGAACGTACTGATTGGGTATCTCCAATTGTTGTTGTACTCAAGAAAAATAGCAAGATTCGAGTATGCATTAACTAAAAAAAGTTGAATGCAACAACAATGCGAGATCACTATTCCTTGCCATACACTGATCACATGATTGAGAGGGTAGTAGGGCAAGAAGCTTATAGCTTCCTAGATGGATTTTGAGGGTATAATTAGGTCCAGGTTCATCCTGATTGATAGACCTAAAACCACTTTTGCAACATAATGGGGAGTCTTTGCCTACATAGTCATGCCATTCGGGTTGACTAATGCACCAGCTACATTTCAAAGACTCATGTGTACCATCTTCAAGGACATGTTTTGGAAGCTCCTTAAGGTGTTCGTTGATGACTTATGCATTCATTCTAGTTGGTTAGCACACCTTGAGAAACTTTGACTTGTCTTTGAGAGATGTTGACAGTGCCAATTGTCCTTGAATCCACTAAATGCCAATTTTGGGTTAATCATGGCATCATTTTGGGCCACATTGTATCAAAAAATGGTATTGCAACAGAAAGTGCTAAGATAAAGGTTATTGTAAACTTGCCACCACCCACAGACACCAAGGGAGTACCGTGTTTCCTTGGACACACTAGCTACTATTGCCACTTCATGCTTAACTATGCCACTATTGCTCAACCCTTGTACAAGCTATTAGAAGTCTAGGAGTGGAACATGACGAGTGCCAAGCTTCCTATGAGGCCCTAAAATAGGCTTTGATCATTGCACCTATCCTACAAGCCCCATACTAGTCAATCACTTTCCATGTGTACATAGATGCCTCCAAAATTGTGATTTGAGCAGTTTTATGCCAGCCCGCCTAGTGAGCACAATATGGATTTTCCCATGAGTTTCTCCGATTTCCAACTCATTGAGACTAAAATGAAATACTCCAGTACCAAAAGGGAAGGCTGAGCTATGGTTTACGATGTTATGAAATTTTGCCATTATCTATTGGCTACGTCCTTTACATTCTTCGTGGACCATCAAGCCTTGCTATATCTTATGAACAAGCCCTGCTTAACCAGACGGATAGCCAGATGGCTCCTTCTGTTGTTAGAATTTGACTTTTCAATGGTTGTGAGGAAAGACAAACAACACTTCATTGTTGATAATCTATATTGGGTTCCTAGTGTGGAGAGAAGCCCACATGAGTTGACGATCAACTCCCTGACACACATCTATTCTAATTAGAGCAAGAAGCTCAACTTTTTAAGGCTAACCTCACACCCCATTGGGCCGATGACATTGTGATGAACATATTGGAGAAAGGTCTACCAAAGTAGCCAATTGAGAAAGCTCAGCTTACTTGCCTCTTGATTAAGATTAGGCCACTAGTTGGTCTCTAGTCAAGCACATCGATAGGACATAAGAGGTGTGTGTGAACATGAAGTTGAAGAAGTCCTCAAGAGGCACACTATGGTATTGTTGGAGGACACTTCAATGCTATTGCCACCCACCTTTAGGAAAGTTCTTCAAGCCCAAGTCTGGTGGCCATGCTATTCAAGGATGTTTCTTGCTTTGTCAAACATTGTGATGAGTGCCAATGCACTAAACTCCCTATTCACAAAGACAAAATGGAGCTCACACCCATGATTTCTCGTCAACCTTTTGAGAAATGGGGGATAGACTTTATGGGACCTGTAAGCCGTGCCGCAAAATCCTCACAGGCTCAATATATTATCCATGTCCCACAAACTATATGACCGAATGGGTAGAGGCCAATGCAACCTACAATAACGATGTAAGGACCACCACACGGTTTCTTTGGGAGCATGTGATTTCATGATGTGACTGCCCCATCGAGATTGTAAGTGATAAAGGAACTCAAATCCTCAATGAAGTGATACAACCTTTGCTGTCCACCTTCCTAGTCATTCACCGCAAATCTAGCCCCTATTACCCTAAGGCAAATGGCTAGGCAGAGGCCACCAATGCAACAAAGCCCTCATTAGTGTTTTGACCAAGATTGTTTCAACATCCCGATCTAACTAGGCAAATGGCTAGGTAGAGGCCACCAATGCAACAAAGTCCTCATTAGTGTTTTGACCAAGACCGTTTCAACATCCCGATCTGACTAGGACTGCAAGCTTATGGCATCACTTTGGGCCTATCGAATGGCCTATAAAACTGCTACACGCCAAACCCCATTCCGTCTCACATATGGCACTAATGTTGTACTACCAGTAGAATTTTAATCCTTAGCTTACGTATCATTGCCTAAGAACACTGGGAAGGCACTAAGGCATGGAAACATCAACTAGTGGAGCATGTCAAACAACAAGCATACCAAACAACAATCCTTTAGTAGAGGGAATGTAGTCCTCATGTATTCAATTAAAGGACACAAACAAAAACTCAAACTACATGGCCTTATTCCTTTCTGTGTTTGTGCAATCAACAGGAGATGGGGAATGTTGAGTTGGAATCACTAGACAGCCAATCTATTGGTCATTTCGATGATAGTAGAATTTAAAAAATACTATCTACTCAGCCATGCCTTGCATGAACCATCTATGGTATTTGCAGAAAGCCCCGTGGTGCTACAGATTGAGCAAACGTTCTATGAATTTTTTTTGAATAAAACCAACATGTGGCCCCACCTGTGAATGTTTGTGCTGTCACCATCAATAGCATAGAACTAGATGCCGAACCTTTGATTCGAGTCGTATATCTTTGCATCTGTCTCACAGTAGCCAGTCAATATCAACCATTACTCTCATTGACAAAGGGTCTAACTATAACATTTTTCCATACTGCTATTGGATGCAATTAGGGCAACCTTTATTGCAGCCAACCATTGCCAAACTCAACCCTTATGGAGGACAACCATACACATTGATGGGTCGATGTAAGCTCATAGTCAGAATTGAGACAGAAGGGATGCCACTCCTCTTCTATGTTCTTCCAAGCATTAAAGGTATAGGGAAAGGATGTTCCTTCAAATATCTTACCCATTGCAATGTCAACTTTGTTGGAAAAAGGATTCAACTATAGCTTGTTGACACCCATATCATCATCGCCTTTGAATCCAAGCAAGGACAACCTGATTCTGCCATTATTGATAGCCTTGCCCCACCCAAGCACACAAAAAATGACACAACATTATTAGTCAAAATTCTCTGTGACCAAGCTCATAAAAAGTCCCTTATTAGCTCCACAATGCATTGGCAATGGCAACCAAAATACCCCTCCCCTATCCTAGTACCTCAAATATCAAAATGATCTAAGCAATGACCCTTCAGCTATACTAAAAGCAAACTTGCCACAACCCACACGCTTCATAGCATTGAATCCCCAAGAGACTATTAGATGCCTAGGGCTACTATCAAGGAGTCCATAAGCTATGGGTTACCCAAGTTGACCAACCTTCTGAGTCACGCACTAGCCACTCCCAACCCCCTCTCAATTCTCCTAAATTCCATCATGTGAATCCATCCAAGTTAGCTTTACCTGCAAACCTCCACAAAAGTCTATTGTTGCCGATGGTGGAAACCCTCCTCATGGATACCTATATCTTGGCCCCTTAGAAGATCAACTCTTATCGACTTGCTATCCCTGACCACCTCAAAAGGTCACCCCCATGCTGCTCAATCTATTAGATGGAGGAAGACTTAGCAAATCAAACCCACAAACCTATTGTAGAGTGTTTTACACTCTTGGCACATTTGCTAAATTATTCACTATGATGGATTTAGGAATGGTTGACGTTGATATTGGTTACATTAGCCTCTCAATGGAGTCCTAGCTAGGAGAAACATGAACATCTCTTTTGGAAAAGCATTTCTATTAAGGAACAACTTACGCAAGAGATCCCACATGACCAATTAAAGAAGTGTCAAATACTTCCATCTCGTTTGAACACAACATTTCTTGCAGATCCTTATGTTACTAACAATCTTCAACAGCTATGCATCTCTTCCAATCACTTCTTGCAAAAATGGTACACGATGCACCATGAAGCCATTGCATTGGGAAGTAAAGTGGTCACCACCATGGAGCATTGAATAATGTCTAACTTTTTAAAACATGACCCAACATACTCTGCATCTACTTCTCTCCAAGCAACCATTGAAGTGGGAGCATTAAATCCACCTAAAAAGCTCTTGCACCATTCCCTCCTCCACAAAATATTGATAGAAGAAGAGCTCCATGTCCCCAGTCGTTTTAATGGCTCCATGCTCCTGGATGACCTTACAGCCTATCTTTGTGAGTTTCTTATTCGACCAAATGACCTGGATGCTCTCGCGGACCTTCAACGCAATTCAGACTTCTATGACTGGTGGATTCTGGACCCTTCTCCCTTTGTACTTCTATGACTGGTGGATTCTGGATGCTCTCGCAGACCTTCAACACAATTCAGACTTCTATGATTGGTGGATTCTGGACCCTTCTCCCTTTGTACAAACCAAATAAAACCATTCCTTCCCTCGTATATACAATAAATTTTCCTAACACAAAAATTGTAGCACACACTTGACCCCCTCTCCCAAGTTGGGAAGCTTGACTTACTTTTTCAAGGAGGAAAAGCTAAGGACAATTCATGATCAAAGACCGATGCAAGCCAATGACTATGACCAATCCCACTGGATGACCAACAAATAACTTACTAACCATGAACCACCAAAACAAGTAATCCCTGTTGTAATAGATGGTAAGAAATGGGTAAGTCACGAGGTTTAATCACATAATGAATGCACATATACAAGGCACAAATTAAAACATTTGGTTATTGTAAGAAAAGCATAAGGAAAAATAACTCATGTATACCATCTTGATCTTTTTCAGGAAATGGAAGCCTACAAACCAATCTTGATAAAAGACACGCTTAACCAGGATAAAACCATCTTTACTTCTCAACAACAAGTTGACTTTGGCATCAAAGGAAGATGCACAAGGTGGGCCATCTGCATTACCGCACAACAAGTTGTGTAGAAGGATTGATAGCATGATATCCCTAGCTTGGTCATATTTTAATCGAATGTGGGCTAAGGCAATATGTTATACGCACTGAAACCCTGGTGTAGTACATAGCATGTGCGTCATCCATATGCAATTATCAACCAAAAAGAAAAGCCTTCACACTGAAGTATCATTGAAAAGATGGTGACCATTGGAAGGAAGAAGAGGTGACCATTCAAATCACTCTTGAAGTTCGGGTAAGTTACTCATGAATATATATATGCATCACGTGGGTTCAAAATAAGGTATTTTTAAAGTACCATTATAATACATATTTTACATACGAAAGGGTCTAATATAAAGGGGTTATTTACAGATTTAATAGAAAAGGGTTATGTTTTATTTAGAAAAATTTCACATGTAAGGATATTTATAAATAGGCCCTGAACGCACGTGATGTAGAGGATATACATATAGTAACTTCCCCGAGTCTTGAAGCAATCAAGAAGGCACTAAGGAATCAAAGAAAAAATAGGAAGATACATCAAAAGTGACAGATTAGTGGAAGTGTCCAAACGCTAGGATGATCCAGTCATATTTCAAAAGGGAGTACAATTTAATGGCATTAAGGAGGAAGAGTTGAAGATCATTGCTCAAGTATTCCACCATCACTTCTCAAACTATAAGCCTTCCATGTTTGGCTCATGGAGGACACACTGACCAATAATTTGGTCAAATAGGATTTAAATGCATTGTGGATTTAATGCATCACAAAGGTGCTCACCAAAGTTTAGAAGGTTTACTCCCTAAAGGCTCATCATGTGGAAGTCAAAAACACCATCGTAGATTGGGGCGGTGCATTTTCATGACTTATTGGGCATCAAATCAAGATCCGTGAGGGAAGAGTGGTTTATAGGCCTATTCCACCTTCCAAGATACTGCACCTTGAAATAGAAGAGAAGGACAAAGGCAAGGAAACAAAATAGAGAAAATGGCAAAGATTAGAAGATAGTGAGGATGATGATGCACTGATAGAAAAAGTTCTTAGAATCACGCAGGAAGAATATGAAAAGAAAGAGCATGAGTGGCAGGAGGAATAGAAGAAGTATATGGAAGATTACCACTAGGTGGTGAGGAACTCCATAGAAGACACCACATCAGCATAGTAATGCCAATTTGAGGATGTACAAGCACTCTCCACACAACTAGGCTTTGTCATGAGTGGCATAGAATCTATGGAAAAAATGTACATTGAACTCAAGAGTAGCAAAAACAGGGCACTAGAAGAAAAGAAAAATGCACAAGCCAAGTTGAAAGAAGTCAATGAGAGCTACAAGAGCTTCATTCTCCAAGGCCAAAAAATAGAAGCTAGACCACCAAGGATGCCTACAAGATAAGGAGCAAGCTCTCTAGGAGAGGGAAGAAAAGTTTAAAAAAGAATTACAAAAGGAGGACTCCCTTCAAGAGATGAGCAAGAAAGGCATACCATTATTGGAGGAGATGCAACAATAAATACATGAGAAGGATGCAACCTTGCATGCCCAAGCAAAAGAAATCGAGGTGCATAAGGAAGCATGCCAAAAAGATGAGGAAATAATGAGTAGTATGGGGCAACAACTGGCTGACCTAAATAGCAGAGTGCTAGCGCTTAAGGTGGAGCTCTCGAGAAAGAGAAAAGTTGCAGCTGCAAGAGAGAGAGAGAGAGCACAATGAACTCTTGCAAGAGAAAGAATGATGGAGGACTGGCTACAAGGAGCTACAAGAGACTATGGCCACCACGCCAAACCAAGTAGTTGCCTTAGTACAAGAGGATGCACAGAAAGTGCAACGGTCCACCTTAATGAAAATGTCCACAGACCTGGCCACTACATTATATGAGAAGCTGGACTCTTGATGCAATCTAGATACCCAGAAAATTACCTTCACTAAAAAGCAGTATGAACTATACAAGGAAGTAGCACTCTGAATCCGAATGCCACAAATAGATGATCCAGCTGAGCTTAATATTTAAGTTGGGGCAGCTTTGAGTATGATAGAAGGCATGAAGCAGGCTAAGGAAGTCAATATGATGAGTATTGAGCCCACTTAGAAAGATCTCATATGCCAGCTCCAGCAAAAAGGCTACGAAGAACAAGATTTCTGTGCCATAGGCTTCATACAAGAAAACCTCCCCTCTTCATTCCTGATGGCCTTTAAACCACCCTCAACCATGAATTCACCCATAGAATTACCAGATTTGGAGGACTTTGACTTAGGGATCCTCCCTAGGAAGCTACAGACGAGGCCTTTGAGTAGAGAGGAGCCTTATGAAGCCATGATTGAGCAGTTGAAAGAACAACCCCAAAAGAGTGGAAGATCAACCTCCTCCACCTAAACTAGTGGAAGAAGAAGAGTAATAGGATCGTGAGATGGTAGTACATAAGTACTAGTTGGAATCAATAGTGTTTGATTTCAAAATAAGTGAAAAAGCTAGGTTCAAGGAGCTACTTGTCAAGATTGTGGGAGAGAAGGAAGGAGTCTCACTTGTAGCTTTCTTGCTTGCACAATGGGGGAATACACACACAGGTGGAAATACTTTTCCTCTTCTTAGTTGTGTGAGCCAAAAGAACTCTAGTACAAAGAAATAGAAGAACCCTATATATGGGTCTCAAACCAAACTCAACTAACTAAGGTGGCATACTAATTGAGCCGCAAACTAGAGTAGATAAGGATAGCTGTCATCTAGCTATTATTCATGGGCGGAGTACCAACCGCATCTGCCAACTGACAAGTCGGGGACATCAATGCACAACGGTCACCCTGGCATATCACGAGTGGAGCTTGATATCTCAACACTCCCTCTCGAGCTCAATCCCAATTCGTGCACACCAAGTAGGTCTCTGAACTTGCGCAACTTCTCTGCGCCCAATGCCTTTGTGAATATGTCAGCTACCTGATCCTCTGTGCTGACATAAACTAGATCAATAAGACCTAGTAAAACCCTCTCCCACACATAGTGATAATGCACCTCAATGTGCTTTGTTCTAGCATGATAGACCGGGTTATTTGCCAAGTGTATACTACTCATGTTGTCACAATAAATGACAACTGACCCATCTGTAGGCTGATGCATATCATAAAGTAGCTTATGCAACCAAGCTACCTCACACGCAGCCATTACTGCGCCCCTGTACTCAGCCTCTGTGCTCGACAAGCCAACTATAGGCTGTTTCTTGCTGCTCCAAGTGACTGCAGCACTCCCAAAAGAGAACACATATCCATTGGTAGATCGTCTATCAGAAATACTACCATCCCAATCAGCATTAGTGTATCCATACAACTGTATCTGAACCCCAGTCTCATAAAGTACATACTGCAATGTGGACTTCACATACCTAAGTATGCGTCTAACCGCATCCAAATGCGGTTTCCTTGGAGCCTACATAAACTGACTTACCAATCCAACAGCATAGCTCAAATCTGGCCTGGTAATAGTCATATAAATCAAATTTCCTACTATGCGTCTGTACATAGTAGGGTCTTCCAGAAGCTCACCTGCATCTGCACTGTTGAGTGTTGAAATGACTTGTTTTTTGGCTGATTTTTGTTGTTTTTGAGAGCTGAATGGTTAATTTTATGAGATGATTGATTGGTTTGGAAGTGGTTTGAGAGTGTTTTGGATGATATTGATTGTGTTTTGGAAGATCATGATGCTTATTGGTGGTTCTGTGATGTTCTGATAGGTTCTAATTGGTTCTGTATACCTTCTGTTTTGTTCTGTTTTGCTCTGTTTTGGTGTGTTTTGTTCTGATTGTCTTCTGTAAGGAGGGATGGAGTATTGATTGATGAAGATTGAGATCTTATGAAAGTTTATTGAATGGTTTGTGAGAGTTTGGAATAGTTTGAGAATGAGTTATGTGGTTTTGTTGACCTTCTGTAGGTCTTCTGTAGAGCTTCTGTTCTGTTCTGTTCTGTTCTGTACTGTAGCTGTTCTGGTACTGTTCTGTATGTTTCTGTATGTGTTCTGATGGATGAGAGTGTAGCTTGGGAAATTTTTCTAGCCTTGGAAAGAGGTGAATACAAGTGCAAAAGAGCTCAAAGAAGTGAAAGAAGTAGTTGTTGAAGACTCAAGTGAAGACTAGAGTGAAGTGACAGTAGTGAGCTATGAAAGGACACTGTAGTGGCTCTGGTGACTCTTCATATCAGGCATACCTCTTGGGAGGGGTATCCACGACCTAAGAAGGATTATTGAGAGTGATTTTTGAGAGATTGTAGTGAGGATATGATGTATTATTGATGGAGAGAGAGAGAGAGAGTCAGAGATAGCCAATTCTACTGAAACATAGTGATTGTATATGAGAGATTGAGAGAGAAGACTATGAAGATATTAAAGATGAATACTATGTGATGTATTTCCATTCAAAGATGGTGTATTCCTTTTCTTTCTTTGTTCTATTGATGGATTTTGTGAAGATGTTGAAGAATATGGTTGATTTTATCAAATTCGTGGGAGATCTACATGATGCTGTATGAAGATTTGTTGTGCCTGGTGTTCTTTTCTTCATTGAGATCATATGAAACATGATAAACAAGCTTGTTGATGTTACAAGATAGATTTTCTTGCAAGAGAATTCCCTTTTCCTTGGTGTTCCTCTCGGGGCTCCATGTTTTTGGTTCATAGCCGGGGAATTTTGCCATCAACAAGCACCAGAAGAGGCTGAAAATGAAGGAAATGTCATTGCCAAGAAGAGAAGAATTCAATGGATGTTTGTAAAGTTCCTTCTTCCACTGAAGAGTTGGAATTTTTCATAATCAAAGCCACTTTCCACAAGAAGTTCATCCCACAATGGTAGAAACACATCACCATCATGATGCATGCTCTATGTGGTGGACAGTTTCCTCTTCCTGTTGAAGCAGCAGAAACTTGCATCTTGGTGGCAAACAGTTTGGGATTAAACTAAAGAGTAGAAACAAAGAGAATGACCATCAATGGAAGATTTGGCATTCCTTGAGAAGTTTCCAGACAACATCAAGTGGGAGATTGTGAAGAAGCTTCAGGAGTCTTGGTCTGTAGAGGTTCACAAAGACAAGAAGGAAAAGAGTTGGAATTTGTTCGTGGATGCTCAACAGCAAGATACATGGGATGCTTGGTGTACTGATAATCTTCTGTTTGTTCAATTAGCAACCCACTGGAAGTTGGTAGACAGATGTTTTTCACAACATACACTGTTGAAACCATCAAAAGCTGGCATTACTATGATGATGGCACCACCACAATGCTCAGACGTATGCATTTTGACACCTTCAGAACCGAATACCTTCCTCTGTGCAGTGGCATGAAAGCAGAATTCAGGGACGTTGAAAAGAAAGAAGTAGAAGAAACGTTGTCAAGAGAGTCTTCCAGAGACTGAAGCCTTCTGTTAACCCTCTGTAGAGCACTAACAACATAGTGGAGCCACACCCTTGATGAATGACGCAATAAAAAGGCAAGCGTTAGAATGAGTCCAGAGGTACGTGAGAAGAGAGAAAGCAAGAATTAGAGCCGAGAGCGAGCTCGCAGCAGAAGCCGCCTTTGACGCCCTTGTGGAACTCTTTATAGAAGTCCCAATGGCACATCAAGCCCTTCCTCCTCCTGCTGGAGGTCCACTTCCAAGCCAGATCTGTCCTGGAAATATTGATGACAGGCCAGCGAATATAGTCCCATTACCAGTTTTTAAGGGAGAGTACAATGAAGACTCCGATCTTCATGTAGCAGAGTTTATGGTAGCGTGTGTGGCTAACAATGCCAGAACCCCTGAGCATTGGTTAGCGATATTCCCCACCACTTTCAAGGGTGCGGCGTTTCAGTGGTATGAGAGACAAGCAGCATGAACTTTTGGCACATGGGACGACCTGAAGTTGGCCTTCCTCACTAAATTCAGGCGTGAAGGTTTTGAAGAGCGGATGAGAGAGGAATTTATGAACCTAAGTCAGTCCTCTGGAGAAAGAGTGGAAGCTTATGTCTCACGAATGGAATCCATCCTGAAGAGATGGACTAACCATAATCTAGATGATGGCATTCAGAAGGGGGTGTTTCTCAGAGGATTACAACTAGAAGTCCGTAAGTTTGTGGAGCTGCAAAGACCAGCCACCCTGCAAGCTACAACAGAAGGTGCAAGACTGTACGATGAAGTGGAAGCTAGATTAGCGATGAATACAGGAAGAGGAGTCCTACCTCCTCTGATGCTAGGAATGATGTACCCACCAAATGCAGTCCCAGGGACTGTCCCCTACCCTTACCAGCAGATGCCCCTAGTATCACAGTACAGTGTACCAAATCCACAGTGGCCACAATCCATGCCTCAAATGATGGTGCAACCACAACAGCAATGGTCCCAACCAATTTCCTCAATGCTAAATCAGCAGCAACAGTGGAATCCTACCAACTGGAGTCAATAGCCAACAGTTCAAAGAGGAGCTCTGAATCAGAACCAGAATAGAGACCCCTCTGTACCAGCCCAACCCGTTCATGCAGTGATTACAGAGACTCCTCAAAACCCTCCTGCCAGTGCCTCAGGAGGAGAAAGCTTGAAGGACTACTTATCCAACTCAGTTGCAAACATCAAAAAGGAGTTGATGGATGTGATTACATAACAACTACAGACGTTGAAAGTGAATACCACTAGCCTATCCAATGTTGCAGGAGCAGGAAGAGATGTGATGCGGTCAAATACTTGGTGTGGTAAGTGTCATCAAGCAGGCCATTTAGCCACTGAATGTACACGCAAACCGACTATTCCTAGGGCCTTCTATTCCTATTGTTTGCGGAAGAACCATACAGAGGACATTTGCTCTCTGAAGGAGATGCATGATAGGAGAAGGAAGGAAGAAGACGCAATATTCAACTTGCTGGAATCCAAAATGACAACACAAGATATTGGACCTAAGCCTAGAGAGTTTGGTCCTAATTTCGGACCCAGAAGATTTTCCTCTCAAAGTTACAGAGGAAGACAGTCTGGCGGTGGTCAGAGATCAGAAGTGGAGTGTTACAGATGCGGAGAAAAGGGACACATCTTATCAAATTGTCCAAATCCTAGAAGGTCAGTGGATTACAAGCCCTTATGCAGTCGATGAAAAGGAGAAGGCCACACTGTAAAAGACTGTCCAAGCCCAGCCCCAGTGAAAAACAGTGCTACTGACAGTCCGGCCAAGGCTCAAGAGCCTACCTCCAATTTAGTGGAATTGGAAGTTGCTGCCATCACGCGTGCAAAGTAGAAGGAACCACCTGTCCAGAAAGAAAATAACCCTCCTGCAAGAACAGTGAAGTTCAATCTTCCACCAGAAGAACAAAACAGAACAGAGCCTAACAGTGCCGTACAGAGCACTACAGTGCCACAGAGAGTTACAGAGACAGTTACAGAGATAGTTACAGAGACAGGACTAGAGGTCCAAGATACAGACGAGGCGGAAGTGCCACAAGTGGCAGAAGAAGTTCCCATGATGCTCCTGTTGGAAGAAAGAGGGAAAATGAAAATGGGCGTTGCCCCATTCCCTAACCGGTTAGAGAAGCCAGTGGATCCTATTAAGGAATACAATCTGGTCAGAGATCTAGATACCTTTAAACCAAACCTCACATTTCGACAATTATTGATGTTGTCTCCCAGTTGCCGAAAAAGGTTCAAAAGTATACTGACATGAAGACGTGGCTTAACGATTGCTCCCTTAACAGCAACAAAGTCCAATAAAGCTCTAGAGCCTGTCAAAGAAGTGGACGTAGCTAACACATTCCTAGATCCGAGTACTCCAGAGACTGGCGTATGGATAGAAGGTTGCTTTATTGCAAATGCACTGATTGATGGTGGTTCATCAGTGAACATTATGACGGATGTGACAATGAAGGATCTAGGCCTACAAGGTGTGCAACCTACCCAATGGCTCATCAGATTGGCGGATTAGAGCAGAATCAAACCTTTGGGCATTCTCCCATATGTGAAGACTATAGTGGCTGGAAAAGATTATTGGCTAACCTATTTGGTGGTGAAACCAAACTCTTATGGCACATCCTATCCTCTGTTACTGGGCAGACCATGGCTTTTTGAAGCCCGAGCAAGGACGGATTGGTTCAAAGGAACCTTGACCTTGGGTAGAGGACCCAATAAAGTGGTGTTGAAATTGTATGGTTCTCAAAAAGGACATGGATCCACCTCCTTGGAATTATCTTCTGACTCCCCTAATGAGGCTATAGATGGAACATCATCAGATGAAGATGTTGTCAAACAAATCCTTCCCAAGAAAATAGTGGCACATTCCTTAACAATGGATACTGTAAGCCGACTTCCAAAAGATGCAAAGCCATTATCAATGGGTGAATACTTCCTGCCTGAACCGGGAATGACTTCTGAAATCACTTCTGATAGTGAGATAGAAGCATGGATGTACTGCTCTCCCTGTTACATGGCCATAGCAGAGCCAGCGACAGAGGCCGAAGAGGAAACTGAGAACCTGTTCTTCTGTTACAGAGCGCCTACAGATACAGAAGCAGAGACAGAAGCAGAAGCAGAGACAGAAGCAGAGATAGAGACAGAAGAGGATGAATATGATATTGACGAAGAAGGTTATGAAAGTGAGCTAGAAGAGTCTAGTTCACTTGCAGAGGATATATATGAAGAAGAAGTTTCAGAAGCTTCAGAAGCAGACGAGCTCATGCTATGGGATAGAATGGCAATGGTACCATTTGGTTTGGTAAATGGATCTTCTTATATGCAAAATTCTTATAAGACATGGGTTAAGAAGAATAAGCCGTCTTTCAACAGTGGCTCATGCCATCCTCACCCATCCTTGCCAAAGAAAGATGATGATGATGCACCGTGCCAACAAGCACCAGTCCCACCAACCCAACAGGCATCAGAGGGTCCCTGTTATGTGACGTTCCTGGATGTGTCATCAGAAGAAGAGTCTTCAAGCCAAGAGGTAATTACTCTTGAAACCAAACCCGAAACGGCTCTAATCCCATTCCAACATCTTAAGGAGCAACCTAAGTCTCCACCAAAAGAAGAAGTTGGTTCTAGTGGGACATCAGAAGAGGATACCACTCCCTTGAAGGAGTCGGATTTGTACCCTAAAGCAGTTTGCGGGACCTTCATTCGTGAAGTAGAAGGTGAAAGGCAGTTAACCTTTGTGGATGCAGAAGGCACTGAACGCCACTTGAAGGTGGGTAGCAGCCTCCCAGAAGAGGAGTTGTCAACCTTGTACAACTTGTTGAAAGAAAATTTGGACGTGTTTGCATGGTCTTACAAAGACCTAAAGGGGATTGATTCCACAATATGTCAACATCATATTGACTTGGTGCCTGATGCCAAGCCAGTACGGCAACGACAGCGGCAAATGAACCCGAATTATTCCACATTGGTGAAAGCGGAGGTGCTGAAGCTTCTGGAAGCCGAGTTCATCTATCCAATGGCAAATAGTAAATGGGTTTCACCCATCGTGGTTGTACCCAAGAAGAATGGAAAATTGCGAATATGTGTGGATTTCCGAAAGCTTAATTCCAAGACGAAGAAGGATCACTTTCCTATCCCTTTCACAGACCAACTGTTGGACACAGTGGCAGGACATGAGCTTTATTCCCTTCTGGATGGATTCAGCGGATACAACCAAGTCCAAATCGCAGAAGAGGACCAATCCAAAACAACCTTCACCACAGAATGGGGGACCTACGCATACCGAGTGATGCTGTTTGGACTCTGCAATGCCCCTGCTACTTTCCAACGAGTCATGATGGCCGCATTTCAAAATCATCTACACGACTTCATTGAGGTATATTTGGATGACTTCTGTGTCTATAGTTTGATCCGTGAACACTGGGGACACTTGGAACAATGCTTTGACCGATGTCGGGAGTATGGGATTTCCCTCAACCCCGACAAATGCATCTTTGGGGTCTCTTCTGGAGTCCTGTTGGGCCACATTGTCTCTGCACAAGGGATATCAACAGACCCTGCAAAGATTGAAAAGATCGCAGCTCTCACAGCACCTACCAACCTCAAACAGTTGAGGGGATTCCTAGGCCATGTGGGTTACTACAGAAGGTTTATAGCCCATTTTGCGACAAAGGCAACCTCCTTGCACAAGCTTCTGAGGAAAGATGTAGAGTTTACTTGGACGGAAGAATGTGACAAAGCCTTCCACACTTTGAAGCAGTGTCTGATTGAGGCACCCATTCTGCAACCTCCTGATTGGACGAAAGAGTTCCACGTACACACTGATGCATCAATTGAAGGCTTAGGTGCTGTCCTTCGCCAGAAGGGCTCCTCGAAGCTGGATCAACCGATCTACTACGCAAGCCGAAAAGTCACTGATAGGGAACGGAACTATACAGTGACAGAGCTGGAGTGCTTGGCAATGGTGTTTGCCCTAGAGAAGTTCCGCCATTACCTCCTATCCACCCACTTTAAATTTTATGTGGATCATGAGGCCCTGTCCTTCTTGATGAACAAAGCAGATGTGAAAGGACAAATGATGAGATGGCTCCTTCTATTTCAGGAGTTCGACTTTGAGGTGATTACTAAGCCTGGTCATTCCCATGTTTTGGCTGATCATTTGTCGCATATCCCACAAACTGCAGACGAGGAGCAGGATGATCCAGACCTCCCTGATGCTTCCTTATTCCTGGTAGAAACTGTAACTCCCTGGTATGCAGACATGGCCAATCTGTTGGCAACCCAACAGTACCCTCCTGGCATTTCTAGTCGGGAGAGGAAGAAGCTTATGCTAGAATCAGCCCCCTACACCCTGTTAGGCGGTGCAATGTACAAGAAAGGCAAAGATGAAGTGCTCCGAAGATATGTTGCAAGAGAAGAGATTGGGATTGTTCTGAAGGCTTGCCATGACGAGCCATGCAGAGGTCACTTTGCAGGAGAAGCTACAGCCAGGAAGGCTCTGCTAGCAGGATATTGGTGGCCTACCATCCACAAGGATGCCTATGATTACTGTAAAAGATGTGATGGTTGTCAAAGAATGGGGAAACCCACGAAGACAAGTGCCATGCCACTGCAACCTATCCTTCTGTTGAAGCCGTTTGAGAAGTGGGGCATCGACTTCGTAGGTCCGATCGATCCTCCTACCAAAAGGAAGCAAAACCGATACATCCTCGTATGTACGGATTATGTTACAAAGTGGTGTGAAGCTAAAGCCCTAAAGCGGGACAATGGTAACAGCGTGGCCCTATTCATGTACGAGAATATCATCACCCGTTTTGGCAGTCCCTTAGAGCTGGTAAGTGACAGAGGCACTCATTTCCTTAATAAAGTCATGGAAGAATTGACAGAGTTGTATAAGATCCGCCATCGCAAGTCCACTCCGTATTACCCCAGAGCCAACGGCCAAGTCGAAGTCACGAATCGCATCCTCTGCTCGATTCTGACAAGAACAATTGCCGCATATCGTCGTGATTGGGATGATCGACTTATAGAGGCCCTCTGGGCATACAGAACCTCCCATAAAGCAGCAACAGGACAGACACCCTTCCAGCTGGTATATGGTACAGAAGCTGTTTTTCCTATTGAACTGGAATTACCCTCTTTGAGAGTGGCTATCAAAGAGCGTTTGGGGGACGATGATTCACTGCAACGCCGTCTCCTGCACCTGGAATGTTTGGACGAAATTCGTAGGATGGCTCTATAGTGCATGGAAGCCACGCAAGCTCGACGTAAGGCTTACCATGATAGCTTCATCAAGCACAAGGAGTTCAAAGAAGGTGATTTGGTCCTAGCCTATGATTCGCGCTTTGGCAAGTTTCCTGGCAAGCTCCAATAGCAGTGGATGGGCCCATATAAGGTACTTGCCGTCAACCCTAATGGCTCTGGACCGTTGATGCCTCTGATGATCCCTTTCTGATCAATGGATATCGCCTGAAGAAGTACTTCCCTCCTTGGGAATCTTGACAATTACGGTCACTTGATCTTTTCCCTCATTGGCACGGCACTGTACTTCTTATGATGCTACTTTTGATAGCCGTTCTTCAGTCACTCCTGATGAAGTGGACGCAACCCTCTGTTCCCTCAAACCCCCCTTCCAGCCTTGATCTCTTATCCTCTATTTTCCACCAGCGACAGTGGCGAGGTTGGTTCTGACAAATGGTAGTTCTACCATTCCCTTGCTCAATTCGAAAAAAAGAAGAAGGAAAATATACATATCGCTCATGGGAGAAAAGGACTAAGGTCCCTGTCATGCCGACCTATTCTTCAGGAAAAGGTGGAAACACCCTCGGGAATAGGGAAAAAACACGAAAAAAATGAAATGAAAAAAACAAATCTGTTACGAGAGAAAAGAAAGCAATTCCCTGTCATAGCAGGCCTCGTTCCAAGAAAAGGTGGTAAACACCCTTGGGCGAGAAGCTGGCTGTGGAAAAGGTGGCAACACCCAGCTGTCCAGAAAGTGGATTCATTGATTGATATCCCTCGGATCCAATTCCGATGCTACCTCCCTTGGTACGCTGTGTCCTGGGTCTCTCTGCAAAGTGTCTAACTGTCCTTTAGCAGACGACATGTCCTATTCAACACAACGTTCGATTTGATGGCTACCTCCCTGGGTACGCCTCTTCAACAACTGACGACGCGATCTTCATCGACAAATAATCGAGTGATGTGAGCTTTCATCCTAACCGGATGGGGAACGTGAGTATGGTTGCCCTCTATAACTATCAACAGAGAGTGAGACAGAGGGTGGGGCGAGAGACCAGTCTTTTCCCTTCAAATCAAATGAGAGGTGAGAAGTGTGCATGAAGTGTTGCACGCACGGGATGGGCCTCTCAATGCACAAAGCACAATTTGTTTCTGTGCACTGCACCATAAGGCTCCTTGGCTTTCCTTCTCGCACCGTATGCCGGCACAGGGCGGGATGCACCGTTGCACCATCCAATGCGCACAAGGCATACAACCTTTGCACAAGTGACTGTGAGGATTACATCAATGGGTTTCAGGAAAAGGCTGCCCTTCTGTAACTATCAACAGAGCGTGAGACAGAGGGTGGGTTGAGTGTGACTGGAGTTTCTTCAATCAGCCGAGAGGTGAGATGGAGGGACGTTACGACACTTGGAGTCAAGTATGTTCCCGTTTCCCTATGCACCCACGGGATGGGTCTTTGCCGTCATCACAAGACACGTCACCATGTTCTATACACTGCACTGTAAGGCTCCCCTGCCTTCCTCCTTGCACTTATGCCAGACGGGTTGGACGCACTAATGCACCATCAACTATGCACTTTAGCATACTCCTTCTGCACCATTCCCCCTTGTCGATTCCTCAACTGGGTACGCGATATGGGTTTCCATCCTTATTCCTCGAGTGATATTAGTCATGAGGCGAGTGACTGTTCTTCCATTCCCTTTGAGTGATTGTGAGTTGAGTGCAATATCCCTCATCATCGACAATGCATTTCCTGCGATTCCTTCCATCAGCTACCTCCGTGGGTGCTGCTGCATGGTCCCTTCCATGACGGACGTGTGCCGAGAAGATTTTTTTGGTCCCTCCAGCGCCGACAACAACATTGGGCGTGCCATCGACACTCAACCTTGCTTCTTGACGAAATGGACCAAGTTTTTCTAATCCTACAACTTCTGTTTCTCCGTGACGTTCATGTTTTAAGTGTGGAGACGTTAGTGCATGGTTTGTGGCGTGGTCCTAGGTCCCTATTGCTCGGTTAACCCTATTCGTTAAGGTCTTAAGTGTGGGGACGCGTCCCTGCGCGTCTATATTGCATACCCCTCTACATACGCCTTAACCTGCTCATGCATGTATGCCATGACTTGCTTTTACCCTAATGGGATCCCTTCCCATCCACCCAGTTATGTTCCACCCACCCTTGGGACTGTTCCCTTACAGTTTTCCTTCATTCCCTGATTTTAAGGTCCTACTATGTGAATGCATCCTACATTCACTGACGTCCAAATCCAACCTTATAGCCCTGTTCCTCCCTTTGAATGACCATTTTTCCTTTTTACTTACCCCTGTTCCGGTGCACAGTTTTTGCGTTATTAATTTTTGATACATTTTGTGTAAATTCACCGGTTTTCCATGTGAACGTGCTTTTCTTGCTTCGGAACCGTGATCTGACGTCATAGCCCTAACAACTACTTTTCCCCTGATATTTTTCCTTTTTACGCCCTGTCATTCTGATACACGGTTTGTCCATTATTAATTTTCCGGTTTTTACACCTTTTTCATGCGTAATTTTGACATTTTTCCATGTGAACCTGCCCTGTTTGCATTGGAATTCCCATTTGATTTGGCAGCTATGTCCCCTGTGCCTTCCCCCACCTTTTTCCTTTTTCCTCCATCCTCTTTCGACTTCCGGATTTTTACTTATTAATTTTTAAATAAGTTTTTGGGAGTATTTTTGGAGTTTTTCACATGTGCACCCCTCTTATTTCCACCGGACCTGCGGTTTAACGTGATAACCCTGTGCCACTCCTTCTTGCGGATATTTTTCCTTCTTACTACCTGACATTCCGGTGAACGGTTCGTCCGATATTAATTTTCGATCCCATTTTCAGGTTTTTTTTGGGTTTTTCCCATGTGAACGCATCTTATCTCCGTCGGAATTCTGTTTTGATGTGATAGGATTGTCGGGCACGTCTTTCTGCACATTTTTTCTTTTTTTTGCACCTCATTCCGATGCACGGATCTTTCGATATTAAATTTTAATTGCGTTTTTTGGTTCGTTTTTTGTGTTTTTTGCACGTGATTGCCCTTTCCCCCTCCCAGAACCTCTGTCCCATATTTTTCCTGTCTTCCTCCTGCCATCCTGCCCCCTTTTTGTTTTTACGACATTTCGTTTTGACGTCCGGATTGGGAGATATTATTTTTTTAAATTTTACATGTTTTCACGCGCTCTGTCTTGCGCGTGAACGCGCCCTTTTTTGATTTTATGCGTCTTCACGCGCCCCGGTCGTGTCTGCATGACCCGTCCTATCATTCCGACGCTATTTCACTCCCGTCACGGCAAATTTGTTTACCCCGTCCCGTGCACGGGCGCGGGACGGGGGTACGCCTTTTCCTTTCATGGGCCCCCCGCCCATTCTTTCCCATGGCCTCTTCTCAGGCGCCTATAGGCACCCCCCCACCTTTGTCCCCACCTCCCTTGGGCCCCTCCCTAACCTACCCCCTACCCCTACCCCCCCCCTTGGGTGCCCCACCCTTCGGGCACCCTCCTCCTATGGGCCCCTGCCCATTCCCCTATGACCACCCCCCCTTCCCATGGCCCTCCCCCCCTTTCCACCCGCCCCCCCCCCCCACACCCTTCCCTATCCCCCCACCCCACCCTTCTCTCCCCCCGACCCCTTCCCTCCTCCAACTACCCCTCCCTCTCTCTTCCTTGCGTCCCCTCCTTCTCCCGTATGCTCCTCCTCCCCTCCATCTCCTTCCTCTTCTTCCCCTCCTCCTCCTCATTCTTCCCCTCCTTCCCCTTCCTCTTACCCCGCCAGCGGCCTGTCCGTTCGCTGCCCGCCAGGGGCCCGTGAGGTCGCCACCAGCGGCCGACTCGCCAGCCGCCCGCTGCAGACAACACCCAGTCGCCGCGCCATGTGGCCGCCGCCACGCCGCTGACGGGTCGCCGTCTCCCAGAGCCACGTTGCAGCCGGTCGCGCCACCGTCCTTGCGCCCTGTCCCTGAGCGCTGTGGACGTCGCCTCCCACCCGTGGACGCCTGCAACGCCAGCCCCGTGCCCGCTGTCCTCTCCGCCGCCTGACGTTCGCCCTGCTGCCCGATCACCAACGCCGCCACACCGCCAACCCATCACCCGCCGAACGGTTGCCAGGACGTCGCCGCTGCTGCCGGATCGCCGCCGGCGCCGCCCCCTCCTCCTTTTCCACCTCCTCCTCCACCCTAACTAACCACGGTTCGTTAGACTAACCTAACTATCATCTGACTAACCTCACATTAGTTATGCTAATTAACATTAGTTCACACTAATTAACATTAGTTAGGTTACCTAACTTAACCTACCCCCTAATTACCCTTAGTTAGGCTAGTTCCATTAACTTTAGTTAGGTTAGTTCCGTTCACCTTAGTTAGGTTAGTTCTCACTACCCCTAGTTAGGTTCCCCCTAACCCTAACCCTAACCCTAACCCTAACCCTAACCCACCTTAGGTTAACTAACCCCCTTTAGGTTAGTTTCTACTAACTTGCCTTATCTGCCTTCTCTAACATCTGACTAACCTGACTTGACTTAGTCAGACTAACATGACTTACACAGACTAACATGACTTAACTGACTTACTTTCAACTTACTTATCCGATTAACCTGATTTAATTAATTTATAAATTAATTTCCACATCATAAAAATTCAAAAAATTTTCTAAAAATTCCCTTCACTTTTTGCCAATTTTTGGAAATTTGTCCGCTGGAAATTACCACCCCCAAATTTTTTTTGAAAATTAAATATTTCCCAATTTATCCCCCACGTTATCAACAAATGTAGAAAATTCATTTTAAAATAGTAAAAAATTCTTAAAAAATTTCCAAAATTCTCCTTACCTTCCTTGACAATTTTTCATTTATTTTTCACTTTAAAATATTATCATACATGGTATCCCTCTTGTTTTTATTCTTGAAAAAAAAAAGAAACAAAGCAACAAAACCAACAAATGGAAATTAACAATACCACTCTCTATTTTATTTTCATACACTCCATTGTGGATATTTCCTCCATGGTTGCATTTTCATTTTTTCCCTTCATCCCATATTCATGTGCTATATATCTTGATTTCCTTATTATTATTATTATTATTTTTAAAAAAACAAACAAACAAACAAACCACAAAACAAACAAACAAAACACATCCACAAAATATAATAACCTCACAAACCGAAACCACCCATACATAATCACAATTTACATAAATTAAAAAACAAACAAAAACACAATCAACCCACCCACTAAGGTGTTGTGTTTGTTGTTCGTCAGTGATCTTTACTTTTCCTTTACTGGATTCACTTCTTTTGGGGCACTCTTCCGTGCGCATTTCTGCATTACATACACACCCCTTCTAGGTATTTATTTTCTGTGCTTTATTTATTTTTATTTCCCCCTTAATCACATATTAATTGTTAAAATGAACTCTTTATTCACCCACAATTTCCACGCGCATTCGCGCTACACACACATACTTTTTAATTTAAAAACAAACCCGCCGTTCACTTAGCACGCGCTACGTGCGCTCAAGAGGCACTTTAATTTTAATTAAAATGAACAGCCGTCACATGAGCAAACGCTGGCAAAAAAGCGCTCCACATCACCTTAATTTTTAATAAATGAATTTGCATTTAGAGACCCAGTCTGGGTGTCGCAGTCCGGGATTCGAATTAACACACCATTTTCACCTAATAATTGGTAATTAAATTTATAAGAAGGAACCGCCGTTTTCTTGATAAGGTTTATCACTTAATAAAACTTCACCCATTCTTAATAATTTATTACAATAAACCCTTCATTAAATTAATCCCCCCTCACTGCACTTACTTCCCCTTTTTAATGAACCGTTTCGTGGGATGGGTATGCATCGTCCTTAGAGTTCTATCAACAATGTAGTCTTGATATGTGTCGGATGTGGTATTATTTTGGTTTACTGTCTTTGTTACGGTTAAGGGTACGGTATGCCATTTTTTTCTTTTCTTGCCTAATACAGGGTTCTGGGTGTTTGTCTGATGCATAACATGAAGCTTTCGGTTGCATTTGTCTCCAGGTCATGTCGAATTTTTTCTAGGCTGTGAATTGCTTGGGGTTAGTTGGTCGAGTCACGTTTTATTGTTTTGGTTGTTCTCTTATCCTTGGTTTTTTGTCTGTTCCTTTGCAGGCATTCTCCTTGATTGTCTGTGTTTGTGGTGTGTGTGTAACCATCTGAATGGCACCTTCTCACGCTCCTCCCCCTATCCAGTACGTCCCATTAGTTAGTAGGGATTACTCTTCCCTACTTACTTTTGAGCCTCTCACGAAGGTGGGACTTGTTGCTTTTGTGGCTACTTCTTTTCCCCTGCTTCTAGAGGATCCGTCGTTATGTGATGAGTTTCTGGCCTCTTACAGCAAGAAGACAGGACTAGTCCAGGGCATTTCTATGACTTTGACACCTCGAGGCTTAGGGAAGGTTCTATCTCTACCCTCCAAAGGTGAACCTTTTGTGACCACTCGTCAGCTTTTCTCTAATGAAGAGATTCTGAAGCTATTGCAAAAGCAGACTAGGGAAATGTTGGATGTTAAGAAGGTGATTAACTCTTCAGGAGTTTCCTTTTCTATGATTACTGATCCTGTATGGAAGACGATCTGTCAGTTTCTCCAGGACAGGTTTATGCCTGCCAAAACGCCATCCCAGTATTTGTCCAAAGAGCTTTTTACAGCTTCCCGGATGGTGTTGAAAGGAGTTGCTATTAATTGGAGCACTTACCTCCTCACTAAAATGGATCAGCATTTTGTCAAAGTCACCAAGGGTAATGTTACCAATGTCACATATGGATCATATTTGTCTGCCTTCTTGACCTATTCAGGTTTACAGAAGACTGTGCCTCCACCTCCTCCATCAAATCCCGTACCTCCTCCTCCACCTTCAGATGAGTCCGAACCCATTGACATCGAGGATGATGATTCTTCGCCTCTTCTGGTCATACAGCGCAAACGCTTGAAGCGGGTAGCGGATAAAGCTCCTTCAGTACTTCCTTCAGTGCCCATCCCTGCTACCTATGGCAGTGAACTCCCTGGGTATCTCACTTGTAATAACCTGTTCAGAGCACATCGTGAAGGATCATTGGAGATCTCAGTTCCCTCCCTGAACAGTCTAGTCTCAGGAGATGCAATTCCTTTCCTCTGTAAAGATATTCAAAGTTCCATTGAATTGTTAGTGACAGCCTGTGTTCAACAGCTGTACGCGTCCTTCTATGAAGAACTCATGCAGTCTAAGGACCAGTTGCATAAGGCAACATCCGAGTTAGCTTCTGCTAAGGATATCCTAGCAGATTTGTTTAAGCAAATGGAACAGCAAACCCAACTGGTTGCCACCCAAAGCGATGAGATCTCTTCTTTGAAGATCCAGTTACTTGAGGCTCAATCACAGGTTACTAGCCTTTCAGAGGAGAAGGAGAGGATGTCCAGAGAAGCACAGGAATTCCAAGCTATCTTAGATGACAAACTTTCAGCTTTACAGATTGCTAATGACAGAGTGGCATCCCAAGCCTCTCAAATCAAGCAGTTGCAAGATCAACTTGCAAAGTCCCGCTCTGTTCCTCCAAGCCCTCATGTTCCATTGATTCCTTCTCTTTCACAGCAGGACTTGGCTGCTCTTCAGAGACAGGCTACTTTGTGTCCTCTATTCCAAGATAAAGTGGAAAGATTGCAGTCCAGAATGGACTTGTTATGGTCTACATTTGAGCAGTTTCAAGAATATGTTATACCAGACCATTCTTTCTTTGTCCACTACCACTTACAGAAGTTGGTCTTCTATATGAAGCTTTCCACGATGGATTTACCTCTTCCAGAGGATGGATGGAGTGGGGCTTGGTCTGCTGAGTTGTTGACAGAGGTAGTAAGAATGGTGTTTGAAGATTCTGTCACGTCAAATACCATGTTGATGTCATACATGTATCTACAAGGAGACTTGTTAATTCCAGATGAGGTGGATATGGCATGGTATGTGGGGGATGTGGTCTTACATGCTGTTTTGTATGTCAACCATTTGGAGTTGCGCATAGCTGACATGTTCTAGAGTTATTCCTCCAAAGTGGCTGATTGTCATGATAATTCGTGGCATCCCATGATTGATTCTGTGGTCCTGAATCAACGATAAAACACAGCTCTTACCTCTGCCCAGAGTACTAATCAACTGAGGATGGATCTCTTAGCCTATCTTTCAAAGCATAATCCGTTTGATACTACCTTCTTTGATGCCTATCATAGACGATCTCTCTTAGGACCTTCTGTTCCTACCCTCCTCTATTACCAATAAATGGCTCACCGCTATGCTATATATCTTTCCTTTTGTCAATCTAATTCCACAACTATTTTACCCCTTCTTTTCCAACCTTCATCTTTCCCTCAAATTCCCATTTTTACATACTGTTCCTTTATTGAGGATCGGGTATTTTTCCCTTCTCCTCCCTGTCCTTCTCCATCCATTAATATACCCTCCACATTTTCCATTTATCAGTTAACACCGTTCCTTAGTGATTCCCTACAAATTTCTGTCACTCCTTATTTAACCTTTTCTTCCTTTTATGATTTTTCCTATCCCTCCCTTCATCCACTTTTCCTTATTCCATTACCCTCTCCTAACACTTCTATATCTCAACCACCTCAGTTGGTTAGTGACTGTGACGGGTTTGATAATCTGATTTCCAGAAGAAGGGGATGGAGTTCGGATGATTCCCTTACCGGACCTCAGATCAATTGGCCAGTAATTCCAGGAGAATGGACAGCTTCCAGTCAAGCTTATCAGAACTATGTTCATTTTGCTCAGCAGTATTCACAGTTTGCAGATCCCTCAGTGAGATTAACTGCTCACTTTGCTTGGTACCTGGCGTATATGTATAGGCACTCTCATAATGATTCCAAGCCTATTCCAAAGTTGTGCATGAATGTGAATGTGAGCATTGATTCCCAACAGCTAGATATTTTATATTTTCATGCCCTTTGTTTGCCTAGCAGATACCTGGTCCTGTTGGAAAGGATGTGCTGTCTTCAGTTTTTTCAAAATCCTCCCAAAACCTTTGTAGATGAATCCTTGTCTATGGATCGTTTCCGACAACATCAGTATTTTAAGAGGGATCATCTTCATTAATACCTTTCCAATGTATGATGGATGCTTTTTAATGCAAATCTTTCTTTTTTAGAGAAGTCATTCAGAAGGTTGTGTTGTGTATTAGTGTTTGTGTTGTGAGTTTATTTATGTCAAACGAACGTGGTGGTTTTCTATTAGATTGGATTTCGTGTACGAGCTACATTTTGGAGCATTGTGGTGATGGGGTCGTGGATACAGAATTGAAGTTGATGCTGATGAAGAAGAAGCAAACTCTTATATCCTTTACAAATTTGTTGTGATTTTCTTGTTTGCTAAGCGGTGTTAATATCTAAAGGGTTTTCCTTTCTTTGTATTTTTATATCAGAAACATGTTATAAGTTGAGGTCGTGGTGGATGGATTCTTTTTGAAAAGATATTGAAGATCACAGTTGAGCTTTTCCCTGAACTTGTATTTCCTTTTTCCTGGGTTGCGAGGACGCTTCCTTATTAAGTGTGGGGATATGTTGAGTGTTGAAATGACTTGTTTTTTGGCTGATTTTTGTTGTTTTTGAGAGCTGAATGGTTGATTTTATGAGATGATTGATTGGTTTGGAAGTGGTTTGAGAGTGTTTTGGATGATATTGATTGTGTTTTGGAAGATCATGATGTTTATTGGTGGTTCTGTGATGTTCTGATAGGTTCTGATTGATTTTGTATACCTTCTATTTTGTTCTGTTTTGCTCTGTTTTGCTCTGTTTTGCTCTGTTTTGTTCTGATTGTCTTCTGTAAGGAGGGATGGAGTATTGATTGATGAAGATTGAGATCTTATGAAAGTTTATTGAATGGTTTGTGAGAGTTTGGAATAGTTTGAGAATGAGTTATGTGGTTTTGTTGACCTTCTGTAACCTTCTGTAGGTCTTCTATAGAGCTTCTGTTCTGTTCTATTCTGTTCTGTACTGTAGCTGTTCTGGTACTGTTCTGTATGTTTTTGTATGTGTTCTGATGGATGAGAGTGTAGCTTGGGAAAGTTTTCTAGCCTTGGAAAGAGGTGAATACAAGTGCAAAAGAGCTCAAAGAAGTGAAAGAAGTAGCTGCTGAAGACTCAAGTGAAGACTAGAGTGAAGTGACAGTAGTGAGCTATGAAAGGACACTGTAGTGGCTCTGGTGACTCTTCATATCAGACATACCTCTTGGGAGGGGTATCCACGACCTAAGAAGGATTATTGAGAGTGATTTTTGAGAGATTGTAGTGAGGATATGATGTATTATTGATGGAGAGAGAGAGAGAGAGAGAGTCAGAGATAGCCAATTCTACTGAAACATAATGATTGTATATGAGAGATTGAGAGAGAAGACTATGAAGATATTAAAGATGAATACTATGTGATGTATTTCCATTCAAAGATGGTGTATTCCTTTACTTTCTTTGTTCTATTGATGGATTTTGTGAAGATGTTGAAGAATATGGTTGATTTTATCAAATCCGTGGGAGATCTACATGATGTTGTATGAAGATTTGTTGTGCCTGGTGTTCTTTTCTTCATTGAGATCATATGAAACATGATAAACAAGCTTGTTGATGTTACAAGATAGATTTTCTTGCAAGAGAATTCCCTTTTCCTTGGTGTTCCTCTCGGGGCTCCATGCACTTAGCTTCACATTTTGCTCCAAAGGAACTGAAATAGGCTTACAGCCTGTCATCCCATATTTGGACATCATGTCCAATCCATACTGCCTCTGCAAGAGCTGTATCCCACTTGGTGATCTAATCACCTCAATGCCCAAGAAATAACACAGCTCTCCCAAATCCTTCATCTCAAACTTCTGCTTCAATAGCATTTTCACATGAAGGATATCTTCATCACTGTCACCTATCATAATCAAATCATCAACATAAATGACAAGTAGCATAATACATTTCTCTGTTTTTCTCACATAAAGTGAGAAATCTACCTTGGAAATCTGAAAGCCAATAGTAACAAGATACTGTCCTATCTTGTCAGACCATGCTTTAGGTTCTTGCTTCAAGCCATACAAGGCTTTCTTCAACCTACAAACAAACTCAGGATGAAAAGCATGCACATAACCTGGTGGTTGCTCCATATAGACCTCTTCTTGCAAATCACCATGCAAGAAGGCATTCTTTATATCCATCTGATGTAAAGACCATCCCTTTGATGCAGCCATAGCAATGACTGCTCTTACGATTTCCATCCTTGCAACCAGACTAAATGTTTCTTCATAATCAATGCCATATGTTTATGCATACCCCTTGACTACTAATCTTGCCTTGTATCTGTTCACAGAGCCATCAGCATTGTGCTTCACCTTATAAACCCACTTACAACCAATTGCATTATTATCTTTAGGCAAAGATACCAATTCCCATGTAGCATTTGCTTCCAAGGCATCCATTTCTTCATCCATGGCTTTCTCCCATTTTTCTTTTTCCATGGCTTGCTCAAAAGAAGTGGGTTTTGGTTCTTGTATCACTTTGACCATATAGGCATAGTGAATGGCTGTAAATCCATCATATTTCAGCCTATCCACAGGATACCTAGCTCTGGTAGACCTGCCCAAAGTAGGTTCACTCCCAGGTGCTCTCAAAACATCCCTGGTCTTCCTTACTCCAAGTGTAACAATAGAAGGAATACCTAACTCAGGTGTAACAATAGAAGCAATACCTAACTCATCATCAATGCTCTGTTCTGAGCCACAGGATTCACCATCCACATAAGAGTGACCTGCATTCACATCAAACATGGGCTGGTCTACCTTCTCTTTTCCTTTTCGTGAAACCTTCATACACTATCTGCATTGCTTTGAGAAGATTCTCCTGATCTCAATCTGCCTGTCCATGGCGAAGAATGTGAACTACTGCTAGAGGACTCTCTAGGTCCACTAATATCTTGTAACTACTGCTGTGAAATCTGCGCAGCATTACCATTTTGTGCATCTACATTATCAATCACATTTACTGGTTTATACCAGCTACTCATCTCATCAAAAACAATATCTCTGCTCACTGTAAACTTATGAGTAGAAGGGTTATAGCATCTATACCCTTTTTGCTGCAGAGAGTAACCAATAAGATGCACTTCTCAGCTTTTGGATCCAACTTGGATCTCAACTCATCTGGCACATGAACATAGGCAATGCAACCAAAAATTTTCAAATGAGAAATATCTGGTTTCCTACCAGTATACCTCTCCTTTGGAGTCATGCCATGTATTGCTGCAGTGGGAGTCCTGTTCATTATGTAGACTACTGTAGCAACTGGTTCAGCCCAGTAAAAATCTGGCAAGTCTTTTTCGTTGAGCATGGCACGAGATACCTCTCCAATATGCATGTTTTTCCTTTCTGCAATTCCATTTTGTTGTGGGGTATGACTGTATGAATATTGCTGCTTTATGCCATGCTTCTGTAGGAACCTTGCAAACTCATTTGAGAGGTACTCTTCCCCTCCATCTGACCTTAGGCATTTTATTTGCAGGTACGTTTCTTTTTCAACCATAGCTTTAAGAGTTTTGAAATGCCCAAAAACTTCACTTTTCTTTTTCATAAAATACACCCAAACTTTTCTGCTATAGTCATCAATAAAAGTGATAAAATAATGACAGCCTCCAAGAGATGCAGCTTTAGTAGTCCACACATCAGAGTGGATTAATTCCAATGGCTATTTACTCTCTTGAACATGTCTAGGAAATGGTTTCCTTGCCTGTTTTCCAAACTGACAGGCTTCACATACCTTATGCATTTCTGCAACCTTGAATTTTGGCAATCTTGCAACAATATTTTGGGCCTGCATTGATTTAAGTCGCTGTACATTAACATAACCAATGCGTTTATGCCAGATATCAATATCTGCAACTACATCGGTCCCATGTGCAAACATTGCTGCACTCAATTCAGGGATGTTTGCATCCAATGTAAACATTCTACCCTTCTTCTTTCCTTTTACTATCAAGCGACCTTTATTTTTTATATCCTCAACAAAGCATCCATGGGAATTAAATCTGACATGCAAGCCCTGCTCAACCATTTGACCAACAGAAACCAGGTTCTTGGTGATATTCGGGACATGAAATATATCCGACAGGTATTTCTTTTTTCCATCCTGCATAGACAAAGGAATATTTCCAATTTGCACAATAGGATGTGCAGTATCATCACCATTCTCCACAAATCCTGGTTTTTCCATTTTCCTTGCATCTTGCATCCATTCTGCATGACCTGTCATGTGGTTTGATGCACCTAAGTCAACATACCACACATCGTTACTTTCTTCTGCACTTGTCACAGAATTGGTCATGTGCTGCACCATAAACAAATGCTCATTTCTGTCATCACCCTGTCTACTAGAAGATGCATAATTCCCTTGTTCCAGTTTTCCATTCATAATATCATTCTGCTTTTTATAGCAGTCTTTAGCCATATGACCCATTTTACCACAGTAGTAGCATTCAACATTGCTATTTGCATTTTGCCCTCTTTGCCATCCACCACGACCTCTTTGGCTCCCTCTACCGCTAGAGTTACCACGTCCTCCTCCATAGGATTGGTTTTCTTGAGTTTGCTACATATTCTGATTTCTGCCACGGCCTCCAGATCGGCCTCCTCTACCTCTTCCAGCATTTGAGTTGAAGAGAACTTCTTTTGAAGTTCCTCCTGAAGAAGATGCACCACCATTTCTCTGCTCCTCAGAAATTAGAAGAGCAATCAACTCCTTAAAATCAGGAAATCTTTCACAGACGGAAATGGATGTTCGGAACTGTGCATAATCCTTTCCTAGACCATTCAAGGTCATAGAAACTAAATCATCATCTTCCATTGGCGACCCAATGGAAGCAAGTGCATCTGCAATCTTCTTCACCTTCATGTGGTAGTCATTGATGCTCATATTGTCTCTTTGGACATTGTGCAACTCTTGCTTGAGCTGCATTTTCCTAGCTTGTGTATTTGTGCTATACATTTTTGACAAAGTATCCCATGCCTCCTTTGGCGTACTTGCATCCTGAATATGCACAATCATAGAGTTTGAAATACTGATAGACAACCAGTACATAACTTTTCTGGCTCTCTCATGCCATCCTTTAAATGCCTGCATTTGTTGTTGATTGGGAACATCAGGAAGAACTGATTCTTCTTCATTTCCTGCAACGAATTCCCAATATCCTTTTCCCATAAGGAAATTTGTCATTCTAAACTCCCATGCTTGGAAGTTGTTCTTGTCAAGCTTTTCAGTGAAAATCTGTGAAAGAGAATCAGACGCCATTACAGAACACTGCAAAAAATTCTATCACTGTAAAAAACACAACTTCAGCCTCACAAGGGAAAATCTGCAAAACTGACGAAAGTGGTATTTGACCACACAGTCACTTCCTAGTGACAATTTTGCATCAACAGGCAACAAGGATTATTCTGTAACTCCCAATGTCTCTGCACACAGGCATACGATGCAATTTCTAGAGTAACTTTTCACCGACCTGTTGAACAATGGTCGCGCAGCAAAAAACAGGGCCTTTTCCTGAGTGCTTGCAGAAAACTTCCGCCTCCAAAACAGGCCCTAAAATGGCCTCGAATAAAAAAACAGGGCAACCAAGGGCTAAAGCCCTTGCCCGCAGCATATACTGCCCTCTTGCTACACCGCAAAAGACGTCTCAATTTGAGACAATACACTCTTGCACTTTTCGGCTGTGCTACCTGCTGAGACTTGCTCCCAAAACAGAAAAATGAAAGCAACACTGGTCCTCTTACCAAAACACCGCGAGCTTGGTTTGCTTTCTTGAGCTCCTTACCATGAACAAGGCTCTGATACCATGTAAAGATTGTGGGAGAGAAGGAAGGAGTCTCACTTGTAGCTTTCTTGCTTGCACAATGGGGGAATACACACACAGGTGGAGGCTGAAAACAGTTTTCCTCTTCTTAGTTGTGTAAGCCAAAAGAACTCTAGTACAAATAAATAGAAGAACCCTATATATGGGTCTCAAACCAAACTCAACTAACTAAGGTGGCATACTAACTGAGCCACGAACTAGAGTAGATAAGGATAGCTGTCATCTAGCTATTATTCATGGGTGGTGTACCAACCGCATCTGCAAACTGACAAGTCGATGACATAAATGCACAACGGTCACCCTGGCATATCACGAGTGGAGCTTGATATCTCAACACTACTGCAACCATGAACTATAAGAATTCTCATCCGAGTAGCCTGTTGTTTACCGCAACACAGAGGAGCGGGAAAATGGAGTAGAGGAGCAGGAAAATGGAAAAAGGAGATAACCGAAAGGGCACAAGACAAAGGAAGGAAAAGGCACCCCGGATGGAAGTCAGACCCTAAAAATTTTGAATGACGACCTCTCCAGAAGGCCTCAATGTCGCCTTGAGAAAGGAAAAGAGTAAAAGTGCACCATTCATTGTGAAAGCACTCCCGAACCCTTGTAAAAGAGTACCATGCTCACTCATGTGCAAATTGTATGCACTAATTGGGAATGGGATAAGTTAGAACGATGGGAAATAGGAAAAGAGGGCCTAGGCTAATGGCCGGCCATGTAAAAAATGGGGATGACCGCCCAAAAAGTAGGGCATGTATATAAAGTTCAAAGTAAAAAAGAAGTTCATTCTTGTGTGTGGCCAAAGCTTCTTATTCTTCTTCTCTTCTTTCTTGCCTTCTTGATTTTGCTTGAATGAGGGATTGAGGGAGTGAGTGTGTGAGAGTGAGGGATCGAGGAGAAGAAGCTCTCCATCTTCTCTCTTCATCTTCTATTCTTATCTTCTCTTCTGTTTTCTCGCGCGGCTACGGAGGATGGAGCTTGATGGAGAGGGCTTGAGGTTGCTTGATCTTGCTGCAAGGATCATGAAGCTACCGGAGTGCAAGAGAGAGGAGGGAACTCAATCGAGCATCAAGGTAAGCTCACTACAGCCGTAAGGTAGGCATTGTGCATTGACTATGTGAGAGGTAGCCATGGCCGCTTGGCTTGAAATACTTGATCAATAAGAAGGCCCGTAGGTCTCGGGGTAGAGCTTCATAGCTCCCCTTCATTTTGGTTCCGTTGCCGGGATCGACGGAATTGAGCCTCGAGTGTCGCGCGCATCGAATCGATCATAGAAGTAGGGTTTGCAGCTCGAATCGGTGCTCGAGATAATTAGGAGATTTAGAAGGTTTTAATCCTTGGAGCAAGTAAGTATTTTGATTTGTTGTTGAATATTAGAGTAGGACCATCCATCTCCATCTTTGTTTTTGATTTTTGTTGCATTAGGTTAAGATTAGGATAGGAAAAAGAAGGAAAACAGAAAGGGTTCTGCTGCTGCTGGAAACAGGGAAATAGGGGCACAAATTCTGGAGTGCCATTCGATTTGAGCACCATAGTGATTCCACGTATGTTTGGCATTTCCTTGTAGTGTTTTTCACCTATTTGGAAGTCACTGGATGATTCCAGGGAGTAGGCGCTGAGCTTGAGTCATCGCACGCAACCCACGGGCTGTCGTCCCTCTGTGCAGTTCGACCAAGTTGTTTGGGTCGGATTTCCAGAATCGGACCACCCGATTTCTAGAGTCGGACCGTCCAACTGAAAGAATCAGACCACTCGTGTCCTAGTGTGAGAATCGGATCCAGTGCCAAAATTGGACCACATGTCCTAGTGTGAGAATCGGACTATTGGTCCTAGAGCCACAATCGGACCACTCGTCCTATTGCGCAGGAGTCGGACCCCCTGTCTGACTAGGAAAATCGGACAAAAGTAGAAATCAGACTATCCGATTTTCACAATCGGACCACCTTGTCCGATTTTCACAATCGGACCACTTCACCAGAACTTAAAATAGAGGGTTTTTGAACCTGCTAACAGTCTTGGCCACCCTGTTCACATCTTTGACCCCCCCTGGAAACCCAATTTAGCCCTTAGAAGCCAGATACTAGACAGGATAACCAAGGATTCACCCCAAACAGCTAGACACTGAGCGGACCGAATTTAGAACTTGACTTGACTTTCAGTAACCAACCAATCAACCCTGAAGCAAAATAGAGAACGTAGCATGGAATTTCAGTAAGACCTTAGATCAGCCAGAATCTGCACTTAGAGCCATATCAGGCTACGAATGTGAGGGGAAGAGTGGATTTTGCATTGAGCATTTCCTGCATCCGCACCTCACTTTTGATTTTATCACCAAAGGTGCACTACAAGAAAAGAAAAAGCTTGTTTTCACACTGAGCACTAGAAAGCATGAAGCACAACTTGTGAATAAGATTGACAACTGCTTTCAATAACAAGGAACTCATTAGGAGATATAATAACATCAAGGAACCCACTATTAGGAGAAGATCCCAAAAATAGTTGGGTGCCTGAGAGCCCCATCAGTAGGACCTTAAGAGGATACGAACATCCAGAAGGCGACAACATAGAGGATTGAATGCTGCCGAAGCTACTCAAATTGATCAACGACCTTGTGGAGCTGAAAGTAGAAGCAATGTGAGGATCACTAGGCGAACAAGGAGAGGACCGACTCGACTTGGGAGAATTCCCAATCTTAGTGCAAGAGTTATTCAATGAGTACGACTTGTTGACTAGAACGGTAGTTCAAGGCAGACCAGTAGAGGAAGTGGTAGCAATCCTAGAAGAGGAAAGAAAGGCGATTAGAAAGGCGCTAGAGAGCATAATTGTCTATAACCACGAGCAGAAGGTTAGGAAACTCCAACAAGATGTAGACATGTATGAGGTCCTGTGCTAGCCTTGACTAATGCAGCCAAAGCAGGGCCAAATGCAGAGAGAGAACGAGCAGCAAAGGCTGACTTATCATTGAGTGAACTCGTAGCCAAGCGGCTCATGGACAATATGTCCGCTAAGCAGAGCGCAACAGCCTTAGCCACCACATTACTCTTGGGATTAGGGGTCATGCAAGGGGCAAAGGGGCAATCTAGAATCCCTATTGTAGCAAAGCAGCTAGACAAGTATGAACTTAGCAATGACCCATATATATTTGTGGAGCAATTTTAACAAGTTTGCGAAGCAAATGGTTTCACAGACCTTGCACAACGCTCTCAAGATTTTAGTCTGTGCTTAGGTGATAAGAGGAGAATTTGGTACACTAGTCTAGATGCAGCTGAGCACACGAACTTTGCCCGTCTTAAGGACCTCTTTATCAAGAGATTCTATGAGGCAAGGTGCTCTAACAATCTCATCGTTCGATTGATGAATATCAATCAAAGGAAAAAGGAAGACGTAATGGGACTATATCACTCATGTGCGTAGCCTCTTCAAGAGGATCCCCGCAAATGAGTGATCTAACGAGAAGGTTGTGTCTACTGTATTTATAAATGAAATTCAAAGCAAGGAGCTCTACAAGGCTTTGGCTAGTAACTCCACTCTACATCGAGACATGTTAGCTAGAGTCTTTGAAGAGGCAATAAGGGTGGACAATCAGCTTAGGGAGCGAAGCATGAGGAACACCAATCGGGACAGTACAAGTCAGAGAGCTCCAATGTAGTCAATAGTTTTAGGAGAGAGAGAGAACTCTAGCATACATGATAAGGGAAAGAGTGTTGACCAAGGCCAGGAGCTGGCTGAGGTGAGAATGGAGCTTGCATAATTGCAAGACCAAAAGAGGAAACCTGTGTTGTCGCATGTGCAGTGTACACACTGTGGCGGTAACCACCTCCTAGCCGAGTGCCAAGATCCTAGATCTAGGCTGCGCTTGAACTGTGGTAGGTTTGGTCATGACGCATTACATTCTAGACTGCCAAGGAGATTCCCATATGTGTAGTAATACAACCCTCCATACTTAGGCAACATGCCACCTAACCTCTTTGGCAGGGGAGCCCAATTGCCACTTCTAGTACCAAATGATGCAAGACCCGCCAATCTAGGCTAGAGATGAATCCAAGAGGCATACCTAAACCACTAGGGCCCTATGTAGCCCATCCACCGAGTGATGCTCCTGTTCACTATGTGCAAGAACCTAGTGAAGAGGAGACCTACGTGAACCCATACATATCCTATGATAAGAAAGGCAATCAAGTCCTATTGGACTACCGACCTAGTACCGGTGATGGCACTAGGTAGAGGAAGAGGCAGAGGCTTTGGAGGACCAAGCCAAGATCCAATCTCATGCTAGACTTGCGGTCATCCAAGCCATATTTCATCATGCTGCCTGGAAAGGGAACATGCAAACAAGGATAAAGCTGACCTTCAATGCACCGAGTGTGGAATCACACACCTATTTCTTGACTGTCCTAGACGAAAGCTATCAACTAGTTCTGCCAACGTGCCCTCAGTACCATTGGGGCTGTTCGGTGTGGAGACCTTTGAGGATATGCCCATCCCACTACATGTCATGACGCGAGCACAGACAAAATAGATAGACATCTCATTGCCTAGGCCAAGTAACCTGGATGCAGCCTCATTGGGAGAGAAAATCCGGAGGAGAAGGAGAAAGATAATAGATGCAAAGATTACCCTTAAGACTGAGGAAGCTACAACGCTAGTGATAGGAAAGAGGGTCATTGATGCAGAGGCAGAGACCTCGGCTTCTAAGATAGCAGAACTAGGGAGTGCCAAGGTAGGGGAATACCCCCACCCCAAACGGCAACTCAAGGCTATAGCCAAAGTCAAGGAGTGGGTCAAGGATGCCCAAGAAAACCTTAAGGACATAGAGCCCATACTAGAAGACCAAATTGAATATCTCTCTAGTGTGAGTACACCTATTTCACCATCGCGACCTCAATCGGGGAACGCACCCACACCACATAAGATGCCACAGAGGCAAGACTAGAAAGAAGCATGTCAGCAAGCTAACCTAGACATATGGCCAAAGAGTGCTGACCAAGGGGGAAGGCAACCACCTAGCAACCTCCTCACCACTTTAGTAACCACACCAGTAACCTTGAGCCTAGGAGATCTGCTTTGGCAGCAACCTTCCTTATGGCAAGAATTAAAGCACTGGGTGGAGGGAAAAGAGGAGCACACTGCCACCACTGATTTGCAAGAGCAGGACGCAGTCATGTAGATTCCAAGCCTAATGCTACACTCAGTTCCAAGGTCATTGCACGTCAATGCTTTTTGGGAAGGCACTGAGATGCATGCAATCTTACCTATCTTAGACTTGGTGGGGGATGTAACACGAAAAGGAATCGTAGACACAGGTGCCGGTGTCAATGTCTTGAGCCACGCATTTTTACAGGCTTGGGAAAACCCACCCGTGGAAACGGCTAGGTTCAATGTCACATTGGCCAATGGAATGAAGGTCAGACCATTCGGGGTCCTAAAGAATTGGCCAATGAAGGTTGCAGGGGTGAAGTTTTCTGTGAACTTCATTGTCATGAAGGGAGTGGACTACGACATACTGCTAGGCCAACCCTAGATGAGGAATGATCGAGTTATTGAAGATTGGGGTAACAATCTCATCTTCTTGGGGAATAGAACAGAAGTGGTAAGGGTTGAGATGGATACCTGGAAGACTACTCCAACCGACCTTGATGCTATCTCAACCATGTTAAAAGGTGATGCACAGGGAAGCAAACCCTATGGGTCATTGACCAAGTACATCCCTTGCCCTGAGGACAAGCGAGATTGGATGCACGTCTTGGCAACCATTGACCTACTGTTCTCAGAAGAGGAATAGCTATATAGGCAAGTTGCTAAATCCCCAAGCATGCCAACATGGGAGCCCATCGTGCTACTCTGCATGATGGCAGGAAGCTCACGTAACCCAGGGAAACTGGTCTCATTTCATATCCCCACCAAAAAGCTCAAGCTTAAGAAAATCATAGAGTACCTGACCGATAAACTGAAGGGCAACATGGCTGCCAATCTAAAATTCCTAAGTGATCTTTTAGCTAAGCTTGAGTGGAAATGGACCAAAATTCACAATCTGAACCTATTATACAATTGGGCTTTAGTCACTGACGAAAAGGAGATTGGAGAGGAAAGCCTCGGGGGTGATGAGCAATCAGAGGGGCAAGACTTTGATGATGAGGAGTACGAGGACTGCATCTCTATTGGAGACGAGAGTGAAGAAGAGTTAGACAAGATAGAATATGACACTGAAGGGAGAATGATCGAACAGATCAAGGCAGACTCTAGGCCTAGAAGGGAAAGGGCACGCTGGAATGAAAGAGGAGTCATGCGGATGGAGTGCAATAGATCCTGGTTGGTTCACATAGGAGCCATGGATTACGAGCAGGCAGGAGTGGTGCAACCATTGGTAGTTCCAGTGCTAAAGATGAATACGCCTACCAAATTACGACCACTTGGCGAAACTCCTTCCTCAAGCAAGGGATGTGAGTTTAACTTGAGTTAGAAGTCAGCACGGAGAGTGATCCCGAAATACCCCAACCCTCTAAGGTCACACACATCAAAGGGGACTTGCCAGTCCACCTAAGGCGCAAACGGCTAAAGGAGGAGGCCAGGAAACAAACTAAGGACTCAAAAGCAGAGAGGCAAAAGAAGCCACAGGATCTCCCCAAATGCTTCTCAAAGTTTAAGAAGGGTGATAGGGTGGTGATTCTGCTAGGACCAAAGAGACAAGGGCAAACCAGTGAGCCAATTGAGGGACCCACCAAGGTCAAGGAAGTCAACTTGGTAGGTGAAGGCGAGAATCCTCGACATGTGCTCATTGCTGACGACTTGACCAAGGATGAGGAGGCTAAACTTGTTGCTCTCCTACGAGAGTATGTCGGCATATTTGCCTAGTCCTTGGAGGAACTTAAAAGAATCAATCCTAGGGTTGTGACCCATAATATCCCAATGGTTCCAAATGCGGTGCCAACAAAGCAACGACCTTACCCTATGAATCCCAAACACGCCTATGCAGTGAATGAGGAAATCGATAAGCTCATGAAGGCGGGATTTATATATGAGATTGAGCACACGGATTGGGTATCACCTATAGTGATCGTTATGAAAAAGAATGGTAAAATTTGAGTGTGTATGAATTACAAGAAAGTTAATGCCGCTACAAAGAGGGACAACTACCCCTTACCATATATCGAGCACATGCTGGAGAGGGTAGTATGCAAAGAAGCCTACAACTTCCTGAATGGCTTCTCTAGCTATAATCAAGTGCAAGTGCACCTTGACGACATGCACAAGACTACCTTCGCCACAGAGTGGGGTTTATTTGCCTACATCATTATGCCCTTTGGGCTAATGAATGCACCTGCGACCTTTCAATGATTAATGTGCACCATCTTCAAGGATATGCTTAGACGCGAGCTAGAGGTGTTCATAGATGACTTATGCGTACACTCTAGTTGGGCTGAACACTTAGAAAAGTTGAGAGCTGTCTTTGAACGGTATCGGTTATACAACCTCTCATTGAATCCCTTAAAGTGCCAGTTCTGGGTGAAGCATGGATGTATCCTAGGGTATGTAGCGTCAAGGAACATCATTGCCACTGACTTCTCAAAAGTTAGGGTCATTATCGACCTACCACTACCCATTAACTACAAGGGCATTCAGTGTTTCTTAGGCCATACAGGATACTATCAACGCTTTGTGTACTGAATTACGCACTGATTGCTAGACCATTGTACAAGCTGCTGATCGTATTCGAGTGGACTGAGAAAAAGCCAGCGTGCATATGAAGAGTTGAAGAAGGCTCTTACTACTACACCAATCTTACGAGCCCCATACTAGAGCATAACGTTTCATGTACACATAGATGCCTCTAAGTTTGCTATTGGAGCTGTTCTATGCTAGCCTAGTGAGCATAACCTAGATTACCCTATGAATTTTGCTAGCAGGCATCTCACTGAAATGGAGATAAACTATTCCACTACAGAAAGGGAAGGGTTAGCCATGGTGTTTGATGTAAATAAATTTAGGCATTATCTATTGGCCACCCCCTTCATCTTTTTCATTGACCATCAAGCCTTGCTTTATCTCGTGAAAAAGCCATGCGCTACAGGCCACATAGCTAGATGGTTACTTCTCTTGTTGGAATTTGATTTCTCTGTGGTTGTACGTAAGGGAAAGTAGCTACTGGACAAGGCATACCTGACGACCTACCAGACGCTCATCTCTTTGGCCTGTCTAGCAAAAGAGACTTGTTTAGATCCGATCTGATGCCATATTGGGCCGATGATGTAGTTCAAGTGCTAGAGAGTGGTTTACCTGAGAGACCTATTGAGAAATCCATGCTAAGGAGACTTATCTTAAAGATCTAGCCATACCAACTGATCGTCGGTCAACTCTATAGGCTAGGACAAGACAATTTGTTGCGTAGATGTGTGTGTGAGCATGAGATGCACGATGTATTGAGAGAAGCGCATGGTGGAATAGCTAGAGGACACTTTAGTGGGGATACAACAGCCCATAAGGTGCTACAATCCCAACTATGATGGCCCACCCTATTCCAAGATGCTGCTAAATTTGTAAAGCACTACGATGAGTGCCAGAGGACTAAGGTGCTTGTGTGTAAGGATAAGATGGAGTTGACCCCTGTAATAGCACGACAGCCCTTCAAAAAATGGAGCATTGACTTCATTGGACCTATCAGTCCTGCAGCATAGTACTCCCAGGCACGCTACATCATTGTGGAAACTGATTACCCAAAGAAGTGGGCAGAGGCAAGAGCCACTAGGAAGAATGATGCTAGAACCACTGCGAAGTTCTTGTGGGAGCAGGTTCTTTCACATTTTGGTTGTCCAATTGAGCTAGTAAGTGATCAGGGCATGCACTTCATTAATGAAGTGATATCCCACCTGCTCTCGACCTTCCTAATCATTCATAGAAGGTCCTCCCCTACTACCCTCAAGAAAATGGCCAAGCAAAATCTAGGAATAAAATCCTAGTCAACGTGCTTACAAAGGTGGTATCCACATCACGAAGTGACTGGGATAACAAATTAATGGCGGCCTTGTGGGCCTATCATACAGCTTATAAGATGGTTGTAGGACAAACGCCCTTTAGACTGACTTATGGAAGGGAGGCCATTCTACCCTTAGAGTTCTTTGCCCCTAGCTTAAGGATAGCAGCCCAGGAGTGTCGGGAGGGAAGAGAGTCTTGGACCAACCGCTTAGTGGAGTTAGAGCGTCTCACGAAGACTCGACTCTTAGCCACCCACGCTCTGATTTGTGAGAAGGCACGAAGAAAGATGTGGTTTGACAAGCATGTCAAACCACATCCATGTCAAACAACACAACTTTGATCAGGGGGACCTCCTTCTACTATACTCTGTGAAGGGTCACAAACAGAAAATGAAATTTCGAGGACTAGGACCTTTCTGAGTACGTACAATTAGTAGAATAGGCAATGTTGAAATGGAGACACTCGAAGATGAAGGAATAGGCTTTTTCAATGGTAGTCGCATGAAAAAGTACTATCCTCCTTCCCATCCATTGCATGAGCCACCTATGCTTGAAGCCCCTGTCAACATCTGTGTGGCCACTATTACCGAACTGATAGATCAAGATGAAGAAGCAGTGGCACCCGCCTACCTATGAATCACGGTCACTACAGAACGGACGTATTCTTTTGATGCCTTGATTGACGAAGGTACCGACTATAATATCTTGACGCATGACCATTGGACACGCATTGGTCAACCTAAATTACAGCCCACAAATGCTAAACTCAGCCCATTTGGGGGCAACACTTACTCACTCTTAGGAAAATGCAAAGTGGCTATCTCTATCAAGTCTGAAAGTATACCCGTCTTCTTTTATGTGTTGCCAAACACTAAAGGGGCCGGTAATAAGTCACTACTAGGTCACACTTTTAAAAAGCAGATGATCTGTAATGTGGACTATAACCTAGATCGCATCCATCTTGCTATAGGCAATGTGCACATAGTGACTACTTTCAGCAAGGGTTATCTTGATCCTTCTACAATTGCAAAGCCACCGATAGAGACCCCTACAACCACGCCTATGGCCAAGCCTAGGGAGAAGGGCTGTGATATCTCACCCCATGCTCAAACTACTAGAACCAAGCCCACCAAGACCATTCACAAGGCCAAGGAGTCCACGCTCATATGGGTGCCAAAACGACAAGGGCCACCTCCTTGTAAACTGCAGAAACATGCTTCTAAACACAAAAACTATCAGCCACAGCCTAAGAGGCAGCTCAGATGCTATCAACATAGGCGACGACCATGCCACGATGGATCCCCAAAGATCTCTTGCAAGCACAAGGATACTATGAGGAAAACCCCTGGATATGGGTCCCTAAGAGTAGACATTCAAGAGGCTCAACTCTAAGCAACATCACTCTAGCTAGAGAGGCTTGCACATACGGAGCCTAGGCTGCAAAGCAAGCTGGACTAGCAATGGTTGTGATTAATGAATCCCAACTCATTTATCGTCCAAAACTAGATGCCCTAGAATTATCCAAGTCAAAGGAGTTGAGCATCCCCATGCCGGCTCAGATAGAATGCAGCACCACCTCCTATGCCATTGGAGCCCCCTGTAACGCCTCAAAGTGCTTCAAAGTGCAAAGTCCCATTTGTGACTCCATCAATGGATTCACCACTGTCCAGCCCAATTGCACAATCACCACCAGCAGATCTTAGGCCTTTGTATGAAAGACGGTCTTTCCTTTGAGTGGCCAAGGATCTTGCTGAGACCTCGCGAGATGACGTAGTGACATGCATCAAGGAGTTAGATAACACCTTCACCACATTCGCTAGGAGCTATGAGAGGCTTGACCTAGGACTTCTCGATGAATCCCTTGCTTCTGATGTTCGTGCGTTGCCATGCACTTGGGAAGACTATGAATTTATGACCGTCAAATTTCCTAAAATTGCCACTGAATTAATCGCTAATGGAGAAATCTCAAAGGAGAAAGCCATTCTCAGAAGACTAATTATCTCGTACTACGGGAAGCTTGCTCACTCTGCACTTGAACAAGAACTGGAGGAGCTTACGTAGCCAACCAGCTCTAATTCTTCATTCTTACAACTATGGTATGCCTTGAGACTCCAATGGGAGAAAAAAGGCTATTGCATCATGACCAATTCCGAGCAAAGAAGGGCAATTAAAACAATTGAAAATGACCCTACTTATGTGGCACCTCTTTTGTTTAGGGTTTTGGCCATTACACGCAACATACACTTAGATGACCATGTGTTAGCCCACCCTTGCATTGACCAATTCCTTATGGAAGAGGAACTGCACGTTGCTAGCCGCCTCAACTCCGAGGACATCTTACATGATGTCTTGACTTATATCACACAAGCTTCCATACGACCATGTGAACTTGATCATCATGCCCAGCTTGAATATAACCCTAACCTCTATACTTGGCTTTTGGCCAAGTAACTCACCCCACAAAGTCCATGTGAGTCCTCCTTCTTCCCTTGCTAATCCTAGGAAGGATTCCTTTAAAACTTAAGGAAGGGAGGGGGGGGGGGGGGGGTGGAGCAAAGTGAGAGCCAAGTGATGTAGCAAGGTGTAGTGATGAATGAAAATGATCAACTGAATTTAAATAGGAAAGAATGCAAGGAGGAAATAGATGTTTCTTTTGAATTATTTCCAAGTTTCATACCTCTAAAGCAACACTGAAAATTGTCACACACATTCTTTCTTGGGTTTTTGTTAGTGATGAGTCAATTCATAACGCTAATATTGGCATGGTGTAATGACAAGCACCTACCATGGCAGGACAAGAAAAGGGGGGTAAACTTCCATTCACTAAAGAGGAGCTGACAAAGTACAGGATCAGTGTTGAGACATGTGGATTTAGCCAGTTCACGTTCAAACATACCCTGAATTTAGACGATGCCATCCTAGAAGAGCCAGCAGTGAAGGAATTGGTGGATAAATGCAACCTTCGAAAGTATGTGGAAAAGGTTGGACAGGCTGTAGATTACAGCATGTGTGCTGACTTTTTAAGGAGCTTTGATGAAGGTAGGAGCTGTGGCATGTAGGACTGGTGACTAGGAAAGAAGGGTGCAAGTGCCCCTTAATCCAGCTATCATCGAGAAAGCCATGGGGCTTGTGTACAAGAAGGAGAGGTGCCCAAGAAGAGATGTATATACCATGATGGGAGTCAAAAAAGATGACGTGCACATAGTGGATGGAATTAGTTTGGCTGATATTCCAAACCCCGCAACAAAGATGCAAGCTAAAATAGTCCATGACCTTTTCTCAAGACAGAGATACAATGCTTTAATGAATAGAATCGGGGTGCCATTACTAGAGAGCATCGCTGCAGGAGTTCTAAACGAGGTGGATTGGAACAGTTTTGTGCAAAAAACTATCAAGAGTTCAGCCATGCTCTTGGCTCTAGCCACAGCACCAGCTGTGGTGGGGAGTCTCCTGCTTCTACTGCACGATCTGCAAGGAAAATTCCTACCTCAAAAGCCTCCACAATCAGATATGGCGGTGTCCTGATGGCAATCATCAACGAGGCTATCAAGGATGCTGGTGTAGATGAAGAGCAAGCTGTGCATCAAAGCTCACCTCACTGTGAGGAAGAAGGCTCAAACAATAAGCAACAAAGGAGAGCCAGAGGTACCACCTACTCAAGCGGCTAAACCACGAGAGCAAAAGAAGAGTGACAAGAGCCAGGAGAACAAATAAAGATTGAGCAAAGAAGAGTGAGTTGAGATGAAGAGGGCTCAAAGAGAGTCAATAAGGGTGGAGGAGGAACGAAGGAAAAAAGAAGAGAAAGAACTCGAAAAAATTAGAGAAGAATCAAAGAGGGTAGAAGAAGAGAGGCAAAGAAGGGCAGAGGAGGAAGCCAAAGAACTAAGAATGAAAGAACTTGCTGAGTTGGCACATGCCACTCATAGATCTGTCGAAGAAACTCATGGGGGAGGAGAGATCGATCCTTTGAGTCCCCGCCATGAAGCTGAAGCAAGTGGCAGTGTGGAAACGGCCCCAGTAGTTGTAGGCAAGGGCAAGTCCCACCCCCTTCCTTCCTCCTTTGTGCTAGTACCAACCGACACCACAACCACCCCGCAACCCATGCCCTCTCTAGACACGGCCCAATTGATGAACATGATGCAGCTACTTGTCAGTAAAGTGGCTGAAATTGTACCAAAAGACGGAGCAAAAAGGCCCGTTGCTGTAGATGCCGAGTTTAGGCGAGATCCAAAAAGACAGAAGGTAGAGGCATCAACCATTATAGCCCCTACTCCCATGCCATCTGGTGCTGACTATGACGCTTATGTGGCTGAGCTTCTAGCACAATTGGACAAGGCAAAAGAAGATAGCCCTGGTGGAGTTAGAGAAAGAAAAGGAAACTTTGAAAGCCTTAACGCTAGAAGTTTCAAAGTACGGAGCACCGAAGAAGGGAAGTGAAAACTCTACAAGATCAGCTGGAAGCAAAGACCAAGGAAGCCCAGGACAATGAGAGCCACCTAAGACAAAGGCTGGAAGATGAAGAGCAAAACCTGGTGGCATAACAATGAAGCTTGAAGTTACTAGTGTAGCAGTATGCTGACTTGCAACAGAGAACTACCGCATTGGAAAGGTACAGACAGATAGAAGCTCAGGAGGGTGAGCCAAGTGAGCAACAAGAAGATGCCATAGCTTTTCGGCTATGTTATGAACTTAAAGAACAAGATAGATTGGAGAGGGAAATAGAGTTCCTGGAACAGGAAAGGTCGGGAGTTCCCATAGCACAAGCACAAAGGCTACAGAGTGAGGCACAACGATTGCAAGATGCATTGGAGATTACCAAGGGAGACATAGAGGCCCTCATGGCCATGGCCTTCACCCAAAGAAGATTGCACTTTGCAAAGATCCAAATCAGGAAAAATAAATTGCAAAGAGCAGCTAGCTTGAAAATCTAGGAAAAGGAACCAACTCTAGTTCTTAACGAATGAGAAGCAGTAGGTTGTGACAACCTTGTCAAGTGAGCTGGAGGAGGGAAGAAAGAAGATGGATTAGAGAGCCCGTGAGTGGGAAAGAAACAATTTTGAAAGAGTTAGGGATTTAATAGAATGCTCAGCGATGGGCTGAGTGCAAGAGAGTGCTTGCAGAGTCCAGGGAAAAAGCTACTAATGTATGTGCCAACACACAAAGGCAAGCCTTCCTCAGCACAGTATGACATGTCACCCAGGCAGAGGGCAATGATTCAGTGGAGAAGGTAAGAAGGAAGCTAGAACTGACCATGCGAGCACTAAAGTATGGACTTCAAGAACGGGAGCTTCCAACAGGCACATGAATCACAAAAGAGCAGCAATTTCACTACCTACGCTGTGCCGGCCTCTCCATTGTTGAGCTTAAGGAACTTGGGTTTGAAGAGCATGAGAAGCCACCACCACCACCATATGCGGTTCCATTAGTTGTTGAGCAGAATGTCGAAGAGGGTTTGGACTTTGAGCAGGATGCTAAAGAAGAGCAACAAAGAATGCCCAGTCTGCCTCTACCAGACCTCCCGCTTGAAGAGCTTGAAGATGCCCATATGTTTGAGCACATTGTGTCAACTAGAAGAAGAAGATAAGAACTAGCAGAGGAAGCCCAACATAGAGTACGATCACTGCCAAGACAATTCCTTGAAGAGCCTGTGCCATTACGGGGGGGATCCCCATCCTATCGATTGGCCTCAGGAATTGGTCATATGGCGTCAACGAGAGTTCCAGATGAGGCCGTTTGAACTTTCATTTGCTTATCCACACTCTCTGGACTGTGCTTTGCCTCTAGGTACTCTGGCCAAGATCAAGGATCTAATGATCTTGCAAATAGGTGGATAGAGGAAAGAAGCCTCATAATAACCAGATGGAGGCAAGAGCCTGAAGACTACTGGTAAGACAAGGTAAACAGGATTCCCAAAACCGTCCTAGGCTACGAGGCACAACCAAAGTGGTAGAGGAGGATTTGGGATACCAATTTTGACACCTGGACTGCCTTCTACAGCTCGCTCCCCGAAGAACTCAATGACCCTATCTACATGCCCTACCCTCATAGGCATGGAGTTGACTATGATCGAAATATTCATAGGGATTTTGACTTTCCTAAGATATATAATGTTAATGCCCAAAGCCCCAAGGAATGCCTAGTCTTTAGGTTAGAGGATCTCCTTCCATCTATCAACCGCTTCCGCAGATTTTTCTTCTTGACCAGATTCAGCCTTCTTAACTACCTGTAATTATCTTAGGCTTATCAAGTTTCTAGTAATGCAGAGACCCACAGCTGAGGAAGACCCACCTCCCTCCACTCTTTTTTTACATCAACCTAGGGATAGATAGTAGAGCCATGACTAGACTAATGATGAGGGCAACCCTGCTTCCCTCTTTTTGCCTAGAAATCTTAGAGGGTATGAGTGATACCCGCTTCACGAGGTGCAATCATCCTTTCTTGTCATCCACATCTCTGAAGGCCCAGACCGGTATTAAAGAATATCTACAAAGTCGCGCATTCCTATCCTAATACTTGCAATCGCCTCGTAATCTAGCTGAAGGTGATAGGCATTAGCCAGGACATCTTCCTTGTATGCAATTCTTCAAAAAAAAAAAGAGAAGAAAAAAAAGCACGAGGGCTCACTCCACTCACTACACCTAGGGTTTACACCTAGCCCCTCCCCCACTTCACGCTTAGGGCACATCAAGGGCAAGACTTCTAGACCTGTCACCCTAAGTTTTGCACTACACCTCCAACAACACACGAATTGGGTCCTCAAGTGTAGGACATTACCAAGGGCTTACCCAAGGTTAGACCCATCTTCCAGTTCCACTACACATGCACTTACACCACACCGTGAGACAGACACACCCCTTAGGGAGTGCATAACTTTCTCTTGCAAGCTATGATCGTGACTCAATGAATGACTACCCAGCTAAAGAAGACCATCCACGACATCTGCTAATGACCATGAATTTTTCCATGAGTTGGACAAGACACCACTATAGCAGCTTCAGGAGCTTTTGCATACTCCGATGGCTGATGGACCAACATGCTTGATGTAGCCGACCATCAGCCTGTTGATGGTGGCTACCATGACTAAACCAAATCAAGCAGAAGGAAAACTCAGTGATGGACCCACCATTGGCATAGATTTTGGAACCTCATATTCTCCAAATGTATGTTCAAACCCCTAGACATGTGGATTGCTTATTGATTAAGGTTCGGATCAGCACGGGATGCACAACTACATGGTTCTCAACAGCCGGCTGGCAATGGAAAGGATTAGAGATGCCCATGCAAAACCTTTATCAACCGTCGCAGAATGGGAGCTACAACTATGTGAGAAATGCCAAGCATCTTCATGAAGTTTAAAGCACACCAGAATCTCTCCCAATCATCGTTAATCAAACTCCATCACCTCTCATTCACAACAACACCTTTTGATTGTGGTCATCTACCCACCAGTTCCACTTAGCAACAACCCCAACTACCCCACTACTCCCCACCATAGTGCCATGGGACTGGCACTCAGCTAGGAGGGGGGTAATGTTTACTGTAGCATAGAGGAGTGGGAAAATGGAGCAGAGGAGCGTGAAAATGGAAAAATGAGGTAACCGAAAGGGCACAAGACAAAGGAAGGAAAAGGCACCCCGGATGGAAGTGTGACCCTAAAAAATTTGAATGACGACCTCTCCAGAAGGCCTCAATGTTACCTTGAGAAAAGAAAAGAGTAAAAGTGCATCATTAATTGTGAAAGAGCATCCACTTCACGCCATAGAGGAGACCAAGTTGACACTATGGTAGGGGTCACTAGTGTTTCTTCTCCTTTATACTTACATACAGACACAACAAATGAGCCCTTCTCTGGTAAATAACCCTCATATTGAAATGCACTTTTTAAAGAGGACATGTCTGTATGAATCCCTCTAACAACAGCATGTGCAATCATACGACACAAGGGGATACGAGGGCAAACTTCTTGAGATAGAAGTCTACATTGACTTATTACATCTCCACATCCTACCATTTGCATATCAATATCGGAAACCTGGCTTGTTGCTTCCTCGTCTTCCTCCTGTACCAGTTGAGACCCTTGCCCCACCACTGTGCCATCTCCTTCTTCACTTTCTTCTTGCAGTTGAGGATCTGAAGTCCCCACTACAACACTCAAAGTCTTTTCACTTTCTGTAGTTGGTGTACCCTCCTCTAGAACTGTAGAGAGGGATGATCCACGAGTTCTTTTTTGTGGAGTGGCTAAATTATCTTTGGATGATCTTGCACGACCTTTGCCTCTGGCCTTTCGTGGAGACATGACTGAAATACCACATAAAAGAATCAGTACATGTGTAGCGCTTGAATATATATCTATTTTTATTACTTGAATATGCACAAAGAGTACCTGAGATTGGCTTTTCAAAATACCAGCAATATCTCTGCTGAGATGCTCAACACAAGTAGATACGTGTGAGAGACTGGATCGTTTGATCTGCAACATTTGAGAAACAAAAGTCTCATCTCACTCTGGCTAAAAAATGCAAGTGTTTTAAAACATTGTTACAAAATGCAAACAAAGTATAAAACATTGTTACAAAATACAAAGCACTGAGCTTGTAGGGAGTAATCCATTATTAAACGGCCAAACATTGCAAGTATAATGGCAGATAATGTCTTAAACCAAGCAAATAATGTCTCAAACTCTATTCTTGGAGTACTTGGAAACTGTCCTGTAGCTGAAATGTAACATTTTAGTTTGAAGAGCAAGTCTAATTACTATACTGGCCTTCAAACATTGTCTGCCCAATCATAGACAAAAGCCTCATCCATTTTTTACTACGTTTTAAAATGCACCCTAATCTAGGTGCAGTCCATGTAACATCCATGCAACTTCACTTGCTTGCATCATGACTTTTTCTTGCATCATCTGGGCTATATCATTACTCACAATGGCATACAATGGGATCATCCAATTTCATTGTGTTTGCTCTGCATACAATGGCATCATCCAACACTTTGTGCTCCACATAAAATTGTCAAGATTGTGGGAGAGAAGGAAGGAGTCTCACTTGTAGCTTTCTTGCTTGCACAATGGGGGAATACACACAAAGGTGGAGGCTGAAAATAGTTTTTCTCTTCTTAGTTGTGTAAGCCAAAAGAACTCTTTTACAAAGAAATAGAAGAACCCTATATATGGGTCTCAAACCAAACTCAACTAACTAAGGTGGCATACTAACTGAGCCACGAACTAGAGTAGATAAGGATAGCTGTCATGTAGCTATTATTCATGGGCGGTGTACCAACCGCGTCTGCAACTGACAAGTCGGTGACATAAATACACAACGGTCACCCTGGCATATCACGAGTGGAGCTCGATATCTCAACACTCCCCCTCGAGCTCAATCCCAATTCCTGCACACCAAGCAGGTCTCTGAACTTGCGCAGCTTCTCTGCGCCCAATGCCTTCGTGAATATGTCAGCTACCTGATCCTCTGTGCTGACATAAACTAGATCAATAAGACCTAGTAAAACCCTCTCTCGCACATAGTGATAATGCACCTCAATGTGCTTTGTTCTAGCATGATAGACTGGGTTATTTGCCAAGTGTATACTACTCATGTTATCACAATAAATGACAACTGGCCCATCTGTAGACTGATGCATATCATAAAGTAGCTTATGCAACCAAGCTACCTCACATGCAGCCATTGCTGCACCCCTGTACTCAGCCTCTGTGCTCGACAAGGCAACTGTAGGCTGTTTCTTACTGCTCCAAGTGACTGCAGCACTCCCAAATGAGAACACATATCCACTGGTAGATCATCTATCAGAAATACTACCAGCCCAATCAACATCAGTGTATCCATGCAACTGTATCTGAACCCCAGTCTCATAAAATAGTCCATACTGCAATGTGGACTTCACATTAGTGAGTATGCGTCTAGCCGCATCCAAATGCGGTTTCCTTGGAGCCTACATAAATTGACTTACCAATCCAACAGCATAGCTCAAATCTGGCCTGGTAATAGTCATATAAATCAAACTTCCTACTATGCGTCTGTACATAGTAGGGTCTTCTAGAAGCTCACCTGCATCTGTGCTCAGCTTCACATTCTGCTCCAAAGGAACTGAAATAGGCTTACAGCCTGTCATCCCATATTTGGACAACATGTCCAATCCATACTGCCTCTGCAAGAGCTATATCCCACTTGGTGATCTAATCACCTCAATGCCCAAGAAATAACGCAACTCTCCCAAATCCTTCATCTCAAACTTTTGCTTCAATAGCATTTTCACATGAAGGATATCTTCATCACTATCACCTGTGATAATCAAATCATCAACATAAATGACAAGCAGCATAATACCTTTCTCTGTTTTTCTCACATAAAGTGAGAAATCTGCCTTGGAAATTTGAAAGCCAATAGTGACAAGATACTGTCCTATCTTGTCAGACCATGCTCTAGGTGCTTGCTTTAAGCCATACAATGCTTTCTTCAACCTGCAAACAAACTCAAGATGAACAGCATGCACATAACCTGGTGGCTGCTCCATATAGACCTCTTCTTGCAAATCACCATGCAAGAAGGCATTCTTTACGTCCATCTGATGTAAAGACTATCCCTTTGATGCAGCCATAGCAATGACTGCTCTTACGGTTGCCATCCTTGCAACGGGACTGAATGTTTCTTCATAGTCAATGCCATATGTTTGTGCATACCCCTTGACTACTAATCTTGCCTTGTATCTGTTCACAGAACCATTTGCATTGTGCTTCACCTTATAAACCCACTTACAGCCAATTGCATTCTTACCTTTAGGCAACGGTACCAATTCCCATGTAGCATTCGCTTCCAAGGCATCCATTTCTTCATCCATGGCTTTCTCCCTTTTTTTTTTCCCATGGCTTGCTCAAAAGAAGTGGGTTCTGGTTCCTATATCACTTTGACCATATATGCACAGTGAATGGCTGTAAATCCATCATATTTCAGCCTATCCACAGGATACCTAGCTCTCGTAGACCTGCGCAAAATAGGTTCACTCCCAGGTGCTCTCAAAACATCCCTAGTCTTCCTTACTCTAGGTGTAACAATAGAAGGAATACCCAACTCATCATCAATGCTCTGTTCTGAGCCACTGGATTCACCATCCACATAAGAGTGACCTGCATTCACATCAAACATGGGCTAATCTACCTTCTCTTTTCCTTTTTGTGAAACCTGTATACCACTATTTACAATTTTTTGAGGAGATTCTATCGATCTCAATCTGCCTATCCATGGCGAAGAATATGAACCACTGCTAAAGGACACTCCAGGTCCACTAATATTTTGTGAGTGCTGCTTTAAATTCTGTGCAGCATTACCATTTTGTGCATCTACATCATCAATCACATTTACTGGTTTATACCAGCTACTCATCTCATCAAAAACAATATCTTTGCTCACTGTAAACTTACGAGTAGAAGGGTTATAGCATCTATACCCTTTTTGCTGCAGAGAGTAACCAATAAAGATGCACTTCTCAGCTTTTGGATCCAACTTGGATCTCAGCTCATCTGGCACATGTACATAGGCAATGCAACCGAAAATTTTCAAATGAAAAATATCTGGTTTCCTACCAGTATACCTCTCCTCTGGAGTCATCCCATGTATTGCTGCAGTGGGAGTCCTGTTCATTATATAGACTGCTGTAGCAACTACTTCAGCCCAGTAAAAATCTGGCAAGTCTTTTTCATTGAGCATGGCACGAGATACCTCTCCAATATTCCTGTTTTTCCTTTCTGCAATTCCATTTTGTTGTGGGGTATGACTACATGAATATTGCTACTTTATGCCATGCTCCTTCAGGAACCTTGCAAACTCATTTGAGAGGTACTCTCCCCCTCCATCTGACCTTAGGCATTTTATCTGCATGCCTATTTCTTTTTCAACCATAGCTTTAAGAGTTTTGAAGTGCCCAAAAACTTCACTTTTCTTTTTCATAAAATACACCCAAACTTTTCTGCTATAGTCATCAATAAAAGTGACAAAATAATGACAGCCTCCAAGAGATGCAGCTTTAGTAGTCCACACATCAGAGTGGATTAATTCCAATGGCTTTTTACTCTCTTGAACATGTCTAGGAAATGGTTTCCTTGCCTGTTTTCCAAACTGACAGGCTTCACATACCTTATGCATTTCTGCAACCTTGATTTTGGGCAATCCTGCAACAATATTTTGGGCTTGCATTGATTTAAGTCACTGTACATTAACATGACCAATGCGTTTATGCCAGATATCAATATCTGCAACTACACCGGTCCCATGTGCAAACATTGCTGCACTCAATTCAGACATGTCTGCATCCAACGTAAACATTCTGCCCTTCTTCTTTCCTTTTGCTATCAAGAGACCTTTATTTTTCATATCCTCAACAAAGCATCCATGAGGATTAAATCCATGTGCAAACATTGCTGCACTCAATTCAGACATGTCTGCATCCAACGTAAACATTCTGCCCTTCTTCTTTCCTTTTGCTATCAAGAGACCTTTATTTTTCATATCCTCAACAAAGCATCCATGAGGATTAAATCTGACCTGCAAGCCCTGCTCAACCATTTGACCAACAGAAACTAGATTCTTGGTAATATTGGGGACATGAAATACATCGGACAGGTATTTCTTTTTCCCATCCTGCATAGACAAAGGAATTTTTCCAATCTGCACAATAGGATGTGCAGTATCATCACCAGTCTCCACAAATCCTGGTTTTTCCATTTTCCTTGCATCCTCCATCCATTCTGCATGACCTGTCACGTGGTTTGATGCACCTGAGTCAACATACCATACATCATTGCTTTCTTCTGCACTTGTCACAGAATTGTTCATGTGCTGCACCATAAACAAATGCTCATTTCTGTCATCACCTTGTCTACTAGAAGATGCATAATTCCCTTGTTGCAATTTTCCATTCATGATGTCATTCTACTTTTTATAGTAGTCTTTAGCCATATGACCTATTTTACCACAATAGTAGCATTCAACATTACTGTTTGCATTTTGGCCTCTTTGCCATCCACCACGACCTCTTTGGCTCCCCTTGCCTCTAGAGTTACCACGTCCTCCTCCATAGGACCGGTTTTCTTGAGTTTGCTGCACATTCTGATTTCTACCATGGCCTCCAAATCGACCTCCTCTACCTCTGCCTCTACCTCTTCCAGCATTTGAGTTGAAGAGAACTTCTTTTGAAGTTCCTCCTGAAGAAGATGCACCACCATTTCTCTGCTCCTCAGAAATTAGAAGAGCAATCAACTCCTTAAAATCAGGAAATCTTTCACAGACGGAAATGGATGTTCGGAACTGTGCATAATCCTTTCCTAGACCATTCAAGGTCATAGAAACTAAATCATCATCTTCCACTGGCGACCCAATGGAAGCAAGTGCATCTGCAATCTTCTTCACCTTCATGTGGTAGTCATTGATGCTCATACTGTCTCTTTGGACATTGTGCAACTCTTGCTTGAGCTGCATTTTCCTGGCTTGCGTATTTGTGCTATACATTTTTGACAAAGTATCCCATGCCTCCTTTGGCGTACTTGCATCCTGAATATGCACAATCATAGAGTTTGAAATACTGATAGACAACCAGTACATAACTTTTCTGGCTCTCTCATGCCATCCTTTAAATGCCTGCATTTGTTGTTGATTGGGAACATCAGGAAGAACTGGTTCTTCTTCATTTCCTGCAACGAATTCCCAATATCCTTTTCCCATAAGGAAATTTGTCATTCTAAACTCCCATGCTTGGAAGTTGTTCTTGTTAAGCTTTTCAGTGACAATCTGTGAGAGAGAATCAGACACCATTACAGAACACTGCAAAAAATTCTGTCACTGCAAAGAACACAGCTTCAGCCTCACAAAGGCAAATCTGCAAAACTGATGAAATGGGTATTTGACCACACAGTCACTTCCTAGTGACGATTTTGCATCAACCTGCAATAGGGATGATTCTGTAACTCCCAATGTCTCTGTGCACATGCATACGATGAAATTTCTACAGTAACTTTTCACCGACCTGTAGAACAGTGGCTGCACAGCATAAAATTGGGCCTTTTCCTGAGTGCGTACAGAAAACTTCCGCCTCCAAAACAGGCCCCGAAATGGCCTCAAATTAAAAAAATAGGGTCGCCGAGGGCTAAAGCCCTCGCCCGCAGCATATACTGCCTCTTGCTTCACCGGGAAGGGCGTCTCAACCTGAGACAATGCACTCTTGCAATTTCCGGTTGTGCTACCTACAGAGATCTGCTCCCAAAACAGAAAATGAAAGCAACACTGCTCCTCTTACCAAAACACCGCGAGCTTGGCTTGCTTTCTTGAGCTCCTTACCACGAACAAGGCACTGATACCATGTCAAGATTGTGGGAGAGAAGGAAGGAGTCTCACTTGTAGCTTTCTTGCTTGCACAATGGGGGAATACACACAAAGGTGGAGGCTGAAAACAGTTTTCCTCTTCTTAGTTGTGTAAGCCAAAAGAACTCTTTTACAAAGAAATAGAAGAACCCTATATATGGGTCTCCAACCAAACTCAACTAACTAAGGTGGCATACTAACTGAGCCACGAACTAGAGTAGATAAGGATAGCTGTCATGTAGCTATTATTCATGGGAAGTGTACCAACCGCGTCTGCAACTGACAAGTCGGTGACATAAATACACAACGGTCACCCTGGTGTATCATGAGTGGAGCTCGATATCTCAACAAAAATGGCATCAATAGCTCTACATACATTAGTATCATCCAATTTCACTGCATTTTAAAACGCAGCCCTTTTCTCTGCTTGTAACAGATCATGAGCTATCCAGTCATACTGCAGAAGTTGGAATCCTTAATAGATGTGACATTACATTACGGGTTCGCATATTACTGCAATCCAAGCTCAAGAACTGTGTTTTAAAATGCACCACTTAATCACCCAATTCTCTTGCCTCTGTAGTTCCATTTCCTATTGCCTTGCAGGACTCGAAGAGGAAGCCCCATTATGACTACGACTGCGTTTTGAAACGCACTTGAAATAGGCCATACATACTTCTCTCCCACCTACACGGACTGCCTCTTGCAAGTCTTCATACTTCTCTCCCGCCTACACGGACTGCCTCTTGCAAAGTTTAGAGGGCCACCTTACTAGCCTTGCATCACTCGCAAATCCCCTGCTTTGCAAGTTGCAGAAGGCACATCAACACTCTCTGATTGCCCATTGTGTGGTTATGAATTGCGTTTTAAAATGCACTAGTAAACCTTGTTGGAGCCAGAGCGGGCCTTGTGGAAGCCCCAACGTGACTGAGAGTGCATTTTGAAACACAGTTGAAACACACACTCTAACCTCAAACACACCCAAGAGAGGAGAAGCACCTACCTTATGGCTTTGATCGATGCAAGCTACAAGCCTCTGGCTCTTCACAGTCGATTCATAGAAGGAGCACCCCTGTTGTACCTGCGTTTTGAAATGCACCCATATTGACACAAAAAAAACTTGCTCTCGCTTGCTTGATCGGTCCACCTTCTCCTCTGTGCGAGGGTGTTTTGGTCCTCCTTTTGCTTGCTTGTTTGGGGGGGGAGAGAGAGAGAGAGAGAGAGAACACAGATTCTACTTAGAGGTGTCTTCTTCTCTGTCATGTGAAAGAGAGTGTGTGTGCCCGTGCATGTGTGAAAGGACCATTAGTGTGAGAGAGTATTTGTGTGTTAGTAAATAAATAACACTAGAAGAGAGAGTGTGTGTAATGATTGTCATTGAGAGAGAGAGAGAGGTGGAGTTAATGACCATCAGATGTGTTTGTGGCCATTACTGTGAATATCTAGTGCAGAGGGGGACTACAGTTCCTAATTAGAGGTGTCATTTTTTTGTTGCAAGAGAGGGAGAGAGAAAGAGAGAGTGTGTGTGTGTAACGACCATCAATGTGAGAGAGTGTTTGTGTGTGCTAGTAAATAAAAACACCAAAAGAGAGTGAATGTAATAACTGAGAGTGTGTGTGTGTGTGTGTGTGAGAGAGAGACAGAGGTCGAGTTAATGATCACTAGACGTGCTAGTGACCATTAGGTGTGTATATTTAGTACACACCTATCATTATGGAAAAAGTAAAGTTTATTATTAACATGACTGTTTAACCTTGACAATTACTATTCTCATATTGAGATCTATTTTCATATCGCCATCTTATTACAGTTACTTGAAGAACAACTCTTCTCTTGTTCCCTTTGCATAGATTGTTCTTCAACTCTATTGCGGTTCTAACTGTGTCTATTGGCTTCTTAAGAAGACATTCACACAGACATGACTATTTACCTATTTAGCAACAATGCCAAACACTGTGCAAATCAAATATGGTAGTTTCAGTGCCTTGTCAATAAGGTATGACTCATGTTTCTGTGAGGTGGCATTGGAAGAGCTTAAGAGTCACTTTGAGATTGGTGATGATATTGATGTGGAAGTGGAGCATGCAACAAGCCAGCCGGGTGTGTACACGACCTTGCCATTGATGAGACTAGAAGATGGTAGCAAGGGATTCATACTAGATGGTGGACAAGGCAGTGTCTATAGTCTCCAAGTTAAGCATATCCCTCTTATAAAGTAAATGGCTGACTCAATGAGTGTGCAAGTTCTATTGGATAGGCTTCCCTTATCTAGTTCTCTTCATGTTGCATACTCATCTGTCAAAGAGATACAAAAGGTGGATGAGCTACCAATTACATACAATGGCTACATTATGTTTGAGCTGCCACCTAAGCAGATCGAGGGCAACTCAATGCATGGAATGGACCAAAAGAATGATGGGCACACATGGGTAGAGTACACTACTGTTTCTCAAGATTTCTTCAATGGCATGGTGAGGATGAGCAGATGTTGTGGTTATCTTAGATGATTCTCCTTGGAATGTCCATATCTAGAGAGGACTGGTATTGCTAATGAGATCCAGTGGAAAGGTAAGTTGAAGAGGCCTCCTTCATCAACTGGCCCTCTGCAGCCTGAGGTTGGGACCCTGAGGTGTACACATTGTGGAATGTCTCCTGAGTGTGTAAAGGCTTGTGTTGCATATATATACTATTGTATTCCCTTTGACAAAGTGAATACCATAAGATGTGCTATTCACGTTGGTTTTCATGATCACCCTGTGCAAGATGGCTTGTGTTGACAAAAGCAAAAGCAGATTGAAGACATGGTGCAAACTCGTGCACAAATAAATCCTTCCATGTCATGTAAAAGCATTGAAGTGTCTGTTGGTCAAGATCTTGTGATGGAAATGTTGATTTCAAAAGAAGATTTCTCCGATGATTTCAATGAAGCCAAGTTTGCATGAGGTGCTGGAGAACCTTACCCCATTGTCTCAGAGAAGAAGGATACAAAGGTCAGTAAACATTGCTAGAAGAGACAAGCGACATGCTGAAGGCAGGCTTGATGCAATTTTGGCATTGAAAAGAAAGTACATGTACCCCTTCTTTCACAGTATTTTGTTTCCACAACAGCTTGGAGATAATGTCATGCCACACATATTCAAGATGTCTACAATTGGACCAGGCTCAGGAGTTGACCTTGTTAATAGAATGCAATCTAGTGGATCTTTGGGAGATCAATGGATCCACTTTGACCATGTGCATAGGGTGAAAGGTTGGAACACAATGGGAGCTCATGTTTATGATCCCCATATTCGAGAAATAATGACCATTGCAACCTGCGAGTTCAAAGTGGAGGATGAGCATGCACAAGTATCATTTTGGCAAATGTTAAATAATGTTATGATAGAAAATGGATTCTCTATCCCAAAATTTTGAGGTTTTATGGCAGATGCAGCACAAGCAAATTGGCTAGCAATTAGAATAGTCTACAATGGAGGACTAAGCAACATCATGCATGGCAGGGAAAGGACTTGCTTATTTCATTGGGAGATGAGCATGGTCATGCATGCAAAGAGATGTGTCAAGGCCCCATATCTAGAGGAGCACAAACTTCTTTGTAGAAAATGGAAGGTTGCAAGGACAGAGCAAGAAGCCGAATAGTGCAAAGAGGCACTCTTAAATTTTTGGTCTCCTGTCCATGTAAAGGATGGAGAGCTCCCTGGATTGATGGCTTGGTTCCACTGGTGGGATGTCAAGGTTTCCCAATGGGGAGGGATGTTCATGGAGCAGCATGAAAATGTAGGGTTTGTGCCAACAACAAATTTATCAGAATGTAAGCACTCGAGCATGCGAGCAACTCATGGGAAATCTAAGTATGTCTCACTCTATGAGGCATGTAGTGCTGATTTGGCATTGGCTGTGTTGCAAAGTGCACACTACAAAGCATATATGGAAGGAAAGCACCTCGGTAGTGGACCAACCTTGCAAAGATTGAAAGAAAAAATTTTGTGTGGAGAATCAAGTGGTTCTAGTCAAAAGCTGATTGATCTGACACATGCAGTGCTCTCAGAGGCAGGTGTGCAATCACCAGAGATGTTTAAACCACAACAAGAGACAAGAAGTGTTAGAAGGAAAAGGGGTAACGTAGACCCAAGAGTGATCTTGCCAATAGATAACCATAGACCTAAATATTCAACAGTGACTGTTGGCAAAACAATGGGGTTTAGAGGTGATGGAATCGAGCAGAATTTGCAAAAGGAGACAGAAATTGCCTTGAAGATATGCAAAGAGAGCACAGTCCACCCTATGCATTGGGCCATCAGAAGAACAAAAGCACATAGTCTTGTGACTTGTTTTGGCTTCTTGGAGTCTAAGAAGGCTAGATGTGGGAAACTAATTAACCCTCTTGGTAAGAATGCAACTGTAGGTGTGCCTGCACCTTGTTTCAAAGGAAGGAGACGTTATAGTTCTAGTGGTACAGTGGGACAATTCATATGGTCTTGTGGAAATGATGTTCTCCATACGTGGAAGGTGGATAGCTCAGTGATGGGAATACCAAGAGATGCTCTAGCGACATGGAAGATTGCTCAAAGCACCATGGTGACAGAGACAGAGAAAGCAAACTTGCAAAGAGCAGGATTTGTTCTTGCAGAGAATGATGAGGTTGTGGATAGCTTCATAGTTCCACGTGATAGGCCACCTCCAAGCCATGAGCGGCCACTGTGGAGAAATGGAAAGCCTATGAAGTGGAGAAGCAAGTTATCTAAACAGTTTCAAGAACGAGTAAATAGGGCAAAGTCAATGGTTGCAAAGGTTGTGAAAAAGAGTATTGTTACTCTTGGTGAAGCTCATGTTTACTTTCTAAAGACAGAAGGCTCAATAGCAGATGGGTTGACCTATTCTATCACTGTGTCACAATATCCAAGATGCTCATGTGAGGACTTTACTCAGCGAGACACAAAGAATTTGGTATACATGCCATGCAAACACCTATACTATGTCTTCATAAAGGTCTTGGGACTCAATGAAGTCGTGCATCAATTCATACACCAAGCAGCTCTTACTAAGGTGGAGCTGGCTCAAACACTACTTCCAAGAGTTGGATAGTGCGCTTTTTGATCTTGTGGATGGCCAAAGCTTTGAGGAAACATTTCCCTAAATGTTTTGTCATTTAAAAAAGTATCCTTTCATCTTAAGGGTTTTATATAGGTAGATAAATCTCTATGTTTAAGGTATTCGAGGCTAGGGTATTTTTGAATTCAACATACGGCCTTTTCTTTTTGGACATGTACAGCTCCTTTAATGAGCTTTCATCTATTGTGTCCGTTTTGTTAGCTTCATCCCACGATATGGAATGATATAAGAAATACTTTTGTAATGTGAACTTGTTTTGTTCATTGGGAGACTGAAATTAGTTCCTCATCTATGTTTCAAGATCAGACTATTTTCTTACCACCTTCTTTGTGAGATGAACATGGATTACACTTTTTTGTGTCATTATTGGGATGAGTTATGCGAGCTCTATGTGTGTGTCTTCATTATATTTAATTTTAATCTACAATTTTTATATGTATACGTCAGTGATGCTCTAGGGGTAGGTATGTTAGAAGGTAGCTTGTTGCTCGAATTTTCATGCTCGATTTTCTAGCCTTGATTTCCATTGCTCGCTTTTCTAGCCTTGCTCGGTTTTCATCGCTCGCTCTTTGGTTTTCCTCCAAAACAAGGGACCCACGTCAGCTCATAAGCAAGTATAGTGGACCAAATAGGAGAAGCCAAGAATCATCCAAAGTGAAGATCCCAATCTCAAGTATCTGAATGCTCAAGTAGCATAAACCCACCCGCTCTATGTTTGTCAAGTGTATCAAGACACTCCCATTAGCACAAAAGCCGTAAATGTTAAGCAAGAAAGCTTTAAAAAAGCATGTAAGAGTGCACCAGTGACAAGTGTCCAAGATCAAGCATCAATGAGACATCCCAAGCATGTAGGCCGTGCATCATCCATACATAGCATACATAGACATCAAGTACATCCAAACTGTAACTTTGGCAAGTCAAGAAATAGTGAAAGTAAGCTCTAGGAAATCAATTTTCAAGCCCAAGTAAGCCGCAGTAGCAATCAACTCCAAGACAATGTAACTAGCATGTATAGAGATGACCATGTCAAGACCAGTCAGACATAAGCAAAGTACATGCCATAAGTACATCAAAGATGGAGATCCAAATGCTATGAAAAGTGAGCTCAAGCTCAACCAATGATCCGAGAGCAAATCCAAGATCTATATTGATCCCACAACATCAATGTATACATCCAAGACATAGCCCGAATCCAATAGGCATATCCAAACATAAGCAAATGAGCTTCAACCCCCTGCCTGTGTACATTAGCCATTCACTACTGAAAAATCTTATTTTTCAACCCAAAGATCAAGCCAAAAATCATGGCAAATCATGTGCACAACATCCATCAAGCATAGGCATCAATGGCATAGTATATGGGCATGAAGTAGTTTATGTAGAGAGCTCCAATGTAGATATAAATGTCAATTACAAACATAGATAGCAGGTCTACTATTCATACGGTCAAATTGAAGCTAAATATAATTTCCACAAAGCATCTACATGGCTCAAGACATGCCAAGGATTAATGCAAGTAGTGCAACAATGCCCAAGAGTCCAAGCATGATCATCATTTGATTTGGGGAGTTGTTGTCCACTTTTGTCTACAATAGGTGCTATTCATGCTGATGTACCTGGGTTTTCTGCTCATGTTTTTGCGCTGATTAGGATGGTAGAAAGCTCAAGGGGGTGCCAAAGAAGGCATACAACAAACCTAAGGTGCCCCACTAAGGCCTATGTCAAGATATGGAGCCAGCAAGATACAATGGTGCTACCTCCTTCTTCTTCTTACACCTGTAGACCTATAACTAGCATGAAACCTTGAAGAAGATGAATGAATACCTTTGTTGGAATGCCCTAAGAGTGCCCAAAGGGTCCAGGAAGGTGCTTGGGAAGCCGAGGAGTGATGGGAGCTTGAGAGAGTCGGCTATCGGCTATGGCTGCTAGGAAGGAGACCCAATGAGTGTAGTGATTTCATAGAAAGCTAAAGATGCCAACGAGCCAAGTCAGAATGCTCAAGCAACCACGCTTTGATTCTAGTTGAAAGGTGAGGAGGATCAAAGCTTGCTTGGAAGAGCTATGACATGAGAGCAAGAGCAAGAAAGAGAGAGACACAAAGTGGGGACTCCAACAGTCATAATGTGTAACCGGGCCTTCCTTTTATTCAAATTGTCACTAAAAGAATAAAAAATAAAGTGATAATAATAGGCACCCGTCACCTGTAGTGTGCAGTGGCAGGTACTATCATTGTAGTAATACATGGGTGGCTAGGCAGATGCATCTTTACTCCCAATAGTAAATTATTTGAACATCTTATAGGCTAGAAAGTGTTAGGGAAAATACAAAATTCTAGAACTCAAGAGAAATCATGAGAAAATTTTCAAGACGGATTTATTAAGAACAAACCTCAAAGAAATTAGTCAAGGATATAGTTTAATCTAGAAGCTTTGATAGAAAATTTTAAGACAAAAAATATCTCTAAGCTGAAGAAACGAACTTAAGGCCAAGAAACTTGGTTACAATAATGTTATTATAAACCTTAAAATAAGAGGTTAGAGACCCCAGAATCTAAATACCCTAGGTAAGAGCTCACTATGTGAATTTCAAAGGTCGATTGCTAGGAGATTAATCATCACTTGAAAGTTGCATGAATATTTGAAGTCATAATTCCTTGAAGACATCAATATTATTTGTGAATTTTAGATTAGATCATGATTGAATTAAGTATTGGAACATATATAAATTGAGAATCCCTATACCTCCCCCAAGGATAGGTGTTGAATCCCCATACCAAGTGGGGATGTTTTTACTGCCGCGGAAGTATGGACGGACTTCGATGGTGGCAAGATGTCTCCTAGCAAGGATCGTATTAAGTAGGAGGTGATTAAGGTGCAAGGGGGGCTCTAGCTAGTAGATCCTTTATGCACCTAGGAACTACTTGATCCCCTGTATGGCCCAAGTTCTACTTGGGACAACTAAAAATGATAGTTATAGGTGGATTTGATCTTGGTGACGTGTAGATGCGTCGGATGAGGCAGCACGTGAAATTGTAATTTTTCTCCTATATGGGCGGAAGAACACACATTATGAAACATACTCAATGAATTTGTTTTATTCTGATTGTATGCTCGTGAGTAAATTATGCAACCAAACAACTGTGCATAAAAGGATTGTTTTTAATTAATGAAGCTATTTTTATATGCTTCACATAATGTGGTAGATAATTAGATAACTAAGAAAATTTATAGAGGAAAGCATGTGGATGGATTCCCGATGACGAATCCAGTCCTATGGTAGGGTGGTCTCAGTTAGTTGGGAGGTTTCCCCAAAAACAAACGCTAGGAAGAAACTCCAAGAAGGGCCGATTCGCTAACTTAGGTCTCAGACCCTGAACTATAAATTATCTTAAGGGAAAGATATGGTGGCTATGCTAGAGCACCGCAAGGGATTTTATCAATCCTTAGTCTGCTACTGGGAAAAAGTGTTGTACTCTATGAAACAAGGGTAATGGCAGCTACTCCTTCCGAACAAGAAACCTCTCGAAGGACACCTATGGATGTGAGCTAGTTGTTGATAGGTGACTATTAGGTCAATTAGGAACCTTCAGGTTGCATTGGGTAATGATAAGATGCTTCCCCTGTGCAGTAGACCTAGGGTTATAGAGCCGGAGAAAATTCAATCATTCTAGTTAGATTACGGATGGCGATGGTTGGAAGGTAAAATCTGGGTGACTATAAAATATTACTTGTCATGTAATAAAGATGAGTACATTACAATAAGATATCAAAGCCAAAAGAAATCAAAAACTTGGTAATTGTAGCCTGAGATATGAGTTTTTTTTCCTTCCATTGCTAATATGTGTTTTTATCCTACCTAGAAAGACAAAGATTGGGAGCCATTCCTAGTCTTCTGAGCAATGTTTACACCGGCAATGCATTCTGAAGATTATGGATGGAGCATGCAAGTAATGCAAATTCTGGATCACATCTATGATCCTTCTCCACTATACCAAGAAAGACACTGGATGACAAGTGCGGTGGATATTGTTATATCGACGCAAACCGTATTGCCTTACTTCAGACCAATTTTAAGAGGATAAGATGGATGGAAAACCTTAAAGTCATGAAGGTTTATTTATTCTATGAAGGCAGAGTGAATTCAACTTTATTCGCTAGAGGCCGAGAGGTTATAATAAATCGATATATTTATGAGGAAGTGACAAAGGTCATCCTAGTGGACCAAATTATAGTTGTTGGTTGCTCTAAATGCCACAGCTACGTCAAAGATGGACTTTTTGATCTTCCTTTAAAGTACCAATTTTTAGATATCCGTTCTTCAAAGCCCGATTATTACCCAATGGATGTATCCAAATGCCATGCTTAGATTGTATTAGAGAAAATTTCTCTTCCAAATAAACAGCCATCCCAAAATAAACCATGTATTTTTTCCCTACATCAAAAGAAATTATTTTGTCTATCCATTGAATATGAAATTGGTTACCATTCTAGCAATTAAGAATTACGAGTCATTAGATATATCTTAAATCCATGGTTAGATTCCTTAAGTTAATTTGGAAAACTCTATATGATGTAACCTTCTTTGAAAATTTAATATAAATTATTTCTATCCTTCTGAAATGATTTCTCTTTTTGAAAAGATATGAGCAAACTGTATGATAGCATTTGTAGAGCTGACTAGAGAAAATCTTACGATACCACAGGAAGTTGTTCCTACCCTTAATGCTACTAAGATCCAAGAAAAGAAGTTCCTACTTAAGCAAATCAAACCACCTAGGTTTGATGGCCAAGGCAAAAACTTTGAGGTTGAAGCAGAAATATGGGTCGAGTCCATGGAAGATTATTTCATTGCCGCTAGAATTACCCCAACTAATCAATCAATGGTTTGCAAGTTAAAGCTAACAAGAGAAGGCTGAATTTTGTGGAAAAAATGGTGTAAAGACCAAGGAATCTTCAAAGCGTTTGTTAGTTGAGACATATTAAAGGATGTAGTGCAAGGCCAGTATCTCCCGCTAGCATACCATACATAAAAGATGAATGAATTCTTTGGTCTAAAATAACTCGGAATGACACTGGAAGCCTAATTATTGAAGTTTGTAACACTTCTCAAGCATGCACTATCTATGGATATCGCACAGCAAGTATCCACGTTTTGCCACGGATTGGATGATCCCCTAAACACACAGCTTGAAGCAATGCGTCCATCCGACCTCCAAGACGCATTGATAAGGGCAAGATCAATTGTACAGGAACTCCAGTCCAATCCAAGAAACAATAAGCCTTGGAATAATAAGTTCCAAAACAAAAATATAACTAGGGGCTATGCAAAAAGAGCCCAAGGTCAATTAACACAATATTAGTGAGTTTGGGAATCTCCCAATTGCCATTTTTTGAATACTAAAAAGATGGCACCCGGATAACACACCCATAAGTTTCTCAAAACCATATGATGTGACCTATAATTGGAAAGTGCTTGAAAAATGGAATCCATTGAGCTATAGAGCGCTCAATTTGGAGGTACAGTGTTCAAGTTATAACAAATCCAAAGATTTTTGACCACGTATCCCAAACTTATGGGAAATTCCTATATTCCCTAATATGGTGTTAATTCCAATCTGTTAATAGTAAGATAGCTAAGATGTCCATGGTGGAGAAAGCAAAGACTCAATTAGCAAAAGCTTCTTGAATCGGTAAAGGTTTAAGAAAAGGCTCACCTATATACCTAATCAAATTAAATAAGACTGAACAAGATAAAGAAGTTGAAGATGAACCATCGTGGCTTAGGGAATATGCTAACATATTTCCTGAAGAACTAACTAAACTTCCACCATAGAGAGAAGTCGACCACGAAATCAAGCTAGTACCAGGAGCTGCACTAGTTGGAAAGGGACCATATCGAATGTCCATTTCGAAAGCCACAGAACTAAAGGAACAACTCAAAAAAATCTTAGATCAGGGATTCATTAGACCCAGTAACTCATCCTTGGGAGCTTCGATGTTATTTGAGAAGAAGAAGGACAGGACTCTCCGTCTCTGCATTGATTATCAAGGGCTAAATCAGGTAATGATCAAGAATAAGTATCCAATTCCAAGGATCGACAAACTACTTGATCTACTACAAGGAGTAAATATTTTCTCCAAGATTGATCTCAAATCAGGGTATTATCAGATCAGAATCAAGCAAGAAGATATCCCAAAAACTACTTTTAACACAAGGTACAGTCATTATGAGTTTATCGTAATGTCATTTGGATTTAAAAATGCCCTTGCCACCTTCAATAGATTAATGCAAGATATATTCAGACTTTATCTTGATGATTTCATCCTTGTATTCTATGATGACATCCTAACCTATTCCAAGGATAAAGGAAGTCACGAGTCACAACTGCGGATAGTTCTTGAGACAATGCGGACTTACAAGTTGTATGCTAAGAAGAAGACGTGTGTGTTCTTCAAGAAGAAAATCGAGTGTTTAGGGTTTATAGTTTTAGCAAATGGAATTTTAGTAGATCTCTGGCCAAGGTTAAGGATGTACACGACTAGCCGCCTCCAACCACCACAAGTGAAGTTCGTAGCTTTTTGGGTTTAACAGGATGGTATCGGATCTTTATCAAGAATTATGCTTTGATTAGTGCACCCCTCACCGACCTACTCAAGAAGCAAGTTTCCATTAAACGGGCCCAAGTTGAACAGTCTAGCTTTGACTGCCTCAAGCTAAGGTTAGTCACAACCTTGATCCTCAAACTATTTGATCTTAGCAAAGAATTTAAAGTAGTGACTGATGTGAGTTCTCTTGCCTTGGGATGTGTACTCATGCAGGAAGGACATCTAGTAGCATATTCATTTAGAAAATTGAAGACTCGTTAGAGAAATTATGCTACTCATGACCTGAAATTACTTGCAATTATCCATGCTCTTAAGTTGTGGAGACATTATCTACTTGGGAATAAATTCTCACTGGTCATCGACCATAAAAGTCTTAAATGGATCTTCACTCAACCAAATCTAAATATGAGGCAACATCGGTGGATTGAAGTCTTGCAAGAATATGATTTTGAGATCAAATATAGACCAGGCAAATAGAATGTAGTTGCAGATGCTTTAATCGCAAATCATTTCTCAATAAACTTATCTCAGAAGAACCTCCTAGAGCTCAAACACTAACTACAATGATATCAATGCCTAGCAATCCCATCATCGAGCTAGCCAAGGAGAAAGTGAATAATGATCCCAAATATCAATAAATGTTGAAGGAAATTCAGAATAAAGAACAAAATACTAAGATTAAGACAAAGTATCTTAACTTCTCTGTTGGACGAAGGACTTATCTACTTCAGGACAAGATTATGTATTCCTTCAAGTCAAGAACTTAAGAAGAAGATACTATGGGAAGCTCATGATTCCCCATTTTCAAGACATCCTGCCTATGTCAATACTATTAATGCAGCCAGGAAAATCTATCATTGGGAGAAGCTCAAAAGTGAGGTACTGCAATACGTAACCGAATGCTTGAGTTGCCAACACATAAAAGTCGAACGAGTTAAGCTGCTAGGAAAGCTACAACCACTTCATATTCCTCAAATGAAAAGAAAATTCATTAGTATAGATTTTGTAGTTGGATTACCCTCAGTTCAAGAAGGATACAACTCGACCATGGTAATTGTGGACATGTTGACTAAGGTTACCCACCTTATTCCAATAAAAACCATCTACAAGGCCTCAGATATTGCCAGGTTATTTGTCAAAGAAGTCTTTAGACTTCATGGACTGCCAAAGAGAATGATTAGCAATCATGATTCTCTATTCACTTTGCATTTTTGGAAGGGATTATTTGAAGCTCTCGGTACACAGCTTTGTTTTAGTACAGCTTATCACTCTCAAACTAATGAGCAGACAAAGCGTGTAAATCAGGTCATTGAAGACATACTTGGGGCATATTGTTGCAAAGAACCGAGACAGTGGATACAATATCTACCTTTGGTGGAATTTTCTTACAATGCATCTTATCATCAAAGCATTCAAATGACCCCATTTCAAGCTCTATATGGGCAAGAATACCTAACTCCATCGATCCCACCTTGAAGGTTGAAGCTTCTAAAAAGATTCTTGAAGAGATGGATGAACAAGTCAAAACCATCAAGCAAGATATACAAGATGTCAAGGATCGACAAAAAGGCTATGCTGACCTAGGGAGAGAAAAGAGCCAATCTTCCAAGAAGGGGACAGGGTTTTTATCCGTGTACGCCCAAAAAGGAGTTCTTTATCCTTGGGAAAATTCAAGAAGCTAAGCCCAAGATACTGTGGACCCTACAAAGTCATAAAGGCTCTTGGACCTAATGCTTATAAGCTGCAACTTTCTGAAACCCTAAAAGTTCATGATCTATTCCATGTAAGTCTCTTGAAGCCCTATGTACCTAATCTTGATCATATTCTTGATTATCAAAAAGTTGTAATATCAAGCCAAGGTATACTTGAACTTCAACCTAATAGAATCTTGGATGTAAAAGAAAGAATCCTTACGAATAGGACCTTAAGAGAACACCTAGTACAATGGAAGGATTATCCTGAAGAGGATACCACTTGGGTCGATGAGGTGACCCTTATGAAAGAATACCCCCAGTTTCTCTCGAGATGAGGACATCTCAAATTTTCTAAGGAGGGAAGAATGTAATGTCCCCATTACTTAGTTTATTTTAATGTGCGTATACATTCCAAAGAAAATTGATTTATGTTGCACATTTTAAAGAAAAAGCTTTAATTATGAAACTGACTCTCATTGTGAAGATAATTATTATTATTAATGAGGTATTATATACCAATTTATGGAAGAAATCCTTGGGAAACCCTCCCAAGACTAGCTTATTAAAATTATGTTTGTAGTATATAACAACAAAAAGAACTAGCCTAGTGGATAGTCACTTGGCAGTTAAGTGCACTTGGGTGACGACACTGTCGAGATGGGTGACCTCCCAATAAGATTTTCCTACAAGCTAGTGGGAGCTTCTCACATGCAACCAATGGCTCGAATGAATCCTTCATAGCCCGTTGCGAAGTATGCCAAGGTCTATGCCTTGGTCGCCGCCTTCATCATAGGCCTTGGAGTGACGGTCACCCGACGATGCGCCACACAGTGCTCGCCCATATATTCGTAAATTTTTATCTTCACTCTACAAAAAAGGAGCTCCCTCTCTGACATCATCAATGGTGTCATCAGAAGCGCTAAAAGAAAGTGTTCTCTCTCTATCATTAATGATATAATCAAAAAACGCTAAAAAGAAAGCATCCTCTCTTTTACCCCCTTACAAAACTATAAATTGAGGGCTTGGGGATGACCAGGAAGGGGGACAAGAGCAATCTTGATGAGGAAAAGATGTTAATCTAGAAGAAGGAGACTCTATTTTGCAAGACGAAGAGACATCATTCCATTCAACCCAAGGAAGGGGATACACAGAAGGTCTCTCATTATCTTCTATTTCTCTCCACAATGCAAGAAGAACCATCCGCGAGGCCTACATCATTGAATCCCGCAATAACCATCATCATCATCGAGAGTCTTACACCCTTGCTAACCGGTATTGCTACTGTGTTCTTTTTCTTCTACAAATCATATTTTCGTTATGGCCCCAAAGAAAATGAATTCAACAATAGAAATCACAAATGACCCTACTAATGTGGAAGCAACAATTGGAGTTGCAAGCATGAAAGTCACTAACGGAGTCACGAGTGCGGATACCAACCCTTTACCAATTTTGATACCACAATGTTTTTTTCCTAAAATTTTCTATCTAAATTCAATAGAAATAAGATAAGTCTCTTAAAATGCAGTCTTAGAGTATTCACTTTGTAAATTATTAGAACATCTTATAGGCTAGAAACTCTTAGGGAAACTACAAAATTCTAGAACTCAAGTGAAATCATGAGGAATTTTTCAAGATGGATTTATTAAGAATGAACACCAAGGAAATTAGTCAAGGATATAGTTTAATCTAGAGGCTTTGAAATAAGATTTTAAGATCGAAAATATCTCTAAGTTAAAGAAACAGACTTAAGGCCAAGAAACTTGGTTACAAGAATGTCATTATAAACCTTAAATTGAGAGGTTAGAGAATCCAAAATCTAGATACCCTATGGGAAGAGCTCAATGCGTGAAATTCAAAGGTCGATTGCTATGAGATTAATCATCACTTGAAAGTTGCATTAGTATTTGAAGTCATAATTGCTTGAAAGATTCAATCTTGTTTGTGATTTTCTAGATTAGATCTTGATTGAATTAAGTATTGGAACATATATAAATTGGGGATCCCTATACCTCCCCCAAGGATAGGTGTTAAATCCCCATACCAAGAAGGGATGGTTTTACCACTGCGGAAGTATGGGCCGACTCCGATGGTGAGAGGTCTCCTAGCAGGGATCGTATTAAGTAGGAGGTGGTTAAGGTGCTAGGGTGGCTTTGACTAGTAAATCATTTACGCACCTAGGAACTACTTGGTCCCCTATATAGCCCAAAGTTCTACTTGGGACACCTAAAAATGCTAGCTATAGGTGGATTTGATCTTGGTGATGTGCAGATGCGTCGGATGAGGTAGCACATGAAATTGTAATTTTTCTCATCTATAGGTAGGAGAACACACATTGTGGAATATAATCAAGGAATTTGTTTTATTCTGATTGTATGCCCATGAGTAAATTACGCAAACAAACAACTGTAAAAGGATTCTTTTTAATTAATGAAGCTGTTTTTATATGTTTCACGTAATGTGATAGGTAATTTAGATAACTAAGAACTTCCATAGAGGGAAGCGGGTGGATGGATTCCCGAAAAATCAAGTTCTATGGCGAGTAGGGTGGTCTTGGTTAGTTGAGAGGTTTCCCCAAAAACAAATGCTAGGAAGAAAATATAGGAAGGGCCAATTCAGTGACTTACCTAGGTTTCGATATCAGAACCCAAACTATAAATTATCTTAGGGGAAAGGTATGGTGGTTGTGCTAGAGCACTACAAGGGATTTCAAAAAATCATTGGTCTGCTACTAGAACAAAGTGTTGTACTCCACGAACTAAGGGTAATGGTAGTCGCTCCTTTCGGACAAGAAGCCTCTTGATGGACACCTCCGAATGTGAGCTAGTTGTTGATAGGTGATTGTTAGGTCAATTAGGAACCTTCAAGTTGATCCTCCATGGTTAACAGTAGGACACTTCCCTTGTGGGGTAGACCTAGGGTTATAGAGCCGAACAAAATCCGATCATTCTGGTTAGAGTACAGATGGTGATGGCTAGAAGGTAAACTTTGGGCGACTACTAAAACATTACTCATCACATAATAAATGTGGGTACGTTACAATAAGATTTCAATTTCTAAGGCCATTAAGAACTTGCATTTGCCTAGAAGAGAGCATGGTGATCCTTCACAAAATGAGTGACAGTAGTATCTATGGGCACTAGTTCTTGTCATATGCAAGTCCAAGCATGATATGTGATGATAACATAATCACCTCATTCGTAGATGAGAGCTTCAGCGAGGTGCTCTCATTTCTTGATTAATTTCACCCTAAAGATAGGTAGGTGGAATTAGCTCATCATCTTCCGGGTCAATGGTAATATCTTTTGCCATATGAGTAGAAATTTTAGGACCATTAGGCATAGGAGGAAAATCACTACTAAGTATTGTGTCCTCTAGACATTTGTGACACATGGAGGTGAATCCAACCTGTTGAGGGTCCTTAGCATTGGTTCATAGATTTGGGCAGTAGCAAGCCTCATGGCTTGAATGATGGGAATTCTAGCAAGCTTTAGTGCCAAAGGATGTGCAAATCCAATGCAAATTGGAAGCTCAAAAGCCAACACAAACAACAAGTACCACAATCCCTACAATCATTAATGAATTATGATTAGCATGTCAATTGCTGCAAGATGCATGAGTGTTTGAAATGAAAAGAAAGCCTTCTTGTGCAATACATACTTGCACACAATTAAAATCAAGAAAAAGTGCAATTTTTTGCTCATGCTAGTCAACATGTGATTGTGGAAAGAAAAATCGATAGAAACACAAAGACTAGGGACGCATAAAAGGAAATCTAAGAGTTCTTAAACATAAAAATGGACCTAGAACTTCCAACTTCCTTATGCTATCCAACTCTTCACCTTCATTACACCAAAAACCCTAGTACCAACAATAACTATTGGCTTACTTTAAGAATACATTGGATCCTTCTCAATGCACCTAGGTATCAAAACTCTCCACACTGATCTCAAGAGGTACAAGGTTGAATGACCAAGCAGACATCCTATGAAGTCGTAAGGTTGAGTACCCTCCCATTGCCACAAAGGAAACCACCAATGCACTCAACCTAAATCAAATCACCTTTCCACCTGCTTTGGCAAGTCCCTTAGAGCTTGCAAGTGATCGGACCACTTAGTTTTTGAATAAGATCATAGAGGAGATAACATAGAACTATAAGATCTACCATCACAAGTCCACACTCTACTACCCTAGAGCAAATAGTGAAGTCAAAGTCACCAATCACATTCTTTATTCGTTCCTAATAAGGACGATTGCCACAAATATTAAACACTTGTTGCACACATATGTGCATACACACTAAACACATCTATCCACATATAATTAGTACTTGCTAGGGAAAACTCTCACACATATCTAGACACACCAGTTGCAAGGTACCTATGGCTGCTTGGCTTTCGACTCACCCCTAGAACTACCCTATTCACATGGGGGGAGTCAAGGGGATGGATAAGGGAGTAAAAGTGGCATGTGAAGCGCATACATATCACCATGTAAACACAAAACACACTCACATACCACCTTGTTAGTGTGACACACATATATGCCGCACATGTTGTTTGTGTGTGCACTTTTCTCTCAACTTATCCTAGTACCACCCCATCAAAGGGGAGGTTCAAGGGAAGGAGGAGAGAGGAAGAAGGCACACACATGCATTGTGCATCAGAACACCCTTAGACATGCACACTACATCCATCACCTTAAGGTACACCCATACACCATAGCACATCCACATGCACCTCTATCCATCCATGTATTTGTGTGTGCATTCGATCACACACGTGGACATCCATGTGCATCCAATTGCACATGTGTGTATCCACACAACTAGGTACATCCATCACCCCATATAGCACATAGTGTAACCTAGTGCAACCAATTCACTATCGTGTGTCTGACCACAGATCATGCATCCAATTGCACATAGTGCATTCGCTTGCACATCTGACTGCCACACAAGCATCCACATACCCTAGTGCATTCATCACCTCATATAGTTCATCTAACCATACACATGTACATTCGTGTGCATCCAAATGCACACATGTGCATCCATCTACACTATAGTACACCCATTGTCACTCGCACATCTAGTTTTGTATCCATAAATCCACATATGCATTTGTGCATTCATAGTTTTCATCAGACTTCAGTGCATCCATGTGCATCTGATCGCACATGTGTGCATACGTAGACATCCAATTATACACAATGCAGCTTCCGACACACTACACAAAGTGCAACCAATCATACACAGTGCATCTGTGCACCATGTATCCACATGTGCATCCACTCATCCATAGTGTGCACTACACGTGCATTATAGGTAGTCATGTGCATTTGTTCATCCTAGTGTATCTACATGTGCATTTGACTATAGACATGTACATCTATGTGCGTCCGGACTACACACAATGTGTTCGATAGACACGAGTGTGCATTTTCCAATTGTGTGTATATCGATAGATGCACATATGCATCCATACCCCCTATATGCATCCGTTTAGATGTATGCATACACTCATAGCACCCTAGGCGCACATTGTACACATTAAGTATCTATTCATACATATTCATTGCACTCCACAGTGCATTGTGCATGCATGTATGCCCACTTTTCAAGACTTAAAATGGGCGACATTGTCTCACACATGTCCTCGTGGTAAGGAGCATCTAAAGGACATACTACCCTAACTTCTAATATAGATCTTGCATTTGTAGTGGAACATAATCCAATGATTTCCCTTTCCTACTCCTCAAAGGGAGATCCCACACATCTTGGTGTAGTACACCATCATAATACCAACATAAAGGAGGCACCCCTTCAGCTAAATGTCGTAGCCCCACTACATCTATCCTACACCTCAGGGATTGGCCCCTCGATGCATTGTTCTAACATGAAGAATACATGAGAAAACTCCACTCTTATATATTTTGAATGATCCAGGAGATTTGATATTTCCTTACCAAGCTTGCCCCAAGAAACCGTTCATCTACCCTATAGCTCAAGTTTCCTTACACACTCCACCTAGGTTAATGTTTGGAAAACAATTGCGATACATCTATGTTTGATACCATGTTATACTCAATGCAAGTGTGGATGACCATTGTGCTCATGCATTTTATCATTAGAAACTAGCTAAGTGAAGTGCAAAAACAACCCTTCAATGTTTTTCCAACTAATTATACGTGCGGTGTTGATAGAGACTTGCACCGAATTCCTTCATGCTACTATCTCCTTAACTCGAATGATAGTCCATCCAATATGTTATGCCTAGAAAAATAGATCATAATTTAAAACATTCTCAATGACCACTTATTTTCACAATCCCTCTTCCCTCCTATCGTTTAGGTGTTGCATTCGTTGGGTAGGTGTAACGTTCTTTGTTATGTAGTTGTTCATGTAAAAAAATGATAAAAACATACTATAACATAGAAATAAGGCTTGAGTGAGGCTTAATCCTCATGCTCCAGCCTTGTTATACATTCACAAACATAAAATTCATTTTTTCCTAATTATTTAGGTGCAAAAAATAAAATTTCCCTTACTTTCTCTATTTTTTCCATTTATTTGTTCATAAAAATGTGATATTTTCTGACTTATGTGTCTCTACTGATCATATTGACTAAAGACTAGTTTTTATCAAGTTTTTATCCCATATGAATTCCATTTCCCAACCCGAAACAGAAGAAATCCTCATTTTCCTTCCTTTATGATGCATTTCGAGTTTTAAATTATTAATTACGACTATCTACGACTACATGTTCTACATTTTATCATGTAGAGCCCTCAAAGATACTTAAAACATGATTCATATAATTTTTTTTCCATGTGTACATCATTAAAGCCACCAAATATTTAAAAAATAGATTTTCTTTGTAAAAATTGAGCATACCACTTATTTGTATGTTGCGTATTTTTATGAAATGTTTTCGAGCAGCCAACGGATGCATCATTTATTCCCCCATAGTGCTGGACATTGCTGTTGAGATGACAAGCTCAACACATGTGGACATTGATGATGGACCGCCTGGTTAGGTGGGTCCACATGTCTACACTTAGCACGTTGGTGGTCATTATGACTCTCACATGGCCACTGACTCATTACTTATTATATTCAAGTTGTTACACCTATTTACACTGGCATAGTTATAGTGCCAATCGACTAGTGTAGTCGGTTATGCATTGTTTGACTTAGTAGGCCACTTTCCTTTATGTTGTATCTTATCTATACTTTGTGTATATTGTAAAGTGTGTGGAAGAAGAAGAAGAAATCAGCAAGAAAACGTTTTGACCTCCATCTCTCTTCTTGTCTCTTGAGTGAGCTTCTCCTTGTGCATTCTGTGTGTGTTCGGCGCAGCATCTTGTGCAAGTCCCCCCACCACACGATTCTTGACATGGTATCAGAGCCGCGCCACTGAGAGAGGCTGATTTCGAAGGCTGAAGTGAAGGAGAAGAAGCAAGGTTCGAGCAAGCAAGCCACGGGTAAGAAGCTCTCCCATCCTTCCACTCTTTCTCTTGGATAGTGCCTGTGGAGGCACTGGAAGCAGGGCAGAGCAAAACTCTCAGATTGCAGTGAGATTTGGTGTGTGCGAAGAGCACTATGTATTCTGTAGATCAACCCTTTAGGGTTTTCCCGCAATTATTTTGGGCATCTGAGGCCGTTTCAGGCCCCGTTCTAGAGCCGCAAGGTTGCGGACAACAGTTTCAGGGTATACTGTGACTTTAACTGTATTAACCAAAAGTGGGTTCACAGGTTACAGATTTCAGATCTGTAAGTTCAAAGGTGTTTACCAGCGAGTAAACACAAGGTTTATCTGCAAACTAGCTGCAGATTACATGTATTGTTGAGCAGACAGTGAAAAAGGCTGTCTAGTGTATTACTGTGCACTACAGGTCGAGGGTTGCAGAAAATTTGCTTGCTGTTGGTATTAATTTTGTGATAATGGCAGAGAAAAATGGGAGCCCCATCATTGAGAAGCTTGACAAGAACAACTACCCGTCATGGAAGTTCCATGTCACGAACTTCCTTATTGGAAAAGGCCTCTACGAGTTTGTTTTAGGTGAAGAAAAGGAGCCGGAGGTGAGTGATCCTCCAACTGCAGAAGAGACAAAGGCACGGAAGGAATGGAATGCAAAAGATAAAAAGGTCATGTATTGGTTGTCTGCAGTAATCGACAATAATATGCTAGGACACATTAGAAATACAGAGAATTCATATGCAGCTTGGACCATACTTGAAAGTATGTTTTCTTTAAATACAAATGCACAAAAGATTCAACTCAAGCAAGAAACACCATTTTGGGGAATATGAAACTTTCCCATAAGTTTGGAACACATGGTCAAATCTTTGGATTTGTCATAACTTGAACACTATAACTCCAAATTGAGCTCTCTATAGCTCAATATATTCCATTTTTCAAGCACTTTCCAATGATAGGTCACATCATATGGTTTTGAGAAACTTATGGGTATGTTATCTGGGTGCCACCTTTTTAGTATTCAATAAATGGGAATTGGGAGATTCCCAAACTCACTAATATTGTGTTAAGAGTTGAATATATTGAAGAAAGGTAAGATGTCTACCAATGAGTATGCACTGAAGGTAAGGAGCATTGCAGATGCATTGGCAGCGATTGATGCAATGCCCGATGATGATGATTTGGTGTCATCTACCTTGGGTGGACTTAACAATGAAAAGGCTTGGAAGTCTTTTGTAACTTCCGTATATGTCAGAAAGCCATTTCCAAATTTCGATGAGTTGGTCTCCCTTATGATCACTGAAGAGATCAACATACAGAGTGAGACATCTGAAAGAAGTGGTGAACAGGTCCAAGCTTTCTACTCCAGTTCAAGAAGGGGACATGGCGGGTTCTCTTCAAGAGACCGTGGTACAGGATGTGGTAGTAACAACCAACAAAATAGATTGAATCAGCAATTTGGAGATATGCAGGTTTCAGGAGGTCGTGGTAACCTTAGAGGCAGGGGGAGCTTTAGAGGAAGAGGTGGATGGCAGAACAGAGGTTCTAATAACTCTGGTATTGTGTGCCACTACTGTGGAAAAACAGGTCATATTGTAGCCTAATGTTATGCTAAGAAAGATGATATCTGCAATGGTAAGTTGCAACAAGGAAATTATGCATCGTCTTCACAATAGAATGAAGACAAAAATGAACGTCTGTTTGTTATGCAGCATATGCTAAATGCTGTTACAGGAAAGGGAACACATGATGATGTTTGGTATGTTGATTCAAGTGCATCCAATCATATGACCAGCCATGCAGAATGGTTTCGAGAGATGTAGGATTTGCAAAATGCAGGTTATGTGCAGACAGGTGATGATTCATGCCACCCAATTTTACACATTGGAAAAGTTTCCTTGTTCTTGCATGATGGTAAGACAAAGAGTCTTTCATATGTATTACATGTGCCATCTATTACAAAGAACTTGGTGTCAGTCGGTCAAATGGTAGAGCAAGGGCTGCAAGTGAGATTTAATGCAAAGGGCTACTTTGTAGAAGACTTCAATGACAAGTGCAGGTTAATTGCAAAGGGAAGTAGAGTTGGACATATGTTTACTTTGGATGCTGGAATTCTTACTATGAATGCTGCTATGTATGCTAAAGGAAAAGATGTTGTTGCAGACATTAAAATTTGGCACAAACACATTGGATATGCAAATGTACAAAGGCTGAAATTAATGTAGTCCAAAGGGTTGCTTACAGGTTTGCCTACATTTAGAGTTGCAGAATTTCATAAGGTATGCGAAGCATGTCAGTTTGGTAAGCAAGCAAGACAACCCTTCTCACATGACAGAGATGTAAGCAGAAATATCCTTGATGTTGTGCATACAGACATTTGGGGGCCTACACAAAATGTATCTCTTGGAGGTAGTTCATACTTTGTCACATTCATTGATGATTATTCTAGCTGTGGGTATATTTTATGAAGCAAAAGAGTGAAGCGTTTAAGCACTTTAGAACTTTCAAGGCTACAGTTGAAAGAGAAACATGCTTGAAAGTAAAGTGTTTGAGGTCAGATGGAGGGGGAGAGTACCTCTCGAATGAGTTCAGTGATTTTCTGAGGTCTCATGGGATAAAGAGACAGTTCACGTGCAGATATACCCCACAGCAAAATGGGGTTGCAAAAAGGAAAAACATGCATATTGCAAAAGTTGCACAAGCCTTGATGGCTAAAAAGAATATGTCTAAGCATCTTTTGTCTGAGGCTGTTCATACTGCTATTTATATTATGAACAGAACTCCCACAGCTGCAGTTCATGGTATGACTCCTGAAGAATGCTTTACTGGCAAGAAGCCTGATGTATCACACTTGAAAGTGTTTGGTTGCATTGCATATGTTCATGTGCCAGATGAGTTGCAGAAGAAACTAGATCCAAAGGCTAAAAGTGTGTCTTTATTGGATACTCTTTAGAGTAGAAAGGGTATCGCTGTTATAACCGTGTCACATGTAAGTTCAGAGTTGTTCAAATTCAAAGAGCCAGATAGATGACAGACAGAGTGAAGCAACAAGCTTCCTCTCTCACTCTCTATATTATTCATTCCACACAATAGTGAAAGATACAACCTACGGTCATAAGACCATTCACACCAAAGGCACCGACTTATTTAATGTATCTAACTACTATGGCTAGACTAGCTGTGTCCAGCTCATGTCGGTTAACACACACTAAATGAGCTTGATATTCTAACACTCCCCCTCAAGCTCAAGACAGCATATGTACTCCAAGTAGCTGTCTAAAACCACAGAACTTATCTTTACCTAGAGACTTGGTAAAGATATCTGCTACCTGCTCATCAGTCCTCACATGCATAAGATCAACCTTTCCTGCAAGGACCATCTCACGAATAAAGTGGTAGTGTACCTCTATGTGTTTTGTCCTGGCATGGTAAACTGGATTCATGGCCAGGAGTACACTACTCAGATTATCACATAACAGTTTCACTGGAGCATCAACCTGAATATCCAAGTCAGCCATAAGCTTGAGCAGCCAAGCAATCTCACATGCTGCCAATGCAGCCCCCCTGTACTCTGCCTCAGTACTAGATAAAGCAACCGTAGGCTGCTTCTTGCTGCTCCAACTGATCATGCCGCTACCAAAGCCAAAGGCATAGCCACTCGTAGATCGTCTGTCAGTTGAGCATCCTGCCCAATCTGCATCTGTGTATCCAATCAGTGTCAAGGGCTTATCTCTAACATAGAATAGCCCATAGTCTACAGTGGACTTAACATACCTCATGATGCGTCTAACTGCATCCAAGTGCGGCTTTCTCGGCTTCTGCATAAACTAGCTTATCAGCCCTACTGCATAGCTCAAGTCAGGCCTAGTGATGGTCAAGTAAATCAGACTGTCGACCATCTGCCTGTACATAGTCACATCTTCTACTTCAGCCCCAGTGTTCATGTCTAGCTTTACATTCTGGTCCAGAGGTGTATCCAGTGGTTTGCATTCAGCCATGCCATACTCCTTGAGCATTTCCATGGCATAGTGCTTCTGCATCAGCCATAAGCCATTTTCAGCTGGTACAACCTCAATACCCAAGAAGTACTTCAGATCTCCCAGATCTTTCATGTCAAATTCAGATTTCAGCATCTTCATAGCATGCTGAATTCCCATGTCATCATCTCCAGTGATTATCAGGTCATCAACATATATGACCAGCACTACCAAGCCACTGTTAGTCTTCTTTGTAAACAGGCTGTGATCAGCCCTGCCAACAACAAATCCAAGACTCTGCAAGTAACTACTGATCCTAGCATGCCAGGCTCTCGGAGCCTGCTTCAGCCCATACAGTGCCTTTTTCAGCTTGCACACATAATGCTAAAAATCAGGGTGCTCATACCCTTCCGGCTGAACCATGTATACATCCTCTGCTAAATCACCATTGAGGAATGCATTCTTAACATCCATCTGCTGCAATTTCCAGCCTTTTGCAGCGGCCAAGGCAATAACAGTTCGTATGGTTGCCATTTTTGCAACCGGGCTGAATGTTTCATCATAATCCAAGCCATACTACTGAGCATATCCTTTAGCGACCAGCCTTGCTTTGTACCTTTCCACACTACCATTAGACTTACATTTGATTTTATAAACCCATTTGCAGCCAACAGGCTTTTTCCCTTCAGGCAGTGGTACCAAATCCCAAGTCTGATTTTCAGCCAAGGCTTTCATCTCTTCGTCCATAGCCATGCACCAATTTTCATCCTTTGCTGCTTCAGCATAAGTACCTGGTTCTTTGATCTCCATCACTTTTGTCATGTATGCATAATGCTTTGCAGAATAACCAGAGTACGTCAACCTGTCAACAGGGTATCTGACCCTCTGCGATTGTCTAGGCTGTGGTGCACTACTCGATTCACCTCTCTCATGAGGCGGAATGTACCTGTTCTGCCTCGTGCCAGGCATATAGACAGTCAGAATACCAAGTTCGCTCTCTAAAGTATCACTAGACTCATAGCCCGAAGTCATTCTGCCAGGTGTCATCATACCATCCTCAATAACTTTCTCTTTACCTTTGCTGTCCAAGACATCATGTCTCCCCCTCACTGACATACCCGTGTCAGTGGACGGTGAGCTCCTCAATCTCCCTGTCCATGGGGATACTGTATGACTGATAGGTCCTGTCATAGCAGTGCTCTGCTGCATATCAACTGTAGAGACATGAGTGGAAGGCAGATCGGATGGCACTGCAACTGGTGAGACATACCAAGAGCCCAGCTCATCAAAGATGACATCCCTGCTTACCAAAGTCTCCCTGGTAGAGGGATCATAACATTTGTATGCCTTCTTCTCCTGCGAGTATCCAATGAACACACTCTTATGCGCTTTGGGATCCAGCTTTTTCCTTTTCTCATCTGGAATGTGCACATAAGCAAGACAGCCAAAGACCTTCATGTGTCTTACATCCGGCTTATAGCCATAGAGCCTCTCAAACGGTGTCATGTCATGAATGCCTGCAGTGGGAGTCCTGTTCAGAATATATGCGGCTGTCACAACAGCCTCTGCCCAATAGTAAAGCGGCATATGCTTCTCATTCATCATGGCCCTAGCAGCTTCCATTAGAACCTTGTTCTTCCTTTCAGCTACTCCGTTTTGCTGTGGAGTGTAGCTGCAGGTTAGTTGCCTACGAATGCCATTTTCAGCCAAAAAATCAGCAAATTCATTCGAGACATACTCCCCACTGCTATCAAATCTCAAGCAAGAGATGTAACACTCAAATTCCTTCTCAACCTGTGCCTTAAATTTTTGAAAAACAACAAAGACCTCATCTTTTGTTTTCAATATGTAAAGCCAGGTATATCGACTGTAGTCATCAATGAAAGATACATAGTATCTGGAACCCCCCATAGATGCATTATGAGCTGATCCCCAAACATCAGAGTGCACTAACTGCAATGGTCGTGTACTCTGTCTTACATGCCTGACAAACGGCAATCGTGACTGCTTACCAAACTGGCAAGCCTCGCATACATGACCAATATCTGAATATTGAAATCTAGGTAACCCTGTTACCAGCTGCTTCTTCTGCATGGTCTGCAGCCTCTGCAAATTGACATGCCCCACTCTCTTGTGCCAAATCTCTAAGTCCCTGATAGTGCCAGAACCCTGAGCAAACATAGCGGAATTCAGCTCTGGCAGTGTAGCATCAAGAGTGAACATTCTTCCATTTCTGTGGCCTTTCGCGATCAACTTGCATCCATTACCAAACTCTTCAATAAAGCAGCCATGCTTATTGAAGCGAACCTGCAAGTTCTGCTCTGTCATTTGGCCCACAGACAATAGGTTCTTCGTAATCGAAGGGACATGCAAAACATCATGAAGATTCTTCTTCCTGCCATCATGTACAACCAGAGGCACTTTGCCTTTATGCTCAATGCTATGCTGCGTGTCATCACCTGTGCATACATAGCCATGCTTTTCAGCCACCATATCCGTGAACCAATCACCATGAGGGGTCATGTGATTCGACGCCCCCGAGTCAATGTACCACACTGCATCATCAGATGATTTTTCAGCAGCCTTATCTTTGACATATTGCATGGCAAACAGTCTATCACCAGAGTCATCTGCCTGACTGGATGTAGCATAATGTCCATGCTGCTTGCCCTTCTGATTTCCCTGCTTCTTCCAGCAATCCTTTGCAATATGCCCATACTTTCCGCAGTAGTGACAATCCTTATCTTTATTTGGATTGTCTGGCTGACGCTGCTGCTGCCATGAGCCTCTGCCACGGGAGTTAGATATCCCCCTGCCTCGAAAGTTGCCACTACCTCTTGCATTTGACGACTGCTGATTACTATTACTATAGGATGCATTCTGCTGGCCTCCTCTGCCAGATCCATAGCCTCTACCACGGCTACCATGACCACGCTGATTCGAATAAAAAACTGCATCATTATTCTTTGAGCTGCTTGACCCTGTAGATAAGCCAAGCTTCACCTCTTCATGAATCAATAACGCAACCAGTTCATTAAAGTCAGGCATCTCAGCCCGCACAGATACTGAAGTGTCAAAAGACTCGTATTCCGGACCCAAGCCATTTAAGGTCACTGTAACCATATCCTCATCTTCTACTTGTGAGCCAACAGATGCAAGCTGATCTGCTAAGGTTTTAATTTCCGTGACATAGTCCTGTATGGATCTGTTCTTCCTCTCTATGTTGTTGAATTTTTGCTTCAGTTGTATCTTCCTGGCACTCGTAGTTGTGCCATAGTACCTGACCAATATGTTCCATGCATCTACTGGGGATTTACAGTTCATGATCTGCATCACCATAGCATCCAAGATACATAATGATAGCCAATGTAAAACTCTGCGAGCTCTTTCCGTCCAAGCTCGATGCGCTCATCTTTGATCAGCTGTAGGATTCCTATCTGGAACTTCAGGTTCAGCCTGAACACCTGTCACTAAGTCCCAGTATCCTTTGCCTATCAGAAAGTTCTCCATGCGGAACTTCCATATTGCATAATTGTTACTATCAAGCTTTTCTCCCACAATCTGGGTTACATTATCAGTTCTATCAGCATTTGCCATGTTGCAGACCTTGCCTGGCTACCTGCAAACCAAGATCTTCTTAACAGTTCAACTTCAGTCCGGAACTGTTTATGACAGTTTTCTGCAATTAATTGCAGAAAAAAAACCAGTAAATTTCAGTCAAATATCAGCCCAAACAAATTCACAATCGGTTGATCCAACTCATAAAGACACCTGCCAATACATATGCTTGATGTTTGGTTCAGATTTAACTCCTGCAGACCCACTGCCAAGGTCCAAAAGCATGCAGTCCAAACCTGTAAACTGCAATTACAGCAGCCTTTCCAAATTCAAACTCTACCTGGATACACGTAATGCATGTTCCAAAAACTGCTTAGTTGACTGCGGGTACATGTGTCAAGCCATGCATAGGCATAGAACCTCAAAATAGTATATAACCAGCATATATGAATATTGTAAATAAATTCCCAGATTTCAAATAGCCAATGCACTGCCAACAGGGATTAATTTCAGTCCCAAATATCCATGAACCATTTGCATTACTTTTGTTTCCAATGCTCAAGCATTCAACAGTCATAGACCGAGTCTTCAAGTACCTGTGGAACAAACCCAGCCAACTAGTTCTTCAGAAATAACCAATTTGTGCTTTATGTCTGCAAATTTTTTCAATTTTTCAGCCTATCACAGGCTCTCAGATCAGGCCATTTCAAGCTCCAAGTTTATGTCAAAATACCCAAGAAGTATGACATGTCTTCTACCAAGCATCAAGTGCTACATCCAAGTTCAATGTACATGCCAAAGAGCATCCAAATATGCAGGCTTCCCAAGTGTACAATGTCACTGTAAGTTCACTGACAGTTCAGCCCTGTGTATTCAGATCTGTACACCTTTATTACAGCTCCCACATGAGCTCCCACAAGAGCAATAGTAGGATAGACCCTTCAAGAACCTTCCTTGGTATGCATCCAAGCTCTATGCCACCTGACAAGTATTATACTCCTTGAATCTCAGCCAATGAGAGCAGCCTGTTCATAGGCACAGTCCACACAGACTGTTCAGAGTACATTCAGATCAGATTTGCCCACTTGTTGATGCTCAACGGAGCTTTGGTGAATCTCCAGACAAGCTACACTCCTGGTAATGCTCAATAGAGCCTTGGTAAGCAGTCCATGTGCTGAATCTCAGCCATGGAGTTCAGCCTGGAAACAGGCGCAAACACGCTGGCTAGACAGATCTGTGCTGCTGCACATCTTGCTCATTACCATGACAATGATACACTCACTGATGCTCAATCAGTCCTTGGAGGACCTCTCAGCAAGCAACAACCCTTCTTCAAGTCAGAAGACTCCAATGCTTCACTGTACATACCTCTAGTGTGACCTTTGATGGAAATGGCAGTTAGTCCTCTTCTTTTTCCAGCTCTTCAGTTCACTCTTCAAGTCTTCTTATTGAGTGCATTCCATCAGTGAGCCCATTCATGGCTCTGATACCATGTTCAAATTCAAAGAGGCAGATAGATGACAGACAGAGTGAAGCAACAAGCTTCCTCTCTCACTCTCTATATTATTCATACCACACAATAGTGAAAGATACAACCTACGGTCATAAGACCATTCACACCAAAGGCACCGACTTATTTAATGTATCTAACTACTATGGCTAGACTAGCTGTGTCCAGCTCATGTCGGTTAACACACACTAAATGAGCTTGATATTCTAACAAGAGTGAGCAAGGATGTCATCTTTGATGAAATGAGCAGTTGGTATGCATCTAGTGGTGATGCATTGGATGATGATGATCATGATCATGACACTCATGTGTAGGCTGAAAAGCAAGAATCATGGACTCTTAGTGGACTAGAAACATCATCTGGTAGTCCTTGGTCTGGGAGACTAAGGAGTAGCTATACATCTTCAGGTGCATCTAGTAGCACTACATGTAAAGACAAAGGAAAGAGTAAAGTGTCAGAAGGCATTGATACAGTTCTTGATGGAGACTCTAGTGGCTCAAAGAGCTTGGATGATGAGCTTGGCATTCCTTTAGTGAGGACTCCAGGTGTGCAGAAAGCACGCGTCAATGCAAAGACTCCGTTGAGTGATCCAGTGGTACGCAGGTCTAGCAGGGTGAGATACCCTATTAAACGATTTGGTTTTGAAGGTTATGCAGCTCACCATTATGCTTATATGGTGAAACTAGTTGAGGATGTTGAGCCCACTTGTTTTGAGGATGCTGTTGGTCATTCTCATTGGGATGCAGCAATGGATGAGGAGATGGCTGCATTAGAGACCAATAAGACTTGGGATCTAGTATCATTTCCGAAGGGCAAGAAAACCATTGGATGTAAGTGGGTTTATAAGATTAAGCACAATGCAGATGGTTCTATTAGTAGGTACAAAGCTAGGCTGGTTGCAAAAGGCTATGCCCAGACATATGGCATAGATTATGATGAAACCTTCAGTCCAATTGCTAGGATGGAAACTGTCAGATGTGTGATTGCTTTGGTAGGAGGTTGCAGCAAATGGATGTGAAGAATGCCTTCTTGCATGGTGATTTGCAGGAAGAAGTGTATATGGATCAACCAGCAGGTTATGAAGATTTAAAGCATCCCACATATGTGTGCAGGTTGAAGAAGGCACTCTATGGGCTCAAGCAAGCACCTAGAGCATGGTCTGACAAGATCAGAGAGTATCTTGTCAATATTGGCTTCTATGTTTCTAATGCTGATCACTCACTTTATGTGAGAAATGAAGATGCACATTTGGTCATCATAGTCATCTATGTGGATGCCTTGATTATTACAAGTGATAGTGATAGTGATAGTGGGATTGCTGAAGTCAAGGACTTTTTGAAGAAGAAGTTTGAGATGAAGGATTTAGTTTGAGGCATCCCAAAGACAATATGGCTTGGATATATTGTCCAAGTATGGTATGACAGCATGCAAACCACTTTCAGTCCCGTTGGAGCAGAATGTAAAGTTGAGTTGTGCTGATGTTGGGGATGAGATAGAAGACCCTACTATGTTCAGGAGGATAGTGGGGAGTTTGATCTACATGACCATTACAAGGCCAGACTTGAGCTACGCTGTTGGTCTTGTGAGTCAGTTTATGCAAGTACCTAGAAAGCCACATCTGGATGCAGTCAAACGCATATTGAGATATGTGAAGTCCACATTACATTATGGACTTTTCTATAAAGCAGGTACAGATGTACAGGTGTTTGGATACACAGATGCAGATTGGGCTAGTAGTATGTCTTATAGAAGATTTACCAGCGGATACATGTTCTCTCTTGGTAGTGCAGCAGTTGCTTGGAGCAACAAAAAGCAATCTGCAGTTGCTTTGTCGAGTACAAAGGCTGAGTATAGAGGTGATGTTGTTGCAGCATGTGAGGTAGTATGGCTGCAAAAGTTATTGGCTGATTTGGATAAGCAGGTGGAAGGTCCAGTTGTCATTTATTGTGACAACATGAGTAGTATACAGTTGGCTAGGAACCCTGTGTTCCATGCCAGGACAAAACATATTGAGGTACACTACCACTTTGTGAGAGAGAAGGTACTAGCATGTGAGATTGACTTGGTGTATGTCAGCACACAGGATCACATAGCTGACATCTTCATGAAGGCATTGGGTATACAGAAGCTTCAAAAGTTTTGAAGCTTACTTGGAGTTGCAGAGATGCAGCTGAGCTTGAGGGGGAGTGTTGAGATGACAAGCTCAACACATGTGGATATTGATGAGATGGACCGCCTGGTTAGGTGGATCCACATGTCTACACTTAGCACGTTGGTGGTCATTATGACTCTCACATGGCCACACTGACTCATTACTTATTATATTCAAGTTGTTACACTTATTTACAGCTAGCATAGTTATAGCGCCAGTCGACTAGTGTAGTCGGTTATGCATTGTTTGACTTAGTAGGCCACTTTCCTTTATGTTGTATCTTATCTATACTTTGTGTACATTGTAAAGTGTGTGGAAGAAGAAGAAGAAATCCAGCAAGAAAACGTTTTGGCCTCCATCTCTCTTCTTGTCCTTGAGTGAGCTTCTCATTGTGCATTTTGTGTGTGTTCGGCGTAGCATCTTGTGCAAGTCTCCCCACCACGTGATTCTTAACAATTGCCTCTCATCCTCCTTTCGATTTTAGAGCAATCCGGTCCACACCAGACAAGCATCCTTCATCTCCCTTCCTTCTTGATTTTCTGCATATGATTAGCCCCTTACAGGAGAGAGGAGGAGGAGCGAGAAAGATTGAATTATATGCTCTTCAATCGGACAACTATTGCGCAAGTGGAGAGTGGAAATCTGAGGCAAGAAATCAGAGGAATCCACTGCCAAGATTAGATTGGGAGGTTGCTTTTTCTGGCGGCCTATAATGGCCTCCATAAAAAATTCATCACTTGGGGGGGAATCACGTTTTTTTTTGCACCAATTTGAAACAGTGCCCCCCCCCCCCCCCATAATCATGATCAGTTTTTTTAATTGGGGGGACCCAAGTCCCCACAATGCCCATGCCCAAATTTGTTTCCCTTTTGGCCCTTTTTGACCTCCGTTGTTCCATCTGGCTTCCCACCTAGCTTGTCCGATGTCCAAATCGAGTCCTGAAAATTTCTACATGACTGGCTCGACATCTTGAATGGCCAAGAAGCTCTCTCTTTCATATATGGTAAAATTTTACTAAAAATTTGCAACCACTACAACAAGAGAAATTTGCATTTCCATCTTCCTTGGTCTTTAAAATTGTCAGATCTTCAAGTTCCTCTTCCGTCGCCTTTAAATTCCCACCTTGAATTTACACTTATCCGCTTCTTATCCGCACTCTAGTGGGCTTTAAAATCTACTCTCATTAGCGACCACATGATAGGGTGATTTATCCTATCGAATCCCATGAATTGATTTGCATAAACATAACCATACGTAACATCAAGCTAAAACGGCAAATACAAAACAAAACACTCCACATCTCACACCCTACCCCTTGACAAAATCAAGGCATGTAATACAAAAGGTATAGGCCCATACAATAATCTTACAGAAGCCAAAGTGAGTCTCTAACCAATTGCTTGAACACAAATGCTAAAAATCCTATCAAAGAGGTCATCCTAGTGGTGGTCTGAACTACCTACCTGACTTAGGACAACTAGACCAGGACCTCCTACTAGGCGAGGACTCCTATAGCCTAGTCATCATATTTTTCTTGTAACACATTTTCCATTCAAGGTTTCATACTTGGGCATGTAAAAAGGAGGGAGCTGACATAAAGTGTCCCAAGGAGAACATGGCATCAACCTCAAGTCCTAACTTGGTACCCAAGAACCTACCAAGCTCTCATGAGGCAACACTTAATCATGTTTTAATGTTCACTTTTATTTTCACTCCAACCTTACTTTTCTTTTCTTTTTGGCTAGCTATTACCCCTAGGAAGACAAGGCATTGGCCCTAAGTGAGTTTGACTCATCCCTAGGAACCTATCAAGCCTTTGCAAGGCGATAATCAACTGCTTGTAGGAATTTTCTTCCTTTTCCTTTTTTGTTTCTTTTTGAGGGGTCAGAACCCCTTTTTACACACCTCTGTAATTTTTATTTTTAGATAGATTTAGAACTTGCTCTTCTTTTGATATTTTGGTAGGCTTCTCTAACTGCCTCACACTTGCCTAGGATAGCTACCTAGCAAGCAGAAAGGACAGGGTCACAAGGACTACCCTCTATCGTAGGTCTTTATTGCATGACAATGTCCTAACAAGAGGTAGACAACTACTCAAATCTCCCCCAAGATATACCTAACCAAACCCTAGGACTTCATGCCTTGATTTCCAGTCCCCACAAACAAAAAGAAAGTAACCCCCACATACATATATATCATTATTAGCTTAAGGGAAAAGCTGAGAAAGGGGACGACACCACTTGGAATGGCCATAAGAAGCTCCTCCACAGCAAAGGCTCCCTCCAGTGACTTCGTCAACCTATGTGATGCAATCATTAAAATAGAAAACCATTAAACATACCTGCACCAAACAAGCATATGGCCCTCTTGGCCCCTAAGGAAATATAACATGTCACACCCAAAAAGATTGGCCCTCATGGCCTAAGAAATAAGGCATTTAAACTCAACAAAACTGGCCCTCTTGGTCTTATGAAATCAAACATTTAACCACCATTCAACACAACATACTGTTAAAACAATCTCTTGGTTCTAACATTACTCAACTAAAGCACAAAAATAACCAAGGATAAGGTCTCATGGGCCCTACACTAAGTGCATCAGGTTATTAGCTAACCCCGCTACATGAACAGCAAGGGGTATCTGATGAATATGACGATACACAATCCTATGCATCAATGATAGAGGAGGAAGGTGCACACTTGCGACTTGCATCCAAAATATGGCGTGTCAGCAAGAAGACCCCAAAGTAGTCCAGGGCTGATGTTAAGAGGTAATTGTAAGAGCTCCCCTAGACCACAATTGAAAAAGACATCTTCCATAAAAGCATAGTTAGCCAAGGAATCCGCAAAGCGATTCCATTGTCGATGAACTAACTAACAAGTCATAGTCTCAAAGATATGCAACATATCCAAGGCTGCATGATGGTACATCCATAAGATGGAATCCCAAACACTATAAGTACCATTTAGTCTATTAATTACTAATTGTGAGTATCCTTTAACCAATAACCAATGTACCATCACATCATGCTATGTTCAGCTGTATGATCAAGGCCTTGTATTTTGCCATATTATTAGTAAAATAGGGTCCTAAATAGACTCCCATCTTCATAACAATGTCCCTATGTCGAGGGTCTTTAATGACCACACCAACGCTTTCATGTTTAGTGGGCCCTCTGAAAGCTCCATCAAAGTGCAAAGTATAAACCCAAGCCTCATTGATAGGCCATGCCATAATAATCAACTCACTCGTACTTATGATAATCAAAATCAATCCGAGAGAGAGGGTATATAACAGGCACAATTCCTCCTTCCTCGTTCAACTCAATAGGAATGCTAGTCAAGATTCATTGGCAATGGTGGTAATAGACCTTAATTTCCCACGTAAAGGATTTGTCCTGCCACTTAGTAACCTAATACCCTTTGCTCCACCAGATCACTTGACCTTGGTGGTAACGTTGCTCAAGGTATGGATACTTCAAATAAGGAATGATGCATCACATCCACTTGTCTTGGTACCTACTACACATTAAAGCCGAATCCTAAAAGACCTACACAGGCACCAAGCCCAACGTCAACCCTTACACATAGTAAGGCTTGAGCTTATTAAAGTTAACTTTAGTCTTAAACTCTACCCCTTGCAAATCTGCTAGAAGGGTTGTATAGCCATTCTTTCCTAAACGTACAATCTTGTATGGTTCGTCCCATTTGGGTTCTAATTTTCTTGGAAAGATCTCCCTTCGAGCATCATAATACAACACTAACAGCCATTTCACAAATTTATACTTCTTAGCTCGAAGACCATGCAAGACTTTCATTCCCCTCTTTCCAACTTCTTGATGTAATAAAGCATGCAATCAAATCTCATCAAGATGTGTGAGGGAAGTATACCATTCCTGTAATGTTTCTTCCTCTCCCAATGAGTGATTGAGGGAAAAATGCACAGTGGGAAGCTCTATTTCTAACAACAAAACATACTCCTCCCCATACACTAGCTTGAACGGGGTGTGGCATGTGGCTCTCTTGAAGATCTTGTTATAAGCCCACACTACCATATATAATTTCTTATCCGAATCGTGCTTGCTTTCTGATACAATTTTAGATAAGATTCTTACTAGTTGTTTATTCATACTCTCAACCTAACCGTTCACTTGAGGATTATATGGGGTATTCTTGTTGTGCTTAATCTTTAGAGCTTCAATCAAGGACACTATAACCTTGTTTTTGAAGTGTGTCTCTCGATCAGACACAATCTCCTTTGGTGGACCGAAATGGCAAACAATTTGCTCCATAATGAAATTGGTCGTCTTCTTAGCATTGTCCTTCACTGTTGCTTGAGATTCAGACCACTTTGTAAAGTAGTATGTTGTGACAATGATATACCGTTTTTGCGTAGTTGATGAAGGGTATATTGGTCCCACAAAATCAATACCCCATTTTTAAAAGGGAAACATAACCAAAATGGGATTTAGAGGTCACCTCCTCGCATCATATCTTTGATAGTCATCACAGTGCTTAACATAATTGAAAGCATCTCGAAAAATCGACGGCCACCAATATCTAGCACCACGAAGAGCTTTTTGGGTAGTAAGTTGACTAGCAAAATGTCCCCCACATGTTGAATCATGACACTCCTCAAGAATAAATGATACCTCATCGGGTACTACACAATGATGATAGATATCATCTACTCCTCTCCAATAAAAGACACCCACTATGATCGAAAAGCATAATACCAGCTAAACTAACCACCTTGCCGAGTAACAACCCATAGGGCACTCAAAATATTCACTTTCTAGGGTTATGAGCAATGCAGAACTGTCTACAAAGGTTTCTCCCTTATGGTGGCTGCCCTCAGATCATCAATGAAGACTTTTAACTCCTTTGGAAAAATATCACCAAAGGTATTATCGATTGTTCGTTGCGAATATCCATGTGCATTGCATAGACCAAAGGCCATCACATGATACACGAAGGTTAGACAGTAATTTATGTCATTTTCAATTTTTCCTTCCCAATGGCCTCGGGGGTTTACTATATATATATATTCTCTATATAACTTGCATTCATCGCCTATTTATAAATATCCTAATCTATGAATTTTTCTTCAATAAAACACAACCCTTTTCTATTCAATATGTAAGTAACCCCTTTATATGGCACCCTTCTGTATGTAAAAAATGGTGTTTTAAAAACCCCTTATTTTGAACTCAGGTTATATATACATATATTCATGAGTGAACCCCTCGAGGCAATGGCCATATGATTATATCCAGCAAAGCAATCCATAAACGAATGAATTTCCCTACCTGCTAATTTATCCAAAATCTGATCAAAGAAAGGCAATGGGTAGTAGTCCTTAACTATCTATTTATTAAGCTCTCTAAAGTTTACCCAAAGCCAAATTTGATTATTTTTGTTCTTTTTTCTAATAACAACTGGTGAACACATTCAATGTGCTAAACAGAGAAGATCATATCGGCTTTTCACAATTTTTGTAACTCCTCGAATAGCATGTCCCTCAATTCCAAAGGCATATGCCTTACTTTATGGTGCACAGGATGGCTACCTTCCTTTAGAGGAATGGTATGGATAGCCAACAGGCTGGGAGGAATACCACTCAGCTCATCATAACTCCAGGAAAAAGTATCACGGAATTCTTGAATCAAGGACATATAGTCCTTCCTTTCTTTCGAATCATTCATCATACCGAGGTTGAGCTCAATTACATCCACATCCCTTATCCTCTCTTGAGCCTCTATTGGCTCATTCAAGGTAACTTGGTAGATATCCTCTGTAGTGGATTCCTCATTGGATTTGTTTCTTGATGACGTCTCACTAGCAGATGGAGCATCTAGCATATCAAACTTTGATGAAGACAAAGGAACTCTCTCACTCTGAGGAGATTCAAGATAGGCATCTACTACTACATGTCTAGCACCTCGACCAAATATCAATCGACCAACAAGTATATCAACCTAACAATTTGCTTGTATGATCCATGGCTTGCCTAGCAACACTTGATAGGTAGGATGCCCTACAAACCTAATAACCCTAAACTCCAAAATGCATTCTACATTGGCAATGGTCACATGGACTTTAGTAATGCAACCTTCAAGTTGCCTTAAACTGTCATCAGCCATTTGGAGGATCGTGGAGGCATCTTTTTTTATTTCTAATCTCAATCTCTCCATCAATTTAGAACTCATAATGTTGACAAACGATCCGGTGTCCACAATAGCATGGTCTTGTAATATTCCATCAAGAGATGCAACTACCCTGGGACAGTGCTTTTCAGCACGTTCAAACCAATCATCTCCTACTTGTGCTATTCCCAAGGGCTCAAAGATATACCCAGTTCATAGGATCTTCTTAAATTCCTTACGCACTCCTAGAGACAATTTAATCAACTGTAGAAGATTTACATCTGGCTTAACTTCACAAAGAGAACTCGCTAAATCAAATTCATGATAACTAGCAAGAGCTCGCTTTTCTCACCAGGCCATTCTCTAGTCTTTGAACCAGCTTTGGTGCTTCTTTCTTGGCTTTTTCCTTTTTCTTTGGCGACTCCCTATCCTACTCGGGTTTGACTTTACCATCAATAACTTTAAGAGGTTTGCCTTTCGTACTGGGATTAAGGACTTGCATCCCCTTATCATCTTGCTTAGGGTTTCCTTCGACAGGTTTTGCCTTAGCTTTGTCAACTTCTTTACCCTTTTGACCTCTTGTAACAACCCGTAGATTAGCAACTTATGTATCCTTAATGCAAATAGCTTCTATAAGGCTAACTCCACTACCACTAGGTAGCTCTTCTACAATAGCCTTCCCTTGTTGTAATATTTGCTTCTGTCCTTCATCTTGCTCGACATTATTCCCTTGAACTCGATGATTAACTGGACCTCGGTGCTTACTTCCTTGCTAGAGAGAGCTAATCTTACTCCAACAGGTACTGACTAAGTGGCCAGACTCCCCACATATGTCGCATTTGACATTTGGAAATTTCCTAGGGAAATGTTGACCACCACACCACTTACAGCTGAATCTTGATGGGTCACCCTCTTCAAGGCGCTGACTCCCTATCAAGTTTTGCTACTTCTTAAGGAAATTAACATTGATGTCTATTTGTCTATATTACTCACTAATCATATCAGTATAGTGCTTCATCATATCCTTAACTTTTCCAAGGACATTTGAGGCACTTGACTCGTAGCCACAATTGTCTACCTGTCATTCCATTGGTCTATCCACTTGATTAGGGATTGGCTATTGATTCCCTGAAACAAGTGTAGGATTTATCATTGGGCTTCTAATGGTTGGTGGAGCTATTTGACTTGTCATCGGCATAGTCACACTAGGAGGAGCTGGCAACATGGGTACATTCGGGATTATGTTTCCTCTCCCATTAGGAGGACTCATGGGCATCCCTTGACCTCCATTTGTCAAAACTAAAACATTTTCAAACCCTAAACTTAAATTCTAGTTTGACCTAGAGGCATAAGCCGTCTGTAATTGTGATTCTACATCTTCCGCTTGTGTTATGGCCATATCAATGTTGACAAGAGCAACACTACTCAATTGCACTTGAATATTAAAGTTTAACCCATTCAGAAAATATTGCAGCTCAGGAGTAGTTGGAATGGGGATATAGGTTTGCAATTTTTGAAATACCTCCTTAAGTTTCTTGGCATATCCAGGGACATTCTCATGGGTTTCTTGATATGTAACATTAAGGACACATAGTCAATACTAACCTCTCCTTACAAGGAAAAACTCCCTTCGAAATGCCACAAAGAATAAATCGAGTGTGGTTATGATTCTAGCCTCTAGGCTGCTGTGATATCACATTGCAGCATGTCCTTTCAAAGTCATATTAAAGAACATCATTAAGTGTCCTTCGTCTTCAATCCGACAGTTGAACATCAACTTCTAGAATTCGTTAATGTGTAGTTCTGTATCTTCTTCTGCTAACCTATTAAAGATGGGTAGAGGGAATCCCAAAGCTGGAAAATCTGCCATTCCAACAGGTATAGCAATAGGTTGTGCCACCATGGTAACAACCAAATTCACTACAAGGATTCGAGCAATTAGAACTATAGCTCCAATCAAAGTGGAGGGACCGACTAGAGGGGGGAAAGGACTAGAGCTTTCTCCCCCTAACAGACTGTACACCGAAGCTGCAGCTATTTAGACCTCGCCCTTGCAAAGATACTGGGCCACTCCTTTGTAGAGAATATCTTCTGTTTATCTCAGCCTAACATCTAGCTCCTTCAAACCTTTCTTGCTTTTAGAGATCCGCTTGATGGTCTTGTGAGTCTAACTCACTAGTTTTTAGCATACACTAGAGAATGGGTCCCAAATCGACCAAGGTACGCAAACTACAACTTTAGGCAACTCCTGGCAAACGCACCACCTCCTTTCAGGACCTAAAACGGGCCCGACACCGACTCTCTAGCACTACAAGGATACAGAGGCATAATGAACGCAAAATAGCGGCATCTCTATTTGTGTTGCTAGCAACACAAATAGCAACACAAATAGCGATAGCAATGCAAATAGCGACGATGCTCAGACGAAAAAACACGGGCCAAAACCTAAGTGCATTATTTTGCGTGAACAAACGAAAGAGAGAGTGAAAGGGAGAGCGCACTCCATCTTGCATTTGAGAGGGAGAGGGAGAGAAAAAGAGAAAGAGGGAGAATGAAATCTTCTCACCACCATTGCCACCATTTGCGAAGAAGAGGAGGAAGTGTACGGAGGGCGAAGAGGAGCCGCCAAATCCATCCTCGGGCCTTTACGGTGATTGCATTGTTCCTTATTGCTTTGTTTTTTTTTTCTCTCTTTTTCTTTTACTTGTTTTTGTTAAAAATCATGTGTATTGAGAGAGGGAGAGGAAGAGAGAAAAGAAAAGAAGGAATGAGAGAGAGAGAGAGAGAGAGAGAGAGAGAGAGAGAGAGAGAGAGAGAGAGAGAGAGAGAAAACATTAAACATAATAGGGAAAGAGAAAAAGAGAGGGAGAGGGAGAGGGAGAGGGAGAGGGAGAGGGAGAGGGAGGGAGAGGTTGTTGTTATTATTGTCGTTGTTTTATTTCTTTTTTTTTCTTGTTTGTAGTAGTAGTAGTAGTAGTGGTGGTGGTGGTGGTGGTGGTGGTGGTGGTGGTGGTGGTGGTGGTGGTAGTGGTAGTGGTAGCAGTAGTGGTAGTTTTTGTTTAATTTCTTATTTTCTAATTTGTTGTTTTTGTGGTAGTAGTAGTAGTAGTAGTAGTAGGAGTAGTAGTAGTGGTAGTGGTAGTAGTAGTTGTTGTTTAATTTATTATTTTCTTGTTTGTTATTGTTGTGGTAGTCGTAGTAGTAGTAGTGGTAGTGGTAGTGATAGTAGTAGTTGTTATTTAATTTCTTCTCTTCTAGTTTGTTGTTGTTGTGGTAGTCGTAGTTGTGGTCATAGTCATCGTAGTTGTGATTGTAGTAATACTACTAGTAGTAATAGTAGTTTTCTTGTTTGTTGTTGTTGTAGTGGTAGTACTTTTTTTCTTTTCTTGTTTATTGTTGTTTAGTTTTCTTATTTTTTATTGTTGTTGTTGTTGTAGTAATAGTAGTAGTAGTAGTTTTTTCTTCTTTTCTTGTTTGTTTTTATTGTAGTAGTAGTAGTAGTTATTGTTGTTGTTGTTGTTTTTTCTTCTTTTCTTGTTTATTGTAGTGGTAGTGGTTTGTTGTTGTGGTAGTCGTAGTCGTCATAGTCATGGTAGTAGTAGTAGTAGTGGTGGTGGTGGTGGTGTGGTGGTGGTTTTCTTGTTTGTTGTTATTGTAGTAGTAGTAGTTTTTCTTCTTTTCTTGTTTATTGTTGTTTAGTTTTCTTTTTTGTTGTTGTTATAGTAGTGGTAGTAGTAGTAGTTTTTTCTTCTTTTCTTATTTTTTGTTGTTGTTGTTGTTGTTGTTGTTGTAGTTGTAGTTGTTGTTGATTTTTCTTCTATTCTTATTTATTGTAGTGGTAGTGGTAGTGGTAGAGAGAGAGAGTTGTTGTGGTAGGTAGTCATTGTAGTCGTGATTGTAGTAGTAGAAATAGTAGTTTTCTTGTTTGTTATAGTAGTAGTAGTAGTAGTAGTAGTAGTAGTTTTTCCTTCTTTTCTTGTTTGTTGTTATTGTAGTAGTTGTTTTTTTTTCTTCTTCTTCTTCTTTTCTTATTTATTGTAGTGGTAGTGGTTTGTTATTGTGGTAGTCATAGTCGTCGTAGTCATGGTAGTAGTAGTAGTAGTAGTAGTAGTAGTAGTAGTAGTAGTAGTAGTAGTAGTAGTAGTAGTAGTAGTAGTAGTAGTAGTAGTAGTAGTAGTAGTAGTAGTAGTAGTAGTAGTAGTAGTAGTAGTAGTAGTAGTAGTAGTAGTAGTAGTAGTAGTAGTAGTAGTAGTAGTAGTAGTAGTAGTAGTAGTAGTAGTAGTAGTTTTCTTATTTGTTGTTGTAGTAGTAGTAGTCGTTTTCTTATTTGTTGTTGTTATTGTTGTTATAGTAGTAGCAGTTTTTTTTCTTTTCTTATTTATTGTTGTTTAGTTTTCTTGTTTGTTGTTGTTGTAGTAGTGGTAGTAGTAGTAGTTTTTTCTTATTTTCTTGTTTGTTGTTGTTGTAGTAGTGGTAGTAGTAGTAGTTTTTTCTTATTTTCTTGTTTGTTGTTGTTGTTGTTGATTTTTCTTCTATTCTTGTTTATTGTAGTGGTAGTGGTAGTGGTAGAGAGAGAGAGAGTTGTTATGGTAGTCATAGTCATGGTCCTAGTCATCGTAGTCGTGATTGTAGTAATAGTAGTTTTTTTGTTCGTTGTTATTGTAGTTGTAGTAGTTTTTTTTTCTTTTCTTGTTTATTGTTGTTTAGTTTTCTTGTTTGTTGTTATTGTAGTAGTAGTAGTAGTAGTAGTAATAGTAATAGTAGCTTTTTCTTCTTTTCTTGTTTGTTGTTATTGTAGTAGTAGTAGTTATTATTGTTGTTGTTGTTATTTTTTCTTATTTTTTTGTTTATTATAGTGGTAGTGGTAGTGGTAGTGGTAGTGGTAGTGGTAGTGGTAGTCATGGTCGTGGTCGTAGTCGTTGTAGTCATGGTTGTAGTAGTAGTAGTGGTTTTCTTGTTTGTTGTTGTTGTTGTTATAGTAGTAATAGTTTTTTTATTGTAGTAGTGATAGTAGTAGTAGTTTTTTCTTCTTTTCTTATTTGTAGTAGTAGTAGTTGTTGTTGTTGTTGTTTTTTTTTCTTCTTTTCTTGTTTATTATAGTGGTAGTAGTAGTGGTAGAGAGAGATATATGTTTTGTTAAAGGAAATGCATATCTTATGTACCTTATGCATTTTAAGTAAGATCGTTTTTTTAATATTTATATTACCATGCTCTGTATGTTTTATATTGATTATGCTGAGCGACGAGGAGCTACATGAGATCTTCATGCGTATGTCTCCAGATCAGATGGTGAGATTCAAAGATATGGCGGACAAGAAGCTGTCTTGGACACCGTCAAGTCGCTCTATTAGATCTACTTTGGCAAGCTTTGATGCTTAAGTTTCTAGCAGACAAGGTCGACACTCCAGACTTGGGCCAGACAGAGGGAATGGTTTAGGGAGATGATGCAAAGATTTGGATGTAGTGAGCCCACGATCGGTTCGAGATACAGGTGCTACTCCTTGCTCTTGTGCGGTTCGAGAGAGCATGGCTCAGGTGGTTGTTGTGGAGGTATGGACACGGTGTCTCCGTCTCGTTGTTCTACTGAAGTTGCATCACCTCCAGGATTTGTCACACCTGTGAGAACGTCTACTCCACTCACTCTGACTTTTTCTCAGTTGTCCGCAGGTGGCACCCCTATGGATGCTATTCCAATAGATACTACCCCGATAGGTACACCAGATATACAGGGGTCTCCTGGATATGCCCAGGAGTGTGGTCGCAGGTGGGAGAGGACCCATCTTAGGCATACCCCAGAGGGGTATGCCTACCTTGTAGATGATAGGTCAGGAGCCATCATCATGAATGATGAGGGCAGGAGGGTGATGGCTCGCATGAGAGAGTTGTGCCAACAAGTTTTTCGACACAACGTCTTGGATCATTGGAAGAACATACCGGAGGGGAGCAAGGACTACATAGTAGCATCCTTACATGAGGAGTTGTGATGGCTTGCATGAGAGAGTTGTGCCAACAAGTTTTTCGGCACAACATCTTAGATCATTGGAAGAACATACAGGAGGGGAGCAAGGACTACATAGTAGCATCCTTGCATAAGGAGTTTCTGGTACCAGTCATAGTGGATAGGTTTTCTACTGGCTAGATAATGAAGTGCATGCATATATATATGTCACATAGACGATCAGATGCATGCAAGGCACTCAAGAATGGGGCTTCAAAGCCCGAGTGGCTAGACACAAACGACTGGTGCCGACTCAAGGAGGAGGCTACAGATTCTCCAGGATGTTGAAGACAGCAGCGCAAGGTGGCGAGGGCATAATTAGAGGCCGGAGTGGTCCATCATCTTGGGAGTGGCGGCCACAAGACATATTTAGAGGACTTTGTAAGTTTTTCTTTTGTTTTGCTTGCTTATTTTTTTGCAATATCCTTTGTACTGACAATCGTGTTTCTTACAGTTGTATTTTATTTTCTTTGCAGTACTCCATTACAAATCGCGATCCCACCGGCCTTGAGACTCGATATGTACAGAGGCATGGTCTCACTGCATTGATCAACTGATTGTATGGACACGGCGGCCTTATAAGTCACTAATCTTTCTTGTCCATAGTTACCATGTTTGATTAGAATGTGTTATTGTATGGTGGACTGATGTTTAGTTGTTTCTTTTTTCTGCAGAGTCAATTCAATCCTCCTTTGCGGGCAGGACGAGGTTTCAGATGGCGATGATCTTTAGCTTGCCCTTGGATCCATGGAGCTCACATACCCTTCTTTTTTTGTCATGTGATCTGTGTAGACATTTTCTATGTAGTAGTAGTATCTTGCCATGATTGTACCAGTCACTTTCATTATGTGATCATGTATTTATTTCATGTATCAGTGTTATGATTTAAGTACACTTTGCCTTTATTTACACGAGCATTGTACACATTACTGAAACTATTTTGTATGGCCCAAATAAAGCACATAATGCTATATGTGGCAGGGCAGCTTGCTACCCTACCACAAAATAAAAATTTTCCTTATTACCATCGCTATTAGCATTGCAAATTTACTGCAAGCATTGCTATTAGCGCCGCAAAGAGTCGTTATTTGCGTCAGGATGTTGATACCGACACAAATAGTGACGCTGATAATGATGCTGATACCCAACTGTTCTATGGCGTCGCCAATAACAATGCTTTTTGCAACGACGGGAGCAAATTTCTTCATGAATATTTTCTTCTCTTTTAACGTCAGTATAAGGCCTATATCTTGTAGTGTAGGCACTAGCCAGACCTCCAATCTCAAGACAACCCCCCATGGCCTCATGGCCAAGAGCATCTAAAGGACACATGGTACTAACTTCTAATATAGATCTTGTATTTGTAATGGAACGTAATCCAACGATTTCCCTTTCCTACTCTATAGAGGGAGATCCTACACATCTTGGTATAGTACACCATCGTAATACCAACATAAAGGAGGTACCCGTCCAGCTAAATGTTATGGCCCCATTGCAGCTCTTCTATACCTTCGGGATTGGCCCCTCGATTCGGTGTTCTAACATAAAGAACACACGAATAATATCCACTCTTATATATTTCGAACGATCCAAGAGATTTGATATTTCCTTATCAAGCTTGCCCCAAGAAATCGTTCATCTACCCTATAGCTTGAGTTTCCTTACACACTCCACCTAAGTCAATGTTTGGAAAATAATTGCAATGCGTCCATGTTTGATACCATGTTATGCTCAATGCAAGTGTGGATGACCATTGCTCTCAAGTATTTTATCATTAGAAACCAGCTAGGTAAAGTGCAAAAACAACCCTTCAATGTTTTTCCAACTAATCGTAGGTGCGGCATTGATAGAGACTAGCACCAAATTCCTTCCTGCTACTATCTCCTTAACTCAAATGATAGTCCTTCATATATGTTATGCATAGACAAATAGATCATCATTTAAAACATTCTCAGCGACCACTTACTTTCACAATCCCTCTTCCCTCCTACCGTTTAGGTTTTGCATTCATTGGGTAGGTGTAACTTTCTTTTTTATGTAGTTTTTCATGTAAAAAATCGATTAAAACATAGAAACAAGGCTTGACTGAGACTTGATCCTCATGCTCCAGCCTTGTTATACGTTCACAAATATCAAATTTATTTTTTCCTAATTTTTTAGGTGCAAAAACTAATTTTTTTCTTACTTTCCCTATTTTTTACATTTATCTATTCATAAAAATGTGATATTTTTGGACTTATGTGTCTCTACTAATCATATTGACTAAACACTACTTTTTATCAGGTTTGTATCCCATATGAATTCCATTTCCCAACCCAAAATGGAAGAAATCCTCATTTTCCTTCATTTATGATGCATTTCGGGTTTTAAATTATTAATTACAACTATGTACGACTACGGGTTCTACATTTTCTTTCCATGCGCACATCATTAAAGCCATCAAACATCAAAACAATGAGATTTTCTTTGTAAAATTTGAGCATGCCGTTTATTTGCATGTTGCGTGTTTTTATGAAATGGTTTTGGGCAACCAACAGATCCATCATTTGTTCCCCCACAGTGCTGGGCATTGCCTCTCATCCTCCTTTCGATCTCGAAGCAATCCAGTCCACGCGGACAAGCATCCTTCATCTCCCTTCCTCCTTGATTTTTTGCATATGCTCAGCCCCTTAGAGGAGAGAGGAGGAGGATAGAGAAATACTAAATTCTATGCTCTTGAATCGGGTAGCCATTGCATGATTGGAGACTGGCAATCGAAGAAGGCGAGAAATCAAAGGAATCCACTGCCAAGATCAGATTGGGGGTTGCTTCCTGGCCTGTAATGGCCTCCATAAAAAATTCATCACCTAGGTGAATGACCATTGTGCTCAAGTATTTTATCATTAGAAACTAGCTAGGTGAAGTGAAAAACAACCCTTCAATGATTTTCCAACTAATCGTACATATGGCATTGATAGATACTAGCACGAAATTCCTTCATACTAGTAGTCTCCTTAACTGAAATGATAGTCCGTCCTATACGTTATGCATAGATAAATAGATCAGAATTTAAAACATTCTCAACAACCACTTACTTTCACAATCCCTCTTCCCTCCTATCGTTTAGGTTTTGCATTCATTGGGTAGGTGTAACATTTATTTTTATGTAGTTTGTCATGTAAAATTTTGATAAAAACATACTATAACATAGAAACAAGGAATGACTTAGGCTTAATCCTCATGCTTCAACCTTTTTATACATTCAAAAACATAAAATGTATTTTTTCCTTTTATTTTCTACTTTTTTATTTATTTGTTCATAAAAATGTGATATTTTTCTATTTATGTGTCTTGATTAATCATATTAATTAAAAACTATTTTTTATCAGGTTTTTATCCCATATAAATTCCATTTTCCAACCTGAAATGGAAGAAATCCTCATTCATATTCATTTATGACGTATTTCAGGTTTTAAAATTATTAATTATGACTATGTATGACTAAAGGTTTTGCATTTTATCATGTGCAGTCCTCAAACATACTTCAAACATGATTCATACAAATTTTCTTTACATGCACACATCATTAAAGCCATCAAATATCAAAACAATGAGATTTTATTTGTAAAAATTGAGCATATCGCTTATTTGCATGTTGCATGTTTTTATGCAGATTAGATTGGGGGGTTTCTTTCAGGCCTGTAATGGTCTCCATAAAAAATTCATCACCTAAGGGGGGGGGGGGGGGGGGGGGGGGGGGTCACATTTTTTTTGGCACCATTTTGAAACGTTGCCACCCCCCCCCCCCCCCCCCCATAATCACAATTAGTTTTTTTAATTAGGGGGGCCCAAGGCCCCCACAATGCCCATGCCCAAAAAAATTTCCCGTTTGGCCCTTTTTGACCTCCATTTCATCCGACTTCCCACCTAGCTCATTCGACGTCCAAATCGAGTCCTAAAAATTTTTGCATGACCGGCTCGACATCCCGAATGGCCAGTAAGCTCTCTCTTTCTGATCCGATAGTCAAAAAATTTGCCAAAAATCCGCAACCAGTGCAATGGGCGAAATTTTGCATTTCCATCTTACTTGGTCTTTAAAATTGTCAGATCTTCAAGTTCCGCTTCCGTTGACTTTAAATTCCCGCCTCGAATTTGCACTTATCTGCTTCTTTTCCACACTCTACCAAGCTTTAAAATCCGCTCTCATCACTACATCCTACGCACAACCACACATCGTTGTCACCCACACCCTTATAATGTGTCTAAACCCTTATCATGCACACTACACTTAGTGTATCCACACTACTTTTTGGTGCACTCATATGTATGCTAGGACATTTGTGTGCATCCAACACACTAGCACACCTCCTTGCACTAAGAACCCATTCATGTGCATGTAATATGCTTGCATACTAACCATGCCTAGTGCATTATTGCACTAGACACCCCCCCCCCTCTGGCTAGGAACACTTTGTGAGAGCACCTCGTTTCGTTGCCACACTCACACTTCAAACACATCCTCTTAGTACTACACATAGGATAGGTACAAAATTAAATTCACTAGCATTTAGGAAAATCTTGGACCTCATATAGCTTGCATTAAAACTAGGGTATGCACTTGTAAAAGTGTGTGTTCTCACATGCACTTAAGTACACTAGTGCATTTTTAATACACATAGGCACACTTTTGCACTAGCCATATGCATATGCCTCGATCATGCACTATTATCCGTGCCCTCCCCCCCCCCCCCAAACAAAAATACCATAAATAACTTGCACATACCATTGCATCATAGGAAATACTCAATAATTGCACATGCACATACTAACCCACGAATCCACCCTCTAGGCCCCACATGCCTATGCATTCACATCACATCACCTATCCACATGCACTAGAACCAAGGCACATAGGTTAGATTGCACCATATACTAAGTGTATGTGTGTACATGGGCATGAATGCATGCATGGTTGTGTTTGTTGAGGTACAAGTATAGGTGCATATGTGTGTGGCATGTATGTGTAGTTGTGTATGCGCGCACATGTGTGAACTAGGAGTGTGCATATGTGTGTGGTGTATGTTGTGTGTTGTATGAGGTGGGGTTCATGTGTGTGTGGTGTGTGTGTTCTTATTATGTTGTGTGTGTGTGATAATTGTGTGATTAGTATGTGTGTTTAGTGTGTTTGTGAGGGGTGAGGTGCATGTGGGGTGGTGTGCATGTATTTTGTGTGTGAGGTGAGATTTGTATGGTGTGTGGTACATGTGTGTGTTAGTGTGAGTGGGGAGAGGAGGTGTGCATGTGTATCTCTTTAATGTGTGTGGGTGAAGTGTTTTTTAAACATGTTATGGGTGTGTGTGGTGGTTTTGCGATGGTGGTGTTGGGATGTGTGGCAACATAGGGAGGTTGTGTTGAGAGATAGGCATGTGAACACTACGTATGCAAGAGTGGATAAGGGTAGATGGGTGTGAATGGGATGGAGGGAAGGGGAAAACCATAACCCTAGCTATCCAAAGGCTATTTAAATAGCCTAGAGGTTACTCTCAAATGTAGAGAGACTATACCGATTGTACTTAATATGAGAAACACACTAAGCAATATCTTCTTCTTGTACTTGAGCTCTCTCTCCCTCTTGTGCACACCTTCTCATGCTTTCATTCTAATATTTCAATATGGTATTCGAGCCACCTTTGATCCGCAAATCTTTCTTCAACTTCAACTCCCACTATGTGCACATGTGCATGTCATTTTCTAAACCTATTCCTCTCTTCATCATGGTCAATTCAGACCTACCTCCATTGGAGGAGCTTGAAATGATACTTTGTCACATCCAAGAAAATACAAGAAAAATAACAAGAAATTCTTCCAAGAAATGCTAGAAACAAACCATAGCTTGCCATTCATATTCAATGAGAAGAAAAAATACAAATGTTGAAGCCATGGCTGCTTGTTGAGAATACTATGATGATAGCTGCTGCAAGGTACACACCCTTTGCAATGGTGGGAAGGAAGAAACCTTCTAGCTCCAAGAAGTGGAGTTTCAAGAAATGAATTGAAAAGATGTGTTACATTGGCACTCTCTTTCCTTTTATACTCTTGCCTAAAATAGACTAAATTGGCCTAATTAAAGTAGCATGAAAATTGCTTTATTACAATCCATCCCTGCCCAAAAGTTTTGTCCTCAAAACTTGGAAGACTGAAATGACAAGTGGATGGTAAATGTAAAGGAACGAGAGACCAATGCTGAATATCCCTGTTGAAGTTGTCCTTTGAATAAGATACTCTTCCATGGAAAGAATCTTGAAAATAAACTCAAAACTGTGGAAATCTAGAATGCTGTCCAGAATAGGGTAGTGGTAGTAAATGACCCATAACTTTGGATAGAAATGTCGGAATGACGCATATGAGGTATAGAAATGAAGTTTACTTCATAAGGTATCCATCCATGTCATCAAAATCCAATTGTGATGTCGATAGGTCAATTATTTTCATGACAAAAATTTATAACAGCAAGCTGTCCACTGTGTAATGAGCTACGTATCTTCTTGAAGAAGCCATGGATATTGATCCAAATATGAAGCATGCTGTCAAGATGATTCTTCCATAGACAATCCTTTCCATTTGACAAGATATTCCATAACAATACGGTTCCTTAGAACCTTCTCCCTCTTGCCAATAATCATTTCGGGCTCATAGATGATTAAGCCATCTTCATCAAGAGGAGGTAGTTCTTCAAGAACTTGTATGTCAGGGCCAATATACTTCTTAAGTTGAGACACATGAAAAAATTTATGAATGCATGTGGATGAAGACAAATCAAGTTGGTAAGCAAGATCTCCAACTTTTCTTGTGATTTGATATGGACCATAATAGCGATGAGCAAGCTCATTATGTCTGCCCTTGAGAGAAGCATAACGAGACTTAGGTACTTTAAAAAATACCCATTCTACTTCTTCAAAATCCACATGCATTCTCTTATCATCCGCATATAATTTCATTGTCTCTTGTGCCTTCTTGATGTTTTCTTTGCATTGCTTCATTAAGGCTTCCATCTTTTCTAACTCTTCTCGAGCAAGAGGATTCACTTCATCATGAAACAATGCTGAAGGTACTTGGACTTTGTATCCATACAATGCCTCAAATGGTGACATACCAATACTCATATAATGAGTATTATTATAACAGAACTCCGCAAGATGAATCCAATGATCCCATGCATTCTGCGTATCATGGTAAAAATGTCTCAAATAGATCTCTAACCATTTATTGACCCTTTCAGTTTGGCCATCTGTTTGTGGATGATAGGCAGTACTTGGAGTTAATTTGGTACCCATGGAAGTAAAGAGACTTTTCCAAAAATTTCCCATGAACTTGGAATCCCTGTCAGAAACAATCTTCATAGGTAATCCATGAAGCCTGAAAATTCCTTCCATGAACTGATCTGCCACCTGTTTGGCTGAATATTGGACTTTGGTTAGGTAAGAAGTGGGCTGATTTGGTAAGACGATCAACCACAACAAAAATGCTATTCCAGCCCTGCTTAGTGGTAGGAAGTCTTGTAATGAAATCCATACTAATATCAGTCCATTTACCATGAGGAATAGGCAAAGGCTGAAGTAAACCACTAGGCAATAAATTGGAATCTTTATTCTGCTAGCATGGTAAGCACTGCATCACATACTCCTTGACATCTTTCCAAAGTCCCTTCCAATAGAAACATTTATTGATCTTATCAAAAGTTTCAAACAAGCCAATATGTCCTGCCAAAGGAGAAGAATGCATCTCCTGCGAAATACGTGGCCTAAATGATGATTGAGGGGTCAAATAGACTCTTCCTTTGAACCAAAGAAGTCCATTTTTCCACTTGAAATTGGGAAATTCAGATCCATTGTCTTGCTATAATTTCTTCATAATGTTGGCAATGTGTTCATCCAAAAGATATTCTTCTTGAATGTCTTGAATCAAATCTTTATGTATGGTAGAGATAGTAGAAATGGAGCATGCCCGCATCCTGGATAAGGCATCAGCCACTACATTATCCTTGCCTGCCATATAGGATATCTCAAAATCATATCCTTGAAGAGTAGCTAACCACCGTCTTTGTTTGGGAGAGAGATTTGGCTGAGAAAGAAAATACTTCAGCACTCGATGGTCACTCTTCACCTTAAAATGGCTGCCATAGATGTAGTGATGCCACTTCTTAATAGCATGAAGAATGGCTAACATTTCCTGCTCATAGACATGGAGTTCCCTTTCTTTATCATCTAACTTCCTGCTTTCATAAGCCATAACACCATGGTCTTGGCATAAAACTACCCCAATACCTCTACCACTAGCATCTGCATAGATGGTAAATTCCTTGGAAAAGTCTGGGCACACTTAGGTGCTAAAATAAGAAGACTTTTCAGCTCATTAAAGCTCATAGTGGCTGTAGCATCCCAGAAGAAAGCTTCTTTCTTCAATCTGTCAGTAAGAGGAGCTGCTACATGGGCATAATTCTTGATGAATCTCCTATAGAAGGAAGATAATCCAAGAAATCCTTACAATGAAGTAGAATTTTGTGGTATGGAACAATCTTTGATGCACTGTACTTTCTTTGGATCAACCATGATTCCTTTTTCACCAACTATATAACCCAAATATTCCACTTCATCAGCCATAAAAGTACACTTGCTTTCCTTTGCAAAAAGCTTGTGTCTTCTCAAAGTAAGGAGAACTTCTCTAACATGTTCCAAATTTTCCTCTCTATTCTTGCTATAGATGAGAATATCATCGAAGAATACCAAGACTAATTTATACAAGAATGACTACAAAATCTTATTCATAAGTGCTTGGAAGGTTGTAGGTGCATTGGAAAGTCCGAATGGCATGACTAGGAAGTGGTAGAGACCTCTTTTTGTCCTAAAAGCTATCTTGTACTCATCCCCTACTTTCATTCTGATTTTATGATACCCGGATCTTAAGTCGATCTTGGTGAAAACCTTTGTATCCTTGAGTTCATCCAACAAATCATTTATGCGGGGAATTGGGTACATGTTCTTCATAGTGCTCTTATTTAGATCTCTATAGTCAATACACATCCTAAATGACCCATCTTTCTTCTTAACAAGTAGTACGGGAGAAGCAAAAGGTGACTAACTAGGCTGAATAAATCCCATTTCCAGCAAGTCTTTAACATGTTTCTCTACTTCTTCTCTCTCACACTTGGATAATCTGTAAGGATGTTTGTTGATGGGTTTAGTGTCAGGCATTAAATCAATAGGATGATCCACTTCTCGCTGAGGAGGCAACGATGTAGGTGGCTGAAATATGTCCTTAAACTCTTCCAAAAGTTTACATAGACATGGATCTTGCTCCTTAGGTGAAGTAGATTGCTGATTTTCATCTGCCTTTGACAAAAGAAGTGTGAAAATGCAAGACATAGCATTGATTTCCCTCTTCATCTTCTTCTTATTGATTATTTCCACTTGTTTCCTCTCAATGCCATTAAGTTTTACTTGTTGCCCATTCCAAGTAAACTCCATAAACATCTGGTTAAGATCCAAGGAAATTTTTCCAAGCTGTTTAAGCCAATCGCAGCCAATGATGATGTCAATAGGACCCATATCTAGGACAATCAAGTCTGTCATAACAGTGCAAGACTGTGATAGTTCAATAGGAGTCTGCCGACATATCTCTTTACTCAACTCTTGAGCTCCATTTGCCACTTGTACCTTCAATAGGGAATCCATTTCTTGTAATAATAACTTCAGCTCATACAATGACTTAGCATTGACAAAACTATGTGTGCTGCCCGTATCAATGAGAATATGAGAAACCTTTGAATTTATAGTACCTTTGAGCTGAAGTGTATTTTCACCCTTACAACCCATCCATGCATCCTCAGATATGGAACATAACATGGGTTGACAAGAAACCATAGAACCACTTGGATCATAGGGAAAGCTATTGACCGGCTCTAAATCCTCCTGCACATCTTGGTCCTCTTGATCATGCATGTCTTCATATGTGGGGGTTGCATCCACTTGCAAAAGAGCATCTTCATTTGCTTCTTCATCCTCAAACTCTTCTATATTCAACATGTTTGACTTTTCTATGTATCCCTTGCACTTCTGTTTATGTTCAGGAGACCACTTCTCCCCACACTTGTAACATAGGCCCTTGGTTTTGTCATTGGGAAGTGCTTTATTGTTGTTGGCAATGGGATATGGTTTGGCTGCAACTTCAGTCCTCTTGAAATTCCCTTTTGAATCAGCATTACTCCTAAAATTAGTGCCCTGTCTTGAAGCATAAGCTATAGGATATATAGGCACCCTGCTGGAATTATTTGAGAACCTATTTTCGGTTCTATTTCCTTGTCTTTGTTGGCTGAATTGCTGTCCAAATCTCATGGGTTTATTTGCTTGATAATGTGTCCCTGTTTTGGGCTGAAATGCAGTCAACTCTCTTCTATACTTTTGGCTATACTTCCAGCATATTGTATGGCTGCATGTACACTAGTTAGCTTGGCTGCTCCAACTTCAGCTGAAAGGTTAGGATCAAGACCAAAGATGTACTTATTTAACTTGGCTGCATCGGAGATACCTTCGACATATATGGAAATATTTAAGAATTGGCTGGAATAATCCCTTACGAAAGATTCCCTTTGCCTAAGATCGTACCATCTTCGTTCAAGTCTTTCCTTTTCCATGGGTGACACAAATACTTGAGTCATGGCTTATTTAAACTCATCCCAAGATTGAAAATTTTCCCCTATCTTGCACATGATCTCCACCAAGTATGTGCATACCCTTCTAGGTGTAGGGCTGCATAACAAATCTTTGCTTGTTCGTTGCAAGGGTATAGAGTGAAGTACATTTCCAAATTATTGATCCACTCCTCAAGCTCGGTCTTATCTCCTTTGAAATTTGTTATATTGATCTTATCCTTGTATTCTTTATCATAGTGATATTGCTGCCCACCATGATTGTTGAAGCCAAAAGATTGTTGTCTATGAAAAGAGTCAATCCTTGCTTACTGCCCATGATTGTTTGTATATGATTGCTACCCATTGCGATGGTTTCCATGAGATTGATGGCCAAGCAATGAATTTCCATGTGATTGGGTATGATTAGAAACACCATGTGGCATTCTATCGTCATGAACATTAACATGCTGAAAACTGTCCCCATGTACATGCTGTCCATGATCTTCTCTCACATTAGGTTCTCTTACATTAGGATTTTGAGCATGATGAGTATTGAACTCTTTATAAAAGGGGTGACATCCATGAATAAACTCTTCTTCATCTTCATGCAATGAATGACCTTGCTGTCCATGTTCTCTTGAGATAGGAAATTTAGGCCTCCCTCTACTCCATGAATTAGCACGTGGCTGAGCGGTATTATTGACTCTAGAAGGACCTCCATGTTCATAAGTCGATGGTATATGTTGATGAGATGTAGTAGATCTCACATTTCGATGAATAAGTGGCACTTCTTCAACATGGGGTGGTGGTTTACTTTGGAATCTATCTCCCAAATTGCTGAATATAGTGATCAACTGATCAAACTTGGTATCCAATCTACTACTTTGTTGCTCCATATGAGAAATCATCTTGTTAAATTTATCATCCATGGAGTGGGTAAGTTGAAGTAAACCATCATTCATGTTTCCAAGTTGCTTAGACATTTGTTGGAAGTTATTAGAATCACGTGAGATGTTTACTTCATTCCCCTGATCTATGACATGAGGGTTCTTTGGCCATTGCACTTCGTCATTGGTGGTACTAACTCCCATGAATTATAGCCTCTGATTTGTGGCTCTATTATTTTCATTTTTCTCAACATGATACTCCTCCAAGCCTTCCTCAATGTGGTCTAACATTTACTCTTTCTTCTTGTTCCTTGCCATGTTGTAATTTCAGCACTATCAGTCAAAGATTGGTCTATATCTTGAGCTATGCTTCCCTGATCCAAGTTCTTTATAGCTCCAAACGGAGCTTACAATATGTATATATACTAGATTTACTGAAATAAGCACATTGGAAAAGGTATATAATGGTTCCAGACCAAAACAGTGTGTCTCTGTCTGCCTCTCAAAGTGTAGTCTACAGTGACCATCTGTCACAAAATGGGCTATAAATTGAGCTCCGCTACTCCAAATGAGGTGTGCTATAGCTAGGATTGAAGAGGACTTTGAGCTCTAGGTACTGAGCATAAGAACCATTATTGTAGAATTAAAAATGCCCTTCTTGTAATAGGTTCTTTATGACTGTCTAGAATGGGACTGCACCCTATAAAACCACTGTTTGAGCACTGTTTCATCCCATATGCATATAGACCATGGTAAAACTCATGTGGGAACTGAAGGGCAACCAGTGGGCTATAATAACCACCTGGAATCAAATCTGTAGCACCTGTAGACCTGTCAAACTGCTCAAAATTGTGACCAAACTGCTTTTTCCCTGTTTGTACCGTGTCTTCAAATCTTTTCCACTCTCATCCTGAGTGGTCTTCCGTGGTACACCACCTGTGGTGAGGGATAAAACAGTAGAACAAGCACCTAAATGGGCTCTGAAACTCCGGAAGGTGTGCAAAGTTTATTCTGGGCCAGGTTGTGCACCCTTACAGAGTCATCAATAGTAAGGGAGGGTCACCCCACTATTGTCTTGCTATCTCATTCGACTTTGACCTTTTTCCTCGGTCGGTATTGAACATGGAAGAGCTAGTATTCTAACAAACAAGGTATGATATGCAAGACCGAATCAAGACATTGATCCTTTCATGATATGCATGAATTGGAAGGGTATCTTGAATGAAAATGGGCTGAGATAGGCTTACCAATAGTAACAGTGACTCACTGCATACTATGCTCACCTTTACAAATTTATTTTGGGAAATTCTCAAGGTTGGGTCAACACAAACTCATGGGTTAGGGTTAGGTAAATCTCAATCAAAATTTGAAGGATTATATGATGAATTTTGAAGTCTTCAATCAATCAAATGCAATCGATACTATGATGATAGCTACTGCAAGGTATACACCCTTTGCAATGGTGGGAAGGAATAAACCTTCTAGCTCCAAGAAGTGGAGTTTCAAGAAATGAATTGAAAAGATGTGTTACATTGGCACTCTCTTGCCTTTTATACTCTATCCTAAAATAGACTAAATTGGCCTAATTAAAGTAGCATGAAAATTGCTTTATTGCAGAGCTCGTGTGAGCAAATGAAGCCACATCTTCTCTTGAATCCTTCTAAAAATATCTTCCTCAACTCATGGCATAGCACCTTGGCACATAAAACCTTGACATTGTGGTTGCAGTAGCACGTCATTGTTGCAAAAGAAGATTTGGCATAGTTTTTGGTAGTGACCTACTTCAAGCTATAGCACAGGCATCATAGGGTGCAATGGAGGCGGCTACTATGGAAATTTCATAGGCCCCCAAGAGGGCTATCTAGATCTAAGAGAGTTTGGAGAAATTCCATCTCTATTGATCATAACAAATAAAACCCTAACTGTGGTTTTCTGTGGCAGCCATAGCCCAAGCTTCAAAGTTGGTTCTTTGGAGTTTTTCCACTCACACTGAAGTCATCAATAGTGATTTTAATCACTAATTCAGGTTCTGTGGAGTTTGTTGCAGAGCTAAAAGTTCTAAACTCAAAGCATCCTCAACCAAAGGTGACTTCTCAAGCTGGTTACAATCGGATTAATGACAAGTGCTTCACCTATGCTTGGCAATGAGTGCTTCTTTAGCACTAATGGTAAATTTTTCTATTACTTCTTGCTAATTGACCTGTAACCTCGGTGTCTCATTAATGTTCTCTAGAACAGTGAACAATACATGCAGCCCAAAGCCCATAGCTTGAAGCCTTGAAAGAGCACGAACATGATAGTAGTCTAGATAGTTTTGGAATGCAAAACCCGAACTATACCAAGGGCCAACACCATCATTGGTCAGATTTTTGAGGCTGACATCAATGAAATTCTGAGTCAAGAGTGCGAGTTTGAAGCACAGACAAAGTCCCAAGGGTCAAAGAGGATGAGCTGGACATAGTGTATCTTGGTCCAAAAAAGTCCAAATCAGTCCGAATCAATACCAAACTTCAACCAAATTTCTGGCAACACATTAGGAAAAAAATGAACTCACAAATGGGCCTTTTAACCCCCCCTCTCTCCTCCTTAAAACAAGGAAAAGAGAATAGAAGAATAGTAAAATAATCCTCCTCTCTCTCTACTTTTGTAATCTCATTTTTCCTTTTTTATATTATCTACAAAGATATACTCAGATTCCTTCTCTCTCATAATTCAAGAAGTCTTTTTCAACCAAATTTTATATTAAAAAAGGAGTTAGTTACGAGAGTGTGGTGCTTCGTTTTCAATGCAAAATGATTAGTAGATGCGAGGTGATTGATTTTTTTAATCGAGAACAAGGAAAATGAAATTTCGAAAGTTTCTTTTAATATATTTTGGGGATTTTTTATATCCTAGCTTTTGGTCAAAAAACAAACCAACTGGTCAAATTTCGTGTTTTTTGGAGATGTTTTTGTAGTCAAAATAGAAATATCTAAAATACAAAAAGTCTTGGACATCCCTACCCTTTGAGCTATTTCCCCCCATATCTATACTCTCTCATGGCTCTATTGTTACCTCTTCTCTGTGTTTATACAATCTTCATTAACATAGTGAATTATTTACACCCTCCTTTCCCTTGGCACCTTTTTGTGCCTCTCTGTGCATCTCCACTCCACCTCTTGTGACAACCAAGTTAGCTCGCCGTTTCTATTAATAGTAAAATGAATACAGGAAAGAAGGAGCTGCATATTGAGGTAGAGATTGAATATGCCCCATTATTCAAGCGTACTAGTGTCGACCCTCAGGTTTTGCAAAGTTACATGAAAATGGAATTGAAACATGTGGATTTGTGGGTTGATGGGGGAATCTACCCAATTGACCCCTTAAACAATAGACCTTCAACTTTCTCAGGAATCACAAGTTTGCTAAAGTATGTGTGCAAGGGTGAAAATGGGTTACTTGGTTATACTAGGCGGCTCAATGTTCAAGCGTTCAAAGTATTTACAACTTGCCAAGCAACCATGAAAAATTGCCATGATGTGATCACTGCAAATCAACTTCATATACAACAGCTCATAGGACAAGTGGTACAACTGAATGACACTATAATTCAACAAATCAATCAAATTATTTCAATGTAGGACACTAACCATGATATTAGTATCTCATATGAGGAGACAAAGGCACAATTGGAAGACTTGAGAAAGATCAACAGCAAGCTAACACAGGAGCGCAAATGAAAAAAGAAGCCAATCAATGAGTTAATTGTGAATAGTGGCCAGTGAAAGTGACGTATCAAAGCATGTGAGGTAGCTTAGGAAGAGAACCTAGGTGAGGGTGAGATTGGATCGTGTATTAGTAGAGTGCTGAAGGCAAGTACATTGGAAAACGCTTTGAAAAATCCTAAGTTTAAGGTTGTGAAGAAAAAGGTGATTGAGTGCACATTAAAAAATGTGTCAAATGAGTTCTCAACTGTGGATGCACAATCTATTTGTGACAGGGCCGGCATTAGCACAACGACTTACTCAAAGATATTCAAAGGTGTTAAGGCTGGGTTTGGTCATGTGCTGAAGAGAAATAGAATCATGCCTCTTCCTCAATCTTTAAAGTTAATAGAGGCCCGGCAGCAACTTAATACAAAGGTTTTGGAGTTGATAGGAGACCACATGCATATTCAATGTGTGGAAACACTAAAGGTTGGGACCAAAAATGCATATGAGGTGAAGTTCACTGAACTCAACAATTACTATTTAGACTTGAACAAGGTGCAATTAGCAATGGTAATGTACTACAATATATTTGTTGAGGAATGCAATGGTAAATTGCAGTTTGTTATAAAATTACATGAAAGTGAGGTCGGTAGGAGTAAAGCTTGAAAGAGTTAGTGTAACTCTGATGAATAGAGATTTACAATTTGACAAGAATAACCCAGGGAGCTTTAGTGTTCAATCTAAGAGCCATGTGTGGTGGCTCGGTGCATTTGAAGTTCCTAAGGAAACATTTGAGATGTTGCAGCTATTCTTTATGCACACAAGCATTCCAAGCATCATTGATCGTCAAGAACATGGTGAGATACTCTCCATTGAAGGGTATGGTCAATAGTTGGTTGAATGGCATCTTATAGAAGACTTGAAAACTTTAAAATGGATGTGTGGAATCTCCAATGGTGCAAATACAAAGAATCCATGCCTATATTGCTTGACAGAGAGGATGGAAGGAAAGGACTGAAAGAAGAACTTGTGAAAGGTGACAAGTGCTGCACCGACACACAATAGAGAAGATCCCACTTGGAAGCCCATCTTCAACATTCCCTTGGGTCATATTCACATTTGTTCATTGCATGCTTTTGTCAGAATCATGGAGAAACTTGTATATGAATACATTTGCTTTGCTTATAGGATGCAACCAGAAAAAGAAGCCATTGCAACATGTAGGAATGTGGAGTGAGTGCTATTAGAAATTGGACTACACAAGCATCAAGTGACGATTGAAAAAGATGAGAAGAGATCAAGAAAATCTGGAAACTTGGCAAAAAAACCTTGCTTTGAAGGAGCAAAGGCTAGGAAGTTTCTCTCAGTACCCATCAATGAGGAAGGGAATGTCATGTCGCAAGACTACGATGGGTTGAAAAAGTTACATTTTGTAGTTCTTGATAGAAGTAATGGAAGAAAAACAAGATTGGCCAAAGCTAAGGTTTGGATAACTCTCAACAAATTGGCTCTCTTACTTCGCAAGATGGTGTTTAACAATGAAGATAAGCAAGAATTTATCAATGATATGCATAGCTTCTATGAAAACATGGTGGAAGCATGGGGCACAAGCTCTATCACACATTACATGGTGCATACTAAGTTAATATTTTAAAACGGTATGAATTGTATAAACTATTGAGCATAGTTTAACTCATGTGTGATATGTTTCTTTGTAGCATATCCTTGAGGCACATGGGCCTTACTTTGTAGAAAAGGGAAGCATCGAAATTTGGTCCACACAAGGGATGGAAAATTCACATTGGATAGCATGTGGTGCATACCAAAGAAAAATTGATCATGGTGGAGGGGTGAATGGTAGCAATCCAATGATCCAATTGCTATCTTGGTGGTATAGGATTATAGTAGCAGATGAAGCTAAACTCTCGCAAAAGAGAGCAAATGAAAGTGCTGATGAATCAGCTGTAGACATGATGGAATCACGTCGTGTCACTAAAAGAGTGTGTTATGAAGCCTCAAGTGCCAGAGAAAACCATGCCAAGTGGCTAGAAACAAGGCTTCGACAAGACAGCAACAAATGGGTTCAAAAAGAGCTAAGATAGTAAGATGAACAATGTGAGTTAGTGTGAATGCAATTCATAGTTTAAGAGAGAAAGAGAGCGTGTGCATCTATGTGAATGAGTCTCACAATATAGGGTTATATAAAAGAGGGTTTCACTTTCTATCTTATTCATTGAGTTCTCACATCTCTTGTGTAGGAAAGATGGCTAGGTCTAAGGTAGTTGCAAATAAGCTTCCTCTCAAAGCCCCATATCATGTTCTACCCCTTGGAGCATCTACTAGCTCAGATGGACCCCCTTCTCAACCTAATCCACCTTCCTCAAGTTTCCTTCACAAGGGTCCTCCTTAGCATCCCCATAAGAAATGCAAGTGGAAGCCAGGTACAGTGGCCTTGAGAGAAATTAGAAGGTATCAACGCTCTTTTGATCTCATCATTCCAAAGGCGAGCTTCTCGAGACTTGTTCACGAGATTGTACAAGACCTCTACCACACAAAAAGTAGGAGGTGGTTTTTGGCACAAGGTCAGGATAGACTTGATCACTTCACAAAAGAATGTCTTCAAGCTCTACAATGTGCTACAGAGGCCTTTTTAGTTGTCTTGATGACTAATGCTCAACGTTGTACAATACGTGCGAAGTGCATCACTGTAACTCCCAAGGACTTCCAACTTGTAAAAAATCTTCAAGCAATGAAGGATGCATTCGTTCCAATGGAATGAGCACAGTTTGCAATGTTATCTTTTTTGGCATAGTGTTATCCTCATGCATTGGACATATGACTATGTCCCAGTGCAAAACTATTGTATGCGCCCTTAAAATATGAATTAAAATTTTACACTTTTCCTTCACTCTCAACTTTGACTATGCATCTTCGCTATATTTTCAAATCTTACTTACAGTTTTTGTTAGCACTATCAATTTCAATAGGAATAACATGCAAAAAATTGCCATTTCTTGTTGTAGACTTTACTCCTAATGCCTTTATATAGTCTATGTGGTGCGAAGTTTCTAAGGGCTAGTAATTGCAATGTTGATTTCTCAATTATCAATCCATCCATAATTTTGGTGTGGGATAATTTTTAAAATACTAAACTGTATCGAAATGTGACAAAACTTCACACGCGCTCCAGACACCAGACTTCGGACTAGGGGTCTGCATGCATTTTTTTTCAAAAAAAAAGGGCTCTTGGCCACCTAACGAGTGCGCGTGTGAAGTTTTGTTGCATTCCAATAAAAGGTTATGAATTTACGATCACACGATGGACAGTGCATATGAAGCTGCATTAACCCGATTTTGGGGTTTAACTGGGTTAAAACTTCATTCTTCTTCTCATTTCCACATCTTGATTTCTTTGCTTCCTCCATTTTCACATTCCCAACCTCTGTCTCTTCTCCATCTTGCCGTCCTTGAGCTTGCATAATGACACGCACCAAGCAAGCATGTCGTCTTTTTGGCCCCAGGAAGACATCATGCCAAGGCCTGCCACCTTGAGCACAAGGTGAAGCCTTCTCTAGTGCAACAACAGGTGCTCTCCATAGAGCACAAGGACCACCACAAAAAAAGAGGAGATGGAAACCGGGCACTATTGCCCTTCGAGAGATAAGGAGAATCCAACGCAGATATGAGCTTCTCATCCCAAAAATTTCTTTTCATAAGGTTGTTCAAGAAGTCATGCAAGAATTGAAGCTGAAAGGGATGAAAAGATTTTGGGCACGAGTGCGGGATGGCCCACCAATAGGAAGGTGGACTGTTGTAGCTATGGAGGCCCTTCAAACAACTGCATAGAGGTTTCTCATCGACTTGTTTGATGATATAACACAACTTGCAGCCATCCATGCAAAGCGTGTCACAATCACAGATAAAGACATGTATTGAGCTTCGACACGACAAGGGGACTCCGCCATAGTTTATTTGATTAATGATGCAAGGTTTGTAATGAGTTTTATAGCGCCATAACATCTTCTTGGAAGTCCAAAAAATTTTGTATACTCTACCACATTGGAATATTTATTTATATATACATAATATCTCATGCGATGTGTACTGAATTCAAATAATTGAGTAAAGTTATTTTGTTTTGTTTCTTGAAACGCATGACTTTTAATTTTTGTTTAATGTACAAACGTATCAAAAGTAGTAATACGTATGGATACAAGTAACGTTATTGCTTATGCACAATCGCAAGTACAGTACTACGCGTTGAATTATATTAATATATGCAGATGCGTCATTCGCGTACCACACATTATCGTCACACTTACACAATTACAAGTGTAATACTATGCGTTGAATTATTTTAATGTATGCGAATGCGTCATTCACGTACCACACATTATCGTCACACTTATATGAACCACACATTTATTTAATAAATATTTATTTGTAGGGACAAAGTAAAGTATCTTATATTCATCAAGAAAAATACATGTGATGGCTGTTAGTGATGGTAGATACAAAAAGCCGATAGCCAACAAGAACTCTCAATTGTTCCTTGGCTTTTTCATCGGTGGAGAGGAGGGGCCATCTTTCGATGAAAATATAAGTTTCTTCTTTGCTTCAAAAATGATGCGCTCCCCCTTCAGCTCTTTCTCTAGGAGAAGCTGATCTAACACTTTAGCGAGGTTTCCTAATGTAGCAAGCATGTAAAGAAGCTTTGACTACTTGATTAGCACCACCATCTCCAAGCTAGATGTCACAAGTATCGCTCGACAAGGTCCAAACTTGGTCAAAGCTCAAATTTTCATGATTATTTCTTGCCCTCTTGGTGAGCACTTCTTATGGAAGACCACCAAATCTGCAACAAGGTTACCAATATACTCCTTCAGAGCTAAATCCTTGCATCGATCGGCATGTCGAGCTCTTCCTTGCCTTGATACAAACTCATCTATATATAGTATGTCTTGAATGACAAAGTCAAATCAAACAATATATTTAGCGACTAACCTAGAGTTATCAGAAAGTGATGAAACTTGATGGTAGGGTGTGTCGGGTCCCCCGAAGTCCATCGGTGAAATCCTTGCCAAAAATGATGCCTACAACTGCCCTGTCCGAAGTCTGGCGTCTGCGGCCACTTTTTGCCCCAGACGCCAAACTTCGGACAGGGGAGCTGGAAGCATCATTTTTTACCAATATTTCACCGGTAGACTTCAGGGGACCCGGCACACCCTACCATCAAGTTTCATTGCATAAAAATATATGGTAGTTAGAAATCTCACCTTCTCCAGATCATCTTGTATCTTCATTTCCTCGTGTGTCAAGGAGGCACCTCTTGAGGCAGAGGAATCTACAAACTCCGTGGTAGGAAGTTGGGGCCTTGGTCCGAACAAATCATGTTGTAGTGCTTCAAATTTAGCATTCGGCACAAGGTAATCTTCTTCAATCGAGGTAATATTCTCATGTGCTGCTATGATCGCACTCACAGTATCTAAGCTTGTGCCATCATATCTTCCAATCTCTGTCATTGTTGGATGCACATCCATGTAATCATAATCGATCAGGTCTTCCATTGAATCCATGACTAGAATAGAAAACAAATCTTCTTCCTTCATTTCCAAGTATTGCAGTACATTTGATAGAAGCAAGTATTGTACACCATCTATTTCAATGGGTGTCAAGGAGGCAAGGTTGGGTTTGTTAACTTGTGGTGGCTATTCTGAAGAAGATGGCACCATGAGAGCCAATCCTTTCTTTGCCACCACTCGATGTTTCTCTTCAACATTTATGAGCTCTTCAATTGGTTCTTCTCTCGTGTATGTGATAGAAACAACCTGTGGAGTTGTATCTTCATCGCTCTCCTCCTCTAGGGGTGTATCCAATGCAAGGAGATAAATTGCCAATGCGCAATCACACTCCACGAGATCCAAAGGTGATGTATTTGGTGCACTTCCCATGGGAACAGTGGATACTCTATGCGAAGGATCCACATGGGCCAGACACCTATTCACCACTTTTTGGTGATTCTTCCCTGCCTGAAATACCATGAGCTGTTCCAAAGGCACCCAGAATCCCTTGATGGAGTATGTGCATGTAGCAGTGGTGCTCATAAACTCTTCCAAAACCTGAAGGAGGGGATCCAACAATGAGAGCATCCTTTCAAGATTGAAGTTCTTAGAGAAAACTTAGAATATCTCGTCACCCTGGTTGGCAAAGATAGTCTCATGGATTTATTCATCAAAGTGTGCGTGAGCATCCATCATAATAGGTAGGAGGAATGTGGTGGATATAAAGAGATGAAGAGAGAAAGTGTGAAATGAAACAATGAAACAAGAACTAAACTAGTTCTACCTTAAAAACCTTAAGTTTTAAACCACTAAGGGTTGTTCACATACGATATTTAATTATGGCTTTACTTACATCTTTGTAAAGTTTAAATGCATATGTAAATGTGTTGATGTGGAAAGTGTATAACAAGTATATGATTTTGCATAAATACCATAATTTTTAAATATTGTAAGTTTGTAAGTGACAATATTCTATTGGCCAAAAAAATCCAAAAATTTATAGGTGTTGGATCTTACAACTTGTGGTGTTGGGATTTTTAGGAAGACTCTACAATTTCTAAAATATGTGGAGCCACACACTTTCCGTTTGGTAACAATTGTTGAGATATCGAGCTCCACTTGTGATATGCCAAGGTGACCGTTGTGCATTTATGTCACCGACTTGTTAGTTGCAGATGCGGTTGGTACACCGCCCATGAATAATAGCTAGATCACAATTATTCTTATCTACTCTAGTTCGTGGCTCAGTTAGTATGCCACCTTAGTTAGTTGAGTTTGATTTGAGACCCATATATAGGGTTCTTCTATTTCTTTATACTAGAGTTCTTTTTGGCTTACACAACTAAGAAGAGGAAAATTGTTTTCAGCCTCCACCTTTGTGTGTATTCCCCCATTGTGCAAGCAAGAAAGCTACAAGTGAGACTCCTTCCTTCTCTCCCATAATCTTAACAACAATATCCTCAGCTCTGCTTTCAATTTTCCTACCATCTAGTTTAAAATAGAAGCTAACAGGTGGATTATGCATTAACATTGTAATTTCCTAGCGCATTATACTCAAGGGCCAATCATCCTCCATTTACAGCACTTGGGGCTCGCAGCCCTCACAAATGACAGCAATATCCATAGCTACACTTTCATGCATGTCTTGATCAAGGCACAACCATTTACCCTTGAGCATCCTCCATCTACGATACGTGAACACTAGGCATAAAGTTTGTCATGCGACAAAGTACTTGTAATTGGAAAGGAAAGTTAGCCGATTCATCCCAAAGTAAGATAATAGTCAACTAAGAGAGAAAATTTTTACCTAAAGCCATGTCCCTTGTTGTGACTCAACGCTCCACTGTGTCAGGACTGTGATTTATTTTTTATGTCCAAGTTTTGCCTAGAATCCTTGTTACATAATCCTCTAATGTATTTTTTATGACGTACATACTTTTGGTACATCTCAAACCCTTACATTCCTTGAACATGTGTGCAAAAATTGCAATCGGTATAAATGAGCTTAGATGTACATTCTTTGAGCCGGTGCTTGGCTTTATAGAATTCAATATGTCTGCTGAAATTTTTGTGCTACACATGTGCAAAATGTCACTACTACACAATGGCCATTCCATGCTATTGAGATTCAATATGTGCATAGACTCAAGGGTTCCATATTCTTGACTCCCCTTGGGCAATATGTACTTGGAGTCATAGAAAAAAACAAGGTCCTTTATAAAGTTGCTTAGTTGTACGCCCCTCAAAGAGAAATCTACCAATTTCGAGGTGGTAACACTTTAAAAAACCTGTGAAACTCTCAAAATTTTGCCACTCATAGCAATTCGAAGGGTATACTTCTGTAAATACGAGACAAGTTGTTACATAAGTATCATAAAATTTCTCATTCTCAATGAGTTGCAAATAGTTACTGTTTGCAAGGTTTCATTGAAATATCACAGTGGACGCAATATGTATTTGTTTTTGCATGAATACATGTTGTACAAACGCCTCTGTTATAATGTGAGAATTAACATTCCTTTGTTTGAGAGCTAAAATTTTACCCTTCCAGTGCTTTGATACATCTGCAATTGTAGATGGTTTCACCCTGAAAGCTCCCTTCATACTTGGACGCATATGTACCCAAGACGAGCAATGATACATATCAGTGATCCAATTCCCTTCTTCATATTTTCTGTTATGTACTTCTATCAAGAGAATGCTTGTTCTTCTCTCAGGCATTATAACCTACACATTATATGTAAAGGAGTATGTATTAACCCCTAAATAATAAGCATTTTAAGTCTGTCCAGTAATCACCAATATGCCATACAAATCAACATGGCATTAAGAGATGCTTACACTTTTGTAAATAGACATAAACATCGATATTGAAACGCATGTGGGTATATACATCAACACAAAGTATAGGTTTAATTTCAAGACATCACTTTAATCATACCATTTACATGAAATATAATGAAAAAATAGCACAAGAATACTCAGAGAATTTCGCCAAAAATAAATTTTATTATAACGAAGAGGAGTCTGATTTGACTCAATACATTGTATGAAATGTGGGTATTATAGAGTAGTTGTTACAAGGATAGCAACCACATGGCATGCAAATCTTAATAGGCACATTGGATTGACACCTGAGATATTCTAAGACTCAACACATTGTGTGTTATATAAATGATATGATACAAGAGTTTCATGGATCATTGCTAATTGGCATGGAGATCCAAATGAACACATAGGACCAATAAAACAGAGGATTTTTGAACCATCAACTTCCAGCATATCCATATCATCCAACACAAAGGAATCACTCACCACATCAAAATAGTTGATCGAGAATTATATGCTTCACCTAAACCTTGTACAATACTTGCATGTACAAAAAAACACCTGCATGAATCCCTTTTAACAAAAATACTTGCACGAATCCCTTTTAGCAAAAAATATCTAGATAACTGCATGAATAGAAGCAATACAAAACAGGGCCAATTTACCTATAAACTCATCTCTGCTGAAGATAAGATTGAATCATTGCTAATCAAAATCCATTGCAAATTATGGACATAAGAAAACATCAATCCCATCAAACATAAAAGTTACTAATTAAATGAATAAATTTTGGCACCACTAAATATGGCAGATTTACCTGTAAATTGAGCTACAAAATCTCTGCTCTACCTTGTGTTAAGTGCTACAACAACAATTGATTCTTAAGTTAGAACTAGCATTAAACCCTATTGTAAAGATAGTAGAAAAGGGATAATGTAGAGAGGAAGAAAGAGAGAGTGTGTGAGTACGCGGGAGAGAGAAAGAAATGAGCACATATCCAATCTTGCCCAAATTGATCTCTGCAAAAGACAATTTTGCAAGAGTTAGTATTTACACAAAGGTATATTGAAAAAACAATAGAAAAGAGGAAACATAGAGAGAGAAAGAGAGAGGGAGAGAGAGATAAGCACTTATGCAATGTCACCCAAAATTATCTCTGCAATAAAACAACAACAAGGGTTAGAACTAACATTGTGTTGTATTGAAAAGATATTAGCAAAAAAAAAAAACCAAACAGAGAGAGAGATTAACACCTTTGCCTCTTGCTCCAAATAAACTCTGCAAGAAAACAACAATTAGAACCAACATCAAATTCTATTGAAAACACAACATAAAAGAGAAACAACACATAGAGAGAGGGGGGAAAGAAAGGAGGGAGAGATGAGCACCTTTGTCTCCTGCCCCAAATAATCTCTGCAATAAAACATAGAGAGAGGGGGGAAAGAAAGGAGAGAGAGACGAGCACCTCTATCTCCTGTCCCAAACAATCTCTGCAATAAAACAACAACAGTAAGAAACGACATTAAACCCTATTGAAAAAATAGCAAACAAGAGAAAATGCAAAGAGAGATGGGCACATGTGTTTTGCGCAAAATCTGGAGCTGCGCGGAGAAGAAAGTGTAGAGGTAAGCAGAACGCCAAAACCCTAATTACTCTCAGTAGAGAGCTTCAATGGAGACAAAAATTCACGAGTATAGAGAAGAGAGGGAAAGTGGTCTGTTGCTCAACTTTTGGGTCAAACTGATTTCATGAGAGAGAAAAAAACCAAAATTGAAAATTCTCCAAAAAAGGGGGGAAAATATGAGGTGAGAGAAACTCAAATTTTGTGTACTATTCATTCTCCCTTGTTTTAATCCCCCACTACCCCTTTTTTAAATAGAAAACCCAAGATTTGGAGAGAGAAGGTTCACCCTCCATGGATGTCAACATCTAGCCTTCCTATTGGACAATCCAAAAGTCCCACATCTTAAACTATATTATTTTTAAGGGCCCATTTGTGAGTTCATTTTTTTCCTAATGACTCATTAGTTTGCTAATCGAGTTCAAGGATCTGTTCGCACGGGAATATTCAGATATGAAGGGATTGGATCCCCAGTTCTATAGCACATCGGATCCCCTTGAAATTGAATGTTGTCCTAGTTTGGATACAATGCTATAGAATGAACCCTCATATGGCTAAATTAGTCAAACAGGAGTTGGATTGTTGACTCCTAAGAGCAAGTTTCATCACACGAGTGGATAATGTGGATTGGATATCCATGATGGTCATTGTTCCCAAAATGAACAAGAAGATGCGGATATGTGTGGGGATTACGAGAAGATGAATGCAATCACAATCCCGGATCCTTTCCCTATCCCCTACCTAGATACCATACTAGATGAAGTAGTTGGCCACAAGATGTACTCTTTCCTTGATGGTTTCAATGGATACAATCAAGCGCACCTTGCCCTAGAAGACTAAGCTAAGAAAACTTTCATCACTGCATGGGGAGTATATGTATGCATAATAATGTGGTTTAGCCTTCAGCATCCTTTCAAAGAGACATGCAAATATTGTGGGTCCTACCTCACAGATTTCATGAGGGTCTTCTTGGATAACTTTAGTGTTTTCAGAAAAGCCACGCTCCACCTAATGCATCTTCAGCTTTGCCTCACTAGATATCATGAGATAAGTTTAAGTTTGAATCCCGTCAACTATGTATATGCTATTTGTGGTGGTATTTTTCTAAGCCATATCATTTTACAAAATGACATTGTTGTCAATCCAACCAAGATGGCAGCAATGATACAAGCTCCAATATTGGATACACTATCTATGTTATTTCATTTTTAAGGCCAAATCCAGTGGCATGGCTGCCAGTTACAACTTTTAGCGCATATGGCTATCCCACTTAACGAATTGGCGCATGTGCTTAAAGCAACTTATCAATGGAAAGAAGATGCTAATGTGGCATTGTGACACCTCTGGCTGTTACTCTCAAAGACTCCCATTGTGATTCCACTTAATTGGGCAAAGCCTTTCATGTAATTTGTGAATGCTTCTGACATAACAATTGGAAGTGTGCTTATGCAGCAAAATGAAAATGGATGGTGGTTCTGACTCGTGTTCTATGCAAGTAGGAGATTGGCCAATGGGGAGAATAACTACTCCGCCACTGAAAAAAAATGTATGGGCATGATCTACTCCACTAAAAATTTTCGACACTATTTTCTAGGGCACACATTTACTTTTCATGTGGATCATTCCGCCTTGGTCTATTTGGTCAAACAACAAAATGTTATAGGGTGATTGGCTCATTGGCTGTAGGAAATTGAATACACAGTGGTGTATCACCTCGAAACTCATCATTTTCATTGCGGACTTTTTGTCCTGCTAGGATTCTAGAGAACCACTAATCGATATTGATGACGAATGCTCAAATGCACAACTCTTTGTCATTGCAATAAATGTTTAATATGTGTGTATGTTAAGTGTGTGTGTGTGTGTGTGCACGGGTGTGAATACATGCATAAGTGTGTATTCAGATGTGGATATAGGTGCATGTATGCATAGGTGTGTATGTGTGCACAGGTGTGAATTGGGAGTGTGTATATGTGTATGGTGTGTAGTGTGTTGTGTGAGGTGGGGTTCATGTGTGTGTGATTAGTGTGTGTGTTTGTGAGGGGTGAGGTGCATGTGGGGTGGGGTGGGGAGATTTGTGTGGTGTGTGTTAATGTGAGTGGGGAGAGGGGGTGTGCATGTGCATATCTTTAATGTGTGTGGGCGAAGTGTTTTATAAAACCTGTGATGGGCGTGTGTGGTGGTGCTGTTGGGGTGTGTGGTGGCACAGCGAGGTTGGAGGTAGCCGTGGTGGAGAGAAGGCGGGCGAGCGGCCTAGTATGCAGGGAAAAGTCGGTTGGCGGCCTTGTGAAAGATGTGGCCAATGCAAGGATGGAAGAGAGGTGGGAGGGGCACGGATCTGGGAAGTAGCGAGGAGTAAGAAAGGAGGAGGCGACAGAAGTGTGATCGGACGGGTGCTGTAGGAGGACATGGCATGAAGGTGGGCTCGCATGCGAAAGCAGTGGCAGGCGCGCGTGGTGGGCAGTCAAAGAGGCAGCTAGACGAGTGTGGCGGATGTGCTAGAACGATGGCCATGCTGGGGGCGGCGGACTAGAAAGTGGGCAGGGGTCAATGGGTGCCGGGTGCCCTCCCCTTCCCCCCCTTGTGTGTGTTAATATAATGGGGAGAAGGGGTGTGCATGTGCGTGTCTTTAATGCGTGTGGGGGTGTGTGTGGGTCAAGTGTTTTTGAAACGTGTGATGGGCATGTGTGGTAGTTTTGCAATGCTCGTGTTGGGGTGTGTGGTTTGGGGTTGGAGGTGGCAGCGCTACAGAGAAGGCGGGTAGGCCGTTTGGCATGCAGGGACAAGCTGGCTGGCAGCCTGGTGAAGGCGACGAAAGCGTGGCTTGCTGCCAAGAGGGTGCACAGGTCGTGGAGGGCGCAGGTCGCCTAGCCAGGCAGTGAGCTATAAGTCGAGCTAGACAACATGGTGGCGTGGAGAGATGGCATGAGTGATGCCAGGGTTGATGGTAGCTAGTAGGCCAAGTAGTGGCGGCGCTATGGCCAATGGAAGATGGGCAGCCTAGGCTAGGCAGTTTGGTGGGCAATGGTAGACGTGCGTGGTGGATAGTCGAATGAGCAACTAGAACGAGCATGGCGGACATGCTGTAGTGGGCTTGTCGACCGTGGCAATGGTGGTCATGCTAGGGGTGGGGACTCGAAAGCAAGTTGGGCGGTAGCGGGCTAGCAGAACTAGAGGTGAAGAGAGCGCAGCAGTAGCGGCCATGTGGGCGGCAAACCGTACAAGGGAGGCGGTGAGCTACTTGGATGTAGGCAGGAGGAGACAAACAAGGAAGAGGAGGAAGCAATTGCTATCGACAGTAGGCCCAACAGGGCAACCTTAACCCTAGTTTTTTTTTTTTGGAAGGTGGGTGGGGTCAATGGGCGTGCCCCAAAAACCTCCCCACAATCCCCTTCTCTTCTTCTCCTCCTCCTCTTACCTTTCTTTCTCTCCTTTTTTTTCTCTCGTTTTTTTTTCTTTTTTTTAATACACTCTTTTTTCCTCTATTTTCTTTTTCTTCTCCTTCTCCTTTTTTTTTCTTTTTTTTGTGAGTTGAAGAGAAGATGAGCAAAGTTTCATCCTCTTGGTCTCTCATCCTCACTCTCTCACTCTTTTGCTCTTAATCTCTCTCTCTCTCATTCCTCACTCACTCCCTCACAATGAAAGTATAAAGGTAAGTATATAAAGTTTGCACATATATGAATAGCTTATTTTATTCATTCTCATCTTTTTTATACATGATTACTAAGGTTAGGGTTTTCCCATCCCTCTTCGGGCATCTAGCTCACTTTAGGGTCTCAAGAGATTGGTCATTTCTCATTGCATGTTTTTCTTATGGTGAGAATGAACTAACCTTTACAGTTTTTCCATAGGAGTTTATGCTTATCGTTACAACTTGTACAAGATCATACTTGGCTTGTGGATTTACATGATTAATCAATACAATTATTACAATCATTTGATAATTCGATTATTGTTAAAAATTTATGCTCCTTGTGTTTGCTTGCACATTGCATGTTGTGTACTTCTTGTGATTAATAGATTTGAAGATGAAGATCGGCTTTCACGTGTCATTGATGTTGAACAATATCTACTAAAGAAGAGGTGTACTTAGGGAGATAGTCGATAGTTTGTAAACTTGGATGATATGAAGATGTTATGCGTGTTGGAGAAGTAAGATGTTCTTTGAAGTCACAGGGACATAATGTACCAAGGGAGGTGATTTCGACATTGTATTCTAAAAGGACTATCAAAAGGTGTACTATATCTAGATTGTGGGGGTGTTGCCACCTTTTCTATAGCTAGCTTCCCATCCAAATGTGTGTGCTATCTTTTCTTGAAGAGAGTCCTATTATGGCAAGGAATTTCTTCATTTTTTTCCATGACAATGTTTTTTTTTGCTTTTCTTCCTACTCTCAAGGGTGTTTGCACCTTTTCTCAAAGAGTAGGTCGACATGGCAAGAATCACAGCTTTTTTCTTTTTAAAATTTTTAATTTAAAATAAGACAAGAAGACTAGTGTTTAGAACCATCCATGTTGCATCTGTTAGATTGGAAGAAAAGAGAAAGTTTGGAACAAAGTGGACAAAATAAAGCATCATCCTCGTTAGCAAAATCAAAATGATTATAGCTATCAATAATACCATGAGAAGCATTAATGAGTGACACCAAAGGGGAATATGAACTATCATTTGTGATTGTTAGGATCCACAGGGAGGAAAGTTCTTCTTTAGGGAATAGCTATCAATAATACTTCTTTAGGATCATCAAAGGCGTCTAAAGCTTGTACATGCACAAAGCCATTAGGATTGACTATAAGTACCTTCTAGGGGTCCATCCAACATTGTTGGAGCTTTCTAGGAAACTTGCCAAAGCACAAGTCATAGGCCGAGACAAGATCACCTTTCTTGAATTTCTTCTACTTGATGAAGCTATCATGGTAAACTTTGTGTTGAGCCTACATGGCTTTCAGGCACTGTAAGGCCATCCTTTAAGTCTCATCTAGACATTCTAAATTCCATCCAATAATAGGGACTCTTCATCCTCTAAAGCCTCTATCATGTTCTCTTGATGGCTATTCTCTTCGAGTTCTAGGGATTTTTACTCTTCATTGTTTTTATTAACTTCATCTTTGAAATCATCATCTTTCTCTTTAGGCTCTATCTATGCTTCTATAGGGGATCTGTAAGAGAATAATATGATTTCTATTTTAGCATCTACTTCTATCTTTAGCTTTGTTGTGACCATATAATAGGGAGAAAAATATATTCATGCTTTTATCTTGCAATCAGAGGTAATTTCAGAATTCATTCCTGGTTTAGGTAGGGGATCTTCACCCATCAACAATGACTTTGCATCTTTTGGGAGATGGCTTATAGTGCCCACTCTTAGGAATTGTGCCTCAAGTTTCTTTAGGAAAGTTTGCTTAGCAATATCTTCTTCTACTAATGTTCCATCTGCTACTTTGTTGAAAGAGTGAGATAAGACTTCTATGGAGATGGATCCATTCCCTTTCTACAAACCATAGAGCTTTAACACCACTTTGTTAGCCCCTGCTTAGGGTTAGGGTTCCTTTGAGACGATCCATCCTTGCTCTTGCTTCAAATAGCCATGGTCCTCCCAACAATAGAGGATAAGAGATTCCACAAGAGTTTGGCTTCACCATTAGCTAAGTCAACTAGTAATCTCATCCTGCAACTGTGGTCTTAATGTAAGAAAGAATGCCTAAGGGCTTGATTCTATTTTGATCTAATCTGATAAGACAATGTGTTGGTTGCATGCCTTGTAGGCCCAAATCTTTCATCGTCATATCCATCATGATAGTTACTAAAGAGTTTCCATCTATTAATGCACTTGTGATAAAGCAGCCTTCTATCTAGATGCTAGTCTCTTGAGTGCCAGGATCCAAGCCCATGGAGTTCAGTCATCATAAATATATATATGCATCACGTGGGTTCAACATAAGAGATTTTTAAAATACAATTTTTACATACAGAAGGGTCACATATAAAGGAGTTACTTACTAATTGAATAGAAAAGGGTTATGTTTTATTAAGGAAAAATTCATAAATAAGGATATTTATAAATAGGCCTTGAATGCATGTGATATAGAGGGTATACATATAGTGAATTCCCTTAGATGGATCCAAGAAGGTGTTGGCTACATCTACTTCTTTCATAGACTCTGGAACCTTATTGGTTTTGGTAGCAATTGTGGGCTGGGAAATCCTTAGGCCGCATCTTCATGTGAGAATGCTTTTGAACCTATTTTTGCCAATTGGGAGATAACATCAATAGTTGTCACAATGTCAAATTAGGACGGAACATATCCAAGTCCTTCATCAAGTCATACTCTTTTATGGGATCCTTTGGCTTCTCCGGGAATGGGGCAATGCCCACTTTGATTTTCATTGTTTCTTCAATCAATGGTTGCATCACTACTTCTATTACTAGAGGTACCTCCACCTCTTCCATCACTTAGATCTCTAGTCCTTTTTCCTGGATTCTCTATATTCTTATGTGGTACTAGAGTTCTCTATATTGTACTATTATATACTATACTACTATGTGGCTTTATTGTGAGCTTGAACTTGTCAGCTTTAGATACATTTTGCTAGCCTCCTTTGCCATAGCCATAACCTCTACCACGATTGCCACTGCCATGTTGATTTGAATAGAAGACAACATCCTTGCTCTTAGAACTGCTAGAGCTTGTAGCCAAGCCAAGTTTAACTTCCTCATGAATAAGCTATGCAACCAGCTCATTGAAATCCGACATTTTAGCCTGCATAGAGATAGAAGTATCAAATGACTTATATTCAGATCCAAAACCATTTAATGTCACTGTAACCATGTCTTCATTCTCAACCTATGTGCCAATGGATGCTAGCTGATCTGCAATAGTCTTAATCTTTGTGACATAGTCTTGTATAGATCTGCCTTTTCTTTCTATGTTGTTGAATTTATGCTTTAACTGTATCTTCCTGGTACTAGTAGTTATGCCATAATACTTGATCAATATGTTCCATGCATCTGTTGGTGGCTTATAGTTCATGATCTGTATTACCATAGCATCTAAGATATACAAAGATAACCAGTGTAGCATCCTACGAGCTCTTTCCAATCAAGATTGGTGTGCTCGTCGTTGATCAGTTGTAGGATTTCTCTCTGGGATTTCAGGTTTAGCTTCAACACCTATCACACCAAGTCCAAATATCCTTTTCCTATTAGGAAATTCTCCATGCAGAACTTCCATATGGCATAGTTATTGCTATCAAGCTTTTCCCCCACTATCTGGGCTATATTGTCGATTTTGTCTGCATTTGCCATGTTGCAAACAATGCCTAACTACCTGCAAACCAAGGCTTCTTAACTGATTAGTTTTAGCCTTCCAATGCAATGTCATTTTTAAGCATCAACCTCTATTCAAATTAGTGTATTTCAGTCCATAAACTTGTCAAAGACATTCACAACCAAGTGATATAGGATGAAGGTACACTAGTCAATACATAGATCATGTAGCTATTGTAAACTCTATGACATTCAACCTCGTTGCCAATAGATATACATACAGTCTGAAATTTGTAAGCTATAAATGACCAAGAGTTCTTTCACAACCAAAACAAAAATATATACATGTCATACATGCTCCAAAAACTCTCAGGCATTTGCTAGTACATGTAGGAGTCCATACATGATCATGTGGGCATCATTCAGTACATATACATCAAGTATGGAAGTAAACATTCTTCTAGCTAGTAAAACCAGTTAATACCCTGCTATAACTAGCAATAAACCAATCCAAATTTGGGCATTTAATACCCACAATATCCCACAAAAATACCCATAGCATCAATTGCATGATTTAATTGCTGATAGAGGTACCAAATGGATATCAATATGTTTCAACCTTGAGTGATAACTATCATACATTCAAATTATAAATTTCAGCCTGTAATTTCAGATCTGTCAATGCACTCCAAACTAAGTTTTTAATCCCTTTTAATCATGCCCAAGTGTACACATTATTGCCTAGACAACATTCTAGATAGTTATATCCATCATTCCAAGGCATTTATGGATCAAACTGTGCTGGGAAATTCTAGGAAAGATTTGACCCAGTAAGAGTTTTTTAAAGTTAAGCATTTAACATTCCAAACCAATACTTAAATGCATGAGAGATAGCCCATATACTTTGCCAAGCATCCTTGAATTGCAAAGTTTCAAATATGAGCTGTCATTATTTCCAGGACAGCATGACTGATATAAATCAATCCAAATTTTCACTCCATTGCATCATTGTCATGTTTAGATGTATGACTTAGAAGCTCAAGTCCATCAGTAAGCATCCATGGCATTGAGTATGACCTTTGCAAAGCATTGTATGTTGAAAAAACATGCGCAAAATTATAGGAAAAAACATGCACAAAATTTATTCCATCACATTGTCCATTGATTTCGTTTATAAAAAAAAACTATAGCTCAGTGATTTTATTAATATTTTCAAATGGCACTTGATATGCCACACATAAACTGTGTATAGTTAGCATAAAAGCTACCCATTCTTTCCTGTGAGTGTAGGTACAACCTCTTACCAGTTCACACTAAACTCAAGGAGATAAAAGCAACTCCTTCCTACTATCTTCTTTTTTCCAAATCTCATTCAAATTGGGCTCTTCCATGTGGCATTTCACCCAAGCCAAGCTCACAAGAATTCCATGGTTCATGGCTTTAATACCATGTTGAGAGAGATAGAGAGAAGGGTTGAAGCAACAGAGTAGAGCCATATGCTCAACTAAGCTTTTTCATATATTCCATAACACATAGGCCAAAGTGAATACAACAATCTAAGGTCTACAGACCATTCACACATAGCCTAAAGTAACCATCTAATTTAATGTCCCACACTTGCTGATACAGTGGTGATACATCTGGACACATCTAAGACTCTGTCGGTCACACGCACAAGCTTGAAGTCTCAATGCATGTTAAGCAAGACATGAATTTCCCGTTTGGGCTATCTTACCCAACATAAGCGAAATTCCTTAAAGAAATATATTGTGCCAATAACTTAACAATATGACTTACAGATCCTTTAAATAGAGTTTCACTTTTTAAGTGTTAGTCAACACTTCACCTTATCACATTTGACAATAATTATATCGAGCTATTTTCCTAATCTCGAGTGCGTATAAAGTCATATGTGCAATAACCTCTTGTAGCTATTTCCATCATGATTCTGATTTAGAATCTCAATTAATCTAACTACAAATCATAGCTCGTGTACTAGTATGCTTTCTAGATGAAACTGTCAATTCGTGTAAGTGTAAAATATAGAAGCTAATATTTTATGTAATTATTTTATGTGGAAAAATAATAACCTAGTAATGAATAACCTGGTTTGGCATGACGACATTGAAAATTTCGTCTTTGCTCGTGCTTGCGCTCGCCACACCCGATGTTCCGTTGGTAGTGGCAACTCTAGAAACCTCGAGCACTTCTGGAAATACATGTTTCTTAACCGGTTGCGGTGGTTTCCATGGTCTTTTTGTTGAGATGGCAAGCTCAACACTTGCGGACATTGATGATGGACCACCTGGCTAGATGGGTCCGCATGACTACACTTAGCACGTTGGTGGTCATTATGACACTCACATGGCCACTAACTTATCACTTATTATATTTAGTTTGTTGCACCTACTTACAGTTGGAAAAGATATAGTGCCAGTCGATTAGTGTAGTCGCTTATGCACTATTTGACTTAGAAGGCCACTTTCCTTTATGTTGTATCTTATCTATACTTTGTGTATATTGTATAGTGTGTGGAAGAATAAGAAAAATCAGCAAGAAAACGTTTTGGCCTCCATCTCTCTTCTTGTGTTATTGAGTGAGCTTCCTCTTGTGTATATAGCGTATGTTTGGCACGATAGCTCAAGCAAATCCCCCCATCACGCAATTCTTGACATGGTATTAGAGCCATGCCAATTAAGAGAGACTGATTATGAAGACTAAGGTGAAGGAGAAGAAACAAGGTTTGAGCAAGCAAGCAATGGGTAAGAAGCTCTCCCATTCTTCCACTCTCTCTCTTTGATAGTGCCTGTGGAGGCACCGGAAGCAGGGTAGAGCGAAAATCTTAGATTGCTGTGAGATTTGGTATGCGAATAGAGCATTGTATATTTTGCAAATAGGCCCTTTAGGGCTTTTCCTGCAATTATTTTGGGTATCTAAGGCCGTTTCAGGCCCCGTTTTAGAGCCGCAAGGTTATGGACAACAGTTTCAGGGTACACTGTGATTTCGGCTGTATTGACCAAAAGTGGGTACACAGGTTACAAATTGCGAATCTATAATTTTTGAGGTGTTTGTAGGAAGCAAACATAAGGTTTATCTACAAACAGGTTGTAGATTGCATGTACTATTGAGCAATCAGTGAAAAAGGTTGCTTGGTGAATTGTTGTGCACGTGTTGTGAAAGATTGCAGAAGACTAGCTTGCTATGTTATATCCTTGTTTGTAATAATGGCAAAGAACAGTGGAAATCCCATTATTGAGAAGCTCGACAAGAACAACTACCCTTCATGAAAGTTCCATGTGATGAACTTCCTTATGAAAAGGACCTTTATGAGTTTGTTTCAGGTGAAGAAAAGGAGCCAGAGCTGGGTATCCCTCCAACTGTAGATGAATTAAAAGCATGGAAAGAATGGAATGCGAAAGAGAAAAAGGTGATGTACTGGTTATTTGCAGTCATTGATAATACGATGTTGGGACATATCATGAATGCAAAAACTTCACATGCAACTTGGACAATTTTTGAGAACATGTATTCAGTAAATACAAAGGCACGAAAGATTCAACTCAAGAAAGAATTGAATGCCTTGAAGAAAGGAAAAATGCGTGTCAATGAGTATGTGTTGAAGGTGAGGAGCATTGTAGATGCTTTAGCAATAATTGATGCAATTTCTGATGATGATGATTTGGTTTCATCTATTTTGAGTGGCCTTAACAATAAGAAGGCATGGAAATCATTTGTTACTTCAGTATATGTACGGAAGCTATTTTCAAATTTTGATGAGTTGATATCTCTCATGATTACCGAAGAAATCAATATGCAGGGTGACTCATTTGAAAAAAATGGTCAATAGGTTCAATCATTTTACTCAAGTTCAGGAAGGGGACATGGTAGATCCTCTTCGAGAGGCCGTGGTATGGGACGTGCTGGAGATAACCAGCAAAACAGGTTCCAAGCAATTTGGTGAAATGTAGGTTTCAAGAGGTCGAGGAAACTTTAAAGGCAGGGGGAGCTCTAGAGGAAGAGGTGGATGGCAGAATAGAGGTTATGGAAATTTTGCTATTGTTTGCCATTATTGTGGAAAAATAGGCCATATTGCAGCCCATTGCTATGCTAAGAAGGATGATATTCACAGTAGTAAATTGTAGCAAGGAAACTATGCATCGACTTCACGACAAAATGAAGACAAAAATGAGTGTCTATTTGTTATGCAGAATATGTTGAATGCAATTACAGGAAAGGGGACACATAATGATGTATGGTATGTCGATTTAGGTGCATCTAATCATATGACCAGTCATGTTGAATGGTTTGGAGAGATGTATGACTTACAAAATCTAGGTTAGGTTATGTACAGACGGGTGATGATTTATGTCACCCAATTTCACACATTCAAAAGGTTCCCTTGTCCTTGTATGATGGTCAGACAAAGAGTCTGGCAGATGTATTACATGTGCCATCAATCACAAAGAATCTAGTGTCTGTTGGCCAAATGATAGAGCAGGGGTTGTAGGTCCAATTCAATACAAAAGGTTATTTTGTAGAAGTCTTTAATAATAAGTGTAGGTTGGTTGGAAAAGGAAGTAGAGTTAGCCACATGCTCACTTTAGATGTTGGAATTTCTACAATGGATGCTGCTATGTATGCTAAAGAAAAAGGAGTAGTTGCAAATATTGAAATATGGCATAAATGTATTGGTCATGAAAATGTGCAAAGGCTAAAATTAATGCAGTCAAGAGGATTGGTTACAAGGTTGCCTTCATTTAGAGTTGCAGAATTGCATAAAGTATGTGAAGCATGCCGGTTTGGTAAGCACGCAAGACAACCTTTCTTGCATGACAGAGAAGTGAGTAGAAAAATACTTGATATAGTGCATATAGATGTTTGGGAGTCTACACAGAATGTATCTCTTGGTGGCAGCAAATACTTTGTTATATTTATTGATGACTGTTCAAGGAAGTTATGGGTATACATTATGAAGGAAAAGAGTGATGTGTTTGAGCACTTCAAATATTTTAAGGCAGCTGTTGAAACAGAAACAAGCTTAAAAGTGAAGTGTTTGACATCAAATCGAGGGGGAGAGTACCTATCTAATGAGTTTACTAGCTTCTTGAGGACTCATGGGATAAAGATGCAATTTACTTGTAGGTATATCCCATAGCAAAATGGGGTTGCAGAAAGAAAAAATAGGCATATTGTAGAAGTTTCACGTGCATTAATGACTGAAAAGAATATGCCTAAATATTTTTGTTCTGAGACTGTCCATACTGCTGTCTACATTATGAACAGAACTCCCACAGCTACAGTTCATGGGATGACTCCCCTGAAGAGTGCTTTACTGGCAAGAAGCCTGATGTATCACACTTAAAGGTATTTGGATGTGTTGCATATGTTCATGTGCTAGATGAGCTATGGAAGAAGCTTGATCCAAATGCTATAAAATGTATTTTTATTGGGTACTCTTTAGAGTAGAAAGGGTATCGCTATTATAACCCTGTTACAGGTGAGTTCAGAGTGAGTAGGGATGTTATCTTTGGTGAGATGGGCAACTGGTATGCACCTGATGGTGATGTATTAGATGATGATAATGATCAAGACAACTATGTGTAGAAAGAAAAACAAGAATCATGGAGTCTTAGTGGACCAGAAACATCATCTGGTACTATACCTACAGTGAGCCCTTGGTCTGGGAGACTAAAGAGTAGCCCCACATCTTCAGGTGGATCTATAAGTGTTGCAAGGAAGGACAAAGGAAAGAAGAAAGTGCTGGATGGCAATGATACATCTACCAGTCATTTGGGATTTGATGGAGATTCTAGTGGTTTGGAGAGTTTGGATGATGAGCTTGGTATTCCTTCAGTCAGGACACTAGGTGTACAGAGAGCTCATAGTAATGTAAAGGCTCCATTGAGTCATCCAGTGGTAAGTAAATCTAGCAGGGTCAGATACCTTGTATTAAAAGATTTGGCTTTGAAGGTTATACAGCTCACCATTATGCTTATATGGTGAAACTAGTTGAGGATGTTGAGCCCACTTGTTTTGAGGATGCTGTTAGTGATGCTCATTGGGATGCAACAATGGATGAGGAGATGGCTGCATTAGAAGCCAATAAGAATTGAGATTTGGTACTCTTACCTAAGGGTAAGAAAGCTATTGGTTGTAAGTGGGTCAAGCATAATGCAAATGGTTTAGTTAGCATATATAAAGCTAGGCTGGTTGCAAAAAGCTATGCTCAAACATATGGCATAGATTATGAAGAGATGTTCAATCTAGTTGCTAGGATGGCAACTGTTAGGTGTGTGATTGCCTTGGCAACAGCCAAAGGTTGGAGTTTGCAGCAAATGGATGTTAAGAATGCCTTCTTGCATGGTGAATTGCAAGAAGATGTGTATATGGAGCAGCTAGCAGGTTATGAGGATTTAGAGCATCCCACATATGTATGCAGGTTAAAGAATGCACTCTATGGGTTGAAGCAAGCACCTAGAGCATGGTCTGACAAGATTAGAGAAATATTGGATTTTTTATTTTTGATACTGATCACTCACTTTATTTGAGAAAGGGAGATGCAGGTTTGGTCATCATAGTCATCTATGTGGATGCCTTGATTATTACATGTGACAGTGACAATGGGATTGCTGAAGTTAAGGACTTCTTGAAGAAGAAGTTTGAGATGAAAGATTTGGGTGAGCTGAGATACTTTCTTAGTATTGAGGTGATTAGATGTGATGATGGTATATAGCTATCCCAAAGGCAGTGTGGCATGGATATGTTATCCAAGTATGGTATGACAACATGTAAACCTCTTTCAATACCATTGGAGCAAAATGTGAAGTTGAGTGCCGAATTTGGGGGTGAGATAGAAGACCCTACTATGTTCAAGAGGATAGTAGGGATTTTGATTTACGTGACTATCACAAGGCCAGACTTAAGCTATGCTGTTGGTCTTGTCAGTCAGTTTATGCAGATGCCTAGAAAGCCTCATTTGGATGTAGTTAGACGTATATTGAGGTATGTGAAGTCCACTTTACATTATGAGCTTTTTAATGAGGTAGGTAAGGACGTACAGGTATTTAGATACACAAATGCAGACTGGGTTGGTAGCATGTCAGATAGAAGATCTACTAGTGGATTCATGTTTTCCCTTGGTAGTGCAACAGTTGTATGGAGCAGCAAAAAGCAACCTACAGTTGCTCTATCGAGTATAGAGGCTAAGTATAGAGGTGTTGCTATGGTAGTATGTGAGGTGGTATGGCTGCAAAAGTTATTAGGTGATTTGGATGTGCATAGAGATGATCCAGTTGTCATTCATTGTGACAACATGAGTAGCATACAACTAGCTAGGAAATCCAGAGTTCCATGCTAGGACAAAACACATTGAGATGCACTACCACTTTGTGAGGGAGAAGGTACTTGCAGGAGAGATTAACTTGGTATATGTTAGCACACAAGATTAGATAGCTGATATTTTCACAAAGGCATTGGGTGCAGAGACGCTTCGAAAGTTTCGAAGCTTGGAGTTGTAGAGATAGAATTGAGCTTGAGGGGAAGTGTTGAGATGGCAAGCTCAACACGTGCGGACATTGATCATGGACCACCTGGCTAGATGGGTCCGCACGTCTACACTTAGCACGTTGGTGGTCATTATGACATTCACATGGCCACTGACTTATCACTTATTATATTTAGTTTGTTACATCTACCTAGAACTGGAAGAGATATAGTGCCAGTCGATTAGTGTAGTCGGTTAAGCATTGTTTGACTTAGAAGGCCACTTTCCATTATGTTGTATCTTATCTATGCTTTGTGTACATTGTATAGTGTGTGGAAGAAGAAGAAAAATCAGCAAGAAAACGTTTTGGCCTCCATCTCTCTTCTTTAGTTCTTGAATGAGCTTCCTCTTGTGTATACATCGTGTGTTTGGCACATCAGCTCAAGCAAATCCCCCCATCATGCGATTCTTAACACTTTTCACCTCATCGCTTTGGAGCCATCGTCCACGAGTATGTTCGCGATAGGGAAGGTAGAATAAATTTGAGATGGGAGAGCGTAAGAGAAGATGGCTTAGTCGAAGACCAAGACAGAGGGGAAATTGAGCCAACTCTCTCCCTTGTAGCCTCTCGGGGTAACTCCTCTTTCTCTCTCCCCCCAGCAGCCTCTCGGGGTCACCTTGTGCTTCTCTCTAAACTAATCCCCATGCCTCATATTTATAGCTAAACAAGAGAAGATGGGTTGTGACTGAGAAGAAGAGCTCTTTGTGGAGGGGATCTTGGTAAAATCAGTAGTCTGAAACTTTTAGGATGCAATCTAATGCTCAAATCACAAATCTGATGGTTCTGTTGGCTCTGAAAGGGGGAGTAAAACCCCAAGACACTTGCTAAGAAATGTTTCAGATCACTCCTTCTTATTCTTCCTGTTCGAAGTGCTGTTTGTTGCTTGTAAACTGCAATTGCGTCGCAAACGATTTCGCCAATTCTTTTTTTTGTATTAAATCCCAAAATTAGCTGAAAAAAATCACTTACTTTTTTTTTCATGACATCCTGTTCTAGAAATTTCCACATATTTTTAGGATATTTAAAATAAATAATATCTAAAATATGCTAGTTTTTTTCAAAAATCTAATATTTTAGACCATCCATACTATACACATTGACACTAATGATTAATATGGCTCGTAACTCTCGTTCACGTTGTAACTTCCGTGATGGGTGGCTACAGTCCTTGTTAATTCAAAAAAAAAAAATCGGGTTAAGATCCTTGATTTTAATATTTATTTATTTATTATTATTTTTAAATGTTAGTTAGTTATTAATGTTAGTTAATTTTTTTACTTTAGTTAGTCTTAGTAACCTTACTAACTTATTAATTGACTAACTAACTTTTAAACTAACAAACTAACTTTTATTGCATGGAAGTATTATAGAATGAACTACTGCTTTATGTAGGAAATTTGCTTCATGTAGAAAAATCGAAATACTGGCCTCAACCTTTGCCATTTTTTATGGTGTTTTAACCCAAAGATATAGGGACAAAATGACAGGATTGCCAAAGTTTTGCTACCCTAATCTATATAAAATGCATAGTAGGACAAACAGTGCCTCGTAGGGAAAATACCTAATCTTATATTAAGCAACTCATAGAAACTCAAAGATAATCACATAGAGACAAAAGAATATATACTTCATCACTAATAATCAAAGAATGAGAGGTAGAACACAGAGAACATGTTGAGAATAGAATAGGAACACAATGAATGATGGCACAAATTGTCAGATCTGCTATATTATAACGAGAATATATCATACACAGGTTGTGAACATTAGAGATGATCCCCGAAAACAAGAACGAGTTTGCCTCATCAGGCCATACTAAAAATTGCTTATCATAACCATAACTTCATGAGACATCCACTTCATGAGGCATCTAAGGACTGCCTCACATATAGAACTAACATGACTAAGGTAAAGCCATGGTAAGGGCACAATACATGAAGTGTGAAACCATGGCTAACAATCTTCATGTGCTTCTTCTTGCTATTCTTCATCATCCAAATCATTGGATTCATCTTCTGATCCTGAACTTGACTCACTATCCTCATCTTCATTGCAATTTTCAATCCTGAATCTAAATCTGAGTCTGAATAAGAATTTGAGGATTCATCATCTTTATAGGTCTTTGATTGCAAGAAGTACCAAGACTTCTCTCCACCCTCACAACAGCTATTATCATGGTATTTAATGTGTCATTTTGATCAAACTCCACATTGGCTATTGGGTTCTTGATTTGACCCCTTAGACCCTTAATAAAACAAGTGATCAACATCTCTATTGATGGTGCATCTGCAACATCCAACCTATTAAGCAGGTTCTTAAACTTTCAAGCATAATCTTGAACTAACATATTCTTATACTTTATCTTATTAATCTTTCTCAATATGTAGGAGTACTATCCTTCCTAAATCCACCTAAAAATGTAGTCCTTAATGCATCATATGTGTTAAATGTAGCCATGCCCTAGCTTCTAAACTAGTCTATGGCTTTTCCCTACAAGGTTACTATAAACTGTTGCTTCTTAACTTGATCTCCATATATCTGATTGAACCCACTTGTTGTCCACCGTGTCTCAAACTGAGCCACATGGTAGTCAAGATCTTTCTTCTTTTTCCTTGAAAATTTAGAAGCTCTCACCTTTGGATTGACAAGCTAATTTGGATTCATTGTACTTTACTTTTGGGACTTCTTTAGTGGCGATAAAGGGTTACTTCTCTGTTGGAACTCTTGCACCCCGCAACAACACTGCCCTCCCAACTACTATATGCTGCAATCTTTCAAGTTCCAATTTAGGAGGAATATCTTGGTCTTAAGGAGGTAGTATTGTTTCCTCATCATATCTGACACAGTTGCTAGGCTTGAAGGAGTTGGAGGGGTTGGAGGAGATTTTGTAGAGGAAGTAGGGGAATGGCATATTGTTATATACCTATAGAGGTACCCACATCCTCATAGTCTTGCCTATCATTTGTGAACTATTATTCATCTAGCCCATCTAATCCTCCTATTTCTCCTTTATTATTGAGCATTGCATCCTACTATTTTTGTCTTTCCAATGCTTCCCTTAATTCCCAGGATTTTCTCATTGTTAAAATAGGGTTTGACAAATATGGGTAATTATTTGATATATATGCTGCCCATGAAACACACCTTGCACATATTCAGTGTCATTACCTTTTTGCACTCTTGGAGCCAATTCATGTAGTAATTACTTGCAGGCCTCTGATGTCTAAATCATGAGAATTATGCCCATGAAACTAGTAGGATTGCCAAAGTGTTATGGCCTCTCAAGAATGAAATAGAAACATAGAAACACCAGTTTGCTCGAAATATTCCTACTACTATAGATAACTTTCTAAACCAATTTACAACCATATTAAATAATTTAATCTTTACGGATGATATGCAGACATAAAACATACATTATAATCATTCACAAAGCACTAATCTATTGAAAAATATTAATCAAATGACTCTCATCATGATCATTCCTGAAGAGATAACTTATCACTATAACGTGTCCACATGTTCCCTTTAGGACACGTCTTAGCAGTCTATCAGAAAGAAGGTCTAGAAAGCTCCGCCTGGCACTCCCATGAAATGTCACGGGGTTTGTGATCTAGGGCTTTCCATGTCTGCCATGTAGCGGAAGTATTCTGGCTGTTCCCACTTAGGACCGACCTGAATTTGGGTTTTTCCTAATGGTCATTTCCTAAACAGCAACTAGCGTCGAACCCGAGCAAGCTACTTTACGCAAAAACACCAGGTCCGAAGCAGATTCACGCTGCACTTGGTTTAAGGAGAATGGGAAACGAGAGGGATGCAATGCTTGACCTCTCTGCCATAAGGTATAGTCCCATTCCGTTCCCCTAAAACAACGTAAATCGGGATTATTATAACTTAGATTCTAGGTCAGTGCCCTTGCTATTCGTATCCTTTGAAACGATCTTCTTGCTGTCCATCATGATTGAGAAAAGTTTCCGGCCAACTGGGACCACCCATTCGTAGGACAGACCCATGGCCACATCCACTACACTTTCCTCAAGTTGTTTTAGTTGTCTAATTACCTATCACATTTAGTTGGACAAGCATCAAATAGCTTCCTTAATTAGTTCGTTAGGCTTTGGTTCCTTCACGTAATCATAGCACTTGACATAGAAAACCAATGTCAAACAAGTTCCTTTTCAACAGCTTATCATATTATCTTTGAAATACATTTATAAAGTCCAGTCCGTAGGCTTATCCATAATCCGCCCGAAGGCTATCCAGCCATCCACAGGGAATACTAATCCAAGATTCCACCTATAGACTAGTATGCAGGCCTTGAGATTCAATCCCGAGTCACGTTGGCCTCTTGTGCAGGGCCCGGAAGGCGAGGGATTTACGGAAAGAGCCCCCCCTGGCACCCAAGCATACTCCTGCTCCAAGTAGCGCTCAACTGAGAGACCTCTTGTGGCGGGTTCGGTCCACCTTCCCGGTGCGGTTAACAACCCCCTTAGTTAGGGTCAGGCATGCAGTCGGGGGTAACTGAAGCTGCCTCTCCCTTCATGCCTTCAACCTGAAGCATTAGATATCTTTTCATCCTTTAATTCTTTGAGCAAACAAAGCAAAACAGTGCTCTTAAAACTCTTACAAGCACAATAAATTCCATTGGTCGTTATTTTTGGCCAACTGCTAAGGAGTGAATCCTTCTTTCCGAATGCATCTAGCACTCGATCCAGGATCAATTGCGACTTGGCAAGATCCCCAAGGGTTTGTCTGTTAACCCTTATATCCTTGGGTTAGGGCCATACCCTATTAACCCAACTTAACCAAAACCTTAAGTTCTATTAGCAGTAAATATATTATTCCAATTTACTGATTGGTCTTTTGCTTCCAAGCAAATATCTAATCCCCGTATCTTGGTCACTTTACCCAAGAAAGGTACTATATCAGGATGATTATTCATCCTCTTGCAAGATAAACTTGCGTAAGAATCTACCAATCTCATTCCGAGGAATTGGCCATTCCCTTATGATCAAATCACAAGGTCATGCCACTCTGCAACTTGTTGCACGAGTGTCGCATCTAATCCATGGGACTATTTTACCCATCGAATGGCGTATTCTAATCACGAAATCATGATTAGATAGGAAACAGGGTTAGGGTGTCTTTATAACAATCCGTTTCTGATTACACTAAGCCGATATTGTCGGTCCTAAGGTTCCAAATTCAAATCGAGTTTCTCTTTTTAGTGACTGATCCTTAGGGTCGTTTTCTTGCAAGTATATCCTAGTGTCCCTACATTCCATGAATGTGGGCAAATTGTTAGGGTATAAGAGTTTTCGTTTTGGCAATGAGAGCGATTAGGTCACGTCCTCAATGTGCTAAATCCCGGTTAGCACTTGGGATAAGTTGCATTAATTTAGCCATTCCTAAGCGAGTCCTTTTAGGTGTATAGGGTAAAACCATTACGATTCCATTTTCGTAAGCACACGATTCATTGGCTATGAATGATTAGATTTACAATCCCTAACTTTTTTGGTTAAAATAAAAGCATATGCTAAGTTACGGTATAACTTTTATTGATTATTCTAGAACATGCATTCAAGATTCATGCTACTAAACTTTAAGGTTTTATGTGAACCATGCAGCTTTTTCTAAACTTTTTCTTTCAAAATGAGATATGCGTACACTGAATGAGCATTACACAACCTCATGTTACTATTTACGTAGCTGATTGAGAATTAAGCTAATTGACTAGGGTTTAATCTACTTCATGCAGATCAAGGACCATTTCCATGCCTAGCAATTTCCTATGGTTATTCGCAACCTTCTTTAAAGAATCATTTCGAAGAAAAGATGTTCAATAATGCGATATGTGGTTTATTCCTTCCATGCATAATCGAAGTGTACTATCATAATTCCGTTTTGTAAAGATGGGCATTAATTAATCTAATTTCATTACTTTGCAATGCATAAAAACCACTTGCTAGGAATGCATAGAAATGTTATGCTCACTTTATTTTGTTCGTTTTATTGAAAAATACTAATGACCGAATCCCTCAATTGTGAGATATTAGCCAAAGTATTTTCAATCGAAAAAACATGCATCCTCATTCCTCAAATGATCCATGCATAAATGAAATATTACAACGTTAATCAAATTTAGGAAGAAAAACTTGGACTTGTGGTGAAATGTCCACATGGATGTTAGGAGATGATCCTCCTGCGGTTGCGCCTTGTGCCTTCTTAGGAGCCATTGAGACTTCAACCTTCTCGCCTTGGTTATGGACTTATGCTCTTGACCCGTCTCCTTTGAACGTGAAACTCCCTTTGTAACCACTTGCACCGTCTTTCAAGATCGGCTTTAGGAGGCTTTATAGGTTTCCTCCTTAAACTTCAAGGAGAAAGGGGTGTAAAAGATTGCTTTGGGAAGGCAAATAAAAGGGATTTTAAAAGATCTCGTGTTAACAAGAACCCGCTTGAGAGGGAAATAGGGAAGGGGTTTTAGAACCTCAGCTAATGGGAGCTTGTGGGGAACCTAAGGGGGAAAAGGGGTTATTTCTTGGAGTAAATGGGCTTTTAAATCCACTAGAGAGGGCAATAACAAAGGCCCACAGGAAGGGTTTTAGAACTCGGGCTAGTGGAAGCTTGTGGGGAACCCAAAACGGGGGAAGAAGGCCTTAACTCCCGGGTTAAATGAGCTTTTAAAGGGCCTTGGGTGAAATGAAAAAGGGGGGAAAGAGGGTGTTTTGTGAAGGCCAATAAAAAGGGGGTCTTAAGGTACCTCGAGGTTAAAATGAACCTTTGTGTCAGAACGCAAGGGGGGGGGGGAAGGGCTTAATGGGCTTTAAAAGCTTGGATGGGACCCCACGGGAAGGGGGGCTTTGGATCCCGAGGGGGGGGGTTATAAAAAATGGACTTGGTGGAAAAAAGGGGGGAAAGGGGGCTTAAAGAGCCCTTAGAAGCTTCAAGAAGCTTCCAGAAAGCTTTTGGGCAACGTGGAGAGCCCACGTGGAGGGAAGAGGAAGGCAGCAGATGGCGATCCCTAGGTGGCAACTTCAACGGCAGCAGCTGATGGCAATCCCTAGGCGGTAGCTTCAATGGCGGGCTGATGGCATGTTCACCTTGTGGCGGCGGCGCTGTTGCGGCAGCTGGCGACTCCACTCCCTCCCTCTCACACAACGTTTGCACGCAATGAAGTCTGTTCTCAGCCTCTTTCTCCCTTCCTCCGGCCTGGCAGCATCCCGTTCTATTTCTCCCTCTCACCTCCATGGCACAGGGCTTAAATAGGTGAGGGAAGGGGTCCTTCCCACCCCCACGCGGCCATAGCGGCATGGCATGTTTGTCCCGCGAGCTCCAACAAGGATGCTTAGTCATCCTTACTATACCCCTCTCCTCTAGCACGATTGTCGGATGGGGGAAAGAGGGGATAATAAATTTTTTAAAACCATAATTCAAATATTATCTTTATGAATTCTTCCCAAGAGGGGATTCATGTGACATATGCGGTTTCATAAAACCATAGTCTCGGTTCTGCCAATGGATATTATGATACATCGTGTTTAAGTTCGTACCATCCGGGGCCCACTGCCGGCATTGTCTTGAGTGAGTATCACGGGGTTTAGATATTGGCAATGTTACAATCACAGATCAGTCATCATAGATAGTATTGCTTTTCAAGAGACAAGAACATAATGGAAGAATTATACATAAGTGATCCTATGTGGGTACTGCCCTAAAGACCTCTACATTTCCCATGACAAAAGATCACTACAAGGAATTGGGCAATTAGCGACGGCAGATATCGGCGTCGCTATTGGCGTCGCTATTTGCATCGCAAAACGTCGCTATTGGCGTCGCTATTTGCGATGCAAATAGCGATGCCAATAGCGACGCCGCAGAAAAAAAAACGCGGCCGAAACCAGAGCGCCGTTTTCATTTTCTTTTCTTCGCCTTTTGAGAGCGAGAGCGAGGGAGAGAGCGAAGGATTTGTGAGAGAAGAAGAGGAAGAGACTTGCTGCCGCCGCCACCGCCGTTGTTCGTGAAGGAGAGGAGGAGCCCTCGTTGCAAAGAGAAGCCGCCCACGCTCGCCATATCTCATTGGTGAGTCTCCCTCTCTCTTTGTTTTGCTTGTTGAAGGTTTAAATCGTTCTCTTTTGCTTGTTTAGGAGAGGAAATGAAAGAGAAGAAGAGGGAGAGGGAGAGAGAGGGAGAGAAAGAGAGGGAGAGGGAGAGGGAGAGGGAGAGGGAGAGGGAGAGGGAGAGGGAGAGAAAGAGAGGGAGAGTGCATTCTCTCTCTCTCTCCCTTTTGCTTGTTTAATGTTTAAATTACTTTCTTTTTTGCTTGTTTAGGAGAGGAAACGAGAGAGTAAGAGAGAAAGAGAGGGAGAGGGAGAGGGAGAGGGAGAGAAAGAGAGAGAAAGAGAAAGAGAAATAGAGGGAGAGGGAGAGGGAGGGGGAGGAAATAAGAGAGGGAGAGAAAGAGAAAGAGAGGGAGAAGGAGGGAGAGTGCATTCTCTCTCTCCCTCTCCCTTTGCTTGTTTAATGTTTGAATCACTTTATTTTTTTACTTGTTTAGGAGAGGAAATGAGAGAGAAAGAGAGCGAGAGGGAGAGGAAGGGGAAGGAAATGAGAGAGGGATAGAAAGAGAAAGAGAGGGAGAGTGCATTGTATCTCTCCCTCTCCCTTTTGCTTGGAGGATGTTTAAATCACTTTATTTTTTGCTTGTTTAGGAAATGAGAGAGAAAGAGAGATAGAGAAGGAGAGGGAGAAAAATAGAAAGAGAGGGAGAGGGAGGGGAAGGAAATTTAAGATAATAGACTTATTGATAATGGTATGCAATGTGCTTTGCCATGGGCCACGTACTTCATCAAAATGAACCCAAAATTATTGTTATAGAAGAAGAAGCCCTTAAATTGAGTATAGGATAATTTCTCTCAGGTCTTATGACTATGAGTAGAATTGATTGAAATAAATTTTATTACTATAGTTATAAAATTTCACAGATGGCGCGCATTAATTTTAAAATGGATTACTTATACTCAAAGCCGAGATATAACAAATAATTATCTACCGGGACAAACAAATCGTTGAGCATGATACAAGGCCGAGATATAATATTAGAAAATCTCTCAACTACTATATACAATGCAAGGTTTATGGTCAACTTGCAACTTGACGTACATCTCCATAAAGCTATCCATTTAAGCCTCGTTTGCTGTAATGTAGATAAGATGGAAAACGAAGAAGGTCTTATTGTTCAAGACGGCGAGACGTATCTTAATCAGCGTGTCCCATGTCCTTGCTCTCAATGCAAGTTGGCAATTAGACGAAAACGCCGATTGTCTATAGAACACGTACGACGATTTGGCGAGTTTCAATCTGAGATCATTGATCAGGCGATTGCGGATTTTCAGCAAATGGTAATTTGAAGTTAGCATTTTTCATGCATTGTACTCTCAAGCTAATTGAAAACCATACACAATAAGATTGGGTCTTGTTGGCAAATTTTGTATCCAGGGGGGTGATGTCTCGACCCAAGGGGGAATGCACCCTTTGCGGCCAATTAGAAGAGTTCGTGGACGTGCGATGGATGGATTGCAGGAGCCAATCGACCACTCGCAAGGCCCATCTATACCGTCAATGCCAGAGGAGACCGACAACCGACTTGCCTACAATCTTGGAGCCTGAGATGGAGGCAATGATCGATGCATTGATTCCCATGGATGTTGAGAAATCTGACCCGCTTAGAGAGGAAGCATCCATACCATTATATGATGGGTGCCGAGTATCTCGGTTGAAGATATTGCTTGCACTCTTAAGTGTGCAAGCAAAATACGGTTGGAGCGATACGAGTGTGACTGAGTTATTCAGGTACCTTGCATACAGACTTCATTGTTTTTTTAAAAAACAGTATTATTGCAAACATTTGTGTTTTTCAAGGTGTTTTATGATTTTTTTCAGGTTATTGAAATATCACATATTGCCACCTGCAAACACCATGCCTGAGTCTCATGATGATGCATGACATGTTTTACGGAAGCTTGGCATGGACTACAATAACATCCATGCATGTATCAACGACTGCATATTGTTTCGAGATGAATACGAGACTATGGAGACATGTCCAAAGTGTGGTGCTCACAGGTATCGACAGGACTTGCAAGGGCGATTGCGGGATGCCTAACTCCAGAAATTCGCGGGGCCATTTACAAGTCGTCGACTTTGGTGCAATGGATCTCACAGAAAGAGATTAAGACATCCTCTATTGAATCCGCAAGGCGGGGAGCAGTTGAGACGGTCTGTCTCTTTGAGAAATACCTGCCCACTAGCATGCTCACGATACAAGTTCACCTTCTTATGCATCTTGTGGACGAAGTGGAGATTGCTGGACTTGTCCATACGCGATGGGTGTTCTTCTTGGAGCGCTTCATGAAAACCCTGAAAGGCTTTGCACGACAATGAGCTCGTCCGGAAGGTAGCATGGCGGAAAGTTGGTTGGTGTCAGAGTCATTAGTGCATATCTCACAATGGCTACCAACGGTGGAACTAGACAATGAAATGCTATGGATGCTGAAGGACGATGATAGGCTGACTGGAGATGTGGTGGTTGGAAATGGGGTAGAAAAAAGAATGGATGCCTCAATGGAAGAGAAGGTGAATCGCTTTTGTATGTTGCACCATGCCTCCATGGAGACGTGGCTCACCAAGTACCAGATTGCAAGGCAAGATTGAGAGGAAGCGCGAGCTGAATTCCGACGTAGTACACATCACCGACCGATTCGATATCCCGAAGGCATGGAGGAGATGCCACGGTTTATGTCAACATGATGGTTGCATGGAGCCTTGACCGCAGCATCCAGTGAAGAGACAGAGGTCTCAATGGAGGAGTGGGAGTTCTCGAGGGGATGTAATCCAAAGGTAATGCAGGGTTTAGAATGTGTCGTATCTAAATTTGCTTGCTACATCTAATTTGAGTGTTTCAATGTGCAGTACAAAATATATAGTGCAGCGTGGTCGCGCGAACGGCATTTTCGAGTGGAGCGTATTGACCAAATGCGCTCCACAATGGACTGTGGTATCATGGCAAGGTTTGAGCAAGAGAGCCGGCGACGAGCAACGGATCTGAACATGGTTGTGGATGAGATGGAGTATTTTGGGAATTTGCAAAGTATTATTACGGTGGATTACTGTAGCTTCTCCATGATACTATTCGATGTGCAGTGGTTCAAAGTGGTACTTGGAGGAACTGGAGCAACAGTTCGACGAGGTCCATCTGGATTCTTGAAATAGATTCCGAAAAAAAATGGATGGATTTGCACGACACCTTTGTGTTGCCGGCCCATTGTGAACAGGTACAAATAGTCATTTGCTTGCTAATTGTAATCTGACATGGTTTATGTCACAATGGTTTGAAGTCGCTTTGTAAGTGTTTGTGAACAGGCAATCTTCTATCCAAACCCTCGACAACCTCGATGGTGGTATGTTATACCTTCAACTCCTCGAGGTGCGAGAGTATATGATCAAAGCGATGTTCTAGGCATAGATGAAGAAAATATACAAATAGAGGGATCGATATTACAAGGGGTAGAGGCCACCGCAAGCTTGGAGCCCGCATCGGCTAACAATGATGGAAATATAGAAGTCGTAGAATTTTTTGAGAACGAGGCAGACTCGTTCTTTTGTGGTGACATGTCTATCGACCTTCCAGTGTATGCAGAGTTGTGTCAGGAGATTAGCATGGGACCATAGAATACTTCATTCTTGGAGAATTGTATTACTCAATTCGTTGTTTAGATCTTCCATAAAGGTAGATAAGATATGCATTTTAAGAGGGATTTTTCAAAAATGATTTATATTAATGTGCTTTGTATAGTTTAAATTGATTATTCTAACATCATTTTTTATCTGTGCAAGTATTGACATTTTCAGGATGAGTCGAGGGATGAGCGATGAGGAGTTTCAGGACATGATGGCACGCATGTCTCCAGATCAGCTCGCGAGATTCAGAGAGATGGTAGATCAGGAGCTGTCTTGTTCTTGGTCAGGGCGCTCTACTAGATCAGCTTCAGCTAGATCAGCTTCAGCGCGATCAGATGCTTCAGCTTCGAGCAGACGATCTAGACACTCGCGACTTGGGCTAGAGGGAGGGACTGCGACTATAGGAGGATCAGGGGGGTGCTGCTGTGGAGACATGGACGTGGTGTCTCCGTCTCGTCGTTCAGCTGGAGCTGTGTCACCTCCAGGATTTGTCACACCTGTGGGGACGTCCACTCTAGTTACTCCGGCTTTTGCGCAGCCGTCGGCAGATGGCACGCCTTTTGGTGGCACTCCTTTTGGTGGCACCCCCTTTGGTGGCACCCCTTTGAGTGGCACTCCGGGAGAGGGTACCCCCGTCGGTACACCGGATGTACAGGGGTCTCCTGGATATGCCCATGAGCGTGGACGGAGATGGGAGAGGGCCCATCTTAGGCAGACTCCTAGGGGTTATAGATACCTAGTGGATGGCAGGTCAAGAGCCATCATCATGAATGATGAGGGGAGGAGGGTGATGGCTCGCATGAGGGAGTTGTGCCAACAAGTTTTTCGGCACAACGTCCTGGATCATTGGAGGAACATACTAGAGGGGAGCAAGGACTACATAGTAGCTTCCTTGCACGAGGAGTTCCCGGTGCCAGCCACAGTGGATAGATTCTCTATGGGCTGGATGATGGATTGCATGCGTGTATACATGTCACATAGACGATCCGACGCACGCAAGGCAATCAAGAGTGGGGCTCCAAAGCCCGAGTGGTTAGATGCAGACGACTGGCGCCGACTAAGGGAGGAGGCTACAAATTTGCCAGGACGTTGGAGTCAGCAGCGAGAGGCGGCGAGGGCACGAATTGATGCCGGATCGGTACATCATCTTGGGAGTGGCGGCCACAGGACATATTTGGAGGACTTTGTAAGTTTCTCTTTTGTTTTGCTTATTTGTTTTTTTGAGATATTCTTTGTACTGACAATCATGTTTCTAACAGTTAGCATTTTGTTTTCTTTGCAGCACTCCGTTACAAATCGCGATCCGCAAGGCCTTGAGACTCGATATGCAGAGAGGCATGGTCTCAGGGCATTGATCGACCGATTGTATAGACGCGGCGGCCCTGTAAGTCACTCATCTTTCTTGTCCGTAGTTACCATGAGATATTTGAATGCATTATTGTATGGTGGATTGATATGTTGTTTCTTTTTCTGCAGAATCCGTTTGATGCTCCTTTGCAGTGGGACGAGCTTTCGGGGGACGAGGATTTGTAGCTTGCCCTTGGATCCTTAGAGCTCACACACCTTTAGTTTTTAGTCGCCCGATCAATGTAGACATTTTCTATGTATTAGTGATATCGTTTCATGATTGTACCAATCGCATTTTATGCGATCATGTATTTATTTCATGTATCAGTTTTATGATTTCAGTATACATTCTTTTTGTTTGCAAATGCTTTGTATGCAGCAGTGCAAAAACTATTTTGTATGGCTCTCATACAGCACATAGTGCTATATGTGGCTGCCCTGCCACAATTTTTTTTTCTCTGTTACCGTCGCTATTTGCGTTGCAAATTTACTGCACGCGTCGCTATAAGCGTTGCAAATATTTTGCAACCGTCGCTATATGCGTCGCTATATAGCGACGATTCTATGGCGTCGTCAATAACGACGCTTTTTGCGACGATCGGGGCAAATTTTGTTGTTTGTATTTTCGTCGCTTTAAACGTCGCTATAAGGTCTATATCTTGTAGTGGATATGGAAGGATACAATTGAAATACACATGACAAGTGTCACCTTTTTAGATGAAGTCACATGACATTTCAAGGTCACTTTACACGTTGATTCTAGGCACCTACCTACATGCATATGAGTATTAAGGACCTAGATTATTAGGCCAAAATCACAATCAAGATTGTCTAAGTAACATGTAGTTAGTGTTAACCTCAAAAAATCCTAGTTGTAGCAAGCATGTGTCAATCATAATTGGGATTGTGACCAGCTATTAACAATTTTCTGAGGTCACAATAAAAGCAAAAATTTCTTAAATAGAATTCAACCTCCATCAACAACTTGGAGAGCAGTGATCTTGCAGAGATAGTCAACATGGTGGATGGCTTGGATGATGATGAAGAAGTTGCATTCCTAGATACCAATGCACACTTAGAACCATTTTGTTTGGTGGACATCATGCAAATCAATTAGTAGTATTTGGATCCTTGTTTCCCAATGTATCATGCCCAGGAGTTCACACCAACACATGATTAGATTTCCTCCTATACAGAAATCCCGAGTTCGAACTCCAAAGTAGAAGTGGCTCAAGATATGGCAATGTAGAAGAAGTGATCAAACAAGAAAGAGAGTTCAAAATAAAAATTCAAAAAGTGACTAAGGTCATGGAGGATGCTCTCTCTACTATCTATCTTGGGCACTAGAAGTTGGTAAAAATCAGTGCACATTTGTAGCTTGAGTTTCGAGAGTAGCTCTTTACTCTCCTAATAGAATTTAAAGATGTCTTTGGATGGAATTATGATGACATGAAAGGATTTGATCATTGGTTCTATCAACAACATATTCCATTCAAACTAGATGTTGTTCTAGTCCTCATGTAGTGGTATTGCATGAATCAACACATGGCTAAGTTGGTGAAGGAAGAGATGGATCGACTCCTCCCATTGCTCCAGTGGATCAAGTAGAATGGATTTCTCCAATAGTCATTGTGCTAAAGAAAAATAAGAAGGTAAGGATCTATGTAGATTACAAGAAACTAAATGCTACCACTATCCTAGATCCATTTTCCATTCCTTACCTTGACACCATTTTAGATGAGGTCACTAGCCATGAAATGCATTCCTTCCTACACAGCTTCAATAGGTACAATTAGGTTACCTTGCTCCTGAAGATCAATCAAAGACTGCCTTCATTACAACATGAGGCATCTTTGTTTGTTACAATGATGTTGTTTGGTTTGAAGAATGCTCTAGTTTCTTTTCAATAGGATATGTAGGAAATCTTTGTGCCCTACTTGGTTGACTTCATGGGGGTATTTCTGGATGACTTTAGTGTCTTTGGTACACTACTCCTTCACTTGCATCATCTTTGGTTTTTTTTTACCACATGCTGTAAAGTAAGTCTTAATCTTAATCCCATGAAGTATGTGTTTGATGTAAAAGGTGGTGCTCTATTAGGTCATGTTATTTTAGGAGATGGCATTGTTGTGGACCCCCAAAAGGTGGCTACCATTATGCAATCTTGCATTCCAAATTCCCCACCTACATGGATGAGTTTGCTAGCATGGACGAGACCTACGCCTCCTAGCCCATGTATCTATTCCTTTGAACTAGTTGATTGACGTCCCTAAATCATACTTCACTTGAAATGAGGCGAGAGATTTGGCCTTCTGAGTCTTTGGTTCTTAAATTCCAAGGCCTAAATACGCACCACCTATGGATATTGCGGAGCAAGTATCCAAGTTTTGCCATGGCCTAAGCACTCCTCTAAACCACCGTCTTGAAGCAATGCATCCAACGGACTTGCAAGACGCATTACTCCGAGCGAATCCAATTGTCCAAGAATTTAAATCAAGAAATTGTAGTAAAGATGACTCTCGAGATCTAGGTAAGAGATGCCATACATGTGGAGAGATAGGGCACACTCGTAGGAGATGTCCCTACCGTCAATGTTTCCATTGCAATGAACTAGGACATGTCCAAGCAGACTGCCCTGACTTAAGTCCAGAAGATACAGAGCCTCCAAGAAAACGAAACTACATAAGTTGAGTCTTTGGATGTATAGAGGAATCAGATGAAAACGAAGACTTGGAACCTACTACACCACTTCAGGATTATTAGAAATCCTAGAAATTTTGTTGACATGAAATACAACTTGTATTGGAATAAACTTTACTCTTATAATACAATTAACTTGAGTATTATGAGTTGCATCTGCTTAGGAAAAAAACATAGAAGATATCCATGAGATGTAACTACAATAAATTTTCTATTGTAACCAAGACTCGGATATATCAAATACCATAGGTTGTTGTTTCAAAAGACCGCATATCAGAGTAGTGCAGCGAAAGCATGGTGGTCCATACTCCACAGGTTCCAAGATGATACCCCTTGTTTCTCTTGAGATGAGGACATCTCGATTTCTCTAAGGGGAGGAGGATGTAATATCTCCGCACAATAAAAGTTAGTTGGTTAGTTTGAAAGTTAGTTAGTCAACTAATAAGTTAGTAAGGTTACTAACTAAAGACTAATTAAGGTAGAAACTAATTAACATTAATAATTAAGGGTTTTTATTTAATTAAAATATTTTATTTAGAAAATTTGAGAGTCGTAAATCCGATATTTTTCTCGGATTGATAAGGACCATAGCCACCCTTCACGTAAATTACAACGTGAACGAGAGTTATGAGTTATATTAATCACTAGGTTATTGTGTATAGTTTGGATGGTCCAAAAATAGTAGATTTTGGGCAAAACTAGTATATTTTAGATATTATCCAAAAAAAAGATATGGATATTTTTAGAATTGGATGTCATTTAAAAGAAAAGACAAGTGATATTTTAGTTAGTTTGGAGATTTTATAAAAATAAAAAAATAAAGAGAGGATTTGCAAAATTGCACGTGTCGCTATTGCAGTACATAGGCAGTGGACATCACTTTGAATAGAGAAAAGAAGGAGGAGTGAATTAAGAGCTTTCTAATCAAGTGTCTTCAGGTTTTACCCCCCTTTTGGAGCCAATGGAACCATCAGATTTATGATCTGAGCATCAGATCACTGATCTTTCCAAGATCCCCCTCCACAAAGAGCTCCACTTCTCAACCACAAGCCCTCTTATCTAATTCACTATAAATATGAGGCATGGGAGAGGCATAAGGAAGCATAAGGAGACCCTGAGAGGCTGCAAGAGAGAGGTAGAGAGAAGGATACCCCTCCAAGAGATTGTGAAGAAGAGCTTGAAAGAGAGCTTGAGAGAGAGAGAGAGAGAGAGAGAGAGAGAGAGAGAGAGAGAGAGAGAGAGAGAGAGAGAGAGAGAAGAGTCACCCCGAGAGGCTGCAAGGAAGAGAATTAGCTCAATTCCCTCTATCTCGATCCTCGACTTAACCATCTTCTCTTACGCTCTCCCATCTTGAATCTATTCTACCTTCTTAATCTCTTGAGTCTACCTACGGACGATGGCCTCCAAGCGAAGAATATCGTGTGCAGATGACAATCCTACAACCAACAACAAGGCTTCGGGCAAAGGCATCACTATCAATCCAACTGCAGTTCCGGTCATAAGCAATGTATTTTCAAATTGATAGATGCTTGTTTTGATTCTCGTATGAGATACGTTAGGCCCCATACTATGATACACGAGTATAGGCCATCGGAAAGGATAAATTTCATCTCACCTACTCGAAAGATGGAGTTTATGAAGTGCATATATCAAGGGAAGTTAATTGCACCTAGTTGCATATGGCTTATTTGTTGGTAGAGCAATTACAAGGAAGAATTAGCCAAGGGTTATGAATGGTATAGTCATCAAAAGAACGACATTAAAAGATTGGGCATACAAGTGCTAGATTAAAGTATAGTCAAGGGTTATAAATAGCATAATTGCTAAAAGAATATGACATTAAGAATCATGAGTAGAGAGTACTAGTTTAAAGTTTAGATACTTCAAAAGTACTTAGCCTAAGAGCTCAAATATTAAGAAAAACTAGATTCTAGCTCAATGCAAGGCCTGTATCTTATTAAGTATTCACATGTTATGCCTATAACATGTTTGATATATGAGGATAATTTTCTAGTTGCCTCATGACTTGCTTAGAGCTAGTATAAGAAATTAATCATAAGGGTAAAAACTAAGATGTCTTGAGTTCCGTCGGATAATGATGACTTTTGCCAATCCAAATTCAGGGTTGGGTTATCAATCAAGGTAAGTGATCTATAGAACTTATATCGTAAAAAGTGTTTGAACCCTTAACATATGACCTAGGCAAAGGAAGGAAGTGTTAAGAACATGTTTGCATAGTATTGCTCTTAGATCCCAAGGGGGAGAGCAAATATATGATGGAAATGTTATATTGTCTATTTTTGCATTGGTTTGAAAGAATGAAATTGGTTTTGTTGGTTGATCAAACAATATCGTAAATGCTTTTACATTCAACTGGTTGTTAATTGTTGTTTGGATGATTATTCCAAGTGCTTGTATGGTAAATGCATGGCAAGGGTTTGTAATGACAAGTCGCCATGGGAATAAAGGAATGTTTTCTTGGAAAATGATATTAGGACTGAATGCTTTGTTTGTGCATGATTCTTAAAGGATTTAATTAAGGAAGGATATATTGCACGGGTGGATCACCTCCATGATCGCACCGCGTATTAATCCAAGAGGGCACTTCTCGATTCATGGGCCGAAGATCGAGTGGTGAAAAGGCCAACCATGGGAATGATGTTTCGCTCCTAGATAGCTTGCGGGTCAGTTGGAGCTCGGGACACCCCTTGCTAGGTCTAGAATGGAGTTGAAGACCTCCATGGTCCCCAACATCTGGGCATGCTGGGAGATCCTATTCTAGATAAAGGATTGAGTTTGTAGTGCCATGTGAATTGAACTAGTTACTTTTGCAGGGTAGAAGGGATACTTCTGTTGGACAGAAGCAATACACAATTTATCCTGTATGGGCGGGAGACAAAGATTAACTTGAAGATAAGTTAAGGAACTTATTTTGAACGTGTTTGTCAATAGATTGCTTTTCTCTATTTTCGTGTCTGTAGTATAAGTTATGCGAACGAACCCTGTTCCCTAAAAGGCTTAATTAATGAAGCCTACTTTAAGTGTCACACATAAATGTGGTAGGACCTAATTAGAAAACTAAAGCTATTAAGGGAAGCGGATGGGTGGAACCCTCGATGGGTCCATTCTATGGCAGGGTGGTCCCAGAGAACTCGAATGCTTCTCACAAGTTTTTATTTTCATTCGACCTTTAGGTATTGTTAGGTTAGAACCCGATTCATGCCGTTTTAGGGGACCGGAATGGGACTATGCCCTATGGGCAAAGAGGTTGAGTAGCGCATCCCTCTCGTTTCCCATTCTCTTTGAATCAAGTGCGGGATAGGTCTGCTTCGGATTGGGTATCTTTGCGTAAAGTAGGATGTCCAAAACTCGATGCTAGAATGCTTACAAGAGACCTTGACAACTAGGAACCTGAATTTCAGGACGGTCCAAGTGGGTTCGGTCGTGAACATTCTGTTGCAAGGCGGATTCAGGAAACCCTAAGCGACAACACTTGGAACATTTCCTGGGAGTGACGAGCAGCAACACTTAGATTCACTTCTCGATAAACCGCTAAAAGAGTGCTTGGAAAGCCGATGGGCAGGCACCTCACACACTCCCTCACACTCTCATACCCCCTCTCTCAAGCACAAGCTCAAGCAAGAAAGAAGAAGAAGAAGAAGAAGACGAGAGCTACTTTTAGCCACACACGAGAATGAGCTTCTCATTCGTTTCAAGTTTATATACAAAACCCTAAATCCCTTTTGGGCAATCAATCCCTTATCCCCTTTTTTACATGGCCAGTCGTGGCCTTGGCCCTTTTTCTTCTCCTATCTTCCTAGCTTCCTTTCCACCATCCATCTATCTTTACGATTTGCATGGGTGAGAACCTTGGCACTCTTAAAATAAATCTTGGTGTGCCTTGCGCTCTTTTACAAAAGTATTGACTTGCGCTTTCTCTTGTGTGTCTTTCTCCTTGATTTAGAAATTTTTTGCACTTCTTGTGTTTCCATATTTTTCTTAGCACATCTTCGTCTTTTGTTCCACCTTTGTCTTGGCCTTGTCTTCTGCTTTAGATTTTTTGGATTTTCCACCTTGTTCACCTGAGGGTTAACATTACCCCCCTCCTAGACAAGTGTCAATCCCATGGTACTCACCGTCGTAGGTAGCAAGCTTTGGCATACACCCAAGATGTGGGTGGGAGGGACATTTGTGGTATGCATTGGAAGATTTTTGGTGGTGGTGTGGATGAAGGTCATTGGGGGCATGTTGTTGGTATGGGTGGTTGGTGGTCAGGTTGTTGGAGTTGGGGATAGGGTTGTTCGTTGTTGGGAATTGTACGGAGGATTGGCACATGTGTTGGTTTGTGGGGATTTTGCACATGACGGATCATTGTTGCATGATGAGAAAGGACGAGAGTTCATAGTTGAGTGGTGATGAAGAGTTTTCGGTACTTTCGTTGGAGTCATCAATGCTTGCAATTGAAAACCTCTCAGATGGTCTCTCCTTAGGAGTTGGTGCTAGTCTTCTTATTGTGTGCATAAGACGTAGTTTGATTAGTTTGGGAGACAGGTCAAACTCTAAGAAAGCTGAAAGTAATGGCTTGCACTTGAGGACCCAAACTATGTATAGGTTGTGGTTTAGATATTAGGTGAGTGCCCCTGCATACTTAGATATTACGTAGTTAGAAGACTACTGGTCTGTTTCTTCATAGCAATGTGTGGATGAAGCTGTCAAGATTGTGGGAGAGAAGGAAGGAGTCTCACTTGTAGCTTTCTTGCTTGCACAATGGGGGAATACACACAAAGGTGAAGGCTAAAAATAGTTTTCCTCTTCTTAGTTGTGTAAGCCAAAAAGAACTCTAGTACAAAGAAATAGAAGAACCCTATATATGGGTCTCAAACAAGACTCAACTAACTAAGCTGGCATACTAACTGAGCCACAAACTAGAGTAGATAAGGATAGCTGTCATCTAGCTATTATTCATGGGCGGTGTACCAACTGCATCTACAGCTAACAAGTCGGTGACATAAATGCACAACGGTCACCCTGGCATATCACGAGTGGAGCTCGATATCTCAACACTCCCCCTCGAGCTCAATCCCAATTCCTGCATACCAAGCAGGTCTCTGAACTTGCGTAGCTTCTCTGCGCCCAATGCCTTCGTGAATATGTCAGCTACCTGATCCTCTGTGCTGACATAAACTACATCAATAAGACCTAGTAAAACCCTCTCCCGCACATAGTGATAATACACCTCAATGTGCTTTGTTCTAGCATGATAGACTAGGTTATTTGCCAAGTGTATACTACTCATGTTGTCACAATAAATGATAAATGGCCCATCTGTAGGCTGATGTATATCATAAAGTAGCTTATGCAACCAAGCTACCTCACATCAGCCATTGCTACGTCCCTGTACTCTGCCTTTGTGCTTGACAAGGCAACTGTAGGTTGTTTCTTGCTGCTCCAAGTGATTGCAGCACTCCCAAAAGAGAACACATATCCACTGGTAGATCATCTATCAAAAATACTACCAGCCCAATCAGCATCAGTGTATCCATGCAACTGTATCTGAATCTCAGTCTCATAAAATAGTCCATACTGCAATGTGGACTTCACATACCTGAGTATGCGTCTAGCCGCATCCAAGTGCGGTTTCCTTGGAGCTTGCATAAACTGACTTACCAATCCAACAACATAGCTCAAATCTGGCGTGGTAATAGTCATATAAATCAAACTTCCTACTATGTGCACCTGTACATAGTAGGGTCTTCTAGAAGCTCACCTGCATCTGTGCTCAGCTTCACATTCTGCTCCAAAGAAACTGAAATAGGCTTACAGCCTGTCATCCCATATTTGGACAGCATGTCCAATCCATACTGCCTCTGCAAGAGCCGTATCCCACTTGGTGATCTAATCACCTCAATGCCAAAGAAATAACGCAGCTCTCCCAAATCCTTCATCTCAAACTTCTGCTTCAATAGTATTTTCACATGAAGGATATCTTCATCACTCTCACCTGTCATAATCAAATCATCAACATAAATGACAAGTAGCATAATATCTTTCTCTGTTTTTCTCACATAAAGTGAGAAATCTGCCTTGGAAATCTGAAAGCCAATAGTAACAAGATACTGTCCTATCTTGTCAGACCATGCTCCAGGTGCTTGTTTCAAGCCATACAAGGCTTCCTTCAACCTGCAAACAAACTTAGGATGAACAGCATGCACATAACTTGGTGGCTGCTCCATATAGACCTCTTCTTGCAAATCACCATGCAAGAAGGCATTCTTTACATCCATTTGATGTAAAGACCATCCCTTTGATGCAGCCATAGCAATGAATGCTCTTACAGTTGCCACCCTTGCAACGGGACTGAATGTTTCTTCATAATCAATGCCATATGTTTGTGCATATCCCTTGACTACTAATCTTGCCTTGTATCTGTTCACAAAACCATCTGCATTGTGCTTCACCTTATAAACCCACTTACAACCAATTGCATTCTTATCTTTAGGCAAAGGTACCAATTCCCATGTAGCATTTGCTTCCAAGACATCCATTTCTTCATCCATGGCTTTCTCCCATTTTTCTTTTCCCATGGCTTGCTCAAAAGAAGTGGGTTCTAGTTCCTGTATCACTTTGACCATATATGCATAATGAATGGCTATAAATCCATAATATTTCAACCTATCCACAGGATTCCTAGCTCTGGTAGACCTGCGCAAAGTAGGTTCACTCCCAGGTGCTCTCAAAACATCCCTGGTCTTCCTTACTCCAGGTGTAACAATAGAAGGAATACCCAACTCATCATCAATGCTTTGTTCTGAGCCTCTGGATTCACCATCCACATAAGAGTGACTTGCATTCACATCAAACATGGGCTGATCTACCTTCTCTTTTCCTTTTCCTGATACCTGCATACCACTATCTGCATTGCTTTGAGAAGATTCTCCTGATCTCAATCTGCCTGCCCATGGTGAAGAATGTGAACCACTACTAGAGGATGCTCCAGGTCCACTAATATCTTGTGACTGCTACTGTGAATTCTGTGCAGCATTACCATTTTGTGCATCTATATTATCAATCACATTTACTGGTTTATAACAGCTACTCATCTCATCAAAAATAGCATCTCTGCTCACTGTAAACTTACGAGTAGAAGGGTTATAGCATCTATACCCTTTTTACTACAGAGAATAACCAATAAATATGCAGTTCTCAGCTTTTGGATCCATCTTGGATCTCAACTCATGTGGCACATGAACATAGGCAATGCAACAAAAAATTTTCAAATGAGAAATATCTCATTTCCTACCAGTATACCTCTCCTCTGGAGTGGGAGTCCTGTTCATTATGTAGACTGCAGTGGGAGTCCTGTTCATTATGTAGACTGCTGTAGCAACTGCCTCAGTGCAGTAAAAATCTAGCAGGTCTTTTTCATTGAGCATGGCATGAGATACCTCTCAAATATGCATGTTTTTTCTTTCTGCAGTTCCATTTTGCTGTGGGGTATGACTACATGAATATTGCTACTTTATGCCATGCTCCTGCAAGAACCTTGCAAACTCATTTGAGAGGTACTCTCCCCCTCCATCTGACCTTAGGCATTTTATTTGCAGGCCTATTTCTTTTTCAACCATAGCTTTAAGAGTTTTGAAATGCCCAAAAACTTCACTTTTCTTTTTCATAAAATACACCCAAACTTTTTTGCTATAGTCATCAATAAAAGTGAAAAAATAATGACAGTCTCCAATAGACGCAGCTTTAGTAGTCCACACATCAGAGTGGATTAATTCCAATGGCTTCTTACTCTCTTGAACATGTCTAGGAAATGGTTTCCTTGCCTGCTTTCCAAATTGACAGGCTTCACATACCTTATGTATTTCTGCAACCTTGAATTTAGGCAATCTTGCAACAATATTTTGGGCTTGCATTCATTTAAGTCGATGTACATTAACATAACCAATGCGTTTATGCCAGATATCAATATCTGCAACTATACCGGTCCCATGTGCAAACATTGCTGCACTCAATTCAGGCATGTCTGCATCCAACGTAAACATTCTGCCCTTCTTATTTCCTTTTGCTATCAAGCGACCTTTATTTTTCATATCTTCAACAAAGCATCCATGAGAATTAAATCTGACCTGCAAGCCCTGCTCAACCATTTGACCAATAGAAACCAGGTTCTTGGTGATATTCGGGACATGAAATACATCCGATATGTATTTCTTTTTCCCATCCTGCATAGACAAAGGAAAATTTTCAATCTGCACAATAGGATGTGCAGTATCATTACTAGTCTCCAAATATCCTGGTTTTTCCATTTTCCTTGCATCCTACATCCATTCTGCATGACCTGTCATGTGGTTTGACGCACCTGAGTCAACATACCACACTTCGTTGCTTTCTTCTACACTTGTCACAGAATTGTTCATGTGCTGCATCATAAACAAATGCTCATTTCTGTCATCACCCTGTCTACTAGAAGATGCATGATTCCCTTGTTGCAATTTTCCATTCATGATATCATTTTACTTTTTATAGCAGTCTTTAGTCATATGACCCATTTTACCACAGTAGTAGCATTCAACATTGTTGTTTGCATTTTGGCCTCTTTGCCATCCACCACGACCTCTTTGGCTCCCCCTGCCTCTAGAGTTACCACGTCCTCCTCCATAGGACTGGTTTTCTTGAGTTTGCTGCATATTCTGATTTCTACCACGGCCTCCAGATCGGCCTCCTCTACCTCTGCCTCTACCTCTTCCAGCATTTGAGAAGAATACAATTTCTTTTGAAGTTCCTCCTGAAGAAGATGCACCACCATTTCTCTGCTACTCAGAAATTAGAAGAGCAATCAACTCCTCAAAATCAGGAAATCTTTCACGGACTGAAATGGATGTTCGAAACTGTGCATAATCCTTTCCTAGACCATTCAAGGTCACGGAAACTAAATCATCATCTTCCACTGGCGACCCAATGGAAGCAAGTGCATCTGCAATCTTCTTCACTTTCATGTGGTAGTCATTGATGCTTATACTTTCTCTTTGCACATTGTGCAACTCTTGCTTGAGTTGCATTTTCCTAGCTTACGTATTAGTGCTAAACATTTTTGACAAAGTATCCCATGCCTCCTTTGGCGTACTTGCATCCTGAATATGCACAATCATAGAGTCTGAAATACTGATAGACAACCACTGTACATAACTTTTCTGGCTCTCTCATGCCATCCTTTAAATGCATGCATTTGCTGTTGATTGGGAACATAAGGAAGAACTGGTTCTTCTTCATTTCCTACAACAAATTCCCAATATCCTTTTCCCATAAGGAAATTCATCATTCTAAACTTCCATGCTTGGAAGTTGTTCTTGTCAAGCTTTTCAGTGACAATCTGTGAAAGAGAATCAGACGCCATTACAGAACACTGCAAAAAATTCTATCACTGTAAAAAAACACAACTTCAGCCTCACAAGGGTAAATTTGCAAAACTGACGAAAGTGGTATTTGACTACACAGTCACTTCCTAGTGACGATTTTGCATCAACAGGCAACAAGGATGATTCTATAACTCCCAATGTCTGTGCGCATAAGCATACGATGCAATTTCTACAGTAACTTTTCACCGATCTGTAGAACAGTGGTCGCACATAAAAAAACAGTGCCTTTTCCTGAGTGCGTGCGAAAAACTTCTGCCTCCAAAACAGGCACCGAAATGGTCTCGAATAAAAAAAAACAGGGCAACTAAGGGCTAAAGCCCTTACCTGTAGCATATAATGCCCTCTTGCTACACCGCGAAGGGTATCTCAATCTGAGAAAATGCACTCTTGCACTTTCTGGATGTGCTACCTGCTGCAGAGACTTGCTCCCAAACTCGAAAAATGAAAGCAACACTGGTCCTCTTACCAAAATGCAGAGACTTGCTCCCAAACTCGAAAAATGAAAGCAACACTGGTCCTCTTACCAGAACGTCGCAAACTTGGTTTGCTTTCTTGAGGTCCTTACCATGAACCAGGCTCTGATACCATGTCAAGATTGTGGGAGAGAAGGAGTGAGTCTCACTTGTAGATTTCTTGCTTGCACAATGGGGGAATACACACAAAGGTGGAGGCTGAAAATAGTTTTCCTCTTCTTAGTTGTGTAAGCCAAAAAGAACTCTAGTACAAAGAAATAGAAGAACCCTATATATGGGTCTCAAACCAAACTCAACTAACTAAGGTGGCATACTAACTGAGCCACAAACTAGAGTAGATAAGGGTAGCTGTCATCTAGCTATTATTCATGGGCCGTGTACCAACTGCATCTGCAGCTAACAAGTCGGTGACATAAATGCACAACGGTCACCCTGGCATATCACGAGTGGAGCTCGATATCTCAACAGAAGAAAGGGTTCACTAGGGTGGAGATGTTGAGGAGAAGTATATACGAAGGTTTGTTGAGGCATCATTTGTGATTTTGACTACACGATGTAGTATAGTTGACCTTATTGACACCTTAAATTTTGGTAGCTAGTGGCTAGTTGTGTTATTGAAGAGTACGGTATACTTTCCATGGTCTTTTGTACCTTGCTTACCACTATTGATTGCAATGGTACTGAGATAGAGTGCAAAAAAAGAATCATGCAAATGGGTCAAGATGATAGGTCTAACCATAGGCAAGACAAGATCCATAGTTATGTCTTTCCCTTGATGTGCCCTAAACAATTGTGGGGGATGTGTAAGGTGCTAGGGGGCTATAGATGAACCCAGCTGACCAAGGTCATTGGATGTACCTAATTTTAGGACCCGTAGGTGCTATGCTATGATCGTGAGTACTTTTTTCCTTTTCTTTTCTTTTCGTTTTTCCTTCTCTTCTCTTCTTTTATTTTCTTTTATTTTCTCTTTTTTTTTATAAAATGAATACAACTAATGCAATACATTGAGGCAATCAACCTTTCATTTAGATTGAGATCCAAGGGTTGTGGAAAATGGATATTACAAGGATGATTGTGTTACTAGCCTCATTACTAGAGGAATAGTTGTTGAGATGGAGAGATACACTTGAGATTTTGCAAACCTCTTTGTAACATGTGAGACATTGGTACAATTGAGGTGGCAATTGCAGTGACAAGATGTAGAGTTTGGCCAAGAAAGAGAGAGTAGCCTATGACTATGCTGTGGACCATGTTTAAATGTAATGTGTGCTTTATTGCAGGGGTGATTTTCTCTTTCCTCAGCACAATGAGGTTTCCATCATGGCTCTTTATGGGGTTCGTGGTTTCGTGGTGACTTGGACATTGAACACTTTCGTACAAAAACTTGTGTCCTTCTGCATCCACTTGACAACTTGTGAGAGTACATGCAAGTCATATGCTTCAATCATAATGAGTAGGTGCTTGTGATGACAGCACCACTTTGGGCCTCATCTCAGCAAATACCTCTTTAGGGTGGGCATGTAGCATTTCAGTGGCGGAGCTTGTGTTGTGTGCTCCCTTTTTCTGCAGAGGAGATCTTCCTTGTAGGCCAATGGCATGGGGTGCTTCATGACGGGTTACTACTGAGGAACCTGCAAAATGTGAACCAAGGGTTAGGCCATGAGGTAGGACAGAGTTACTTGCATGAAAGGGATTGAACATCGGATTATCAAGCACATATGACAAGGAGGGGTGAGGCGAGGCATGCAATATTTGTTGTAGAGGGACGTCCCTTGTGATGATATTCATCCTACCTCAAATGTGGGGCAGATTCTATCCAGTAGCAGATCTTTGCTTATGCCAAGTTGCATGGACTAGCTGTGATGGAATGGAGCAGGGCTCGTCCCTAGAAGGAGGGGATGGCACCCCGTCTACACCCTCAAAGGTGTTGGCTAGGGCTTCCTATGGTGGCAATGAGGGTTGTATGCCGTCCACATGGAGCTTGGAGTGGTCACACGACTTCTAGATGCATGGTGAGAGGGGGATCTGAGGAGCTCAGTCTGTCAAACCCAAAATTTTCTTCCTACTCATGACTATCATTGCTTGTGTGTATTGGTATTATCTGTACATAGTCACAAAACTCATTCTTTACTTATGTACACATTTATGAATCCATGTCACTTCGTGAGGATAAAAACCAATTGTAGAACTCAGGATTGTACTGGAGTGTGGCACACACATCTAGTACTTGTGGCAGCCTACTCAATAACAACAGATATTCTGCAACATCAAGTAGCATGGTACCTTGTCCAAGTCTACTTGCAACATGTAGCTCCTCCTCAGTAAGAATCTTATAAACAAGAGAGTTCTCTTGGCTAGTTCTAGCTAAGTCCATATCCTGAATGGCAGCCAATACTTGAAAGGAAGTTGGTACCCCAAAGGTTGGGTCTTGTTGAGACTGCCATTTGGCCAATTGCTCCTCTGAGACTATCATAATTTGGACTCCCAGTTTGGCCATTGTAACGTGGTTTTCAACCCAAAATTTTTCAAATTGACTTCAATCCTCTGATTGTCACTTTATTTGCTCTATCTCTAAGAGATTCGATTGGAAAAGTGCTTTGTTGAATGTCATAGTTAAGCATAGTTGGTCAGCCTCCTCATTAGAGATGAGTTTCATGCACTCATGTAGGAGTGTGTCATAGTGGTCGTTAAGATATTCTTGCTCTTCCCAGGATAGAGGACATGGCAAGTGTTCTTCAAGATGCTCCCTAGGGAATGTGACCATGTTTACAAGGATGTAGACATGTGCGAATAATTTGAGTTTAGTGTCCAACTTAGTCAAGCACTCTTTGACACTTTTGTGTTTTATGAAGGCTTGCTTGGTTGCTATCTCATGCAAGGTTCTAGGAGTTTCTCTAGGCTTTAGCAAAGCTGGGGGGTCGAGCCTAGATGAGCAAGATTAGTCAATGCTAGGATTGCTTATGTCCTTGGGGTTTTCATGCTTCTCTTGAGGCTTTGCTGCTATTGTGTCATGGTTCTCCTTGGATGTGATTGGTATACTTTTGTCAACTTGTCATGACAATGTTGTATCCACCCTTGATTGGTCACAATGCAAGTTTTGTTGTCGTCAGTGGATTGAGTGTTACAAGCAATCATTAATGGTAATGGTTGCTTTGACTTATTAGAACATATGAATGTATTTGAGGTTTCATCATTGTTAGGAGAAATGGGAATGGGTTCATTCGTGGGTGGACTCGATGCTTTATTCCTTAGCTCTTCAAACTCTTGGTCTCAATCTTCTTGGCATCTACAATCACTTGTAATTGCCATTGTTTTTGTTGTTTTCTCCTCTTTTTATTGGGCAATTGAGACGTATCCTTTAAAGATTTTGGACCTAAACTAAGTTAGCCATTGATGTGCTTGTGTGGGAGCTTTCACTCAACCGCCAAGACCCACAGACCGCTTATTGTTCAAGGGTTCCAAGCGAGCTCTAATGGCTATCTCTCACCTAGCCGATGCGCCGTCGATCCTACGAATGTAGTGAGCTTACCTTGATACTTGATCGAGTATCCTTCTCTCTCTTGCACTCTGGTAGCTCCACGATTCTTGATGCTAGCTCAAGTATCCTCAATCCTCCTCCATCTCCAAGCTCTATCCTCCATGGCCGCACGCGCAAGAGAAGAGAAGAGAAGAGAATAGAAGAAGAGGAGAGGAGATGGTGAAGAGCTTCACCCTCTTGATCCCTCACTCCCACATACACTCACTCCCTCACACTCTCACACTCCCTCTCTCAAGATCACACACAAGCAAGAAGGAGAGAAGAAGAGAGGAAGAAGAAGACTCTTTTTGCCACAAACCAAAGAATGAGCTTCTCATTCACTTTTCAACTTTATATACAAAACCCTAAATCCCTTTTGGGCGATCATCCCCTTTTTCCCTTTTCTACATGGCCAGCCATAGCCTAGGCCCTTTTTCCCATTTTCCACCACTCTAATTTCATCCTATTCCTAACTAATGCGTACAATTTGAACAGGAGCGAGCCTGGCACTCTTTTACAAGGATTCAGGAGCGCTTCCATATTTAATGGTACACCATTTACTCTTTTGTCACCTCGGGGCGACACTGAGACTTTCTGAGGGTTGTGCCCGAACCTTTAAATTTTTTAGGGTCTAGTTACTAGTCAAGGTGCCTTTTTCACTATTTCCCTTTTTTCCGTTTTCTGCTCCTCTGTGCTGCGGGAAACAAGGTAACATTACCCTCCTCCTAGCCAAGTGCCAGTCCCATGGCACTGCGATGGGAAGTAGTAGCTAGTTAGGGTTGCTGCGAGGCGGAACTGGTGGGTGGATGACACCTCTTCCAAGGTGATTGTGTGAATGAGAGTTGATGGAGTTTAGTGATGATGACCAGGAGAGGTTCCAGCATGCTTTAGGCTCCATGAAGATGTAGCCGGTCTCCCTTGAGCATCAGAAATGCTTAAAGCAATACAAAATCCCTTAGGAGGATGCTATTGGAGGGATTTATTCTAGAGAAGGCCCCCTCGAACTCTGTCTTGACAAAGATATGGTTTGTCTTCGTATTGAAAATCTGTGCCGTTGATTTGAAGGTCTTTGTCTTTGAGTTGAAGTCTTTATCTTTGAGTTGAAGGTCTTCATCTTTGAGTTGAAGGTCTTCATCTTTGAGTTGAATGTCTTCAGCTTTGAGTTGAAATTATTTAGGCTTGTGGAATCAATAAGCGATCCATAGATCTTGAGGCATTGGGCATGCATCTTTGGAAGATGAGGTTCCAAGATCTATGCCAATGGCAGATCTATCTTGATTTGGTTCAATCATGGTAGCCATCAATAGGAAGATGGCTGGATGCCGACACATGGAAAGAAGTTTTGGTCATTAAAGGAGGTTGTGGGTGATCCTCTTCAGCGGAGTAGCCAGTTCTTGAAACTCGAACATAACCTGCAAGAAAATTTGTGCACTCCCTAAGGGGTGTGTCTGCCTCTCCGTGTAGTGTGTGGTGCTCGCGGCAGTGGAACTGGGGGATGGGTCACCTTGGGCAAGCCCTTGGTAACGTCCCACACTTGAGGACCTAGTTCGTGTATTGAAGGAGGTGCGGTGCAAGTCTTAGGGTGATAGGTTTGAAAGTCCTGCCCTTGATGTGCCCTAAGTGTGAAGTGGGGAGGGGGCTAGGGAAAACCCTAGGTGCAGTGATGGCTGGATGCCGACACATGGAAAGAAGTTTTGGTCATTAAAGGAGGTTGTGGGTGATCCTCTTCAGCGGAGTAGCCAGTTCTTGAAACTCGAACATAACTTGCAAGAAAATTTGTGCACTCCCTAAGGGGTGTGTCTGCCTCCCCGTGTAGTGTATGGTGCTCGCGGCAGTGGAACTGGGGGATGGGTCACCTTGGGCAAGCCCTTGGTAACGTCCCACACTTGAGGACCTAGTTCGTGCGTTGAAGGAGGTGCGGTGCAAGTCTTAGGGTGATAGGTCTGAAAGTCCTGCCCTTGATGTGCCCTAAGTGTGAAGTGGGGAGGGGGCTAGGGAAAACCCTAGGTGCAGTGATTGTGGTGCATTTCTATTCTTTCTTTTTCTCCTCTTTTTTTTGTGAAATGATAAATAGGCCTAATTGTCTTCATCGGAATGAGGAGGAGAAGGGGGTCGGATAGATTTGCTCAAAAACTGGCGACTTTGCATGTAATCTTTTAGATTCATGCAGACATGAAGAGAAGTGGTGGAGAGGAAAGGGTGATTGCACCTAGTGAATTGGTTGTCGTTCATATCTTCTAGGAGGGCTAGGCAAAAAAAGGGAAGGAGACTAGCCCTCATCATAACACGAGCCATGGTGCAGTTGTCTATAGCGTTAAGATCAAAGAATAGGGGAGGTAGGCCGCGCTCTTGTGGAGTCGGGTCCTGCTTAAGAAGTAGCCTAAGTAACCTAAGATAATTATAAGTTGTTACAAAAGCAGGGTCAGGACATGAGGAGAAATCCGCAAGAAAGTGCATCATAGACTCATCTAGGCTTTCGACGGTAAAAAGAAGGGCATGCTTGAAGAATAATACAGTGGAGTTATAAATAATAGGGAAGTCGTACGGCCCATGGAGGGTGGCATCAAAATCTACCCCTACCCTTCGAGGGTACGCCATGTAGATAGGGTTGTTCCGCTCGAATGGCAGGGTGTTACAAAACGCCATCCAGGCAAGCATGCTGATGTCACATACTCGCCTCCTCTATAGGGGTTGGCTTTTGTAGCCCTGTACAGTGTGTGGGACTTCAAAAACTTTATTTTGCCAGTAGTCGGCCTCGTCTAAGCCCCAAGAGGTCAGGGTCTTTTCCCGCTCTTCTAGCCATCTTTGCCCCAACCGGCCACTGACCGCGATTACCTCATCCATCACCTTGAGTAGCAGGACCCTCCGCAGACTATTGGGTAGGAGGAAACTAAAGGGAAATGGATCCTTTCCTAGTTCCTCTATCTCCAACAACACCAGTTCTGCGTGGAATCCTGCGGGAAGATCATCAGGGCACAGTTGGAGAGGTGCGGATGGTAGCACGGCTGGCTTGGCTCTCAGCTTTTTCCTGGCTTCCTCCACCAGCTTTTTGCGTCTTTCACTAGAGGTGGCTTTTCTTTCCACAGATGGATCCTCTTATGGTTGCTCTTGAGATTGTGGCGAGGGAGGTTGTGGGACTACATCCTCCCTGAATCGATTCATATTGATTTCCAGTTCTGCTTCCTCCCCTTGCCGTTCTGCGTGTGCTGCTTCTTCCTCAAATCCGAGGGCGTCGATCTCCTGGGGGGTTAGGCTGGCCAACAATAGGTATTTTTGTTGCTCATCCAAGCTCAGCCTAACCTCCACAGGTAAGGGTGGCATCTGCAATCTAGCGTGTAGGTCTCTTCGTGCCATGCCGATCTTTCTTTGCATCACCTCCAATGGCTCTCCTTGCACTACGTGGGTGGCGTCCAGGATGGTGTCAAGGAAGGCCTTCTATTGAAGCTAAAGGCCACTTGGGCCACTTCTGCCTTTCTCTCTGTGATGATTTTCTCCTTTTCTGCCAGAGCAAGGCACCACGCCAGTGTCTTCACCCTCTTTTCATTGTGCACAGGCCACTCCTCTGCTCTTTTTTTCATCACCTCCAAGCTCTCTCCCTGTTTTAGGGTTAGCATCATAAGTTTCTGCTCATAGTCTTCCAATTCCCTGACTAGCCTCTCTTGCTCTTCTTTTTCAGAGGTTAGCTGGTCTATCAGGCACTCAATTTCCTCCTGCTATTCCTTCATGCCTTGTTTTCTTTCTTCGTCCCTGGCATTCAGCTTAGCCACAAGTGCATCAATTTGAGCAGATTTTGCAGCAAGCTCCTGGTATTGCACTATTAGGAGCTTGTGCTCTCTTTGCATTTTTACTAGCTCCTGTGTCTCGTTTTTGAGCTGCTGCCTCCAGTACTCCTCCCTCTCATCCTTAGCCTTCATTTCTTGTCTGAGATCTCCCTCTGCTGCAAGGCTATCATTCTTGTTTTATCCAATTGGAAGGCGGCCACTGATTCCTTCTCGGCTGCCAACTCAACCACGAATATCTTGCGTTCCTCCTTAGCTTTCTCCAATTGGGAGAGCAGCTCGGCAACGTATTCGTCATAATTAGCCGATGGCGTCATCATTGTGTGGATGGGCGAGGTTGAGGCTTCAACTCTCTGCCTTTTGGGCTCTTGCCTGGACTCCGCATCTGTAGCTGGCCTCTTCTGTCCTGTGGTCGTGGTTTCTGTTCTGTCCCTGGCCCATCTCTTTGTTGATGAAATATTGCATCCACGCCACGAAGTTTGATACATCTGCACTGGTCAGGATGCTGGGGGTGATGGTGGTGGCTTCAGCAGAAGGCACCAGGAGGGTAGAAATCGGATGAATTGGGGCCTTGCCCTTACCCTTAGGGACTAAAGGTGGCACAAACTCTGGCACATGCATGCTAGACCCTGGCCCCTCTTCTCTACATGGGCTCAGGCTCCTCAGTTCATCTGCTCAGCTTTGTTGCTCGATGGACTGGCGGGTGGCTTTCGCCAGGTCCTCTTCCTCCCTTCATAGCTCTTCCTCTTCCTCATCTGCTTTTCTCTTCCTTTCCTCCTCTGCTTTTCTCTGCTCTTCCTTCTTTTTCCCTCCTTTTCTTCTCTTCTGCTTCTTGTTTTGATACCTTCTTTGCTTTCTGTAATTCTTCTTTTTCCTTCTTCTCCTCCTGTCTCTTCGTCCTCTCTCTCTCCTTTGCTTCTTTTAGGGACTCTTTCTTCGCCCTTTCCAAGTCTTCTCTCTCCTTCTTTCTGCCTTCGTCATCCTTCTTCTTCCTCTGCGTCGTCTTCTTCTTGGTTTTCCTGGTTGTTTTTTTGCTAGTCTGTCCCTCCTCTTCTTCTTCTGTTTCAGTTCTATCGGTGGACCTATCTTTGTCCTGGTGAGGAGGCGACCTCTCTGGCATTTCTCCTTCTTCTTTTTCCGCCTCCTGTGCTTCCTTCACTGCCTCCTGGATGAGTGCTGTCAAGACTCCTCCATACCTAATGAAGGAGGCTTTGGAGGAGGCTTTCTTTCTTTCCATAACTTTAGAAGCCGAAGATTCTCCTCCTGCTGGTACACTTCCTAGGGCCAAAGCTTTAGCTGCTTGATCAATCGTTTTTCACATGTACCCATTCCAATCTACTTCGTCTAGGGTATGGGCTGCTACATTCTCCAGCACTGGTACGCTAATTCGATGCATCAAGGAATTGTAACGTTGGTTGGAGAAGAGCACATGTATCAGCTTGGCCTGCAATCTAGCCTCTGTGTCAGGGATGTCCTGGATGCTTATGCCGTCATTTGTGAGCACCTATTCCTTATTCATTTTTAGCATGGCATAAACATCCCTTTTTTTTACTTTCCGTCTTTGGTACCAATCCCAAAGCCTTCTCCACCAAGGTTGGATCCAACCGGACCTGTACGTGCTTTGCACCTTCTCCTCTGCCCACTGTTACAATACCACTTTCTTGGTCTGGGCTGTATGTTCTGAGGAACTCCACGGACTTTAGGTGGTCCGGCTCCTGCGAGAATTTTTCAAGATACTTTGTGAGGTTGCATTGTTCCACCTGTCAAGATTGTGGGAGAGAAGGAAGGAGTCTCGCTTGAAGCTTTCTTGCTTGCACGATGGGGGAAGACACACAAGGGTGGAGGCTGAAAACAGTTTTCCTCTTCTTAGTTGTGTAAGCCAAAAGAACTCAAGTACAAAGAAATAGAAGAACCCTATATATGGGTCTCAAACCAAACTCAACTAACTAAGGTGGCATACTAACTGAGCCACGAACTAGAGTAGATAAGGATAGCTATCATGTAGCTATTATTCATGAGCGGTGTACCAACCGCGTCTGCAACTGACAAGTCGGTGACATAAATATACAACGGTCACCCTGGCGTATCACGAGTGGAGCTCGATATCTCAACACTCCCCCTCGAGCTCAATCCCAATTCCTGCACACCAAGCAGGTCTCTGAACTTGCGCAGCTTCTCTGCACCCAATGCCTTCGTGAATATGTCAGCTACCTGATCCTCTGTGCTGACATAAACTAGATCAATAAGACCTAGTAAAACCCTCTCTCGCACATAGTGATAATGCACCTCAATGTGCTTTGTTCTAGCATGATAGACTGGGTTATTTGCCAAGTGTATACTACTCATGTTGTCACAATAAATGACAACTGGCCCATCTGTAGACTGATGCATATCATAAAGTAGCTTATGCAACCAAGCTACCTCACATGCAGCCATTGCTGCACCCCTGTACTCAGCCTCTGTGCTCGACAAGGCAACTGTAGGCTGTTTCTTGCTGCTCCAAGTGATTGCAGCACTCCCAAAAGAGAATACATATCCACTGGTAGATCGTCTATCAGAAATACTACCAGCCCAATCAGCATCAGTGTATCCATGCAACTGTATCTGAACCCCAGTCTCATAAAATAGTCCATACTGCAATGTGGACTTCACATACCTAAGTATGCGTCTAGCCGCATCCAAATGTGGTTTCCTTGGAGCCTGCATAAACTGACTTACCAATCCAACAACATAGCTCAAATCTGGCCTGGTAATAGTCATATAAATCAAACTTCCTACTATGCGTCTATACATAGTAGGGTCTTCTAGAAGCTCACCTGCATCTGTGCTCAGCTTCACATTTTGCTCTAAAGGAACTGAAATAGGCTTACAACCTGTCATCCCATATTTGGACAGCATGTCCAATCCATACTGCCTCTGCAAGAGCTGTATCCCACTTGGTGATCTAATCACCTCAATGCCCAAGAAATAACGCAGCTCTCCCAAATCCTTCATCTCAAACTTCTGCTTCAATAGCATTTTCACATGAAGGATATCTTCATCACTGTCACCTGTCATAATCAAATCATCAACATAAATGACAAGCAGCATAATACATTTCTCTGTTTTTCTCACATAAAGTGAGAAATCTGCCTTGGAAATCTGAAAGCCAATAGTGACAAGATACTGTCCTATCTTGTCAGACCATGCTCTAGGTGCTTGCTTCAAGCCATACAAGGCTTTCTTCAACCTGCAAACAAACTCAGGATGAACAGCATGCACATAACCTGGTGGCTGCTCCATATAGACCTCTTCTTGCAAATCACCATGCAAGAAGGCATTCTTTACATCCATCTGATGTAAAGACCATCCCTTTGATGCAGCCATAGCAATGACTGCTCTTACGGTTGCCATCCTTGCAACCGGACTAAATGTTTCTTCATAGTCAATACCATATGTTTGTGCATACCCCTTGACTACTAATCTTGCCTTGTATCTGTTCACAGAACCATCTACATTGTGCTTCACTTTATAAACCCACTTACAGCCAATTGCATTCTTACCTTTAGGCAAAGGTACCAATTCCCATGTAGCATTTGCTTCCAAGGCATCCATTTCTTCATCCATGGCTTTCTCCCATTTTTCTTTTCCCATGGCTTGCTCAAAAGAAGTGGGTTCTGGTTCCTGTATCACCTTGACCATATATGCATAGTGAATGGCTGTAAATCCATCATATTTCAGCCTATCCACAAGATACCTAACTCTGGTAGACCTGCGCAAAGTGGGTTCACTCCCAGGTGCTCTCAAAACATCCCTGGTCTTCCTTACTCCAGGTGTAACAATAGAGGGGATACCCAACTCATCATCAATGCTCTGTTCTGAGCCACTGGATTCACCATCCACATAAGAGTGACCTGCATTCACATCAAACATGGGCTGATCAACCTTCTCTTTTCCTTTTCGTGATACCTGCATACCACTATCTGCATTACTTTGAGAAGATTCTCCTGATCTCAATCTTCCTGTCCATGGCGAAGAATGAGAACCACTGCTAGAGGACGCTCCAGGTCCACTAATATTTTGTGACTGCTGCTGTGAATTCTGTGTAGCATTACCATTTTGTGCATCTTCATCATCAATCACATTTACTGGTTTATACCAGCTACTCATCTCATCAAAAACAACATCTCTGCTCACTGTAAACTTACGAGTAGAAGGGTTATAGCATCTATACCCTTTTTGCTGCAGAGAGTAACCAATAAAGATGCACTTCTCAGCTTTTGGATCCAACTTGGATCTCAGCTCATCTGGCACATGTACATAGGCAATGCAACCAAAAATTTTCAAATGAGAAATATCTGGTTTCCTACCAGTATACCTCTCCTCTGGAGTCATTCCATGTATTGCTGCAGTGGGAGTCCTGTTCATTATGTAGACTGCTGTAGCAACTGCTTCAGCCCAATAAAAATCTGGCAAGTCTTTTTCATTGAGCATGGCACGAGATACCTCTCCAATATGCCTGTTTTTCCTTTCTGCAATTCCATTTTGTTGTGGGGTATAACTGCATGAATATTGCTGCTTTATGCCATGCTCCTGCAAGAACTTTGCAAACTCATTTGAGAGGTACTCTCCCCCTCCATCTGACCTCAGGCATTTTATTTGCAGACCTGTTTCTTTTTCAGCCATAGCTTTAAGGGTTTTGAAATGCCCAAAAACTTCACTTTTCTTTTTCATAAAATACACCCAAACTTTTCTGCTATAGTCATCAATAAAAGTGACAAAATAATGACAGCCTCCAAGAGATGCAGCTTTAGTAGTCCACACATCAGAGTGGATTAATTCCAATGGCTTCTCACTCTCTTGAACATGTCTAGGAAATGGTTTCCTTGCCTGTTTTCCAAACTGACAGGCTTCACATACCTTATGCATTTCTGCAACCTTGAATTTGGGCAATCCTGCAACAATATTTTGGGCCTGCATTGATTTAAGTCGCTGTACATTAACATGACCAATGCGTTTATGCCAGATATCAATATCTGCAACTACACCGGTCCCATGTGCAAACATTGCTGCACTCAATTCAGACATGTCTGCATCCAATGTAAACATTCTGCCCTTCTTCTTTCCTTTTGCTATCAAGTGACCTTTATTTTTCATATCCTCAACAAAGCATCCATGAGGATTAAATCTGACCTGCAAGCCCTGTTCAACCATTTGACCAACTGAAACCAGATTCTTGGTGATATTCGGGACATGAAATACATCGGACAGGTATTTCTTTTTCCCATCCTGCATAGACAAAGGAATTTTTCCAATCTGCACAATAGGATGTGCAGTATCATCACCAGTCTCCACAAATCCTGGTTTTTCCATTTTCCTTGCATCCTCCATCCATTCTGCATGACCTGTCATGTGGTTTGATGCACCTGAGTCAACATACCATACATCATTGCTTTCTTCTGCACTTGTCACAGAATTGTTCATGTGCTGCACCATGAACAAATGCTCATTTCTGTCATCACCCTGTCTGTTAGAAGATGCATAATTCCCTTGTTGCAGTTTTCCATTCATGATGTCATTCTGCTTTTTATAGCAGTCTTTAGCCATATGACCCATTTTACCACAATAGTAGCATTCAACATTACTGTTTGCATTTTGACCTCTTTGCCATCCACCACGACCTCTTTGGCTCCCCCTGCCTCTAGAGTTACCACGTCCTCCTCCATAGGACTGGTTTTCTTGAGTTTGCTGCATATTCTGATTTCTACCACGGCCTCCAAATCGGCCTCCTCTACCTCTGCCTCTACCTCTTCCAGCATTTGAGTAGAAGATAGCTTCTTTTGAAGTTCCTCCTGAAGAAGATGCACCACCATTTCTCTGCTCCTCAGAAATTAGAAGAGCAATCAACTCCTCAAAATCAGGAAATCTTTCACGAACTGAAATGGATGTCCGAAACTGTGCATAATCCTTTCCTAGACCATTCAAGGTCACGGAAACTAAATCATCATCTTCCACTGGCGACCCAATGGAAGCAAGTGCATCTGCAATCTTCTTCACCTTCATGTGGTAGTCGTTGATGCTCATATTTTCTCTTTGCACATTGTGCAACTCTTGCTTGAGCTGCATTTTCCTGGCTTGCGTATTTGTGCTATACATTTTTGACAAAGTATCCCATGCCTCCTTTGGCGTACTTGCATCCTGAATATGCACAATCATAGAGTCTGAAATGCTGATAGACAGCCAATACATAACTTTCCTGGCTCTCTCATGCCATGTTTTAAATGCCTGCATTTGTTGTTGATTGGGAACATCAGGAAGAACTGGTTCTTCTTCATTTCCTGCAACAAATTCCCAATATCCTTTTCCCATAAGGAAATTCGTCATTCTAAACTTCCATGCCTGGAAGTTGTTCTTGTCAAGCTTTTCAGTGACAATCTGTGAAAGAGAATCAGACGCCATTACAGAATACTGCAAGAAATTCTGTCACTGCAAAAAACACAGCTTCACCCTCACAAGGGCAAATCTGCAAAACTGGCGAAAGTGGTATTTGACCACACAGTCACTTCCTAGTGACGATTTTGCATAAACAGGAACCAAGGATGATTCTGAAACTCCCAATGTCTCTGCGCACAAGCATACGATGCAATTTCTATAGTAACTTTTCACCGACCTGTAGAACAGTGGTCGCACAGCATAAAACTGAGCCTTTTCCTGAGTGCGTGCAGAAAACTTCCGTCTGCAAAACAGGCCCCGAAATAGCCTCAAATCAAAAAAACAAGGTCGCCATGGGCTAAAGCCCTCTCCCGCAGCATATACTGCCCTCTTGCTTCACCGCGAAGGGCGTCTCAACCTGAGACAATGCACTCCTGCAATTTCCGGCTGTGCTACCTGCAGAGATCTGCTCCCAAAACAGAAAATGAAAGCAACACTGCTCCTCTTACCAGAACACCGCGAGCTTGGCTTGCTTTCTTGAGCTCCTTACCACGAACAAGGCTCTGATACCATGTCAAGATTGTGGGAGAGAAGGAAGGAGTCTCGCTTGAAGCTTTCTTGCTTGCACAATGGGGGAAGACACACAAGGGTGGAGGCTGAAAACAGTTTTCCTCTTCTTAGTTGTGTAAGCCAAAAGAACTCAAGTACAAAGAAATAGAAGAACCCTATATATGGGTCTCAAACCAAACTCAACTAACTAAGGTGGCATACTAACTGAGCCACGAACTAGAGTAGATAAGGATAGCTATCATGTAGCTATTATTCATGAGCGGTGTACCAACCGCGTCTGCAACTGACAAGTCGGTGACATAAATATACAACGGTCACCCTGGCGTATCACGAGTGGAGCTCGATATCTCAACACCCTCCTGGCTGCTTCCTCCTTGGCCACCCCGACTTCTATGTTGTGGATGATTCAGAATTTGAGCTGGCTGAAGGTGCGGTTCTCTAGATGGATGCGGTATTGCTCCCTTTCCTCATCTGTGAACGGGAGTCGATGGGCGCGGTCTTGCTGCGACATTTTATGCTCATGCCATAAATCGTAACTTTCATTAGTATTTTCCACATATCAATTCACTAGTTGCGTGAAAATAAAAACTCTTGAATGAATTTCTTAGGAAGCCATGTAGATTTTCCTTTTTAGACTTGGACTTTTGCCCTTTACTTCAAAGTTTTTCCTGCCCATTTTCCTATCCCGTCCATTTTTTTCATACTACATGCTTATGCTTTTCACTACCTTTACTTTACTATATCCCTTTTGATTCATTTTCTATTTGATTCATTTCACCTTCACCATACCCCCTCCCCTTCCATCTTGAAAAGAATTCTTCCTAGGATTGGGGGTCAAAAGGTTAGGGGCTTTCGGCATGTTGGGGTAGGAGTTACTTGTGAAGGAGCCAAGTATAGAAATTTGGATTGTATTCCAGTTGAGCTGCGCGGTCCAGATCAAAGGGTCGAATTCCTATGTGTGTGACATATGTGAGGACATCTGTGAGGAAGTCACTAGACTCGACCCGACTCGCGATGTGGAGCTCTTTCTCTGTTAAGAGGTGGTCAAGGTAGGGATGCCCCTTGATATGTTCGTCCATGGGTCAGCCCCGAAGAGTGTTTAACACTCTATACGAGGTAGGTGCGATGTAAGTGGGATCATACTCTGCCATTTTGATGGCTCGGCACTGGTGATTATGCGACATCTATCAACTTCCCATTGCAACCTAAGAGCGTACCACTGCCTTAAGAAAGGTGATCCAATGTCAACAAGGTGGGATAACCTTGCGATCTCTTGGTCAGAGATAGAAGAAGTGATCCGCGGATCATATGACATGATGAGACATTGTTTAATGGCTTGCTCTTTGGAGATCTCGCTACTACTGAGCAACTCAGCAGCACAGCAGAGCGAGAAGCTTTTGCAAATGCGAATTCAAAAGTCTCCCAAGAGAAATGCATATTGTGCACTTTCGTTGCAAAGGGTTCTTCTAATAGACCCAAGTCCAAGCGGTCATAGTTGAGGGCTAGTGATATGAAGGTGGCATCGAGTCATTTAATGCATTCCACTACATCATCCCCGGTGTCCTCCGCAAGGTTAGCGGCTAGCGCCAGAAATGATTTTTGTTTGTAGGAGGGCATAAGGCAGACAGGTGGTTGAGATTTGGCAGAACAAGAATTTTTTGTCAAGAATCACGTGGTGGGGGGAGTTGCTCAAGATGCTGCGCCGAACACACACAGAATGCACAAGGAGAAGCTCACTCAAGAGACAAGAAGAGAGATGGAGGCCAAAACGTTTTCTTGCTGATTTCTTCTTCTTCTTCCACACACTTTTACAATATACACAAAGTATAGATAAGATACAACATAAAATGAAAGTGGCCTACTAAGTCAAACAATGCATAATCGACTACACTAGTCGACTGGCGCTATAACTATGCCAGCTGTAAATAGGTGTAACAACCTGAATATAATAAGTAATGAGTCAGTGGCCATGTGAGAGTCATAATGACCACCGACGTGCTAAGTGTAGACGTGTGGACCCATCTAACCAGGCAGTCCATCATCAATGTCTACATGTGTTGAGCTTGCCATCTCAACACTCCCCCTCAAGCTCAATTATATCTCTACAACTCCAAGTAAGCTTCGAAACTTTTGAAGCTTCTCTATATCCAATGCTTTCGTGAAGATGTCAGCTATCTGATCCTGTGTGCTGACATACACCAAGTCAATCTCACCTACTAGTACCTTCTCTCTCACAAAGTGGTAGTGTACCTCAATATGTTTTGTCCTGGCATGGAACACAGGGTTCCTAGCTAGCTGTATACTGCTCATGTTGCCACAATAAATGACAATTGGACCTTCCACCTGCACATACAAATTAGCCAATAACTTTTGCAGCCATACTATCTCACACGCTGCAACAGTAGCACCTCTATACTCAGCCTCTGTATACTCGACAAAGCAACTGTAGATTGCTTTTTGCTACTCCAAGCAACTGCTGCTCTACCAAGAGAGAACATGTATCCGCTGGTAGATCTTCTATTAGACATACTACCAGCCCAATCTGCATCTGTGTATCCAAACACCTGTACATCTGTACCTGCCTCATAGAAAAGTCCATAATGTAATGTGGACTTCACATATCTCAATATGCGTCTGACTGCATCCAAGTGTGGCTTTCTAGGTACTTGCATAAACTGACTCACAAAACCAACAGCGTAGCTCAAGTCTGGCCTTGTAATGGTCATGTAGATCAAAATCCCCACTATCCTCCTGAACATAGTAGGGTCTTCTATCTCATCCCCAACATCAGCACTCAACTTTACATTCTGCTCCAACAGAACTGAACGTGGTTTGCATGCTGTCATACCATACTTGGACAACATATCCAAGCCATACTGTCTTTGGGATAGCCATATACCATCATCACATCTGATCACCTCAATGCCAAGGAAGTACCTTAGCTCACCTAAATCCTTCATCTCAAACTTCTTCTTCAAAAAGTCATTGACTTCTACAATCCCACTATCACTATCACCTGCAATAATCAAGTCATCCACATAGATGACTATGATGACCAAACCTGCATCTCCCTTTCTCACATAAAATGAGTGATCAGCATCAGAAACATAAAAACCAATATTGACAAGATACTCTCTAATCTTGTCAGACCATGCTCTAGGTGCTTGCTTGAGCCCATAGAGTGCCTTCTTCAACCATGCTCTAGGTCTCCATCAAGAAATGCATCAATGCCTTCTGACACTTTATTCTTTCCTTTGTCTTTACCTGTAGTGCTACTAGATACATCTGAAGATGTAGAGGTACTCCTTAGTCTCCCAGACCAAGGACTACCAGATGATGTCTCTGGTCTACTAAGAGTCCGTGATTCTTGCTTTTCAGCCTGCACATGAGTGTCATGATCATCATCATCATCCAATGCATCACCACTAGATCCATACCAACTGCTCATTTCATCAAAGATGACATCCGTGCTCACTCTGAACTTACATGTGATAGGGTTGTAGCAACGATACCCTTTCTGCTCTAAAGAGTATCCAATAAAGACACACTTTTCAGCCTTTGGATCCAATTTCTTCCGCAACTCATCTAGCACATGAATATACGCAATGCAACCAAACACTTTCAAGTGTGAGACATTAGGCTTCTTACCTGTAAAACATTCTTCGGGGGTCATACCATGAACTATAGCTGTGGGAGTTCTGTTCATAATATAAACAGCAGTATGAATAGCCTCAGACAAAAAATGCTTAGGCATATTCTTTTCAGCCATCAAGGCGCGTGCAACTTCTGCAATATGCCTGTTTTTCCTTTCTACAACCCCATTTTGTTGTGGGGTATACTTGCATGTGAGCTGTCTCTTTATCCCATGAGACCTCAGAAAATCACTGAACTCATTTGAGAGGTACTCTCCCCCTCCATCTGACCTCAAGCACTTTACTTTCAAGCATGTTTCTCTTTCAACTGCAGCCTTGAAGGTTCTAAAGTGCTCAAATGCTTCACTCTTTTCCTTCATAAAATATACCCACAGCTTTCTAGAACAATCATCAATGAATGTGACAAAGTATGAACTGCCTCCAAGAGATACATTTTGTGTAGGCCCCCAAATGTCCGTATGCACAACGTCAAGGATATTTCTGCTTACATCTCTGTCATGTGAAAAGGGTTGTCTTGCCTGCTTACCAAACTGACATGCTTTGCATACCTTATGAAATTCTGCAACTTTAAATGTAGGCAAACCTGTATAACCAACCCTTTGGACTGCATTAATTTCAGCCTTTGTACATTTGCATGTCCAATGCGTTTGTGCCAAATTTCAATATCTGCAACAACACCTTTTCCTTTAGCATACATAGTAGCATTCATAGTAGGAATTCCAGCATCTAGAGTAAATATACGTCCAACTCTACTTCCCACCTACACTTGTCATTGAAGTCTTCTACAAAGCAGCCCTTTGCATTAAATCTGATTTGCAACCCTTGCTCTACCATTTGACCGACTGACACCAAGTTCTTTGTAATAGATGGCACATGTAATACATCTGAAAGACTCTTTGTCTTACCATCATGCAAGGACAAGGAAACTTTTCCAATGTGTGAAATTGGGTGGCATGAGTCATCACCCGTCTGCACATAACTTGCATTCTGCAAATTTTGCATCTCTCCAAACCATTCTGCATGGCTGGTCATATGATTGGATGCACCTGAATCAACATACCAAACATCATCATGTGCTCCCTTTCCTGTAACAGCATTCAGCATATGCTGCATAACAAACAGACGCTCATTTTTGTCTTCATGCTGTCGTAAAGACGATGCATAGTTTCCTTGCTGCAACTTACCACTACAGAAATATAATCTTTTTTAGCATAACATTGGGCTGCAATATGACCTGTTTTGCCACAGTAGTGGCACACAATACTAGAGTTGTTAGAACCTCTGTTTTGCCATCCACCTCTACCTCTAAAGCTTCCCCTGCCTCTAAAGTTACTATGACCTCTTGAAACCTGCATATCGCCAAATTGCTGATTCAATCTATTTTACTGGTTGTCACTACCACGTCCTGTACCACGGCCTCTTGAAGAGAACCTGCCACGTCCCCTTCCTGAACTGGAGTAGAAAGCTTGGACCTGTTCACCGCTTCTTTTAGATGTCTCACTCTGCATGTTGATCTCTTCCGTGATCATAAGGGAGACCAACTCATCGAAATCTGGAAATGGCTTTCTAACATATACGGAAGTTACAAAAGACTTCCAAGCCTTTTCATTGTTAAGTCCACCCAAGGTAGACGACACCAAATCATCATCATCAGGCATTGCATCAATTGCTGCCAAGGCATCTGCAATGCTCCTTACCTTCAATGCATACTCATTGATAGACATCTTCCCTTTCTTCAATGTATTCAACTCTTGCTTGAGTTGAATCTTTCGTGCCTTTGTATTTACAGAAAACATACTTTCAAGTATGGTCCAAGCTGCATATGCATTCTCTGCATTTCTAATGTGTCCCAACATATTATTGTCAATTACTGCAGACAACCAATACATGACCTTCTTGTCTTTTGCATTCCATTCATTTCATGCCTTTGTCTCTTCTACAGTTGGAGGATCACTCACCTCCGGCTCCTTTTCTTCACCTGAAACGAACTCGTAGAGGCCTTTTCCAATAAGGAAGTTCGTGACACGGAACTTCCGTGAAGGGTAGTTGTTCTTGTCGAGCTTCTCAATGATGGGGCTTCCACTATTCTCTGCCATTATCACAAGAATAATACCAAACAGCAAGCAAATCTTCTGCAACCCTATACCTGTAGTGCACAGCAATACACCAGACAACCTTTTTCACTGTCTGCTTAACAATACATGCAATCTGCAACCTGTTTGTAGTTAAACCTTGTGTTTACTCACTGTAAACACCTTTGAACTTACAAATCTGAAATCTGTAACCTGCGCATCCACGTTCGGTCAATGCAGTCAAAGTCACTGTGTACCCTGAAACTGTTGTCAACAACCTTGCAGCTCCAAAACGGGCCCTGAAACAGCTTCAGATGCCCAAAATCTCTGCGTGCACAGCACTCTTTGCACACACCAAATCTCACTGCAATCTAAGATTTTTGCTCTGCCCTGCTTCTGGTGCCTCCAAATGCACTATCCAAGAGAAGGAGTGGAAGAATGGGAGAGATTCTTACCCGTAGCTTGCTTTCTCGATCCTTGCTTCTTCTCCTTCAATTCAGCCTTCAAAATTAGCCTCTCTCAGTGGCGCGGCTCTGATACCATGTCAAGAATCGCGTGGTGGGGGGAGTTGCTCAAGATGCTGCGCCGAACACACACAGAATGCACAAGGAGAAGCTCACTCAAGAGACAAGAAGAGAGATGGAGGCCAAAACGTTTTCTTGCTGATTTCTTCTTCTTCTTCCACACACTTTTATAATGTACACAAAGTATAGATAAGATACAACATAAAATGAAAGTGGCATACTAAGTCAAACAATGCATAACCGACTACATTAGTCGACTAGCGCTATAACTATGCCAGTTGTAAATAGGTGTAACAACCTGAATATAATAAGTAACGAGTCAATGGCCATGTGAGAGTCATAATGACCACCGACGTGCTAAGTGTAGACGTGTGGACCCATCTAACCAGGCGGTCCATCATCAATGTCCGCATGTGTTGAGCTTGTCATCTCAACATTTTTGACAACGAAGATGGGCAGTTGGAAGTTTCCTTGAGCTTGTAGTTGGGCTATTTGGAACACGGGTGGATTAGGGTCAACCTTAACAGATGGACTGCTATATTTAGCTTTGCTTCGGGGAGTCGGATTGACTTGGTCGGGTGATGCCTCCTGTGACATTGGTGGCTGTTGTTTGGGCCGATAGGTTTGTGCAACTCTCTTGGGCTGAAGCATTGTCGTCGCGTTAAGAGTTGAAGGTCTATCACCGGGGCTTTTAGTGCAGAGGAAGGGTTTGGAATTCAAGATTCAGAAAGGATAAAAGGATTGGGTTTTGATAAGATTTGGGAATTAGAAATAATTAGGTACAGAAGAGAAATTCAAGCCTTCTCACCTTGTACTTAGCATACATGAACTGAAGGAATAAGACTAACTTGAATACATCAAATGCTTCAAGATACATTCATCATTTCATAAAGGATATTTTCTGATTTCCAATTCATTTATGAATGTCAAATGCAAGCTCTAATGGTTTTTATTACATGTACAAAGATGGATTTCAATCCTTTGGGTCAAGTATATTGATGCTAAAATCAAATACATCCAAGATTTGAGCCAAAGATACATGAAATGGATTGAAAAAGAATAATTTTAGCTTCAGCCCTGTTTTAAAATAGAAAATTCCAGCCCATAAACAAATTCAAAATGAGTGCATAAACTCAAGAAGAAGCACTCTTGATCATCTATGAATAATGCCCTGAAGAAAAGAGGTCATTTTCCTCTATTACAATCATAAAAAACCCATGATTGCTCATAAAAATGGATCAAAATAGTGGGCTGCCCTGTTTATGACTGGTTATTCCAGCCCATAACAGTCCATAAGTCTTCAATATCCTCACCCTTTGCTTGCCCCAAAGTCACTCAAGTACTTGGGCACAAGTCAGGCTTCATTGGACCAAGAATAAGGTAGAGAAGATGAGAGAAGTCGTGCATAAGAGCAGACTGAATACTCTTCTCTCAGATTTCTCCTCTTTTATAGACAGTTTCAGCATGAATTTTTGTTAGAACAAATAGGCAGAGAAGTGGAGCTCTCACCAAGTTAACATCTTCAGTTTGTTGGCCTGTCAATCTTCAGTTTGCATGCTCCAATCCATGCATCTCAGCTCCAGCTTTCTCCCAGTTTCCCTCAGGCAGAGCAGCCCGCATTTTGCGTCGAAAAATGTGGGCTACTCTGTGCTCCAACCTGGTCACTTTTTGACCAGCCTAGGTCACCTGCTGGTCACCTTAGTCAGTTATTTTTTGTCCCGTGTGGACCTAGTGGACTTTTGACAGTTTTTGGCAACATTTTTGGATTTTTGTCCATATTTTTATACCTGAATTAATGTGATTTATCTAACAGACTATCAATTACTTCTAGATGTCCAAGTTTTAGGTTCCCATAGACTTATTTTTTCATAAATATACATGGTATATCTGTAAATTATATGCTAAATACAAAAGAACTTGTATAACTAAGGTAGATTTTGGATAATAATGCCTGAAAATATCTCATATAATTCCCAGTGAAACTCTTCTGAGTTCATAAGAATCCCATGATTTATATCATGAATAGTAAACTCTTTGACAACGTAGACGAGTCGGATGGTTGGGGCTCTGGAGAGAGCGCTGCGGCCTATGGTTTTGCAGTGTTGAGGAACGTGGGCTGATCAAGTTTGAGGGTAGCGTACGACTAGTGCCTTTGGTCGTGGGGGCCTTAGGGATCCATAGTGAGGTATTTTCCTCATAGTAGCCTTGCACATGCAAGAGGGCTTTAGGGACCCATCTTTGCTTAATCACACAGCTCGTCCTGTGATTGCGTCTTGGCCTCCTAGGTTTAGAGTGTTGGGTCTTATGAGGATAAGCACATCTAGTCCTAGGCGGTTGTTGCGGCTCTTTAGGCACCCACTAGAGGTGAGGTTGTTGGGCCCTTGCTTTGGTCGCTACGGGCTACGGTTTATGGAATTCGGGGAGCGGCAGCCACGCTACCCCCTCCTTAGTCTTGCCTACAGATGTTTCTACTAGTGGCTTTGCGGACGGTGATGGTGTCGCATAGCCCTTGTTGAAACTTGTGACAATGCGCACGTTGCCTATTGCTAGGTGGATGCACTACGACTCATAATCAACATTGCAGTGAGTCTGCTTTTTGAAGATTCGCCCTAGCAGTGACTCAGTGCCTGCATTTGTAGCACTTGGCAACATGTAAAAAAGTATTGGAACAGTCTTAGACTTGATAGAAACGGCAACTCTGCACTTGCCAAGAAGTGCGTATGATTGAGCTCCATATGGGTTTAACTTGGCAGTTTTGGGTTGAAGTAATGGTTTGCCAAGTTGGATCCAATGATTGTGGGTTAAGACATTGAAGTCTGCTCCCTCATCGATCAAGGTGTTGAAAGCGCATGTTTACTTGGCAGTGACCGTGACAGGGAGGTAAGAGGGTTCTACGGCTTCCTCATCATCTTTGTTGATTTCAGTGATTGTAGCTACTCATACTTTGACCGGCAGTCCTAACATTGGTGGCTTATGCAAAGGATGTGTGGGAGGGAAGTACTTCTTGACATGATTGCCATTGAAGAAGCCTATTCCTTCACCGTCTAGGGTCTGAAGCTCGACATTGCCAGTTCGGCTGATTGCACGAACCTTGAAGGGTCCGAGACCTCTGAATTTCATTTTTTGCTTATGCCCTTTCACTGAGTAAAGGAGCACTAAGTCACCCTATTCAAACTCGCGCTGCTTGACATGCTTGTCAAACCAGCTCTTGCATCGGGCTTTCTCGCAGATAAGCACATGGGTGGCTAGAAGACGAGTCTCTGATAGGCGTTCCAGCTCGACCAGGCATTGCATCCATGGCTCCTTTCCTTCCCATCGTCCTTGAAGTGCTATTCTTAGGCTAGGAATGAAGAATTCTAATGGTACAATTGCCTCAGTCCCATAGGTCAGCCTAAAGGGGGTTTGGCCGACAGTCGTTTTATAAGCTGTGCGGTAGGCCCACAAGGCTGCCATCAACTTGTTGTCCCAGTCGCTTTGTGAGATTGAGACTATTTTAGTCAGGACATTGATAAGAATCTTGTTAGTTGATTTTGCCTGGCCATTGGCCTGAGGGTAGTATAGTGAGGATTTGTGATGGATGATGAGAAAGGTGGATAGGAGATGTGCTATCACTTCGTTGATGAAGTGTGTGCCTTCGTCGCTAACCAGTTCGATGGGGCAACCGAAGCGCGAGATCACTTGCTCCCATAAGAACTTGGTGGTCATCCTAGTGTCTTTTTTTCGTGTGGCTCTTGCCTCTGCCCATTTCGTGAGGTAATTTGTGGCCACTACGATGTACTTGGCTTGTGAGTACTGCGCCGCAGGACTGATGGGTCCTATGAAGTCAATTCCCCATTTTTCGAAGGGTTGGCGAACAATAATTGGGGTCAACTCCATTTGATCTTTACGAATCGAGACTTTTGTCCGTTGGCACTCATCACAATGCTTGACGAATCGCGTGGCGTCGTGGAAAAGTGTGGGCCACCATAGTTGAGACTGCAACACATTCCGTGGTGTCATGTCTCCACTAAAGTGTCCTCCCGCAATGCCGCTATGCGCCTCCGAGAGCACATCATGCATCTCATGCTCACACACGCACCTACACAGCAATCTGTCTTGCCCCAGCCTATAGATTGGCGTGCAATCAGTTGGTAGGGCTGGATCTTCAGGATCAAGTGCCTAAGTCGAGCCTTTTCTATTGGTTGCTCAGGTAGTCCGTGCTCGAGCACTTGGACTATGTCATCCGCCCAATACGACGTTAGATCAGCCTTAAATAAATCTCTCTCGTTGGACAGGTGGAATAAGTGGGCGTCAGGTAACTCATCAACAATGCCTTGTCCAGCGGCTTCTCATGTGGGGATGCGTGACATGTGATCAGCCATGTAATGTTGTTTTCCCTTTTGTACTACCACAGAGAAATCAAACTCTAGGAGTAGGAGGAGCCATCGAGCTATGCGTCCTATAGCACAAGGTTTGTTTACTAAATAGAGCAGGGCTTGATGGTCCACAAAGAAGATGAAGGGTGTGGCCAATAGATAATGTCGGGGTGAACACCATGGCTAGTCCCTCTCTTTCTATTGTCGAGTAGTTCATCTCCATCTCAGTGAGTTGTCTGCTAGCAAAGCTCACTGGATAATCTAAGTTGTGCTTACCAGGTTGGCACAACACTGCCCCCACGGCAAACTTAGAAGCATCAATGTGCACGTGGAAGGTAATGTTCCAATCTGGGGCTCGTAGAATTGGTGCTGTTGTTAGAGCTTTTTTCAATTCTTCATATGCCTGTTGGCATGCCTCGGTCCACTTGAAGACAATCAGCAGCTTGTACAATGGTCTGGCGATCATTGCATAGTTTAGTACAAACCGTCGATAATATCCTCTATGGCCTAAGAAGCATTGAACTCCCTTGTAATTAATTGGGGGTGGAAGGTCAACAATAACCTTGACCTTCGAGAAGTCAGTGGCAGTGCCGTTCTTCGACACCACATGTCCTAAGATGCATACGTGCTTTACCCAAAACTGACACTTCATGGGGTTCAAGGAGAGACGATATAAGCGGCACCGTTCAAAGACTGCGCGGAGTTTGTCTAAGTGTTCAGTCCAGGTCGAATGGACACACAGGTTGTCAACAAAGACTTCTAACTCCTTGCGAAGCATGTCCTTAAAGATAGTGCACATGAGACGCTGAAAAGTGGCGGGGGCATTGGTCAACCCGAAGGGCATGGCTATGTATGCAAAGACGCCCCACTCCGTGGCAAAGGCAGTCTTGTGCCTGTCTGTAGGATGCACTTGCACCTGGTTGTACCCTGAGAAGCCATCCAAAAAAATGTAGGCTTCCTTGCCTGCCACCCTCTCAAGCATATGCTCGGTGTACGGCAATGGATAGTTGTCTCTCTTCATAGCAGCGTTCACCTTCTTGTGATTGACGCACACTCGGATTTTTTCGTTCTTCTTCATCACAATAACTATCGGTGATACCCAGTCTGTGTGCTCAATTTCGTAAATGAATCCAGCTCTCATCAGCTTGTCGATTTCCTCTTTGACAACATTACCGTGTTTTGGATTCATAGGGTGCGATCGCTGCTTGACCGTCGTTGCATCCGATGTCATGGGTATGTTGTGAGTCACAACACTCGGATCTACCCCCTGTAGCTCTTCTAAGGACCAGGCCAACATGTCTATATATTCTTGCAAGAGAGTGACAAGACTCGCTTCTTCTTCACCAGTCAAGTAGTCGACAATGAACACTAGTCGGGGTGTTTCCCCTTCCTGGGCTAGGTCTACCTCCTTGACCTTGGCTGGTCCTTCGATTGGTTTTCTCGTCTGCCGTTGATGTTTGGCACCTAACAGAACTACTGCCCTCTCCCCTTTTTTGAATTTCGTGAAGCGTTTAGGGAGGTCCTGCAGCTTCCACTGTTCTTCTGATCGTGTATCCCTGGGTTGCTTTGCCTTTTCTTGCCTTAACCATCTGCGCCTCAAATGAATGGCTAGGTCCCCCTTGGTGCATCTGGTTATGGGCGGCCTAGGGATCTTTGGTGTCAAGATTGTGGGAGAGAAGGAAGGAGTCTCGCTTGAAGCTTTCTTGCTTGCACAATGGGGGAAGACACACAAGGGTGGAGGTTGAAAACAGTTTTCCTCTTCTTAGTTGTGTAAGCCAAAAGAACTCAAGTACAAAGAAATAGAAGAACCCTATATATGGGTCTCAAACCAAACTCAACTAACTAAGGTGGCATACTAACTGAGCCAGGAACTAGAGTAGATAAGGATAGCTATCATGTAGCTATTATTCATGGGCGGTGTACCAACAGCGTCTGCAACTGACAAGTCGGTGACATAAATACACAACGGTCACCCTGGTGTATCACGAGTGGAGCTCGATATCTCAACATTTGGATCATTGTCCGAAGTAACTTCCGATTCAGAGTCAAACCCTCCATCTTTGCTAGAAGAGGTGGTCTCCCTTGGTGGCTGCAATTCAGATGACGATTCGGTCCTAAATATTGATGTCGTTCCTGGCTGGGCTAGGCTTGCTTGCTCAAGGTCTATGGCTCCTATGCATTCCAACCAAGCGCGATCACATTCCATGTGCATGACTCCTCGCTCTATTCTAAGGGCCTGCCTTCCCTGCGGCTTGGCATCTACTTGTATCTGCTCAAATTCTCATCCTTCAGTGTCGTATTCTATGGTATCTACTTCACCCTTGCTCTCATCACTGAAGGGTTGGCAGTCTTCGTATTCGTCACTGGAATCTTTGTCATCTGACTGCTTGTCATCTCCTAGGGCTTGGTATGCCTCATGTCGTTGGTCAAGAACTAGGGCCCAGTTATACATGAGGTTCAAATCATGCACCCTGGTCCATTGCCACTTGGATTCCTCTAAGAGATCCTAGAGGGTTTGAAATTTGCAGCTGGGTTGCCAGCTAGCTGGTTCGTTAGGTATTCCAGTATCCCCTGGAGTTCCCTTTTGTTGGAAGGTACGTGGAAGGTGACAGGCTTAGGCTTTCCATGGAGGCTTGTTGCCATCATGCAGACTGGTGTAGAGAGTGCTTCATTGGTCTTACCGTTCGTTTTGATGGCTTGCTCATATGCCTCATGGTCTGAGAATGGCAAGTCGATTGTAGCAAGAATGTGCATCCAATCCCGCTCATCCTCTGAGCATGGGATATACTTTGTCAAGGGCCCATAGGGCTTCTTGACCTGAGTGTTCCCTTTGAGCATAACAGAGATGGTGTCTAGGTCGATTGGTGTGGTCTTCCAAGTGTCCATCTCTATTCTTACGGCGTCTGTTCTATTGCCAAGGAAGATCAAGCCGTTACCCCAATTTTCGATGACTCTAGCATTGCGCATCCAAGGTCGGCCTAATAGGACATCGTAGTCCACTCCCTTCATGACTATAAAGTCGATAGAGAACTGGACACTTGTGATCTTCACTGGCCAATTCTTCAGTACCCTAAATGGCTTCACTCTCATACCATTTGCTAGCATGACATTAAACCTAGTAGCTTCAACAGGCGGGTTTCCCCAAGTTTGAAGCACTGCGTGGCTAAGCACACTAACCCAAGCTCCCGTGTCTATGATTCCCTTTCTTGTTGTGTCACCCAGGGCTAGGACTGGCAAGATCGCGTGCATCTCAGAGCCTTCCCAAAAGGCATTGACATGCAAGGATTTAGGCATGGAGTGTAGCATCAAACTTGGCAATTGCGTTTCTGTATCGTGGTCTCGCGAGATTGTCGTGACCTGCTCTTGCGATCCTTCGGCCCATTGCTTAAGGTCTTGCCATAGGGTAGGGTGCTGCTTAAGCAAATTTCCCAAGCTAAGTGTTACAAGAGTGGTCACTAGCGTGGTTAGGAGATCATTAGATACTCGTCCTTCCCCTAACCTAGACTATTCGGGCTAATGGCCGCGGCTGATTTGTGGCTCTGTCGCGTCTAGGCTTGGTCTTAGCAGCATTGCTTGTGGCACAGTTGCTTTTGCCGACTTAGGTTGCGGCAGTGATATTGGCGTGCTTATGCTAGAGAGGTCATTGATCTCGTCCTCTATGATGGGCTCAGTATCTTTGAGGTGCTGTTGGGCCTCCTTCACCCATTCCTTCACCTTTTCTATGGCCTCTAACTGTCGCTTTGGATGCGGGTATTTCCCTAACTTAGCGCTTCCCTTTTCGATTGTCTTAGGAGCTGAAGTCTCTGCCATCGCGTCTGAAACCTTCTTTCCCGCAGGTAGAGTCGTAGCACTCTCGGCCTTTAGTGCGACCTTAGCTTTCGATCTCTTCTTTTTCCACCTGCGGCTCTTCGTTCCTATCGAGGTTGCGTCAAGATTGCTAGGTCTTGGCAGAGAGATGTCGGCCTGATTCGTTTGGGCTTGGGTTATAACCCGTAATGGAATAGGTGTGGTCTCCCCATCTGGGTTTTTGACACCAAAAAGCCCCAATGGGACAGATGGCAAGTTGGTTGAACTAGAGGATGGCTTTTGCTTTGGGCAATCTATGAAAAGATGGGTGATTCCGCACTCTGCGCACCTTTGGTTAGCCTTGTCTCTATTTTGTTGCTCTTTTTTAGGGCAGCGTGATGAGACATGACCGGGGTGACCACAAGTCCAACAAGTGAGTGGATCCTGCGGCTGCCCTCCTAGGCCTCTACTGCATCCTCATCCTAATGCCATCACCGGCACGGGTCGATAATCCATGAGGACTGCGTTTCCCTCGTTGTCGTGCGAGATGTAAGGGTATATGTAGGTCTCTTCATCATTCGGCTCCTCCACGTAGTGTACTGGAGTGTCACTCGGTGGGTGGGTCACGTAAGGACCAGGTAGTCTAGGAATGCCTGTAAGATTTATGTCCATTCTAGGGATGGCTGGTTTCATATCGTTAGGCGCAGGAAGAGCCAGTGGGGCTCCCCTTCCGAAGAATGGCTGCGGCCTGTTTGCTAGATAAGGCTGGCCGTAGGGTTGCGAGTATGGAAGTCTTCTTGGTAGTCTACAATGCGCGACATCATGGCCGAACCTACTGCAGTTTAGTGCAAGGTCTTGTCCTAGGGTCTTGACACTCGGCCGACAAGTGGTTTCTACCACAGTACATGCATTGGATGTGCGGGCATGTTAGTCGTCTCAATATGTCTTGTAACTTGGCCAATTCCATCTTGACCTCAGCCAAGCCTTGGTCTGTCTCAGTGGCCTTTCCCTTATCTTGGGATGATGGGATTGACCGCTCACGAGAGGCTGACGTTCTCTCTGAGCTTCGTGAGTTGGGTTCTTCTAGATTTAAGCTCCTAGAGCTCCGCTCTTTCAGCTGGTCATTGACTCTGATGGCTTCCTCAAACACTCTAGCCACCACGTCCCGCTACAAGCTTGAATTGCCTGCCAAAGCCTTATATAACTCCTCGTCCCGAATTCTGCTCATGAATATAGTCGAAACTGCTCTATCAGTCGGTCGCTCGCCTAGAGAGATTCTCTTAAAGAGACTCCTCACATGGGTCACGTAGTCACGGATGTCGTCCTTCTCTTTCTGCTTGATGTTCATCAAGCGTACTAGCAGGTTATCGGAGTATTCGAGCTCGGTGAATCTCTTGACGAAGAGATCCTTGAAATTATTGAAGTTGGTCATTGAGGCCGTTGGCTTCGTAGACTTGCTTAAACTGCTCAAAAAAGCTGTATGGATCGTCATGCAGTCGGTACTTATCGAGTTGCTTGGCAACAATCGGTATTTTGGCTTGGCTTTTTGAGCCCTGGTTCGCCCCTAATCCTACAAGCAGCGATGTCACTAGTGCGGTGGCACTCTGCTCTACTACGGTGTTATCGAGCAGCCGCTTCATGAGGAGCTCGCTCAACGTCAAGTCTCCCTCTAGTGCTCTCTCATGTGTTGAGATATTGAGCTCCACTCGTGATATGTCAGGGTGACCGTTGTGCATTTATATCACCGACTTGTTAGCTGCAGATGCAGTTGGTACACTGCCCATGAATAATAGCTAGATGACAGCTATCCTTATCTACTCTAGTTCGTGGCTTAGTTAGTATGCCACCTTAGTTAGTTGAGTTTGGTTTGAGACCCATATATAGGGTTCTTCTATTTCTTTGTACTAGAGTTCTTTTTGGCTTACACAACTAAGAAGAGGAAAACTATTTTCAGCCTCCACCTATGTGTGTATTCCCCCATTGTGCAAGCAAGAAAGCTACAAGTGAAACTCCTTCCTTCTCTCCCACAATCTTGACATGGTTTTAGAGCCTGGTTCATGGTAAGGAGCTCAAGGAAGCAAACCAACTTCGCGGCATTCTGGTAAGAGGACCAGTGTTGCTTTCATTTTTCGAGTTTGGGAGCAAGTCTCTGCAGGTAGCACAGCTGGAAAGTGCAAGAGTGCATTGTCTCAGATTGAGATGCCCTTTGCTGTGGAGCAAGAGGGCAGTATATGCTGCAGGAAGCGGCTTTAGCCCTAAGTTGAGCTATTTTTTTGATTTGAGGCCCTTTCGGGGCCTATTTTGGAGGCGAAAGTTTTCCACACGCACTCAAGAAAAGGCCCAATTTTTTGCTGTGCGACCACTGTTCTACAGGTCGGTGAAAAGTTACCGTAAAAATTGCATTGTATGTCTGTGCGCAGAGACATTGAGAGTTACAGAATCATCCTTGTTGCATGTTGATGCAATATCGTTACTAGGAAGTGACTGTGTGGTCAAATACCACTTTCGTCAGTTTTGCAGATTTTCCCTTGTGAGGCTGAAGCTCTGTTTTTTGCAGTGACATAATTTTTTGCAGTGTTCTGTAATGGCGTCTGATTCTTTTTCACAGATTGTCACTGAAAAGCTTGACAAGAACAACTTCCAAGCATGGAAGTTTAGAATGACGAATTTCCTTATGGGAAAAGGATATTGGGAATTTGTTGCAGGAAATTAAGAAGAACCAGTTCTTCCTGATGCTCCCAATCAACAGCAAATGCAAGCATTTAAAGGATGGCATGAGAGAGCCAGAAAAGTCATGTACTGACTATCTATCAGTATTTCAGACTCTATGATTGTGCATATTCAGGATGCAAGTACGCTAAAGGAGGCATGGGATACTTCGTCAAAAATGTATAGCACAAATACACAAGCCAGGAAAATGCAGCTCAAGCAAGAGTTGCACAATGTGCAAAGAGAAAGTATGAGCATCAATGACTACCACATGAAGGTGAAGAAGATTGCAGATGCACTTGCTTCCATTGGGTCGCCAGTGGAAGATGATGATTTAGTTTCCATGACCTTGAATGGTCTAGGAAAGGATTATGCACAGTTCCGAACATCCATTTCAGTCCGCGAAAGATTTTCTAATTTTGAGGAGTTGATTGCTCTTCAAATTTATGAGGAGCAGAGAAATGGTGGTGCATCTTCTTTAGGAGGAACTTCAAAAGAAGCTGTCTTCTACTCAAATGCTGGAACAGGTAGAGGTAAAGGTAGAGGAGGCCGATCTGGAGGCCGTGATAGAAATTAGAATATGCAGCAAACTCAAGAAAACCAGTCCTATGGAGGAGGATGTGGTAACTCTAGAGGCAGGGGGAGCCAAAGAGGTCGTGGTGGATGGCAAAGAGGCCAAAATGCAAACAGCAATGTTGAATGCTACTACTATGGTAAAATGGGTCATATGGCTAAAGACTGCTATAAAAAGAAGAATGACATCATGAATGGAAAATTGCAACAAGGGAATTATGCATCTTCTAGTAGACAGGGTGATGATAGAAATGAGCATTTGTTTATGGTACAGCACATGAACAATTCTGTGACAAGTGCAGAAGAAAGCAACGATGTGTGGTATGTTGACTCAGGTGCATCAAACCACATGACAAGTCATGCAGAATGGATGCAGGATGCAAGGAAAATGGAAAAACCAGGATTTGTGGAAACCGCTGATGATACTGCACATCCTATTGTGCAGATTGGAAAAATTCATTTTTCCATGTAGGTTGGGAAAAAGAAATACCTGTCCGATGTATTTCATGTCCCGAATATCACCAAGAACCTGGTTTCTATTGGTCAAATGGTTGAGCAAGGCTTGCAGGTCAGATTTAATTCTCATGGATGCTTTGTTATTGATATGAAAAATAAAGGTTGTTTGATAGCAAAAGGAAAGAAGAAAGGCAAAATGTTTACGTTGGATGCAGACATGCATGAATTGAGTGCAGCAATGTTTGCACATGGGACCGGTGTAGTTGCAGATATTGATATCTGGCATAAACGCATTGGTCATGTTAATGTACAATGACTTTAATCAATGCAAGCCCAAAATATTGTTGTAGGATTTCCTAAATTCAAGGTTGCAGAAATGCATAAGGTATGTGAAGCCTATCAGTTTGGAAAAGAGGTAACGAAACCATTTTCTAGACATGTTCAAGAGAGTAAGAAGCCATTGGAATTAATCCACTTTGATGTGTGGACTACTAAAGCTGCATCTCTTGGAGGTTGTTATTATTTTGTCACTTTTATTGATAACTAAAGCAGAAAAGTTTGGGTGTATTTTATGAAAAAGAAAAGTGAAGTTTTTGGGCATATCAAAACTCTTAAAGCTATGGTTGAAAAAGAAACATGCATGCAAATAAAATGCCTAAGGTCAGATGGAGGGGGAGAGTACCTCTCAAATGAGTTTGCAAGGTTCCTACAGGAGCATGGTGTCAAGATTGTGGGAGAGAAGGAAGGAGTCTCACTTGAAGCTTTCTTGCTTGCACAATGGGGGAATACACACAAGGGTGGAGGCTGAAAACAATTTTCCTCTTCTTAGTTGTGCAAGCCAAAAGAACTCTCGTACAAAGAAATAGAAGAACCCTATATATGGGTCTCAAACCAAACTCAACTAACTAAGGTGGCATACTAACTGAGCCACAAACTAGAGTAGATAAGGATAGCTATCATGTAGCTATTATTCATGGGCGGTGTACCAACCGCGTCTGACAAGTCGGTGACATAAATACACAACGGTCACCCTGGCGTATCACGAGTGGAGCTCGATATCTCAACACTCCCCCTCGAGCTCAATCCCAATTCCTGCACACCAAGCAGGTCTTTAAACTTGCGTAGCTTCTTTGCGCCCAATGCCTTCGTAAATATGTCAGCTACCTGATCCTCTGTGCTGACATAAACTAGATCAATAAGACCTAGTAAAACCCTCTCTCGCACATAGTGATAATGCACCTCAATGTGCTTTGTTCTAGCATGATAGACTGGGTTATTTGCCAAGTGTATACTACTCATGTTGTCACAATAAATGACAACTGGCCCATCTGTAGACTGATGCATATCATAAAGTAGCTTATGCAACCAAGCTACCTCACATGCAGCCATTGCTGCACCCCTGTACTCGGCCTCTGTGCTCGACAAGGCAACTGTAGGCTGTTTCTTGCTGCTCCAAGTGACTGCAGCACTCCCAAAAGAGAACACATATCCACTAGTAGATCGTCTATCAGAAATACTACTAGCCCAATCAGCATCAGTATATCCATGCAGCTGTATCTGAATCCCAGTCTCATAAAATAGTCCATACTGCAATGTGGACTTCACATTCCTGAGTATGCGTCTAGCCGCATCCAAATGTGGTTTCCTTGGAGCCTGCATAAACTGACTTACCAATCCAACAGCATAGCTCAAATCTGGCCTGGTAATAGTCATATAAATCAAACTTCCTACTATGCGTCCGTACATAGTAGGGTCTTCTAGAAGCTCACCTGCATCTGTGCTCAGCTTCACTTTCTGCTCCAAAGGAAATGAAATAGGCTTACAGCCTGTCATCCCATATTTGGACAGCATGTCCAATCCATATTGCCTCTGCAAGAGCTGTATCCCACTTGGTGATCTAATCACCTCAATGCCCAAGAAATAACGCACCTCTCCCAAATCCTTCATCTTAAACTTCTGCTTCAATAGCATTTTCACATGAAGGATATCTTCATCACTGTCACCTGTCATAATCAAATCATCAACATAAATGACAAGTAGCATAATACCTTTCTCTGTTTTTCTCACATAAAGTGAGAAATCTGCCTTGGAAATCTGAAAGCCAATAGTGACAAGATACTGTCCTATCTTGTCAGACCATGCTCTAGGTGCTTGCTTCAAGCCATACAAGGCTTTCTTCAACCTGCAAACAAACTCAGGATGAACATCATGCACATAACCTGGTGGCTGCTCCATATAGACCTCTTCTTGCAAGTCACCATGCAAGAAGGCATTCTTTACATCCATATGATGTAAAGACCATCCCTTTGATGCAGCCATAGCAATGACTGCTCTTACGGTTGCCATCCTTGCAACCGGACTGAATGTTTCTTCATAGTCAATGCCATATGTTTGTGCATACCCCTTGACTACTAATCTTGCCTTGTATCTGTTCACAGAACCATCTGCATTGTGCTTCACCTTATAAACCCACTTACAGCCAATTGCATTTTTACCTTTAGGCAAAGGTACCAATTCCCATGTAGCATTTGCTTCCAAGGCATCCATTTCTTCATCCATGGCTTTCTCCCATTTTTCTTTTCCCATGGCTTGCTCAAAAGAAGTGGGTTCTGGTTCCTGTATCACTTTGACCATATATGCATAGTGAATGGCTATAAATCCATCATATTTCAGCCTATCCACAGGATACCTAGCTCTCGTAGACCTGCGCAAAGTAGGTTCACTCCCAGGTGCTCTCAAAACATCCCTGGTCTTCCTTACTCCAGGTGTAACAATAGAAGGAATACCCAACTCATCATCAATGCTCTATTCTGAGCCACTAGATTCACCATCCACATAAGAGTGACCTGCATTCACATCAAACATGGGCTGATCAACCTTCTCTTTTCCTTTTCGTGATACCTGCATACCACTATCTGCATTACTTTGAGAATATTCTCCTGATCTCAATCTGCCTGCCCATGGCGAAGAATGTGAACCACTACTAGAGGACGCTCCAGGTCCAATAATATTTTGTGACTGCTGCTGTGAATTATGTGCAGCATTACCATTTTGTGCATCTACATCATCAATCACATTTACTAGTTTATACCAGCTACTCATCTCATCAAAAACAACATCTCTGCTCACTTTAAACTTACGAGTAGAAGGGTTACAGCATCTATACCCTTTTTGCTGCAGAGAGTAACCAATAAAGATGCACTTCTCAGCTTTTGGATCCAACTTGGATCTCAACTCATCTGGCACATGTACATAGGCAATGCAGCCAAAAATTTTCAAATGAGAAATATCTGGTTTCCTACCAGTATATCTCTCCTCTGGAGTCATTCCATGTATTGCTACAGTGGGAGTCCTGTTCATTATGTAGACTGCTGTAGCAACTGCTTCAGCCCAATAAAAATCTGGCAAGTCTTTTTCATTGAGCATGGCACGAGATACCACTCCAATATGCCTGTTTTTCCTTTCTGCAATTCCATTTTGTTGTGGTGTATGACTGCATGAATATTGCTGCTTTATGCCATGCTACTGTAGGAACCTTGCAAACTCATTTGAGAGGTACTCTCCCCCTCCATCTTGTCAAGATTGTGGGAGAGAAGGAAGGAGTCTCGCTTGAAGCTTTCTTGCTTGCACAATGGGGGAAGACACACAAGGGTGGAGGCTGAAAACAGTTTTCCTCTTCTTAGTTGTGTAAGCCAAAAGAACTCAAGTACAAAGAAATAGAAGAACCCTATATATGGGTCTCAAACCAAACTCAACTAACTAAGGTGGCATACTAACTGAGCCACGAACTAGAGTAGATAAGGATAGCTCTCATGTAGCTATTATTCATGGGCGGTGTACCAACCGCGTCTGCAACTGACAAGTCGGTGACATAAATATACAACGGTCACCCTGGCGTATCACGAGTGCAGCTCGATATCTCAACACTCCCCCTCGAGCTCAATCCCAATTCCTGCACACCAAGCAGGTCTCTGAACTTGCGCAGCTTCTCTGCGCCCAATGCCTTCGTGAATATATCAGCTACCTGATCCTCTGTGCTGACATAAACTAGATCAATAAGACCTAGTAAAACCCTCTCTCGCACATAGTGATAATGCACCTCAATGTGCTTTGTTCTAGCATGATAGACTGGGTTATTTGCCAAGTGTATACTACTCATGTTGTCACAATAAATGACAACTGGCCCATCTGTAGACTGATGCATATCATAAAGTAGCTTATGCAACCAAGCTACCTCACATGCAGCCATTGCTGCACCCCTGTACTCAGCCTCTGTGCTTGACAAGGCAACTGTAGGCTGTTTCTTGCTGCTCCAAGTGACTGCAGCACTCCCAAAAGAGAATACATATCCACTGGTAGATCGTCTATCAGAAATACTACCAGCCCAATCAGCATCAGTGTATCCATGCAACTGTATCTGAACCCCAGTCTCATAAAATAGTCCATACTGCAATGTGGACTTCACATACCTAAGTATGCGTCTAGCCGCATCCAAATGTGGTTTCCTTGGAGCCTGCATAAACTGACTTACCAATCCAACAACATAGCTCAAATCTGGCCTGGTAATAGTCATATAAATCAAACTTCCTACTATGCGTCTATACATAGTAGGGTCTTCTAGAAGCTCACCTGCATCTGTGCTTAGCTTCACATTTTGCTCCAAAGGAACTGAAATAGGCTTACAGCCTGTCATCCCATATTTGGACAGCATGTCCAATCCATACTGCCTCTGCAAGAGCTGTATCCCACTTGGTGATCTAATCACCTCAATGCCCAAGAAATAACGCAGCTCTCCCAAATCCTTCATCTCAAACTTCTGCTTCAATAGCATTTTCACATGAAGGATATCTTCATCACTGTCACCTGTCATAATCAAATCATCAACATAAATGACAAGTAGCATAATACCTTTCTCTGTTTTTCTCACATAAAGTGAGAAATCTGCCTTGGAAATCTGAAAGCCAATAGTGACAAGATACTGCCCTATCTTGTCAGACCATGCTCTAGGTGCTTGCTTCAAGCCATACAAGGCTTTCTTCAACCTGCAAACAAACTCAGGATGAACAGCATGCACATAACCTGGTGGCTGCTCCATATAGACCTCTTCTTGCAAATCACCATGCAAGAAGGCATTCTTTACATCCATCTGATGTAAAGACCATCCCTTTGATGCAGCCATAGCAATGACTGCTCTTACGGTTGCCATCCTTGCAACCGGACTAAATGTTTCTTCATAGTCAATGCCATATGTTTGTGCATACCCCTTGACTACTAATCTTGCCTTGTATCTGTTCACAGAACCATCAGCATTGTGCTTCACCTTATAAACCCACTTACAGCCAATTGCATTCTTACCTTTAGGCAAAGGTACTAACTCCCAGGTAGCATTTGCTTCCAAGGCATCCATTTCTTCATCCATGGCTTTCTCCCATTTTTCTTTTCCCATGGCTTGCTCAAAAGATGTGGGTTCTGGTTCCTGTATCACTTTGACCATATATGCATAGTGAATGGCTGTAAATCCATCATATTTCAGCCTATCCACAGGATACCTAGCTCTTGTAGACCTGCGCAAAGTAGGTTCACTCCCAGGTGCTCTCAAAACATCCCTGGTCTTCCTTACTCCAGGTGTAACAATAGAAGGAATACCCAACTCATCATCAATGCTCTGTTCTGAGCCACTGGATTCACCATCCACATAAGAGTGACCTGCATTCACATCAAACATGGGCTGATCAACCTTCTCTTTTCCTTTTCGTGATACCTGCATACCACTATCTGCATTGCTTTGAGAAGATTCTCTTGATCTCAATCTGCCTGTCCATGGCGAAGAATGTGAACCACTGCTAGAGGACGCTCCAGGTCCACTAATATTTTGTGACTGCTGCTGTGAATTCTGTGTAGCATTACCATTTTGTGCATCTTCATCATCAATCACATTTACTGGTTTATACCAGCTACTCATCTCATCAAAAACAACATCTCTGCTCACTGTAAACTTACGAGTAGAAGGGTTATAGCATCTATACCCTTTTTGCTGCAGAGAGTAACCAATAAAGATGCACTTCTCAGCTTTTGGATCCAACTTGGATCTCAGCTCATCTGGCACATGTACATAGGCAATGCAACCAAAAATTTTCAAATGAGAAATATCTGGTTTCCTACCAGTATACCTCTCCTCTGGAGTCATTCCATGTATTGCTGCAGTGGGAGTCCTGTTCATTATGTAGACTGCTGTAGCAACTGCTTCAGCCCAATAAAAATCTGGCAAGTCTTTTTCATTGAGCATGGCACGAGATACCTCTCCAATATGCCTGTTTTTCCTTTCTGCAATTCCATTTTGTTGTGGGGTATAACTGCATGAATATTGCTGCTTTATGCCATGCTCATGCAAGAACTTTGCAAACTCATTTGAGAGGTACTCTCCCCCTCCATCTGACCTTAGGCATTTTATCTGCAAGCCTGTTTCTTTTTCAACCATAGCTTTAAGAGTTTTGAAATGCCCAAAAACTTCACTTTTCTTTTTCATAAAATACACCCAAACTTTTCTGCTATAGTCATCAATAAAACTGACAAAATAATGACAGCCTCCAAGAGATGCAGCTTTAGTTGTCCACACATCAGAGTGAATTAATTCCAATGGCTTCTCACTCTCTTGAACATGTCTAGGAAATGGTTTCCTTGCCTGTTTTCCAAACTGACAGGCTTCACATACCTTATGCATTTCTGCAACCTTGAATTTGGGCAATCCTGCAACAATATTTTGGGCCTGCATTGATTTAAGTCGCTGTACATTAACATGACCAATGCGTTTATGCCAGATATCAATATCTGCAACTACACCGGTCCCATGTGCAAACATTGCTGCACTCAATTCAGACATGTCTGCATCCAATGTAAACATTCTGCCCTTCTTCTTTCCTTTTGCTATCAAGCGACCTTTATTTTTCATATCCTCAACAAAGCATCCATGAGGATTAAATCTGACCTGCAAGCCCTGTTCAACCATTTGACCAACTGAAACCAGATTCTTGGTGATATTCGGGACATGAAATACATCGGACATGTATTTCTTTTTCCCACCCTGCATAGACAAGGGAATTTTTCCAATCTGCACAATAGGATGTGCAGTATCATCACCAGTCTCCACAAATCCTGGTTTTTCCATTTTCCTTGCATCCTCCATCCATTCTGCATGACCTGTCATGTGGTTTGATGCACCTGAGTCAACATACCATACATCATTGCTTTCTTCTGCACTTGTCATAGAATTGTTCATGTGCTGCACCATAAACAAGTGCTCATTTCTGTCATCACCCTGTCTACTAGAAGATGCATAATTCCCTTGTTGCAGTTTTCCATTCATGATGTCATTCTGCTTTTTATAGCAGTCTTTAGCCATATGACCCATTTTACCACAGTAGTAGCATTCAACATTACTGTTTGCATTTTGGCCTCTTTGCCATCCACCACGACCTCTTTGGCTCCCCCTGCCTCTAGAGTTACCACGTCCTCCTCCATAGGACTGGTTTTCTTGAGTCTGTTGCATATTCTGATTTCTGCCACGGCCTCCAAATCGGCCTCCTCTACCTCTGCCTCTACCTCTTCCAGCATTTGAGTAGAAGACAGCTTCTTTTGAAGTTCCTCCTGAAGAAGATGCACCACCATTTCTCTGTTCCTCAGAAATTAGAAGAGCAATCAACTCCTCAAAATCAGGAAATCTTTCACGAACTGAAATGGATGTCCGAAACTGTGCATAATCCTTTCCTAGACCATTCAAGGTCACGGAAACTAAATCATCATCTTCCACTGGCGACCCAATGGAAGCAAGTGCATCTGCAATCTTCTTCACCTTCATGTGGTAGTCGTTGATGCTCATACTTTCTCTTTGCACATTATGCAACTCTTGCTTGAGCTGCATTTTCCTGGCTTGCGTATTTGTGCTATACATTTTTGACAAAGTATCCCATGCCTCCTTTGGCGTACTTGCATCCTGAATATGCACAATCATAGAGTCTGAAATACTGATAGACAGCCAATACATAACTTTCCTGGCTCTCTCATGCCATGTTTTAAATGCCTGCATTTGTTGTTGATTGGGAACATCAGGAAGAACTGGTTCTTCTTCATTTCCTGCAACAAATTCCCAATATCCTTTTCCCATAAGGAAATTCGTCATTCTAAACTTCCATGCCTGGAAGTTGTTCTTGTCAAGCTTTTCAGTGACAATCTGTGAAAGAGAATCAGACGCCATTACAGAATACTGCAAGAAATTCTGTCACTGCAAAAAACACAGCTTCACCCTCACAAGGGCAAATCTGCAAAACTGGCGAAAGTGGTATTTGACCACACAGTCACTTCCTAGTGACGATTTTGCATAAACAGGAACCAAGGATGATTCTGAAACTCCCAATGTCTCTGCGCACAAGCATACGATGCAATTTCTACAGTAACTTTTCACCGACCTGTAGAACAGTGGTCGCACAGCATAAAACTGAGCCTTTTCTTGAGTGCGTGCAGAAAACTTCCGTCTGCAAAACAGGCCCCGAAATGGCCTCAAATCAAAAAAACAAGGTCGCCGAGGGCTAAAGCCCCATCCCGCAGCATATACTGCCCTCTTGCTTCACCGCGAAGGGCGTCTCAACCTGAGACAATGCACTCCTGTAATTTCCGGTTGTGCTACCTGCAGAGATCTGCTCCCAAAACAGGAAATGAAAGCAACACTGCTCCTCTTACCAGACCACCGCGAGCTTGGCTTGCTTTCTTGAGCTCCTTACCACGAACAAGGCTCTGATACCATGTCAAGATTGTGGGAGAGAAGGAAGGAGTCTCGCTTGAAGCTTTCTTGCTTGCACAATGGGGGAAGACACACAAGGGTGGAGGCTGAAAACAGTTTTCCTCTTCTTAGTTGTGTAAGCCAAAAGAACTCAAGTACAAAGAAATAGAAGAACCCTATATATGGGTCTCAAACCAAACTCAACTAACTAAGGTGGCATACTAACTGAGCCACGAACTAGAGTAGATAAGGATAGCTCTCATGTAGCTATTATTCATGGGCGGTGTACCAACCGCGTCTGCAACTGACAAGTCGGTGACATAAATATACAACGGTCACCCTGGCGTATCACGAGTGGAGCTCGATATCTCAACACATCTGACCTTAGGCATTTTATCTGCAGGCCTGTTTCTTTTTCAACCATCGCTTTAAGAGTTTTGAAATGCCCAAAAACTTCACTTTTCTTTTTCATAAAATACACCCAAACTTTTCTGCTATAGTTATCAATAAAACTGGCAAAATAATGATAGCCTCCAAGAGATCCAGCTTTAGTTGTCCACACATCAGAGTGGATTAATTCCAATGGCTTCTTACTCTCTTGAACATGTCTAGGAAATGGTTTCCTTGCCTGTTTTCCAAACTGACAGGCTTCACATACCTTATGCATTTCTGCAACCTTGAATTTTGGCAAACCTGCAACAATGTTTTGGGCCTGCATTGATTTAAGTCGCTGTACATTAACATGACCAATGCGTTTATGCCAGATATCAATATCTGCAACTACACCGGTCCCATGTGCAAACATTGCTGCACTCAATTCAGGCATGTCTGCATCCAATGTAAACATTCTGCCCTTCTTCTTTCCTTTTGCTATCAAGCGACCTTTATTTTTCATATCCTCAACAAGGCATCCATGAGGATTAAATCTGACCTGCAAGCCCTGCTCAACCATTTGACCAACATAAACCAGATTCTTGGTGATATTCGGGACATGAAATACATCGGACATGTATTTATTTTTCCCATCCTGCATAGACAAGGGAATTTTTTCAATCTGCACAATAGGATGTGCAGTATCATCACCAGTCTCCACAAATCCTGGTTTTTCTATTTTTCTTGCATCCTCCATCCATTCTGCATGACCTGTCATGTGGTTTGATGCACCTGAGTCAACATACCATACATCATTGCTTTCTTCTACACTTGTCATAGAATTGTTCATGTGCTGCACCATAAACAAGTGCTCATTTCTGTCATCACCCTGTCTACTAGAAGATGCATAATTCCCTTGTTGCAGTTTTCCATTCATGATGTCATTCTGCTTTTTATAGCAGTCTTTAGCCATATGACCCATTTTACCACAGTAGTAGCATTCAACATTCTTGTTTGCATTTTGGCCTCTTTGCCATCCACCACGACCTCTTTGGCTCCCCCTGCCTCTAGAGTTACCACGTCCTCCTCCATAGGACTGGTTTTCTTGAGTTTGCTGCATATTCTGATTTCTGCCACGGCCTCCAAATCGGCCTCCTCTACCTCTGCCTCTACCTCTTCCAGCATTTGAGTAGAAGACAGCTTCTTTTGAAGTTCCTCCTGAAGAAGATGCACCACCATTTCTCTGCTCCTCAGAAATTTGAAGAGCAATCAACTCCTCAAAATCAGGAAATCTTTCACGGACGGAAATGGATGTTCGGAACTGTGCATAATCCTTTCCTAGACCATTCAAGGTCACAGAAACTAAATCATCATCTTCCACTGGTGACCCAATGGAAGCAAGTGCATCTGCAATCTTCTTCACCTTCATGTGGTAGTCGTTGATGCTCATACTTTCTCTTTGCACATTATGCAACTCTTGCTTGAGCTGCATTTTCCTGGCTTGCGTATTTGTGCTATACATTTTTGACAAAGTATCCCATGCCTCCTTTGGCGTACTTGCATCCTAAATATGCACAATCATAGAGTCTGAAATACTGATAGACAGCCAATACATAACTTTCCTGGCTCTCTCATGCCATCTTTTGAATGCCTGCATTTGCTGTTGATTGGGAACATCAGGAAGAACTGGTTCTTCTTCATTTCCTGCAACAAATTCCCAATATCCTTTTCCCATAAGAAATTTTGTCATTCTAAACTTCCATGCTTGGAAGTTGTTCTTGTCAAGCTTTTTAGTGACAGTCTGTGAAAGAGAATCAGACGCCATTATAGAACACTGCAAAAAATTTTGTCACTGCAAAGAACACAGCTTCAGCCTCACAAGGGTAAATCTGCAAAACTGACGAAAGTGGTATTTGACCACACAGTCACTTCCTAGTGACGATTTTGCATCAACAGGCAACAGGGATGATTCTGTAACTCCCAATGTCTTTGCGCACAGGCATACAATGCAATTTCTACAGTAGCTTTTTACCGACCTGCAGAACAATGGTCGCACAGCATAAAACTGGGCCTTTTCCTGAGTGCGTGCAGAAAACTTCCACCTCCAAAACAGGCCCCGAAATGGCCTCAAATAAAAAAAACAAGGTCGCCAAGGGCTAAAGCCCTTACCCGCAGCATATACTGCCCTCTTGCTTCACTGCGAAGGGCTTCTCAACCTGAGACAATGCACTCCTGCACTTTTCGGCTATGCTACCTGCAGAGATCTGCTCCCAAAACAGAAAATGAAAGCAACACTGCTCCTCTTACCAGAACACCGCGAGCTTGGCTTGCTTTCTTGAGCTCCTTACCACGAACAAGGCTCTGATACCATGTCAAGATTGTGGGAGAGAAGGAAGGAGTCTCACTTGAAGCTTTCTTGCTTGCACAATGGGGGAATACACACAAGGGTGGAGACTGAAAACAGTTTTCCTCTTCTTAGTTGTGTAAGCCAAAAGAACTTTAGTACAAAGAAATAGAAGAACCCTATATATGGGTCTCAAACCAAACTCAACTAACTAAGGTGGCATACTAACTGAGCCAGGAACTAGAGTAGATAAGGATAGCTATCATGTAGCTATTATTCATGGGCGGTGTACCAACCGCGTCTGACAAGTCGGTGACATAAATACACAACGGTCACCCTGGCGTATCACGAGTGGAGCTCGATATCTCAACACATGGCATAAAGCAGCAATATTCATGCAGTCATATCCCACAACAAAATGGAATTGCAAAAAGGAAAAGCATACATATTGGAGAGGTAGCTCGTGCCATGCTCAACGAAAAAGACTTGCCAGATTTTTACTGGGCTGAAGCAGTTGCTACAACAGTCTACATAATGAACATGACTCCCACTGTAGCAATACATGGGATGACTCCAGAGGAGCGGTATACTAGTAGGAAATCAGATATTTCTCATTTGAAAATTTTTTGTTGCATTGCCTATGTTCATGTGCCAGATGAGTTGAGATCCAAAAGCTGAGAAGTGCATCTTTATTGGTTACTCTCTGCACAGCAAAAAGGGTATAGACGCTATAACCCTTCTACTCGTAAGTTTACAGTGAGCAGAGATGTTGTTTTTGATGAGATGAGTAGCTGGTATAAACCAGTAAATATGATTGATAATGCAGATGCACAAAATGGTAATGCTGCACATAATTCACAGCAGGAGTCACAAGATATTAGTAGACCTAGAGTGTCCTCTAGCAGTGGTTCACATTCTTTGCCATGGACAGGCAGATTGAGATCAGGAGAATCTTCTCAAAGCAATGCAAATAGTGGTATGCAGGTATTACGAAAAGGAAAATAGAAGGTAGATCAGCCCATGTTTGATGTGAATGCAGGTCACTCTTATGTGGATGGTGAATCCAGTGGCTCAAAACAGAGCATAGATGATGAGTTGGGCATTCCTTCTATTGTTATACCTAGAGTAAGGAAGACTAGGGATATTTTGAGAGCACCTGAGAGTGAACCTACTTTGTGCAGGTCTACCAAAGCTAGGTATCCTGTGGATAGGCTGAAATATGATGGATTTATAGCCATTCACTATGTCTATATGGTCAAAGTGATACAGGAACCAGACCTCACTTCTTTTGAGCAATCCATGGGAAAAGAAAAATGGGAGAAAGCCATGGATGAAGAAATGGATGCCTTGGAAGCAAATGCTACATGGGAATTGATACCTTTGCCTGAAGATAAGAATGCAATTGGTTGTAAGTGGGTTTATAAGGTGAAACACAATGCAGATGGTTCCGTGAATAGATACAAGGAAAGATTAGTAGTCAAGGGATATGCACAAACATATGGCATTGATTATGAAGAAACATTCAGTCCAGTTGCAAGGATGGCAACCGTAAGAGTAGTCATTGCTATGGTTGCATCAAAGGGATGGTCTTTACATCAGATGGATGTAAAGAATTCCTTCTTGCATGGTGATTTGCAAGAAGAGGTCTATATGGAGCAGCGACCAGGTTATGTGTATGCTGTTCATCCTGAGTTTGTTTGCAGGTTGAAGAAAGCCTTGTATGGCTTGAAGCAAGTACCTAGAGCATGGTCTGACAAGATAGGACAGTATCTTGTCACTATTGGCTTTCAGATTTCCAAGGCAGATTTCTCACTTTATGTGAGAAAAAAAGAAAAATGTATTATGCTACTTGTCATTTATGTTGATGATTTGATTATGACAGGTGATAGTGATGAAGATATCCTTCATGTGAAAATGCTATTGAAGTAGAAGTTTGAGATGAAGGATTTGGGAGAGCTGCATTATTTCTTGGGCATTGAGGTGATTAGATCACCAAGTGGGATACAGCTCTTGTAGAGGCAGTGTGGATTGGACATGCTGTCCAAATATGGGATGACAGGCTATAAGCCTATTTCAGTTTCTTTGGAGTAGAATGTGAAGAAAAGCACAGATGCAGGTGAGCTTCTGGAAGACCCTACTATGTACAGACACATAGTAGGAAGTTTGATTTATATGACTATTACCAGGCCAGATTTGAGCTATGCTATTGGATTGGTAGTCAGTTTATGTAGGCTCCAAGGAAACTGCATTTGGATACAGAAAGACACATACTCAGGTATGTGAAGTCCACATTGCAGTATGGACTATTTTATGAGACTGGGGTTCAGATACAGTTGTATGGATACACTAATGCTGCTTGGGTTGGTAGTATTTCTGATAGACGATCTACCAGTGGATATGTGTTCTCTTTTGGAAGTGCTGCAGTCACTTGGAGCAGCAAGAAACAACTTACATTTGCCTTGTCGAGCACAGAGGCTAAGTACAGGGGTGCAGCAATGGCTGCACGTGAGGTAGCTTGGTTGCATAAGCTACTTTATGATATGCATCAACCTACAGAGGGGCCAGTTGTCATTTATTGTGACAACATGAGTAGTATACACTTGGCAAATAACCTAGTCTATCATGCTAGAACAAAGCACATTGAGGTGCATTATCACTATATGCGGGAGAGGGTTTTACTAGGTCTTATTGATCTAGTTTATGTCAGCACAGAGGATCAAGTAGCTAATATATTTATGAAGGCATTGGGCACAGAGGAGCTGCGTAAGAACAAAGCACATTGAGGTGCATTATCACTATATGCAGGAGAGGGTTTTACTAGGTCTTATTGATCTAGTTTATGTCAGCATAGAGGATGAGGTAGCTGATATATTTACGAAGGCATTGGGCACAGAGAAGCTATCATGCTAGAACAAAACACATTGAGGTGCATTATCACTATGTGCGGGAGAGGGTTTTACTAGGTCTTATTGATCTAGTTTATGTCAGCACAGAGGATCAGGTAGTTGACATATTTACGAAGGCATTGGGCATAGAGAAGCTGCACAAGTTCAGAGACCTGCTTGGTGTGCAGGAATTGAGATTGAGCTCAAATGGGAGTATTGAGATATCGAGCTCCACTCATGATATGCCAGGGTGACCGTTGTGCATTTATGTCACCGACTTGTTAGCTGCAGATGCGGTTGGTACACCACCCATGAATAATAGCTAGATGAAAGCTATCCTTATCTACTCTAGTTTGTGGCTCAGTTAGTATGCCACCTTAGTTAGTTGAGTTTGGTTTGAGACCCATATATAGGGTTCTTCTATTTCTTTGTACTAGAGTTCTTTTTGGCTTACACAACTAAGAAGAGAATAACTGTTTTTAGCCTCCACCTGTGTGTGTATTCCCCCATTGTGCAAGCAAGAAAGCTACAAGTGAGACTCCTTCCTTCTCTCCCACAATCTTGACATCATGGTCCGTTCGGTTTCGGCCAGCTAAGTTCAGCACTCGTTGCACCTCATGCAGCTCCATGCTTTGCCTCTGGTTCCTAGCCTACTGATCCCTATTATACTCAGCCATTCCCTGCAGTGCCTTGCGGGCTAGCCTTCTCTCCTCCTCTAGATCTGCAATGATTGCATCTGTTGTCCTGCCGCGGTGCTTGTACCGAGCGTGCACGTCATAATTGCTCACCAGCTGCTACTGCTGGATAGCATCTGGGAATACACTCAAATCGAGCTCCTCATTAGACCGATGGTCTGAGCTTTCTTCCATCATGGTCGAATTATTGCGCTCCACTACGCTATCGATCAGGTTGAATAGTCTTGATAGATCTTCGTCATTGGCGTTCCTTGCTTGGTCCTACTCTGTGCTTGATGGTTTGTCTATATCTTGGGTCCTCTCCTATTGGTGGGTTCCTTGAGTATTTTATCTGAGTGAGTCCCTTTGGTTATTGAATACAGACCTCAATTTAGGGTCACTCGATGAGTGTGTCATTCCTTGTGCACTTGTGCCCAATCAGGATTTCAGCTTTCTTAAGTGTACTTCAAGTGCGAAAATTCCATGTGAGTGCAGCAACCAATTCCTCAGCGTCCTACACACTCACTTGTTTCGGGCCTGATAGGCTTGTAGGTCCATTTTCTGGTTGTTTTGTCAGGGTTTAGGGTTTCCTTGTATGTTGCCTTGTTTGCTTTCGATCGATTAGGTTTTACGATTTAGCGACTCGCGTTTAAGTCCGTGGGTCTCGCAACTGTCCACTCTTAGCTGCTAAGCGGCTGCACACTACAATTTCTCTTGTCACGTGTGCCAAAATCAAGTTCTGAGCGCCCAAAGGGTTTTCACAATTTGCGCTCATGCGTATTTGCCAGGTCAGATCAAATTTCTGATAGATTTGCAAAAAGTTGCACTCGGACCAACTGGTCCGAATTGTAGGGTCTGAGTAGGTAACTCGGACGGCCAAGGCACAAGGTCAAGGGCCAAATTTCTGGATTTGACTCAGACGATTTTGATTCGGACTGGCCGAATGGCGGATTTGGACAGGGTGATTCGGACGGGCCAAACGACGCTTGGCCGAGGGCCGAATCTCGGGCATGGCCGAGGGCCGAATTTGAGACTCGGACGCGTAGCTCAGACGGGCCAAGGCCAGATGTGCCATGTGGCAAAAAGCTTTGACTCGGATGGTCGAGTGGGTTGACTTGGACAGTTGCCTCAGACAGGCCGAGGGCCGAGTGGGCCGAGGGCCGATTCTGGGACTCGGCCCAGGAGAGGCCACTCAGACGGGCCGAATGGGGCGCATGTAACCCGCACAAACGTGATTTCAATTGTTTCACCAAATGTAGGCCGGCACCATGGTCATGCACTTCTAGATCCTATCTAGGGAAGTAGAGGGAGAGGTTCGTATACCTGAGCGGGCCGATAAGTGCGTCGGTGATGCGGTCGAATCGACACAGGCTAGAGCTCTCTCTCTCTCTCTCTCTCTCTCTCTCTCAATGAAATGGCACAAATGAGCTCTCTTTTGGCCTCCTGGCTCTTATATGCCTTCCCAAATGTGACGTGGATGCCCCCAATCACTCACTTGCCGATCTTAGGCATCATTAGCGAGCATTTTACATATTTTGCACGATTTTTTCCTTGTTTTGCCTTGTTTTGAAACAGTAAATACTACCCTTTTCCAGTTCAATTTCCTAACTCTAACCTACGCTAAATGCAACAAAGATCGAAGGAAAAAAATTGAAATAGATTCTCCATGCTTTCCAATCATCAAACAACCAAAATATCCCAAAATACTTAGTTGTTTTGAAGATTAAAAACACCCAAACTTCCTACCTATCTCAAGCTCCATTTTGGGGATGAGTACCCTACTTCGATGCTCCATATGAGGCGTGCAAATACTCAAGCTTGAATCCGTTGGTCCCGGCAAAATGGAACCAAAATTTGGGAGCTTTCGTTCAACCGCCAAGACCCATGGACTGCTTATTGTTCAAGCGTTCCAAGCGAGCTCTAATGGCTATCTCTCACCTAGCCGACGCGCCGTCGATCCTACGAGTGTAGTGAGCTTACCTTGATACTTGATCAATTACCCTTCTCTCTCTTGCACTCCAGTATCTCCACGATTCTTGATGCTAGCTCAAGCATCCTCAAGCCTCCTCCATCTCCAAGCTCCATCCTCCATAGCCACGCGCGCAAGAGAAGAGAAGAGAAGGAGAGGAGATGGTGAAGAGCTTCACCCTCTTGATCCCTCACTCCCACACACACTCACTCCCTCACACTCTCACACTCCCTCTCTCAAGAGCACACACAAGCAATAAGGAGAGAAGAAGAGAGGAAGAAGAAGACTCTTTTTGCCACACACCAAAGAATGAGCTTCTCATTCACTTTTCAACTTTATATACAAAACCCTAAATCCCTTTTGGGAAGTCATCCCCTTTTTCCCTTTTTTACGTGGTCAGCCGTAGCCTCGGCTCTTTTTCCCATTTCCCACCACTTTAATTTCATCCTATTCCCAACTAATGCGTACAATTTGCACAGGATCAAGTCTGGAGCTCTTTTACAAGGATTCGAGAGCGCTTCCATATTTAATGGTGTGCCTTTTACTCTTTTGTCGCCTCGGAGTGACATTGAGACTTTTTGAGGGTCATGCCCGAACCTTTAAATTTTTTAGGGCCTGGTTACTGGTCAAAGCGCCTTTTTCGCTATTTCCCTTTTTTCCATTTTCTGCTCCTCTATGCTGCGGAAACACGGTAATAGCTTGGTTGTGGGCCTTAGCCCTCTCTTCCTCTAATATGTCCTCATGGGATGTAGGTGTAGCCTACTGAACAACCACGCTAGGTTGTGACGGTACAACTGCCTCTCTTTTTGGAGAGTCTAGCTCTTCAGTTAATTCCCCTCCGTTTAGTTCCTTATATGATTACATTGGCAATTGCTCCTGGTCAGGCATCTGCTTCAAGCTCTTGTCCTTACCCATTGTTGGAACATGCCTCCATTGTTTTGTATCATTGCAGGTGTTGTGTTTAGAGCTATTTTTCTCTTGCTCAGGAGGTGTGGGTGACTCTAGTGTAGAACCAAGAGACTGTTTAGGGTTCTTGTCATGTAGGCTTGGGCAGAAGCAATTGAAGAAGTCAGGGTTGTATTGATGGGAAGCATAGAGATCTAGGATTGCAGGGTCTTGAGTGAGGTAGAAGACATATGTGCTAACATCAAGAATCATGCCCCCTACTCCTAGCCTACTAGCTACGTGTATATCTTCTTCTAGAAGCAATTTATTGTACAAGGGATGTTTTTGGACAGTGGTAGAAAGATGAACCTTATGGACCACTGCCAAACTCGTAATGAGGTTGGGGCAATGTAGGTGGGATCATGCATTGATGTCCAAAGGGCTTTCCTTTGCTCAACAAGTGTCATTAGTTGGTGGCCAATTTTGGCTACCAAACTTTGATTGGAGTACCATTTTTGTGCAAAGTTGCCTTGTCCTTTCCCTTTTTGCTAAATTGCTTCGAGCTTTTCCTTGTTTATCTCACATTGGGCAGTGTAGAGTGAGGTATCAAGCACAATTATCTAGCTATGGCCTTTGGGATGTCCTTTATGACTTCCTCAGCAATAGCTTTATAGAGGGAGAAAACATGTTGTTTCTCATCCCAAGTCAGGGATGTGGCTATGAGCTTTGTATGCTCTAGTGTTGGCCTTCCCATGTCCACATGGATGTATGCATGTGTGATGGCTATCAACTTGTAATCAATCTTCATCATATTTCTCCTCAAGGCTAGGCTTTAGGTGCTTCGTAGTGCTAGAGGTGTCAAGGATGTTGGTTGTGACACCTCTTCCACATGTGAATTGCTAAGGACACGTTTCGCAAGGGGCATTGTCATGGCCAAAGGCTGTGACTACTGTGATTCCTAATTGGAAGTAGCAGCAGCTAGTTCAGTGGATTGGCTACTATTAATAGATTGTGGTGTCAGGTCCTTAGGTAGATTGGAAGTGGTTGTGTCTTTTGTTGCCCTTTGAGCATTTACTTGTACAGATCGATCCTCAGCTCATCTAATCACAATAGATTGCATAGGCATATCTGTGGGCCAAGAGCTATGGGTGGTGTCATGTCCCACCTCTTGGACATTTGAAAGCTCAGATGGAGATAGAGATTGGGATTGAGAAATTACACTTGCCACGACTGATATTGTGATTCTTTTGGTCTGTTTAGGGAAAGAGGATGTAGGAGATTTGGGACTCCTAGGTGGACTTGGCACTGGCTGGAAGATTTGTTCGTGGCTGTTAGATGATTCTGCCATTTTCTTTGTTGAGCAATCAGCCTTATCATGAGCAACTTTGCACCCTTGGTGCTCTTCATCCTCTTGGGAAGTCAAAGGCTCCATGGGCACTAGTGGTCTTTGTGCACACCAGACAATTACATATGATATCTGCTTGTTAAGCATGCTAGGATAAGGATCTACCTTCCGAATAGTCCTGTGTGGTTTCTTGATTTCAATCGTGAGGGGCTCGGTCACTCCAATGTTGTTGACTCGAGACTTGTTCTTTCATCTAGATTTCCTCCTGTTATTCTTCACTCTTGATATGTCATGGCCTTCAGCTGATAGAGGTGTTTTAATAGGGGCCTTTGGTATCCAAATCCATCGATTACTTACATAATACCCTTGAGCACGTAGCAACGCTTTGGATATCCATTGCGTCATTGTGATGGCTCTCCATCTATCCCTTCTTCTATAAGGCTTGGGCTTCTTTTGTAGCCTTCTATGATATTTGTAAGTCCAAAGCCTATCCTTGGCATTGTCTCTTGACCTTCTTGTTTCAACCATGGCCTCGCTCACTGGTTCTCTTTGTTTAGCATGCACTTGTATCAACTCTTTCAACAAGTCTTTGCTCTCATCACTAGACTTGCTTGGTATGTCAGAATGTTCCTTGTCCTTCCCTAGAGGTTTGATGAGGTCACCTTTACTAAAGGTTGTGATTATCCTCACACCCAGTAGTGTCAAGTGTATCCTCTATATGCTACATAATCAACCTCACACTTTGTCACCCTTTTGAAGGGTATTCCTAGGAGGGTTTCCTTTCCACAATCAGTACTATTGGGGGGGACATGGAATAGGATAGAAAAGCTTTTCGTTTCAATAGTTACAAGGATTTTGCACTTCCCTATAAGGGCTTATGGGTGTCCCCATATGGATTAAGAGTTGCATTATTTGGTTTGAGCTTTGACTGGCCTAGTAGAGTCCATGCTTCATAGGTCAAGATATTTAAATTTTATCCTTCATCGATGAGAGCATTGACATGGTGCTCTCCTTTTGCGATGAGTTTGACCCTAAGATAAGAAAGTGGTACTATATCTTCATCTTTCGGGTCTTGGCTTATAAATTTAAGCCTTCTAATACATGCCTTTGGGTCCCCGACTACATAACAAAATGTGGATTTTCTATTGATGTCTTGGGTTGTCTGTGTAGCGCCATTCAAGGTGCATCTATCGTTAGGATTGTGATTTCTAGTTATCCTCCCAGTTGTAGCTTGACGTCATTTCTAGTCATTTCTAGTCATCCTCCCAATTGTAGCTTGATGCCATTCCATTCCTCTTTGACTAGATGCATTTTGAATGCAATATATACATGCTTTTGTGGTGTGGCCTTTTTTCCCTTGTTGGCTAGATTGGCCCATTGAGGTTCTAGGGTCTCTATTTATCTTTGTTCTGAAATGGAATTTTGGTTGCTATTTTGTAAGTGAGAATCTATGCTTGTGTAGAGCCATCACTACACTAGGATATAATTTGGAGGACCTTTCACGGCACTATTTTCTATCCAACCTACTTGGGGGAGGTGTAGAGGGGCAGAGTCCCCATTCCGTAGGGCCGTTGCGTTGAAATACCCTACACAATTTGAAGGGCCGTACATAGCCAAGTTTTGAACTACTTACCCTGGATTCTAATCTAGTGATAGATCTATGGTGTTCTTTTGGCTCTGTATGGTCTCTGGGTCAATTTTGGGGTCTACATGTTAAAATTTGGAAAAATCTAAACTTGGCCCAATAGGTCCGAAGTGTAGGGGCTAAATGTTTGATTTGGTCTAGTCTAAACGGTCGATGGCCAAATGAGGAAATGGTCGAATGCAACTGGTCCAAATGTCAAATTTGGACAGTCTGAATGTGGTTGTCTAAGGCCCGAATGGCCAAACGGTAGTGGGTCGACCTGGCCGAGGGTTGAGTGATTTGTCCAAATGGGGGATTTGGGCCGAATGGCTAAGGGCTGAGTTAGGTGGACTGAGTGCAAAGTTGGTTCAGCCCCACAGGTTGAATGTTCGCTTGTCCAAGTGGGGTTGGGCCAAGGGTTAAATTTTCAAGTGTTTGAGTCAAATGGGCCAAATGGCCAAACAGTCAAATACAGGGTGGGCAAAGGGCCGATTTTGGGACTTGGCCCAGAATTGTTGTCACTCAAACGGTCGAACACGGTGTGTTTTTCACCGCACTTGCACAGAATTTGTCGTGCCGAGTGATCGAGGCCTTCCCACTGGTCAAGCGCCTCAAGATCTTAGCTACACATGCATGAGAAGGTGTGGGAGTACCTGTAGTGGATAACAAACTCCTCGGTGATGAGATTGAAGCAAGTCCACAGAACAAAGCTCTCTCTCTCTCTCCCTAGCTCTCCCAATCCTTGAAATGAAAAATGAAGTTTCCCTTGCCCCTCTAGGTCTCTTATTACCCTGCCCAAGTCTGCATTCACCTTAGCCTTGCTCCCCTTACTATCATTTAACCCAATTTTTCCTTTTTTTCTCTTCTTTTTCCTATTTCAACTTGTTATATAGCAGGAAAAACCCTACTGTGTGCTCACATTGTTTGCTCCTATCCTACCTAAATGTAAACAAAAATGATAAAGAAAACACCTACACAACTTCAGCCTACCTTTCCAAATCCAAAAAACCAAAAACTTGCTTGCTAAGGAGATAGAATACCTCTTCAACTCCCTCGCTTCCTACCTATCTACCTCAAGCACCGGTTTGGGAAAAACCCTACTTTGATGCTCGATTCCAAGCACGCAAGCACAAGCTTGAATTCGTGGTCCGGACAACGGAACCAAAATGTCAAGGCAACAATTTCCAAGGTCCATGGACTGCTTATTGTCCAAGCGTTCTAAGCTGAGCCACACTAATGGCTACCTCTCACATAGTCGACATGCTATCTATCTTCGAGTGCAGTGACCTTACTTCCATACTCGATTGAGTTGCCTCCTCTCTTGAGCACTCCGGAAGCTTCATGATCTAAGTGCAAGCTTCAAGCAAGCTCCATCCTCAAGCTCCACGCTCCAAGCTCCATTGCCACGAGCAAGAGAAGAGAAGAGAAGAGAAGAGAAGAGAAGAGAAGAGAAGAAAAGAAAAGAGAAGAGAAGAGAAGATGGAGAGCTTCTCCACCAAGGTCCCTCACCCTCACACACTCACTCCCTCACACTCTCACACTCCCTCTCTCAAGCACAAGCTCAAGCAAGCAAGCAAGAAGAAGAAGAAGAAGAAGAGGAGGAGAGCTACTTTTGGCCACACACAAGAATGAGCTTCTCATTCACTTTTCAACATTATATACAAAACTCTAAATCCCTTTTGGGTGGTCATCCCCTTATCTCCTTTTTTACATGGCCAACCTAGGCCCTTTTTCCCATTGTCCTCCTATCTTCCTGGATTCCTTTCCACCACCCATCTACCTTTACAATTTGCACAGTTGAGAGCCCGGTTCTCTTAAAATAAATATTAGTGCACCTTGCACTCTTTTACAAAAGTACTGACTTGCGCTTTTTCTTGTGTGCCTTTGTCCTTGATTTAGGACTTTTATGCACTTCTTATGTTTCCATATTTTTATCGGTGCACCTTTGCCTTGGCCTTGTCTTCTACTTTAGATTTTTTGGATTTTCCACCTTGTTGGTCTGAGGGTTAACAAGAGCTTAGCTCACTTCTGGTCTGTGTCTACACTAATTATTTGGCTGCTCTTGTGGTCAATTGAAGATGAACTTGGACATGCTTCTCCATCTTCTCTCACAAGAATGAAATAATAAAAATCCCTTGCCTTTCAAAAGTTGTCCCACCAATTAATAAGGCCTTAGATCCTACCCACACTTATGAGGACATTTGTGTCACAAGACCCATTAAGGTTGCATTACTTATAATCAATCATGTGCCTTTGTCTTCCAAATTCATTTGATTGTCCATGGTGCTAGAAAATTTCTTAATTGTCCATCGTAAAGGCCATCAAGGCCTTTAAATTTGGAAATTCTCCAAATGCAATTTTTCAATTATAATTCATCCAAATTTGTCTAATGGAAAATTCATCTAGTTAAATATCTCTAGATTCATTTAAGTGTGATTCATATTGATTGATTCTAATTAAAGATCTCTAGATTCAAATTTGATTGATTGATATTGTAGTCAATTCATCTGGGTCAAAATGCATTCAATTGATGACATGTCTTGAAATTCATCAAATTTGCAACCTCCAAATTCATTTGGTCATCTGATTTGACAATTCCTAAAAGCAATGATTTGGTTTTTCTTACCCTTAACCATTAAATCACCAAGTAGGGACCGAAGGATTAGGAAATACACAAGTCCTAGACTACTCAAGTTCGTGCATAGCAACAAAATGAGGGTCTTGCAACAAGAGATATTATAATCCAAACCTCCATATAACCATTTTTTATAGAAGATAAAACTAATAACTATCTTCTTCAACAATTATTTTTTATAGAAAGCTAATGAAACAATTTATTTTTTGTAGAAAGCTAATGCTACCTTGAAACAAGATTCTATCCTCATTGTTTTACAATGGAGTCTATACTCTGCAGCAAAACATGTCTACTTACATGTGCACACACACTCTCTCTCATATCTTGGCCTATGTGCCTATCTCACCTAAAATGGTTATATGATCATAATGTGCAAAAAAAGGTAGGTTGGTAGCCCCCCCATCCTCTACATGAATGCAAATGATGGTAGGAAGCATATGCAAATGACAAGATCCTTAGTGAGTTCACATGTACACATCCCTTGTGATTTGTGTGTGTAGGGTTGACCTGACTGCTTTGCAATCTTGAGGATGATGACTTGTGGCTTGATGACCCAATGCTTCACGATCTTGAGTCACACACACACATACACACATAGAGTGAGAGAGAGTGTGTGTGTGAGTGAGTGAGTGATAGAGAGAGAGTGTGTGTGTCTTGGCTTGAATCAGTCAAGGTTTGAGAGAGAGAAGGGGGGGGGGGGGGGAGACCCAAAGCTTTGTGAGAGCAAGAGTGAGAGTAAGACATTGAAAAATCAAAAGTTCATGTTGAAAGGTGTCTCCTTTGGCAAGTCAACGTTCTTAAGTAGGATTATACTGGGCTCTTAATACCAAGGTAGTTGGCAGTGACTCTGGAGATTATATTACTAGGCCTGGAGGGTTATACTAATGCATGTGTAAAATGCCCTAGCAAACAGCCCAAATGTCCCTCTGTGTAATTTTTATTACATCTCTCATGCAAGTCTCTCAATCACTGTAATGATGGTTTAGAGTTATTGAGCCATCACTATTAAATGTTCTCTATGATGTGTCATAAATGGATAGTCCTTCTGTGGCTCTTAAATTTTGATGATTCTACTAATTCATTAATTAGTCTTCTCAAGTTACAATGACGACCACCCACTACAACTTTTACGTTATTCAAACCCTCTCAAGACTTCCTCTATGATGCCCTTTTTCGTTTGCACTTTCCTTAATTCGAGAGTTGTTGCCTTCTCTTTAACAAATCGACATTGTAAGCTCAATATAGAGTTGTCTTATTTTTCATCAATTTCCAACCCAACAGAGAGCACAACATGTCAAGTTTTTCCATTTTGTCATGGAGAATAGCTAGTGATTACATAGAGCATAGGGTTTAATTAAGAAATGGAGAGCTTGTTTTTGAGTGAGAACTACCTACAGAATCTATTACGTCCAACACAAAAATTTCAAGGGCCGTCGTAGAGCATGAAGGTGGAGAAAAAAAGGTCAATGTGTCTCCAAGATGAGATCATGAAGGGCATGCACACTACATGATTAGTAGCACACTATCAACCACCTACTCCATCATGCACTCAAATGATTGTGTGTATGTATCTAATAGTATTGAGTCAATAAATGGTGGTACTGGTAGCAAGTAAACTCTAGTGTATCTTGATATACCCTCACATGATAGCAAGGATGTTGACCAAGTGATAATGTGTCAAAAGCTAAACACAATGACAAAGGTGTGCACATAGGGATGCATGACAAAAATATTGATGAGGAGTTGCATGTGGGTGGCAAAAGCAAGGATGTGTCTTCCTATGATAGTCCATTGTGGCCTTCATTGAGGAGAAATCTAGGCTAGGTAGATTGAAAAATTTACTAGCACTTTGTGGATCTCTGCAAAAGGTGGATGAGCTCCCAAGTGAGTATAATGGTATGATTGATTTTGAGCTTCTAGCTACACAAATTAAGAAATGAATGATGGGTATGGAATAGAAATATGATGGTCACCTTTGCTCGTGGCCCTCACAAACAAATATGGCAATAGACTGTACAGTGTGTTTGAGCTATTGTCTTGGAAGTCTTCAATGTCCCAGGGTAACTTGTCCTTACTACATAATTGAGAGAAGATACAATGATTTTTTTTTCCATGGTCATATAGATAGATAGGTGAGCGTGGACTATCCTACAAGTGAGGGAAATTCCAAGATAACATGTCACTATTGTCAAAAGGTTGTTAGTTGTATAGCTGTTTGCACATGCTCAATCTATTATGTGTTGCCATTAGACCCTACAATGACATGGTTGGTGATCCATGTTGGGGAGCATGCTCATGTCAAGATTGTGGGAGAGAAGGAAGGAGTCTCGCTTGAAGCTTTCTTGCTTGCACAATGGGGGAAGACACACAAGGGTGGAGGCTGAAAACAGTTTTCCTCTTCTTAGTTGTATAAGCCAAAAGAACTCTAGTACAAAGAAATAGAAGAACCCTCTATATGGGTCTCAAACCAAACTCAACTAACTAAGGTGGCATACTAACTGAGCCACGAACTAGAGTAGATAAGGATAGCTATCATGTAGCTAGTATTCATGGGCGGTGTACCAACCGCGTCTGCAACTGACAAGTCGGTGACATAAATACACAACGGTCACCCTGACGTATCACGAGTGGAGCTCGATATCTCAACAGCTCATGATTTTAAACAGGGCACAAAGAGGGAAACCATTGAAAATGTATGAAACCTTGTTAGCATAGTCCTAAAGATCGAAGAGGGAGGCCCACGAAAATTACAGATGCTAGTTGCTCGGCAAATGTTGTTTGAATCTTTGACAAAAGAATAAATGATGCCACCGGTCCAGAATAAAGGGTTAGCTTGTGTATCATTACTTTGTAGTAACCCTATATGCCTTGCATTTGAAATAACCATCTAGCAAAGAACACACAGGTTCAAAGGTATTGTTTCACAAGAGAGAACTAATCAAGTTCAGGTCATTGGTGATGGGTATGACAACATACTTCTTTTGCAAAGACGTTGTGTCTTTCCATTTTTCCATGGAAGTAGATTTCCTGGGCAAGGTGATGCCAAGGAGAAGTGCTTATTGTTTACAATGTCCACTAAGGGACTAGTATCAAGGGTGGACTTAGTGAATCGTATGAGGCAAACATGAATCGGATATCTACAAAGTGCATGGGTGCACTTCGATCAACCCATAGGGTTGATGGATGGGCAACAAAGTCTTGTTCTGTTTATGATCCTAGGTATGTGATAACATTATTATAGCTTACATTAAAATTGAATTGCTGCTAGCAAATACTTTGCTAATCTATCAATCATCAACTAGCATGAGAGCATTGTAGGTCATTGCAATATTTGAATTTAAAGAGGAGGATGAAGATTCTCAAATCTTGTTTTGGGAAAATCTGAATTTCGTCATGGTTTGATGTGGTCATGATCCTCCTGACTTTGCTGGATTCATGTCCAATGAGGCAAGTGCAAATTGGTTGGCAATAAGGGATGTATACCATGGAGGATTGCATAATATAATGGAAGGGAGAGAGCACTCTTGTCTTTTTCATTGGGAGCAAAGTTTACAAAGGCATACAAAGTCACCATATATAAACAAATGCATCACATTGAAATGTGTGAAGCATGGAGGCTAGCAACAACAAGTCAACATGCATCACTTCACACCTCTGCTATTTGAGATTGGCGGGAACAAAATGTAAACAAGGATAACATTAAGGCTTTGGATAGATGGGTAAAATGGTGGCAGCAAAAAATTGCCCATTGGGGAGGATTTGAATCTCATGTAGGTTTGTTGTTTTTCTTAGCTCATTAAAAGAATTGCTACACAATGTAATAATGGAGAGAGCTACTAACTTTGTTCTTGGATTTGACTCTATAGGATAACAAAAGTCCTTGGTAATGTGCTTATATTCCAAGCATAAACTTGTTAGAAAGCATCCATGCTAGCTGGCTAGCAGGTGAAGGTGGAAAACGAAAGATATCACTCTATGATGCATGTGTTACTAATGTTTTGAAATGCATATATCCAATGTGCAAAGAGGTTGGGCTATATCACAGGTAGGTATATTGGATCTGGGCCTTCAATGGACTCTTTGATGGCTAATGTTAGCAAAAGGAAATCCCCAAATCCTGCCTCTGTTGCGCATGCATTGCAAGGTATTTTAGTTGGCAATCCTTTGTATGAGAAGCCCACAATGCAATGTGGTAGGGAGACTGTGCATAGAAAAAAGAAGGGAATTGGAGGATCTACAAGTTCCCACAATTCAGGGTACATGATTGATTCAAGGCAATGTAAAAATAGGGGTAGACCATGAAGTATACAATTTGATGATGATGAGTTGGAAGATATATATATTCAGGATGCTAAAGAGAATAAAGAGATACCAGTCAAGCCAGTGGAAAGTGGGGTAAATGTGCCAAATTCAAAAACATCCACTTATGTAGAAGAGGTAGAAGTGGCACAAGAGGAGTGCGTTTTACGGAGGATACCACCTAACTATGTGAGAAAATGTTTTGGTATGGAGGGTAGAAAGAGTTGTAGCAACAAGTTACAAAGTCAGCAAGTGGGGCTAGTCGCACCATGCTTTTGGTCCGAGAGAGCCTATAAGGACAAGACCATTGCACAATGGATATGGTTTTGCAATCATGATGTCATAAATACAAATACTGTGCAAAAACAAGTGATAGTGTATCACCTATAGTTCCTTTTTTGTGGCCAGTTAATATAGGGACAAATATAACAAAGGAAGAGTGTAGTAGTCTAAAACATGTTGGTTTCAAGTTTGCCTGCTTTGCAACACCATCAAAGAATGAGAAGAGAAAACCTCTTACTTCTACAGAGGGTGGTTCAAGTGGAAGGAGACACAAGTGGAGGCATGGAATTTCCAAAGATGCACAAAAGAGAATAGAGGAAGCTGCTTGTGTGGTTGCAACCTTCTTGGAGGAGATAGTGAAACTTGAGAGGCAACATTTAGTCTTTTGAGTCTTGATAGAGAGTTGTTATGATGTGTGTTAGAAATGCGGGATCTAGAGCATGACATAACCGGAAGCTATGGAGGATGGAAGGAGAAGTGTAGACTCATGATGGAATGGACACTGTTTGTTACACAAGTGAATTAGGTTCCAAGATTGAGACTTGGACTCATAAACACAATCTTGTGTATGTGGACAATGACATTGACACTCTACTGAAATGAAAAGAGTACTATCATTGCATTAAGAAAGGAAGCAAGTACAATGCTTTATAGGAAAGTAGGAAACTGCAGTAGGCACCATTGTGCATATGGGATAAGTCACCCTGCATGTCCTTGACCCTGAGACTCCATACAAAGAGGCTGTTTGAGTGTGATTGCTGATTCTCAACACCCCTCCTCAATCACAACTAGGAAAGGCACAAAGTGTGTAGAGGCTGTAATGAGAGCCACCTGCAAAGTGTGGGTATACCACAGACATGGCAAAAACACCAGAGGCTGTCGCAGAAAAAGCTAAGTGTGGGTACCATAAACATGGTGGACATCCAGAGGCTGTAACAGGGGCCTCACAAAGTGTACAGGGACTGTAATGCCAAGTTACATAAGGAGTTTACATAGCTTATGGCAGGAAACATTAGGGCAAGGAAAATACAAGGCTATTAAAACAGTCTATCAGAATTATGAGAGTACAAGGACTGATGAGTCTTGTCCTTCCGATCCTGGTGGTCTTCATCTTCATCTTCTTCTTCCTTTGCTCCATTTTCTTCTTCTTCTTTGACTGCGACTAGATAGGCCTTTTGGGATCTCTTTCTTGCGTGGCAGAACTTCTCGGTGTGTCCGGTCCTTTTGCAGAAGTCACAAAAGAGCTGATCTTTCTTGCCTTTGTACCTGTTGCCAACATATAATGCATGCTCATCTCTAGAGGTACTTGGTTCTTCTTTAGTTTTTAGCTTCTTTTCTTCTTATAACAGTGATGCTTGAATATCAACAAGTTCAGGATTTGGCATGTTGATTAAAGTTGTTGATACGTTATTATATTCAGGAGGCAAGCTCTTAAGTAGAACACCGATGCAAACATCTTCATCCATTTTAATGTTGATTCCTGCAAGTTGGGTTAGGAGTCCTTCCATGTAATTAAGATGTGTGGCAAGTGATGTGCTGGACTTCATTTCAAGCCTGAAGAATTCAATTAGGAGACCATACTTTGATGATTTAGATTGTGCACCGAACAGGGTGTCAAGTCTTTTCCATGTATCCTGTGAGGTCTCACAGTTATCCACATGATGGATATAACTGTCGTCTAGCTCCAATTTGATAATGGCCTGGGCTCTGTCATCATTCTTTTGCCAAGTAGTTGCAAGGTCCGCGTCCCGCGGTTTCTTCTCTTTGCCATTTGTGATGGCCCAGAGACCCTTCTTCATCAGGATGAGCTTGATGCGGGTTTGCCAAGTGTGGAATCCGACTCCTTTGAATCGAGCATTTGGCGAGTCTTTGCCCATGTTAGATTTACGGGAACAGTAGCAAATCAACTTCAGACTTTATTAGATTTGAGCAACAGAAGAATTGATTGAGAGACACAAGTGCTAAAAAGCACTAACTGAGTGTCAATGAATACCAAATCTGCAAAAGTCTTTTTTCTCCAAGTGATCTTCCCCTTCTTGATTTGATGCTGATGTCTTCAGATCTGAGTGACAGTACTTTAACGAACTTCAGAGAGTATTGCTCAGTGATTAAAATCACTGTTGATAACTTCAGTGAGAGAAACAGTGAAAAATGTCAAGATTTTGAAGCTTTTGGCTATGGTGGAATTAGGGTTTCTGAGACAGGGGCCTGGTTTTTTTCTTATTGCAGGAGCTACAGTGCATCATTTTCAAAACTTTTTACATATCTAGGAAGCTTATGTCATGGGCTACCAAAGCCCCATGGAGATTTGCAGATCGTGGTCAGTATGAGGCGCGCAGGTGCCGCGAACAGATTTGGCGCAGATCTGGACAGCGTGGTCGAATTTCTGCAATGCTGGAGCCAGGGAGCATCAATGTCATTGATTGTTGTGCCAAGATGAAACGCCTTGAGTAGAGGAACAACTCTCCAGAAGAAATCGTGGGCTGAAATGGCCTGGTTGAAGAGTTATGAAAGCTCCAAGCAAGGTAGGTCCTGTCTGGCTATGGCAGACACAGAACAGAGATTGGGGATTTTCACAATGCTGAGCTCCAGATGGTCCAATGTCCTGGATTGATGTGATACAGGGAAGCTTTATGAGTTGGGGAATACTTTTCCAGAAGGAAGCTCCAAGAGATTTGACCTGTGGAGTGAGATATAAGCAGTTCAATCTGACAGGGTGCTGCTGGCTATGGCTGCCATGGAAGCTTCAGTGAGAGTAGAGTTGAGAAAAGAAGTCATACACTGACACTGAGCTGGATGGAGGTTCAGAAGAATCAAGAGAGGCTGGAGAAGCAATGCCATGCCCAACTGGGCTCTGATACCATGTTAGAAATGCGGGATCTAGAGCATGACATAACCGGAAGCTATGGAGGATGGAAGGAGAAGTGTAGACTCATGATGGAATGGACACTGTTTGTTACACAAGTGAATTAGGTTCCAAGATTGAGACTTGGACTCATAAACACAATCTTGTGTATGTGGAGAATGACATTGACACTCTACTGAAATGAAAAGAGTACTATCATTGCATTAAGAAAGGAAGCAAGTACAATGCTTTATAGGAAAGTAGGAAACTGCAGTAGGCACCATTGTGCATATGGGATAAGTCACCCTGCATGTCCTTGACCCTGAGACTCCATACAAAGAGGCTGTTTGAGTGTGATTGCTGATTCTCAACAATGTGCACATCAAAGAAGAGCCTAGGTGCACTTGTTCTGATTTTCAAAGAAGAGAATCTATCCAAAAGGCATTTCTTGCATGCAAACATATGTATTATGTGTACGTGCACATACTTGGCCTTTGACCTAAGGAGCACATGGTTATACATCAGCCTGCACTAACTCCCACTAACCTTACCTTTGTGTTAGGGCAATCATGTAAGATATGCCCTATCATGTGGAAAGCCCAAAAATAAGCATAATTCATTCATTGTTTTGGCCCACTCGTCATCATGCTCACATCAGTAGGGTGTGGCATGCCCTTTTTTATTGCAAAAATATTAGGGTGTAGTAATTTTGGAAAGTTTCTAGATATTATACTCTTTTTGGGAGATACGAAAGTTCTCCATTTCTCACTCGAGGAAGGTTTTCCATTCTCTTTCTAGATATTGCACTCTTTTTGGGTGATGCAGATGTTTTGGTTGTAGCAATCTTGGGAAAATTTCTAGAATTTTTGTACCACAACTTCCTCAATTCTAGATACTATACGTCTTGTTGCAAGCTTGAAAAAGATTGAAAAATCAATTTCAATTACAAAAGCACGAAATCGAAAGCTTGCAAAAATAACACACTCGGTTTTAACTTGTTTCTCTTCTCATCTAGAACATGTGCATAACATTCACATCCAAAAATTTTGAAATGTGAGACAGATGGTTTCTTACCAATGTAAGCCTCATGACATGTTTTTCCCTTGAGAGCCTCTGTGTAGTTCTGATTTAGAATGTAGATTGTGGTATTAATAGCTTCAGCCCAAAAATGGTTATGCAATCCCTTGCCCTTTAGCATCCATCTTGCCATCTCCACAATGGTGTGATTCCTGCGTTCCACAACACCGTTCTGTTGTGGTGTGTGAGGCGTTGTCAATTGATGCTTGATCCCTTTGCTCTTGCAAAAGTCTTCAAACTCCTTTGAGTTGAACTCACCACCACCATCTGTTCTAAATTTCTTCACAGTTTTCCATGTTTCATTCTCAACAAGTTTTAGCAATTCTTTAAACTTACCAAAAGCTTGAGCCTTATCCAGGAAGGAAGTATACCCACATCTTCCTACTATAGTCTCATCGACAATCAACATAAAATAAGAAGATCCCCCCAAGACCTGTGTAGGCATCTTATCACACAAGTCAGCATGCACCAAACTCTAGAGGAGCATGTGCTCTATTCTTGCTTTCCTGTGGAAATGCCTTTCTCTATTGCTTGCGCATCATACAAGCTTCACATGGTTCCTTCAATTTAGTCATCACTGCAGACAGGTGGGCAACGATACCTTGCTTGTGCATCTCATTCAACACTACATATCCGATGTGTCCAAACCTTTCATGCCAAAGCTTACTTGTGCCCACTCCCATGGTGGCTTTAAGAGCACTTAGATCATACAGGTTGTTCCTTCTTTCTCCTTTAACACAATATTAGTGAGTTTGGGAATCTCCCAATTCCCATTTTTTGAATACTAAAAAGGTGGCACTTGGATAACATGCTCATAAGTTTCTCAAAACCATATGATATGACTATCATTGGAAAGCACTTGAAAAATTCAATCTATTGAGCTATAGAGCACTTGATTTGGAGTCATAGTGTTCAAGTTATGACAAATCCAAACATTTGACCACGTGTCCCAAACTTATGGAAAATTCTTATATTCCCCAATATGGTGTTCTTTAGCAACAACTTTGCCAGCACTGTCAAGAATTTTTGCACATGTATTCTTGAAGCTTGCTTCATGGCCAAGATCAGTTATGTGATTAAATAATAGATTTCTTATAATTTTGGGAACATACAACACATTTGAAAGCTTTTTGACTTCACCATTTGCAACAACAAAAGAAATAATACATGTGCTCATAGTAGGGCATTTTGCATCATTTCCAACCATCATAGTGATGGATTCTTGTAGAGGTTGCATAGAACTGTATAGACCTTTGTTGTTGGTCATGTGATGGGAGGCCCCAGTATCCAACATCCATGAGTCTGTGGTAGATTCTTCTTGCGTCGAGGAGCACACTTCCTCAATGGTCGCTATGAATAACTCCAACTCTCCTTTAGCCGTATTGGCTGTCTCTTTCTCTTTAATTTTAAGGGTACCATTCTTTTCATCTGCCTTCATAACATGACAATCTGCGATTGCATGTCCTTTCTTCTTGCAGTAGAAGCACTCTCCTTGAAACATCTTCTTACCTCCCTTCTTCTTTTTGTTACCATCATTTTTGATGGAGGAACCACCTTTTCCTTTTGCATTGGCAGAGAATGCAACATCTCCATTGTTGCTTCCTTCTCGGGCTTTCAGCCTCAAATCCTCCTCCATTAATAATGCACAAAACTCCTCAAAAGTCAAAGCTTGAGGTCTCACCTGAGTATTAAGGGCAATTACTAGTCCATCAAATAGAATCTAGCCATGATATTAGAATAAAGAAATTGAGCCACACTTGTTGCTTTATTATGCTTAATGCCTTAGCTTCAACCCATTTAGTGCAATAATATGTGCACACCAAGATATATTGATTCATACTTTGATGGGATATTGGCTTTATGGGGCCCACAAAGTCTATACCCCCATTTTAAAAAAAGGCTTTAAGGGGTAGAATCAGATTGATCCTACATCTTGTCCCTAGGCTATGGTTGACCTTCCCACATGTAGATGATACATTCCTTTTCATATTGATGGGCATATTTGAGTACTGTAGGCCATCGTAAACTTGCATAGAGGACCTTTTTACCTATAATTTCACCAAAGAGGTGTACCCTTATCAATCTTGCATGAGATTCATGCAATATAGTAGGTTTTTCATCAATTGTAACACATCTTCTAAGTACACTATTAGTTCCCTACCTATACAGTACACTCGTTATGACCTGAAAGTGTTTGCTTTGCAATGCCAATCTTCTTTGTTGGGGTATCTAAACAAGTTTGTGGGAATTACTCCATCAATAAAATTTTTTAACATTTGCTCATAAAAAGAACTAAATTGGTGTATCTGAACATTAAATAACTCTCTATCAGCAAGTACATAATCATTAACACCTTGTATAAGATTTGCTAACTCAATTCTACTAAAAAATTCTACTACAGCATGTTCTTTGCTTGGTGGTGTATACAATACAGTTAGATGTGGTTTGTTAATAGGAGCATCCATCTAGCTAACTTCCATGTCAACTGTGGTTTGTTAATCAAACACAATAAAACCTAATGGTTGACATGGAATACTACTTGATTCCCAATAAATAGTGTCTAAACTTTTGTAACGTAAATACCATACCCATGGCTTCTCTCTCTCTGTCACAATGTAATCCTTTTTTGCTATTGTTAGCCTTCTACTAGCATAGTAGACTAGTCTAAACCATCTTGCAACTTTCTCTTGCATTAGGGATTCCCCCACCACAATGTTTGAAGCATCTACAAACACATGACAAGGAAGATCCCATTGTAGGGGTTGCAAAATTGGAGCTACAACTAGCATTCTCTTTAATATATTGAAAGACTTCTCTAGATCATGTCTTCATAAAAATTGAACACCATTTTGTTGAGAAAAGTAAGAGAATAATAAATATGTGCAAAGTATTGAAGATACCTGATGTGCCACTTAACTTCACCCACAAACTGCATAACCTCTTGTACTATTGCAAGTAACGTAGCCTTTTGAACTCGAATTTTCCTAGAATCAATGGCCATCCCTTCTTGTGAAATAATATGTCCCAATATAACTCCTCTTTTGTAGCAAAAATTGTTTTAAACAAATTCAATGACATTCCAAACTTGTAGCACTTTGATCTATAATCAATAAATACTCTCATAAATGTAGTGAGGTATGGGTCAAATGTTTTTTGTGCTGCCCCTTGAAATTTAGATGGACCATTCTTTATTTGAAAATCCATCATTGTACTAATAAAAACTCCCTTGTCAGTGATAAATGCGATTTTATCCATGTCATTTGGATGCATTATTATCTAAGTGTAACTTGAAAAACCATCTAAGAAGCTACAGATTTCATGACATGCTACATCATCCAACAATGAATTTGTGAACGAAAGAGGAAATGGGTTAGTAATGGTAGTTGCATTCAATTTCCTGTAGTCTACATAGACCCTTCTTTTTCCATTTTTCTTTAGTACCACCACTATGGCTAATAGCCATGAAACTTAATTCATAGGCTTGATAATGCCCACTCTTGACAACTTTTCAAATTTCTCCTTCATCTGCTTAGCATAATTCAGATTCATACGTCACCTTTTTTGCATGAAGGGTTTATCATTTGCCCCTAAGTTGATTCTATGTGATACACTTGTGGATCAAAACCTTTCATGTCGATGTACTCCCAAGAAAATATGTCTTGTAACTTTTTACATACCTCTAGAAACTACTAAAACTCTTCCTCCACAAAGATACTCATCTTGATCAGTTTTGACTTTGTATCAACATCCAAATTGACTTCTTGAAATACTCTGGTTGATTTGCTCATAGTATGCTCATATTTTAATTCAACATCAATAATAGCATGCTGAGTAGCTTTATCCAAAACTTCTTTTGTCTCAATTGAAGTATTATATTGCTCTTTTTGGGTCTCCCATCAACTTCTTGACTTTCCTTAGTGCAACTAGTGCTGCCTGAAGGGAGAAGCTTGAGTGAGAGCATGAGCAAGTAGAAGTAACAAAGGAGTGAGCTATGGTGGATGGAGCAAGAGAGCAAGAGAGAGAGACTCAAGATGTGGAAACTCCAATAGTCACAATGTGGACTAGCCTTCCCTTATTCAAATGTCATTGAAAGAATAAAGAATGCAGTGACAGTGATGGGCACCGGTGACTTGAAGTGTATAGGTGTGCTGGTACTATCAGTGTAGTAATACATGGGTGGTATAGGCATAGGCACTTTTACCCCCAACAACCTTCCACTTAAAGGTGAATGTACTCCTAGTGAGGAGAGAATAAGAAAAAGGTGATAAAGTACAAATTCATAGAGAGTGCTATAGGGTGGGGAAAGACGTCATGTCATCCAACACCCATCAGCTTCCTAATAAAGGAAAAAGCTTCATTAAGAAACTTTTAGTGAGCATATCTGTGCAATTTTTGTCAATTGAGATCTTAAGAAACTCAATGGACTTTTCCTCAATGAACTATCTAATAAAGTGGTAATGCAGCTCAATGTGCTTTTTCTTTGTTTGGAAGACCATGGATTCTTAGACAATTCAATATCACTCATAGAATCCAAACGCAGTGTAGCAACCATAGTAGTATTACTAAGGTCTGTCACCAAAGGGCCTAACTAGAGAGCCTCCTTGCATGTAATATTTCCACGCAATAAAATTTAGTTGGTTAGTTTGAAAGTTAGTTAGTCAATTATTAAGTTAGTAAGATTGCTAACTAAATACTAACTAAGGTAAAAACTAACTAGCATTAATAACTAATAATTTTCATTCAATTAAAAATATATTTTAAAAAATAGAGAGTCAAAAATCTAACATTTTTCTTGGATTGATAAGGACCGTAGCCACCCTTCATGAAAAGTACAATGTGAACGGTACTTACGAGCCATATTAATCACTAGTATTAATGTGTATAGTTTGAATGGTCCAAAAATATTAGATTCTTGGGGGGGGGAAAAACTATTATATTTTAGATATTATCCTAAAAATATAGAACTAAAAGTCATTTAAAAGAAAAGACAAGTGATGTTTTAGTTAGTTTTGGAGATTTTATAAAAAGAGAAATAAAGAAAAGTGACAAGCAAAATCGCATGCGCCGCGATTGCAGTCTATAGGCAGTAGACAACACTTCAAACAGAGAAAAGAAGGAGTGAACTAAGAGCTTCCTAATCAAGTATCTTGGGGTTTTACCCCCATTTTGGAGCCAATGAAACCATCAAATTTATGATCTAAGCATCAGATCACTATGTCTTCTAAGAGCCCCTCCACTCTTGTTCTCAGACTTATCCCCTCCTCTTTAATTCATTATAAATATGAGGCATATGGAGGCACAAGGGAGCATAAGGAGACCTTGAAAGGCTGCAAGAGAGAGGTAGAGAGAGAGTATACCCCTCTAAGAGATTGTGAGAGAGAGCTTGAGAGAGAGAGAGAGAGAGAGAAGAGTTACCCCGAGAGGCTGTACAATTTCCCTCTATCTCAATCCTCAATTTAACCATATTCTCTTATGCTCTCCCATCTCGAATCTATTCCACCTTCTTAATCTCTTGAGTCTACTTGTGCATGATGGCCTCCAAGCGAAGAATGTTGCGTGCAGATGACAATCCTACAACCAGCAACAACAGAGCTTTGGGCGAAGGCATCACTGTCAATCCAATTGCGGTACCAGTCGTATGTAATGTATTTTCAAATTGATAGATGCTTGTTTTAATGCTTATAAGAGATACATTAGGCTCCGAACCTTGTGGTGCTAGAATAGATAATTGAAAATGATAAATCACATCTCAAATATTCAAATATGAAGTTTGTGAAGTGCTTGTATCAAAGGGAGTTAAATTGCACCTAGTTGCTATGTGATGAATCCATGCATAGCATAAGCAACATATGGGACACTAAAGTATTGAGCATCGATGAGTCTTTGATTAATCTTTACCGAGGATAATATTGTTTAAAGTTCACAAATGCATATACATGGTACATACATGAGAGAGATTATGTAAACTTTACATCGATGACATGCGACTCCTTGCCTTAGGAGAAAGAAAGATAAAGCCAAGAAAAAAAATGTTGCATAGTAGGAAAATGCTAAAAGATAATTGTCACTTAGAGAAGAGCCATAAATGCTCTTGCTAGATTGATTAATTTGCATTGGAATGATAGGACTTACGTCATGTATAGTATTGGAACCTTTAGCATATGCCTTAGGCTAAAGGAGGGAATATTAAGTAAATTCTGGGGGAGAGTGAATATGCGATGGAATTATTGTCGCGTCTATTATTGTATTGTTTGGGAAAAATACAATTAATTTTGTTGGTTGATTGAACAACACCCTAAATGTTTTTCTTTCAATCAAGGGATTGATGCATTGTGATTTGGATAAATATTCCAAGGCTTGTGTTGATGGCAAATGCATGGCAAGGGTCTGTAATGACAAGTTGCCATGGGAATAAAGGAATTTTTTCTAGAATATGATATTAGGGCTGATTGCTTTGATTGTGCTTGAATTTTAATTGGATTAATTAAGGAAGGATATTTTGCATGCGTAGATCATCTCCAAGATCACATCGCGGATTATCCTGAGAGGGCAGTGCTCGATTCATAGGCCGATGGTCGAGTGGTGAAAAGGCCAACCACGGAAATGGCATCTCACTTCTAGACCACTTGTGGGTCAAGTAGAGCTCTGGACACCCCTTTCCTATCTAGAATGGAATTGGAGATCCCCGTGAGCCCAATATCTAGGACGTTAGAAGATCCTATTCTAGATAAAGGATGGAAATTTTGGTGCCATGAGATTTGGAGTGGGTACTTCTATTGGATATAAGGGATACATAATTCTCCTGTATGGGCAGGAGACAAAGATTAACTTAAAGAAAAGTTAAGAAACTTGTTGGATAAAAGGACTGGTTGTTTGGTTTTTGTGTATGTGTTGTAAATTACGTGAACGAACTCTATGCCCTAAAAGACTTAATTAATGAAGCTGATTTTAAATGTCACACATAAATGTTGTAGGACCTAATTAGACAACTAAAGCTATCGAGGAAAGTGTGGTGGACATGACTTGGGTCCGTATTATGGAAGGGAGGTCCCGGTTAGCTAGAAACTTTTCTCAAAAGATGTAATAATGAAACTGTGAAGACCTAGAGTCAGTAGAGTTAGAATCCTGATTTATGTTGTTTTAGGGGAGCGAAATGGGACTATGCCTTATGGGCAGAGAGGTTGAGCTTCACATCCCTCTCATTTCCAATTCTCCATGAACCAAGTGCAGCATAAATCCGCTTCGACTCTATTTTTTCTACGCAAAGTGGTTCATCTGGAGCTCGACGCTAGCTACTTCCTAGAGACTTGGATGATAGGAAAGAAACCTTGACTTCAGGTTGGTCCTAAGTGGGAACAGCCGGATACTTCCGCTTCGGGGTAGACTCGGGAAGACCTAGATCACAAACCCTGTGACATTCCTTACGAGTGCTAGGTGGTGTTTTCTAGACTCCCCTCCTGATGGGCTGCTAAGACGTGTCCCACAAGTGGACAAGCAGACACGTTACAATTGGTATCAGAGTGAAACTTCATGATGATACATGATTGATTAATGTTTGGTTCATAGACATATCCTAAACAGAAATAACCTGAGTGGTATGGCTTGATTTTCACGCACCTTCTGCACCCACGAATGCTGACATGTGAGAGAAGAAATTTCTTCTCAAGCAAATTAAGGCACCCGAGTTTGATGGAGAAGGGTTAGACGTCGCAGCAGAAGCAGAGATATGGATTGAGATGATAGATGACTATTTCTCTGCTTCGGGAACTGCCTCCATGAATCAAGCAATGATTGGAAACTGAAGTTAGTTCACCAGGCTCGATTATGGTGGAAGCAATGGTGCAAAGATCAAGGTATTTCTAAAGCCACTGTTATATGGACTTAGTTGAAAGATGCTGTACGCGGACGATACCTTCCACCAACCCACTAGACCTTGAAGATGAATGAATTCTTCAAGCTCAAGAAGCTAGAATTAACCCTGGAAGCTTACTACTCAATGTTTGTAATCCTATTAAAATATGCGCCACCTATGGATATTGCACAACAAGTATCCAAGTTTTGCCATGGCCTGAACACTCCTCTGAACCACGTCTTGAAGCAATGCATCCAATGGACTTGCAAGATGCATTATTCTGAGGGAATCCAATCATCCAAGAACTTAAATTGGGCAATTGTAGCAAAGATGACTATGGAGATCACGATAAGAGATGCCATACGTGTGGAGAGATAGGGCACATCCATAGGAGATGTCCCTACCGTCAATGCTTCCATTGTAATGAGCTAGGACACATCCAAGTAGACTGCCCTGATCTAAGTCCAGAAGACATTAAGCCTCCAAGAAAATGAAGCTACATATGTGTAGTCTATGGATATATAGACGAATCAAATGAAGACGAAGATCTAGAGCCCACTAAACCTTATTAGGAGCACTAAAATTCCTAGACACTTAATCGACATGTAACACAATTGAGAATAAATCCTACTCTTGTACCTATGGTTAATTCAAATAATATGAGTGCACTACTTGAAACATTAAGAATAGCGCAGCGGATGCATGGTGGGTCTTAACCCACAGGTCATAAGCCCCATTACTGCTTGTCTTCCCTAGTTTCTCTCGAGATGAGGACATCTCGATTTCTCTAAGGGCGGGAGGATGTAATATTTCCACGCAATAAAAGTTAGTTGGTTAGTTCAAAAGTTAGTTAGTCAATTAATAAGCTAGTAAGATTACTAACTAAAGACCAACAAAGGTAAAAATTGACTAGCATTAATATGTAATAATTCTTATTTAATTAAAAATATATTTAAAAAATTGAGAGTCATAAATCTGACATTTTTCTCAGATTGATAAGGATTGTAGCCACCCGTCACGAAAAGTACAATGTGAACGGTACTTATGAGCCATATTAATCACTAGTATTAATGTGTATAGTTTGAATGGTCCAAAATATTAGATTCTTGGGGGGAAAAAAACTATTGTATTTTAGATATTATCTTAAAAAGATAGAACTAAAAGTCATTTAAAAGAAAAGACAAGTGATGTTTTAGTTAGTTTTGGAAATTTTATAAAAATAGAAATAAAGAAAAGTGACAGGCAAAATTGCGTGCGCCGCGATCGCAATCTACAGGCAGTAGACAACACTTCGAATAGAGAAAAGAAGGAGTGAACTAAGAGATTTCTAATCAAGTGTCTTGGAGTTTTACCCCCCTTCTGGAGCCAATGCAACCATCAGATTTATGATCTGAGCATCAGATCACTACGTCTTCTAAGAGCCCCTTCACTCTTGTTCTCAGACTTATCCCCTTCTCTCTAATTCATTATAAATATGAGGCATGGGGAGACACAAGGGAGCATAAGGAGACCCCAAAAGACTGTAAGAGAGAGGGAGAGAGAGAGTATACCTCTCCAAGATATTGTGAGAGAGAGCTTGAGAGAGAGAGAAAGAGAGAGAGAGAGAGAGAGAGAGAGAGAGAGAGAGAAGAGAGTTGCCCTAAGAGGCTGCACAATTTTCCTCTATCTCGATCCTCGATTTAACCATCTTCTCTTACGGTCTCCCATCTCGAATCTATTCCACCTTCTTAATCTCTTCTGTCTACTTGCGGACGATGGCCTCCAAGCGAAGAATGTCACATGCAGATGACAATCCTACAACTAGCAACAAAGCTTTGGGCGAAGGCATCACTGTCAATCCTACAACTAGCAACAGAGCTTTGGGCGAAGGCATCACTGTCAATCCAATTGTGGTACCGGTCATAAGTAATGTATTTTCAAATTGATAGATGCTTTTTTTAATACTCACAAGAGATACATTAGGTTCCGTACCTTGTGGTGCTAGAATAGGTCATTGAAAAGGATAAATCGCATCTCAAATATTCAAAGATGAAGTTTGTGAAGTGTTTGTATCAAAGGGAGTTAAATTGCACCTAGTTGCTATGTGATGAATCCATGCATAGCATAACAACATATGGGACACTAAAGTATTGAGCATCGATGAGTCTTTGATTAATCTTTATCGAGGATAATATTGTTTAAAGTTCACAAATGCATATACGTAGTACATACATGGGAGAGATTATGTAAACTTTACATCGATGACATGTGACTCCTTGCCTTAGGAGAAAGGAAGATAAAACCAAGAAAAAAAATGTTGCATAGTAGGAAAATGCTAAAAGATAATTGTCACTTGAGAAGAGGTATAAATGCTCTTGCTAGCTTGATTAATTTGTATTGGAATTATATGACTTATGTCATGTATAGTATTGGAACCTTTAGTATATGCCTTAAGCTAAAGGAGGGAACATTAAGTAAATTCTACTCTTTGGTCCCAAGGGGGGAGAGTGAATATGGGATGGAATTATTGTCATGTCTATTATTGTATTGTTTGGGAAAAATACAATTAATTTTGTTGGTCAATTGAATAACACCCTAAATATTGTTTTTCTTTCAATCAAGGGATTGTTACATTGTGATTTGGATAAATATTCCAAGGTTTGTGTTCATGGCAGATGCATGGTAGGGGTCTATAATGATAAGTTGCCATGGGAATAAAGGAATGTTTTTCTAGAATATGATATTAGGGTTGATTGCTTTGATTGTGCTTGAATTTTAATTGGATTAATTAAGGAAGGATATTTTGCATGCATGGATCATCTCCAAGATCACATCGCGAATTATCCCGAGAGAGCACTGCTCGATTTAGAGACTGATGGTTGAGTGGTGAAAAGGCCAACCACGGAAATGGCATCTCACTTCTAGACCGCTTATGGGTTAAGTGGACACCCCTTGCCTGTCCAGAATGGAGTTGGAGATCCCCGAAGCCCAACGTCTGGGACATTGGAAGATCCTATTCTAGATAAAGGATGGAAATTTTGTTGCCATGAGATTTGGAGTGGGTACTTCTGTTGGACAGAAGGGATACATAATTCTCCTATATGGGCAGGATACAAGGATTAACTTAAAGATAAGTTAAGGAACTTGTTTGATAAAAGGACTGCTTGTTTTGTTTTTGTGTATGTGTTGTAAATTATGTGAATGAACTCTATGTCCTAAAAGGCTTAATTAATGAAGATGATTTTAAATGTCGCACATAAGTGTGGTAGGACCTAATTAGACAACCAAAGCTATCGAGGAGAGTACGGTGGACGTGACTTGGGTCTGTCCTATGGAAAGGTGGTCTCGATTAGGTGGGAACTTTTCTCAAAAGATGTAATAACGAAACTGTGAAGACCTAGAGTCAGTAGAGTTACAATCCCGATTTATGATGTTTTAGGAGAGCGGAATGGGACTATGCCTTATGGGCAGAGAGGTTGAGCTTTGCATCCCTCTCGTTTCCCATTTTCCATGAGCCAAGTGTAGCATAAATCCACTTCGACGCTGTTGTTCCTACGCAAAGTGGTTCATCTGGAGCTCGACGCTAGCTACTTCCTAGAGACTTGGCTGATAGGAAAGAAACCCTAACTTCAGGTCAGTTCTAAGTGGAAACGGACGGATACTTCCACTTCGGGGCAGACTCAAGAAGACCTAGATCGCAAACCCTGTGACATTCCTTGCGAGTGCCAGGTGGCACTTTCTAGACTCCCCTTTCGATGGGCTACTAAGACGTGTCCCACAAGTGGACAAGTGGACACGTTACGTTGCAAGCCTATGTGGTGGTTACAGCATACTCTACCTCTATAGTAGATAGAGCCGTATATTTTTTCACCCTAGACATCCAAGGAACAACACATTTAGCAAATATGAAGATATACCTAAAGGTGGACTTCCTAGTATTTGCATGTCCAACATAATTAAAGTCAGTGTACCCCACAACTCTTGTATCCTGACCACCATAAATCTAAATGTACATATCTATAGTGCCCTTGGGGTATCTCATGATACCCTTCATGGCATCCCAATGCCACGTGTCAGGTGTCGACATATAGCGTTGTTTCATGAGCAGTGGATCAAAGATAATCCTCTCACACAACTCAAAAACAAGATGACAACGATTGCCAGTTTAGATGTATGACTTTGTTTATGTATACTAAACTCAAAAATAAATTTTTCAAACACAAGTAAACTACCAACCTTTAAGCTGCATGTAGCCACAAAATACAAGCACACAAAGTGACAACATATACTCAAGCAATAAGATCATTCATTAATTTTGTCACCACAATCACAAATCCACTAGATTTGATTTTTCCACAATGTTAGAATCTTGAAAGATCAAGCTCATTGCAAAAAATCTCTCTTCTTTACAATCCGTTTTTCACTTTCATGTGACCCTCCTCTCCTAAAGCATACGTGGTTACAAAAGAAGGGACATTAGTTCTTATTCTTCTCTCCTTATATAGTTTTTTCTTTCTTCATTATACATGGTATATTTTCCAAAAAATCCTTAAGTTTTTCCTCATCTTTAATATTTTTAAAAAGCTTTAAATATTTTACCCTTCTTTTTTTCCTTCGTCAAATCATGTTGTGTTTGGATACATGAGTAGTAAAAAAAAAGTGATTCTTATCACCTTCAGATACATAAACCTAGCATGGCAATAATTAGGTAGATAGTCCACTACAATAATCATAAATCCATGCCTTCAATCTTGCTTAATCACGATAGTCAAATTGCAGCTCCCCAAATATCATGATGGTAGCCTTTGGCTAGCTAGAGATGATGAACATGTGATGAATCCAAACTTGACTCCATAATCAATATCAAGAATTACGTGGTGGGGGGATTTGCTTGAGCTATTGTGCCAAACACACACCATACACACACAGGGGGAAGCTCACTCAAGAATACAAGAAGAGAGATGGAGACCAAAACATTGTATTGATGCTTTCTTCTTCTTCTCTCACACAATATAATGTACACATAGTATAGATAAGATATAACATAAAGAAAAGTGGCCTACTAAGTCAAATAGTGCATAAGTGGCTATACTAATCGAGTGGTACTATAACTATACTAGCTATAAGCAAGTGCAACAAGCTAAATATAATAAGTGATAATTCAGTAGCCATGTGAGGATCATAATGACCATTGATGTGCTAAGTGTAGATGTGTGGACCCATCTAGCCAGGTGGTCCATCATCAATGGTTGCACGTGTTGAGCTTGTTATCTTAACACTCTCCCTCAAGCTCAACTGTATCTTTGCAACTCTAAGTAAGCTTCAAAATTTTTGAATCTTTTCTACACCTAATGCCTTTGTAAAAATGTCAACTATATGATCCATTGTGTTGACATATACCAAGTCAATATCTCTTGTAAGTACCTTGTCTCTCACAAAGTGGTAGTGCACCTCAATGTGTTTTGTCCTAGTATGGAATATTGGATTTCTAGCTAAGTATGTTGCTCATGTTGTCACAGTGTGAAAGAAAACTAGATCATTTCCTTGCACATCCAAATCACTCAATAATTTTTGTAGCCATACCACCTCACATGCTACCATAGCAGCATCTATGTACTCCACCTCTATATTTGATAAACAACTATAGGTTGCTTTTTAATACCCTATATAACTGTTGCACTACTAAGGGAAAATATGAATCTACTAGTAGATATTTTGTTAGACACGCTACCAACTCAATCTACATTTGTGTATCCAAACACTTGTATATCCTTACCTAGCTCATAAAAAAGCCCATAATGCAAAGTGGACTTCACATACATCAATATGTGTCTAACTACATCCAAATGAGGCTTTTTAGGTATCTACATAAATTGATTAATAAGGCCAATAGCATAGCTCAAGTCTAGCCTCGTGATAGTCATGTAAATCAAAATATCTACTATCCTCTTGAACATAGTAGGGTCTTCTATCTCATCCCCAACATTAATACTCAACTTTACATTTTTCTCCAATGGTACTGAAAGAGACTTACATGCTATCATACCATACTTGGATAACATATCCGAGCCATATTGCCTTTGGGACAAATATATCCCATCATCGCATCTGATCACCTCAATAGCAAGAAAGTACCTCAGCTCACCCAAATCCTTCATCTCAAACTTCTTCTTCAAAAGGTCCTTAACTTTAGCAATCCCACTACTATCTCTGCCACCTTTAATAATCAAGTCATTCACATAGATGACTATGATGACCAAGCCTGCGACTCCCTTTCTCACATAAAGTGAGTGATCAACATCAGAAACATAAAAGTCAATTTTTACAAGATACTCTTCAATCTTGTTAGACCATGCTCTAGATGCTTGCTTCAACCCATAGAGTGCCTCTTTAACCTCCACACATATGTGGGATACTCTAAATCCTCATAACTTGCTAGTTGCTCCATATACATCTCTTCTTGAAATTCAATATGCAAGAATGCATTCTTGACATCCATTTTCTACAAACTCCAACCTTTGGCTGTTACTAATATAATCACACATCTAACAGTTTCCATCCTAGCAACTAGACTAAATGTCTCTTTATAGTCTATGGCATATGTTTAGGTAAAGCCTTTTGAAACTATTATAGCCTTATAATAGAACCATTTACATTATACTTGATTTTATAGCCCACTTACAACTGATAGCTTTCTTTTCCTTAGGCAATGGTACTAGATCCCAAGTCTTATTGGCTTCTAATGTAGTCATCTCCTCATCCATTATTGCATCCTAATGAGTATGACCAATAGCATCCTCAAAATAAGTGGGGTCAATATCCTCAACCACCTTTACCATATAAGCATAATGGTGAGTTTCATAAATTTCAAAACCAAATATTTTAACAAGGTCTCTGATCCCGCTAGACCTACGCACCACTTGATCACTTAGTGGAGCCATTACATTACCATGTGCCCTTTGTATACTTGGTGTCTTAACTGAAGGAATACCTTGTTGAGATGGTAAGCTCAACACGTGCAGACATTGATAATGGACCTCCTAGCTAGATGGTTTTGCACGTTGGTGGTCATTATGATCCTCACATGACTATTGACTTATCACTTATTATATTTAGTTTGTTGCACCTACCTACAATTGGCATAGTTATAGCATTAGTCAATTAGTATAGTTAGTTATGCACTGTTTGACTTAGTTGGCTACTTTCCTTTATATTTTATCTTATCTATACTTTGTGGATATTGTATTTTAAAAGGATAAATAAGAAGAAATTAGCAAGAAAACGTTTTGGCCTTTATCTCTCTTCTTGTATTCTTGAGTGAGCTTCCTCTTATGTGTATGGTGTGTGTATAGTGCAATAGCTCAATCAAGTCCCCCCACTACACGATTCGTGATATGGTATCAAAGAAATACTACTTTTTAGCCCACTGTATAAAGAAAGAAAAAAGAAAATTAACAAGATGTAAGTCAAAGTAAAAAAAGGTGGCTCGACTAAAGAAATAGGTGGAAAAATGGCCAAAAGTGTATGGACAACCTTAAAAGTTCAGGGCAAGAGTAAAAGAGAAAAGATACATTTTAAATACAAAGATGCATCCTAAATTTTTGTAAGAGAGAACTAGCTCTCTCTTGTGCAATTTGTAAATGTAGATGGGCATGGGTGAAGGCACAATGCAAATAGAAAGGGAATAGGAAAAGAGGACCTAAGCTAAAATGGCAGGGCATGTAAAAAAGGGATGGGTGCCCAAAGGGGATCAAGGTTTTGTATAAAAGGTAAAAAGTGAATGAAGAATCTCATTCTTATTTGTGGCCAAAACTAGCTCTCCTCATCCTTTTATTCTTCTTCTTCTTCTTCTTGATTGCTTGAGCATATGTTTGAGAGAGGGAGTGTGAGGGAGTGAGTGTGTGAGGGCAAGAGACCATGGTGCAGATGCTCTCCATCTTCTCCTCTCTTCTTCTTCTCTTCTCTTCTCTTATCTCACATGCGGCAATGGTGCATGGAGCTTGGAGCTTAAGGATTGAGCTTACTTGAGTGTGTACCTTGGATGGTGGAGCCATCGGAGTGCTTGAGGGAGGAGGCAACTCGATCGAGCATGGAGGTAAGCTCACTACACTCATAGGTGTGAGAGCGTGTACCACTATGTGAGAGATAGCCATTGCACTTAGCTTGAAATACTTGAAAAAATAAGAGGCACATGGGTCTTAGTGGTTGAGCAAGAGCTCCCACACTACTGAGAGAGGCTAGTTTTGAAGGCTGAATGGAAGAAGAAGAAAAGCAAGGATTCGAGGAAGCAAGCAATGAGTAAGAAGCTATCCTATTATTCTACTATTTCTCTTGGTGGATAGTGCTTGTGGAGAACTAGAAGTAGAGCATAGTGAAAATCTCATATTGATGTGAGATTCTCAGAGTAAAACAAGACCCGAAATGGCCTTAGAGGATCCCATTGTTGAGCCGCAAGGTTGTGGACAATGGTTTCAGGATATATTGCAATTTTGCTTGCTCTGTCAACCGAAAGTGAATGCATATGTTACAAATTTCAAATCTGCAAGTTTCTGAGGTGTTTGCCATGAAGCAAACGTAAGTTTTATCTATAAACAGGTTGTAAATTACATGTACTATTGAGAAATCAGTGAAAAGGGTTGCTTGATATATTGCTATACACTTGTTGTGAAAGGTTGCAAAAGACTTGCTATTTTGTATTAATTTTGTGATAATGGCAGAAAACAATGGAAATCCCATCATTGAGAAGCTAGACAAAAACAAGTATCCATCATGGAGTTCCATACAACGAAGTTCCTTATTAGAAAAGACCTTTACGAGTTCGTATTAGGTGAAGAAAATGAGCCAGATCTTAGTAACCCTGCAACTATAGATGAATTAAATGTGTGAAAATAATGGAATGCAAATGATAAAAAGGTGATGTATTGGCTATCTACAATCATTGATAATACTATATTGAGGCATATAAAAAATGCAAAAACTTCACATGCATCTTAGAAAATTGTAGAGAACATGTTTTCAGTAAATACAAAGGCATGGAAGATTCAACTCAAGCAAGAGTTGAATACTTTGAAGAAAGGAAAAATGTCTATCAATGAGTAATTTTTGAAGTTGATGAGTATTGCAGATGCTTTGGCAGTGACTGATGCAATACTTGATAATGATGATTTGGCTTCATCTAGTTTGGATGGCCTTAATATTAAGAAGACATGGAAATCATTTGGCACTTCTATATATGTGTACAGAATTCATTTGTAGATTTTGATGAGTTGGCCTCTCTCATGATCATCGAAGTGAACAATATGCAGGGTGAATCATCTAAAAGAAGTGGTGAACATGTCCAAGCATTTTACTCAAGTTTAGGAAGAGGACATGTTGGTGATAACCAGCAAAACATGTTAAATCAGCATGTAACATGTCCGCTCATCCGCTTGTGGGACACGTCTTAGCAGCCCATCGAGAAGAGAGTCTAGAAAGCGCCACTTGGCGCTCAGAAGGAATGTCACAAGGTTTGCGATCTAGGTCTTCTCGAGTCTGCCCCGAGCGGAAGTGTCCGACCGTTCCCACATAGGATCAACCTGAAGTCACGGTTCCTTTCCTATCAGCAAAGTCTCAAGGAAGTAGCTAGCGTTGAGCTCCAGATGAACCACTTTTGCATAGGAATAACATAATCAAAGCGGATTTATGTTGCACTTGGTTCATGGAGAATGGGAAATGAGAGGGATGCAAAGCTTAACCTCTCTGCCCATAAGGGATAGTCCCATTCTGTTCCCCTAAAACAACATAAATCGGGATTCTAACTCTACTGACGCTAGGTCTTCATAGTCTCCTTATCACGTCTTTTGCGAAAAATTCCTAGCTAATCGAGACCACCCTTTTGTAGGACGGACCCAAGTCACGTCCACCACACTTTCCTCGATTTGCTTGGTTATCTAATTACCTACCACATTATGTTTGACATGCAAAAGTAGCTTCCTTAATTAATCAATTAAACACAGGTTCCTTCACGTAACTTAGGCAGTGACACAAAAATAATGTCAATCAAGTTCCTTTTTCAAATATCTGATCTTTATTTATCATAATCCCGGAATACATCAAGTATTATGCCCAAAGGCTATCCCAACAATCAACATGATTGCTGCTCCAAGTTCCGCCCACCATAGACTAGTACACGGGCCTCGAGATCCCATCTCCAATCACTTCAGCCTCTTGTGCGGGATTTGGAGGCAAGGAATTTATAGCTAGAGCCTCCCTTGGCACCCAAGCGTCCTCCCTCTCCAAGCAGCACCCATGGAGAGACCTCTCATGGCAAGTTTGGTCCACATACCCAGCGCGGCTAACAACCCCCTTGGATAGGGCTAGGCAGACAGTCATAGGTAATTGAACCTACCTCTCCCTCCAAGATTTTAACTTGAAGCATTAAGTGTTTTGCCTTGAATTAGTTCCTTGAGCAAGGAAATTCAAACAATGTACCTAAGTGTACAATCACGATCATTTCGGAGGTCGTTTGTATGACCAACTGCTAAGGTGTGATCCTTCTTCCCAAATGCTCCTAGCATTTGATCCTGGATCGTTCATGACTTGGCGAGATTCCAAGGGCTTGGCAAGCTAGGTTTCTTGTTTCTCCTTTTCCTTTGGGTTAGGGTTTGTACCCTACTGACCCTAATTATCCTTGCCTTGGGTCTCCTTGCAAGATAGATCATGGACAACCCCGTTATCCTTGGTTGGTCAACTTGCTAGTTATCTCCTAGATCCCTTGAAGTACCTATGTACCTTTATCTTTGATCTTGATTGATCAAGATTGTCTATTCCTTTCACCATGGTTGGTCAAGGTGGTTCTGTTTAGAACAGTTCTTACTCCAACTTAAGTATAATCTTCTTAAGCCTTCTTAATAATGCCCACAAGCACTAAGCTTTTACGTATCCCTCTTGAAGTCACCAAGGACTTTGACATGGGACACCTGGATCTTAGTCCCATTTGGTGGATTTCAAGTAGCATTGAATTTTTCCAACGACTTTAATGCATGCGACGTGATGCCATGCCTTCATTTCGATGCTTATAATTTTGATATAATCCATACGATATTTTATGCCACACATGCGAAGGTACTTCCTATGTATGCAATCTTAACATTATCCTCTATGTAATTATTTACATGACCTATAACCTTCTTGAATGATCTAACTTTATGTGATCATTGTATGAGTCTAGCTGCACTTTAATATTTTCTGCAAATTATTACATGTACCTTCGAATCCATCTTGCGATATGGTCATGCACTTTATTTCTTTCAATGTCCCCTGAAATGCATTTTAAGCAAGAACTTGTGCAAGGAGTAATGCACTTTATGCAAGAATTTATGCAAGAATTTTTGGTAATTTACGATGCAGTTTCTAATTAATTTCACCTATTACGATGTCTTCATACAACAGAGTTTATTTTTTTCTTTACATACATCACAACTATGTTCATACCTAGGGAATTATCAAACATGCAATTAATGTGATGCATGTAAATATGACTCTTCACCGTGATGATTATAACCTATGATTTAATAATAGAGTAACCTAGTTTTGGAGTGATGCCGTCATTCCCGTGGTATTGATGCCTGATGAACTATTCGTGTTCCACCTTGATCTGAACCTCCATCCACACTTGTAGGGTTTCCGGCCATCTTTGTGGAACTATGCTTCGGGGCCATACTCGAAGACCCGTGTATGAGAGATAGAGTTCTCCCACTCTCCTATGCAAGATTCATTGTCTCTCCTTGAGTGGAGGAAGAGATTGAGGGGGGGAGGAGCGTATTTTCGAAAATGACAAGAGGGGTGTGTGACCTCTCTTTGAGTAGGGGGTGAAGAAGCTTCCAAAAGCTTCTCTCTCTCTCTCTCTCCTTCTTCTTCTTCTTCTTCTTCTTCTTCTTCTTCTCCTCTCTCTCTCTCCCTCTTCTTCTTCTTCTCTTCTTTTCCTTCTCTCTCTCCCTCTTCTTCTTCTTCTTCTTCTCCTTCTCACTCTCCCTCTTCCTCTTCTTCTTCTTCTCTTCTTCTTCTTATCTCTCTCTCTCTTTCTCTTCCTCTTCTTCTCTTCTTCTCCTTCTCTCTCTCCCTCTTCTTCTTCTTCTTCTTCTTCTCTTCTTCTCCTTCTCTCTGTCCCTCTTCTTCTTCTTTTCTTCTCCTTCTCTCTCTCCCTCTCCTTCTTCTCCTTCTTTTTCTTCTCTTCTTCTCCTCTTCTTCTCCTACTCTCTCTCTCCCTCTCTGTCTATCTGTCTCTCTCTCTCTCCTTGTGACGATCATCATGGGGGGCTGCGCTGAAATCCTGAACTAGGGGGGGCTGTGCCTATTGATCATCCGGGGGGGGGGGGGGGGGGGAGGCTGAAATCCCAAGGGGGTGCACTGTTGATGACAGAGGAGGGGGGTGCTACGAGTTGGGTAGGGCGGGGCTGCCTCCGAGGGACAGTCACTTGGAATAAGCTTAAGGAAGCTGTGCGAGGGAGGTGTCTGCCACCTACCTACCACACACAAAAGATGAATGAATTCTATGACCTGAAGCAGCTAGGATTATCCCTTGAAGCATATTATTCAAAGTTCGTTTCACTCCTAAAGTATGCACCCCCAATGGATATGATACAACAGGTGTCAAAATTCTATGTTGGGTTGAATCCACCCATAAACACTCGATTGGAATCAATGCGCCCAATGGACCTACAAGATGTACTCATTCAAGCTACTCCAATACAAGAGGTGCAGACCAAACCAAGGAACAACATGATTTGGCCTTACAAAGATCAGAATAAGGGTATGTTTAAGGCTCACACCAAGAGAGCGCAGGGTCAGAACCATGGCCAAATAAAGAAAGTTAGGGTCAATACTGTCAACAACTTTGTTCCAACACAAAGCAATGATCACAACCCACGTTGTTTCCATAACAACGAGCCCGGATACTTCAAGAGGGAGTGTCCCAAGCTTGGTAGAGGGCATCGCCAAGGGCAATTCCAAGGTCAAAATAGAGCTGCTCATGGCCAAGGAACCACCGTTATGGCCAAAGGGAGAACCTCCAGTGTTTCCAACAAGGAGTTGGACGATGAAGAAGATCCATCCATGGATGTTGACATTGAGAGGACAATGGTTAATGCCACTCTTCACAAGAAGGGTCCAAATTGCCAATTCTCGATGATCCAAACTCCATCAGAATGTCAAGGTAAAAGCTTCAAAACCCTAATTGACTGTGGCAGTACACATTCCTTCATCTCACCAATCTGTGCAAAAAGATTAGGGATAGCCATGATAGATGCACCTACCTTACTTGTGGAATTAGCAAATGGTCGTGAGGTCATTTGTACTAGGCAAACTACTAAGGTGAAATTCCTACTGGGTGGGAAGCCAACTTCTGTGAGATTCAAGGTAATGAACCTAGGTGTCCATGAATGTTTACTCAGAATGGATTGGCTAATATCCAATGATGCCCACATCCATTGTGGGAAGGGCCAAGTCTCCTTCCAAAATTTTGATGGGCAACTAGTCACGACTCAAGGTGAGGCTAGTAAGCCAAAAATACTGTTGAGATTCAGCAATCACACTCACTAAATAACCCCTTTGTATGGAGCTTCAGGGCCAAGGACATGCAGGCTAACCTATCCCATATGCACAGTGGTGCCTACTGCAGTTTCCTACTTTCCTATAAAGCATTGTACTTGCTTCCTTTTCTTTATGCAATGATAGTACTCTTTTCTTTTCAGTGAAGTGTCAGTGTCATTGACCACATACACAAGATTGTGTTTATGAGTCCAAGTCTCAATCTTGGAACCTAATTCACTTGTGTAACAAACAGTGTCTTTGTCTTCTCCATCATGAGTCCACACTTCTCCTTCCATCCACCATAACTCACTGCCATGCTCTAGATCCCGCATCTTTCACATGGTATCAGAGTGCAGCTGAGCATGGGTTAGCATGTTTCAAGTCCTCTCTCTGCTCTCTCAGTTTCTCACAATCTCTATCGAGCTCAGCTCAAGTGTTTGACTTCATCTCCAACTCCATTTTCACTCTCTACCCCTTGGTAGCCATAGCCAACCTGCAACCTACCTCTGTTGGAGGAGCTGGATCTCCACTTACAAGGCATATATTCACTTGCTTCCTTCTGAGAAATTGTCCCCTCACTTCAAGGTGCTTCATCCCAACACCTCAATCCCTAACATTGGTGACTTGTAACTCCAACATTGCGAAAATTCATCGTCGCTGTCCAGACTGCACTGCTACTACTCGTACATCGAATTCCGCCTGCACAGGTCACGATGCTGACAAAAATAATAGGGCTTTGATAGGCCTTGGAAAGAGCTACATTTCCATTAAATTTTTTTTGGAAATGATCAACCATAGCTCCTACAATCTGCAAAAAACCAGGCCCCTATCTGAAACCCTAAACTGTCAGCCATAGCCAGTTTCATCAAAGCTAAAAAATCTCATAATTTTTTTATCTCCTGCCACCTGGAGAAACCCACTGCCACTCTGATTTACTGTTCCAGCACCAAATCAAGGAGGGGAAGGACCTGAGAAGATTTAAGAACGACCGAACGATCCCAAACAAGAAGAATCAAGCTAAACATCAACACTGACATAATGTGTTTTCACACTATCATTACCTGTGTCTCTTGACACATTGCAATCTACTCTTCTACTGATAAAATCTCAGAATTCTGGTGTTGATTTGCTATTGATCTTGCAACCTCAACATGGGAAAAGACTCTCCAAATGCTCGATTCAAAGGAGTCGGGTTTCACACTTGGCAAACCCGCATCAAGCTCATCCTGATGAAGAAGGGTCTTTGGGCCATCACAAATGGCAAAGAGAAGAAACCTCGAGATACGAACCTTGCAATTACTTGGCAGAAGAATGATGACAAGGCACAAGCCATCATCAAATTGGAATTGGACGATAGCTACATCCATCATGTGGATGCCTGTGACACGTCCCATGACACTTGGGATAAATTGGATACCATATTTGGTGCACAGTCAAAGTCATCTAAGTATGGTCTATTAATTGAATTTTTCCGACTTGATATGAAGCCTCATACATCCCTGGCATCCCATCTAAACTACATGGAAAGCCTGCTTACTCAATTGCAGGAATAAAGCTAAAAATGGATGAAGATGTTTGTATTGGTGTCTTGTTAAAAAGTTTGCCTCCTGCTTATGATAATGTATCAACCACTCTAACCAACATGCCTGATCCTCAACTTATTGATATTAAAGCCTCTCTGCTAGAGGAAGAAAAGAAACTTAAAAGCAAAGAAGAGCCCAGCACTTCAAAGGATGAACAAATGTTATATGTAAACAACAGATACAAAGGTAAAAAGGAACCGCTCTTCTATGACTTCTGCAAAAGGATCGGACATACTAAGAAGTTCTGTCATGCTAGGAAGAGGTCCCAAAAGGCCTATCTTGCAACTGTTAAAGAAGAAGAAGAACATGGACCAAAAGATGAAGATGAAGATGAAGATGAAGACCACGAGGATCGGAAGGACAATATCTCGCATGGCTAGCAACCCCCTTAGATAGGGCCATGTAGATAGTCGGAGGTAACTGAATCTGCCTTTCCCTCCAGGATTTTAACTTGAAGCATTAAGTGTTTTTCCTTGAATTAGTTCCTTGAGCAAAGAAGTTGAAACAATGTACCTAAGTGTACAATCATGATCAATGCAGAGGTCGTTTGTATGACCAATTGCTAAGGTGTGATTCCTTCTTCTCGAATTCTCCCAGCATTCGATACTGGATTGTTCGCGACTTGGTGAGATTCCAGGGCCTTGGCAAGCTAGGTTTCTTGTTTCCCCTTTTCCTTTGGGTTAGGGTTTGTACCCTACCGACCCTAATGGTCCTTACCTTAGGTCTCCTTGTAAAGTAGATCATGGATACCCCGACATCCTCGATTGGTCAACTTGCTGGTTATCCCCTAGATCCCTCTGAGTACCTATGTACCTTTATCTTTGATCTTAATTGATCAAGAGTGTCTATCCCCTTGACCATGGTTGGTCAAGATGGTTCTGTTTAGAACAATTCGTACTATATCTTAAGTATAATCTTCTTAAGCCCTCTTAATAATACTCACAAGCGCTTAAGCTTTTACCTATCCCTCTTGAAGTCACCAAGGACTTTGACATGGGTCCCATGGATCTTAGTCCCATTTGGTAAATTACAAACAATGTTGAATTTTTTCGACGACTTTAATGCACGCAACGTAATGCCATGCCTTCATTTCAATGCTTACAATTTTGATATAATCCATGCGTTATTTTATGCCACACATGCGAAGGTACTTTCTATGCATGCAATCTTAACATTATCCTCTAGGTAATTATTTACACGATCTATAACCTTCTTGAGTGATCTAACTTTATGTGATCATTGTATGAGTCTAGCTACACTTTAATCTTTTCTGCAGATTATTACATCCATCTTGTGATATGGAGATGCACTTTGTTTCTTCAATGTCCTCTGAAATGCATTTTAAGCAAGAATTTGTGCAAGGAACAATGCACTTTATGCAGGAATTCTTGCAAGACATTCTTGATCATTTACGATGCAACTATCTAATCAATTTCACATATTATGATGTCATCTTACAACGGAAATTATCTTGCTCATTACATATATCACAACTAAGTTCATACCTAGGAAATTATCAAACACGCAATTAATGTAATGCATGTGAGTATGATTTTTTTGCTGTGATGATTATAACCTACAATTTAATAATAGAGCAACCTGGGTTTGGAGTGATGCCATGATTCCAGTGGTATTGATGCCCGATGAACCATTCGCGGTTGCGGTGCCACCTTGTTTCAAACATCCATCCACACTTGTAGGGTTTTCAACCATCTTTATGGAACTACGCTTCGGGGCCATACTCGAAGACGCGTGTACGAGTGATAGAGTTCTCGCACTCTCCTATGCAAAATTCTCGCCGCCTCTCCTTGAGTGGAGAAAAGATAATGAAGCAGAGTGTATTTTCAAAAATTCTTGTTCTTCTCGTTCTTCTCTTCTTCTCCTCTCTCTCTCTCTTCTTCTCCTTCTCTTCTTCTCCTTCTCTCTCTCCCTCTTCTTCTTCTTCTTCTTCTTCTTCTTCTTCTTCTTCTCTTCTCCTCTCTCTCTCTCTCTCTCTCTCTCTCTCTCTCTCTCTCTCTTCTCTTCTTCTTCTTCTTCTTCTTCTTCTTCTTCTTCTTCTTCTCCTCTCTCTCTCTCTTCTTCTTCTTCTTTTTCTTCTTCTCCTCTCTCTCTCTCTTCTTCTTCTACTTCTCTTCTTCTCCTTCTCTCTCTCCCACTTCTTCTTCTTTGTAATATTTTCATGCAATAAAAGTTAGTTGGTTAGTTCGAAAGTTAGTTAGTCAATTAATAAGTTAGTAAGATTACTAACTAAAGTAAAATCTGACTAGCATTAATAGGTAATAATTTTCATTCAATTAAAAATATATTTTACAAAATCGTGAGTCATAAATTTGACATTTTTCTCGGATTGATAAGGACCATAGCCATCCTTCACGAAAATTACAATGTGAATGGGACTTATAAGCCATATTAATCACTAGTATTAATGTGTATAGTTTGAATGGTCCAAAAATATTAGATTCTTGGGAGAAAAAAAACTATTATATTTTAGATATTATCTTAAAAAGATAGAACTAAAACTCATTTAAAAGAAAAGACAAGTGATGTTTTAGTTAGTTTTGGAGATTTTATAAAAATAGAAATAAAGAAAAGTGATAGGCAAAATCGCATCGCCGCGATCGTAGTCTACAGGCAGTAGACAGCACTTCGAAGAGAGAAAAGAAGGAGTGAACTAAGAGCTTTCTAAGCAAGTGTCTTGGTGTTTTACCCCCCTTTTTGAGCCAATGCAACCATCCGATTTATGATCCGAGCATCAAATCATAGAGTCTTCCAAGAGCCCCTCCACTTTTGTTCTCAGACTTATCCCCTCCTCTCTAATTCATTATAAATATGAGGCATGGGGAGGCACAAGGGAGCATAAGGAGACCTCGAAAGGCTGCAAGAGAGAGGGAGAGAGAGAGTATACCCTTCTAAGTGGTTGTGAGAGATAGATTGAGAGAGAGAGAGAGAGAGAGAGAAGAGTTACCTCGAGAGACTGCACAATTTTCCTTTATCTCGATCCTCGATTTAACCATCTTCTCTTACGCTCTCCCATCTCGAATCTATTCCACCTTCTTAATCTCTTGAGTCTACTTGCGAACGATGGCAATGTCGCGTGCACATGACAATCCTACAACCAACAACAGAGCTTGGGGCGAAGGCATCACTGTCAATCCAATTGCGGTATCGGTCGTAAGTAATGTATTTTCAAATTGATAGATGCTTGTTTTAATGCTCACAAGAGATACATTAGGCTCCGTACCTTGTGGTGCTAGAATAGGTCATTGAAAATGATAAATTGCATCTCAAATATTCAAAGATGAAGTTTGTGAAGTGCTTGTATCAAAGGGAGTTAAATTGCACCTAGTTGCTATGTGATGAATCCATGCATAGCATAAGCAACATATGGGACACTAAAGTATTGAGCATCGATGAGTCTTTGATTAATCTTTACCGAGGATAATATTGTTTAAAGTTCACAAATGCATATACACGGAACATACATGGGAGAGATTATGTAAACTTTACATCGATACATTGCGACTCCTTGCCTTAGCAGAAAGAAAGACAAAGCCAAGAAAAAAAATATTGCATAGTAGGAAAATGCTAAAAGATAATTGTCACTTAGAGAAGAGGCATAAATGATCTTACTAGATTGATTAATTTGCATTGGAATGATAGGTCTTACGTCATGTATAGTATTGGAACCTTTAGTATATGTCTTAGGCTAAAGGAGGGAATATTAAGTAAATTATACTCTTTGGTCCCAAGGGTGGAGAGTGAATATGCGACGGAATTATTATCGCGTCTATTATTGTATTGTTTGCGAAAAATACAATTAGTTTTGTTGGTTGATTGAACAACACCCTACATTTTTTTCTTTCAATCAAGGGATTGTTGCATTTTGATTCTGATAAATATTCCAAGGCTTGTGTTGATGGCAAATGCATGGTAGGGGTTTGTAATGACAAGTTGCCATGGGAATAAAGGAATGTTTTTCTAGAATATGATATTAGGGCTGATTGCTTTGATTGTGCTTGAATTTTAATTGGATTAATTAAGGAAGGATATTTTGCACATGTGGATCATCTCCAAGATCACATTGCGGATTATCCTGAGAGGGTACTGCTCGATTCACAGGCCGATGGTCGAGTGGTGAAAAGGCCAACCACAAAAATGGCATCTCACTCCTAGACCGCTTATGGGTCAAGTGGAGCTCTGGACACCCCTTGTCTGTCCAGAATGGAGTTGGAGATCCCCGTGAGCCCAATGTTTGGGACGTTGGAAGATCCTATTCTAGATAAAGGATGGAAATTTTTTTTCTCAAAGGTTCTACCCACATTCTCAAAATGTTAGGACTATCTAATCACCCGTGCAAGAAATATCTAGGGTTCTCACCCTAGGGATCAGTTGACCAAATGCTAGCCTTCCACAAGGAATCTAGGAACCCTAGGGCCAAAACGTTTATTGGCCTAGTAGGGTTAGGTTTTGGATTGGGTCAATAGGATTCCCAAACCCTACAACTTGATCAAAGGTATTCTTGACCAAGGAATATTGTGTGATGAGAAAAATAATCCCACAAGTTGGTATTGACACCTATATCGTGCAACATCATATGGTCTTGTGTCTAAATCACAAAATAGTATTACCACTTCTTAGACCAAGTTTGGCGAGTTCTAAGTACAAGTATAACTTTTCTAGAGGATGAGTACTCATCCTGCTACATCACTCTTCCTTGGACTTATCTGCCAATCTAGGGGAGTTACGAATTTGCCAAGAAAGCAGTTGACCAACCAAGTTAGGGCGACGAGGTTGCCTAGGATTTGTTGACCTTAATATAAGGAAACCTAAGGTATTGACAATTTGGGTCAACAAGGTATAAACCCTAACCCAAGGAAAGAAGGGTAATCAAGCAACTTAGCTTACAAAACCCTTGGGATCTTGCCAAGTCACGATTGATCCATGATCGAATGCTGGAAGCATTCGAGGAGAAGGAATCACATCTTAGCAGTTGGCCATACAAATGACCACTGGAATGTTCTTGATTTTACGCTTAGGTGCACTATTTGTACTTCTTTGTTCAAAGAACTAATTCAAGAAAAACATCTAATGCTTCAGGTTAGAAGCCTGGAGGGAGAGACAGTATCAGTTACCTCCGATTGTCTGCTTGACCCTATCCAAGGGGGTTGTTAGACGTGCCGGGTACGTGGACCGAACCCACCACGAGAGGTCTCTCCGTGGGTTCTACTTGGAGTAGGAGGACGCCTGGGTGCCAGGGGAGGCTCTGGCCATAAATCCCTTGCCTCTGGATCCTGCACAAGAGGCCGACATGACTCGAGATGGGATCTCAAGGCCCGCATACTAATCAACGGGCGGAACTTGGAATAGAGATCCCTAAGGACTGCTGGAATAGCCTTCAGGTAGGTTTATTTGATGTATTCCAAAGATTGATAAATAAAGATCAAATGTTGAAAAGAAACTTGCTTGACATTGTTTTTCTATGTCAGTGCTTAAGTTACGTGAAGGAACCAATGTGTAATTGGTTAATTAAGGAAGTTATTTTTGCTTGTCAGACTAAATGTGGTAGGTAATTAGATAACTAAAGCAACCTGAGGAAAGTGGAATGGATGTGATCCTGGGTCCGTCCTACGAAAGGGTGGTCTCGGTTGGCCGCGAACTTTTCTCAAAGGATTTGATAGTGAGGTAACAATGACCTAGAATCATTAGGGCTAGAGTCCCGATTTATGTTGTTTTAGGGGAATGGAATGGGACTATGCCTTATGGACAAAGAGGTCGAGCTTCGCATCCCTCTCATTTCCCATTCTCCTTGAACCAAGTGCAATATAAATTCGCTTCGACCCTGATGTTTCTGCATAAAGTAGTTCATCTGGGGCTTGATCCTAGCTACTTCCTAGGAACTTGACCATTACATAAACCCTAATTTAGGTCGTTCCTAATTTTGAACGGCCGGAATGCTTCCGCTTCATGCAGACTCGGGAAGACCTAGATTGCAAACCTGGTGACATTCCTTGGGAGTGCCGGGAGGCACTTTCTAGACTCTCTTCCCGATGGACTGCTAAGACGTGTCCTACAAGTGGACATGGGGACACGTTACAATTGTATTGTGAGAGGAGGAAGAAAAAGAAACTAGTAATAAAATGTTTTGGCATCCATATCTCTTCTTATGTTCTCGAGTGAGCTTCCTCTTGTGTATATGGTGTGTGTTTTGTGTAGCAGCTCAAGCAAGTCTCCCCACCACACGATTCTTGACATACCCATCTCATCATCTGAACTTTGAACCACTGAAATCTCCATCAAATCCCAAATGACTAGTAGATGTATCATTATCATTTGACACTTTTTTTTTCCTTTGTATTTACCTACAACACTTGTAGATGCACTTAAAAATGTGGGGCCACTCCTTAATCTCCTAGACCAAGGGCTAATTGTAGATGTAGCAGTAGATAATATTTCTAGTCCACTAAGGCTCCATGATTCTTTCTTTTCTTTCTATACATAGCCATCATGATCATCATGATCATCCAATGCATCACCACTAGATGCATACTAACTGCTCATCTCATAAAAAATAACATCCATGCTCACATGTGATAGGGTTATAACAAAAATAGCCTTTCTACTCTAAAGAGCATCTAATAAAAATACATTTTTTAGCCTTTGGATCAAGCTTCTTTTGCAGCTCATCTTGCATATGAACATATGTAATATAGTCAAACACTTTCAAGTGTGACGCATTGGGCTTCTTCCCTCTAAAGCATTCTTCGGGAGTCATTCCATGAGCCGCAATTGTGGAAGTTCTATTCATAATATAGGTAGTAGCATGAATAGCTTTAGAAAAAAAAATATTTTAGCTTCAAAACATACTCATTGATAGATAATTTTTCTTTCTTTGAGGTATTCAACTCTTGCTTGAGTTGAATCTTTAGTACCTTTGTATTTACTAAAAGCATACTCTAAAAAATTATCCAAGCTGCATGTGAAGTTTTTGCATTTTTTATATGCTCCAACATAGTATTATCAATTATTTGCAGATAGCCAATACATGACCTTTTTGTCCTTTTCATTCCATTCTTTCCATGTCCCTAATTCATTTGTAGTCTCACTGTTTATAAAAAAAGCAGATGTAGAGCATAGATGAAGATAAGACTCATGTTGACAAAGGCAAAGAGAGACCAGCTATTACACAAGTGAATTAGGTTCCAAGATAGATTAGCTTGGACTCATAAAGACAACCTTAGGTAATGAAATGACACTGACAAGACACTAAGTGAAAGTACAAAGCATCATAATATTGTATTCATTCCATATGAAAGTGATAGTCAAGTACAATGCTTTATAGAAGTTGGGTTTGTTCAACTCTCCTCACTGTGCATATGGGATTTAGGACATCTCTTCTTAGAGCATACATCATTTGTCTATTTCTCAACTGAGATGAGAAATGAGCTTGTAGTTGAAATGGCTATGGTGGAATTAGGGTTATACAGGCAGGCAACTGATTTGTCACTTGGGGCAGCTTGTAGGCACATTCATATGACAAATTGCATAATGAGGAAGAAGATTATGAACGGAGCTTCCAAATCCATATGGTCTTGGTAAGGATTGTGTCGCGTACAGAAGTACAAATGCATGGATGACTAGCGAGGTAGAAATGCAAATGAAGCTGGAGATGAGGTCGAGCACTCAAACTGAGTTGAGAAGATATGGAGACGAGCTAAGCCATGCTCCACTTGGTTCTGATACCATGTTATAAAGAGCGGGTCTAGAGCATGGCAGGAGCTATAGAGGATGGAAGATGAAGACAATACTCATGTTGACATAGGCAAAGAGAGACCAACTATTACACAAGTGAATTAGGTTCCAAGGTATATTAGCTTGGACTCATAAAGACAATCTTGTGTAATGAACTAACATTGACACGACACTAAATGAAAGTACAAAGCATAATGATATTGTATTCATTCCATATGAAAGTGAGAGTCAAGTACAATGCTTTATAGAAGCTGGGTTTGTTCCACTCTCTTCACCGCGCAAATGGGATTCAGGACATCTCTTCCTAGATCATGCATCATTTGTCTATTTCTCAACACTCACAGGGTTAACTTTAGCTCCTTCACCTAAAACAAACTCATAAAGATCTTTTCCAATAAGTAAGTTTGTCACACAAACCTTCCATGATGGATAATTGTTATTATCTCGCTTCTCAATGATAGAGTTTCCATTGTTCTCAAATCCAGACCATACTGTTGTGCATACCCTTTTGCAACTAGCATGGCCTTATAGCATTCTAATGACCCATCTGACTTGCACTTGACCTTGTACACCCATTTTTAGCCAATAGGGCTTTTGACATCGGGCAACTGCACCAAATCCCATGTTTCATTTTTAGCCAAAACTGAATACTCCTCATCCATGGAAGCATGCCAGTCTTCATCTGCAACTGCCTCATCAAACTTAGTGGGTTCTTTAAAACTGCCACCTTTGTCATATATGCATAATGACAGGTTGAATATCCAGTGTAAGTCAACATATCAACTAGCTTATTCATTCTCTCAGACCTCTATGTCTGTGGCCCACTCTGAGCTTGCCTCTCATGAGGTGGCACATAACGATTCTACCTAGCACCTGGTGTCATGCTTGGGAAGTTATTGTATGTATATCCTCTACATCATGTGCGTTCAAGGCCTATTCATAAATATCCTTATTTGTGAATTTTTCTTGAGTAAAACATAACCCATTTCTATTCAATCTATAAATAACTCCTTTATATTACATCTTTTTGTATGTAAAAAATGTATAGAAATGGTATTTTAAAAATGCATTATTTTGAACCCATATGATGCACACATATATTTATGAGTAACTTACCCAAGGTATCAGGATAGACGGAATCCCCAACTCACTGTCCAAGCTATCACTGTTGGATGACTCATAACTTGCAATAAGTGGTCATGTTACATCCTCAAACACTTTTTAATTTTTCCTTATCTGCTCTCCTTCTCACTAACATGTCCATCTTAGTGGACATAGAAGTGCAACTGCGCAACCGTCCTGACCAAGGACTCACTATAGATGATATATTACATGTCTTACCACTCATGGAAGTACTAACTGCAGGGGTATTTTTAGCATTGCTCATACTGGCTGATTCATCAGTAGGTACTATAACTAAATTCCTATACCAGGAAGCTAACTAGTCAAAGACAACATCTGTGCTTATCACCGTCTCTTGTGTAGATGGCACATAGCTCTTATAGGCCTTACGGTCTTCTGTGTACTCCAAAAACACTCTTTACTACCTTAGGATCCAATTTCTTCCTCTTTTCATATGGCATATGCACATATGCAATGCTACCAAATACCTTCAAGTGCAAAATATTAGGCTTATGACCATACAACCTCTCATAAGATGTAAATCAAGAATCCCTTCTATAGGGGTTAGATTCAGCACATAGACATCAGTCATCATTGCTTCAACCCAATAACCATTTGGTAGACTCTTCTCATTCAACATAGCTCTAGCTGATTCCATCAGGACCCTATTTTTCCTCTCTACAACACCACTTTGCTTTGGTGTATAACTACAAGTTAACTGTGGTTTGATCCCATATTTAGCAAGATACTTGTCAAAGTAATTAGAGACATATTCTCCACCTCCATCTGATTGTGTACATGAAGTTTGACAACCCAACTCATTTTCAACGTGCTTTTTGAAGTTTTTGAATGCATCAAACACATCATTTTTATGCTCCAAAATGTAAAGCCAAGTGTACTTGCTAAAATCATCAATGAAAGATACATAGTAGCGTGCACCTCCAAACAAAGCATTATGCAATGGACCCCAAATATCAGAGTGCACCAAATGTAAGGGTCACAATCTATTCTTTGCATGCCTCATGAATGGAAATCATGCCTACTTTCCAAATTGACATGCACGGGGCATACATGACCAAAATCATTGTACTTCAATTTGGCCAATCCAAGTACCACTTCCTTTTGCTACATAGATTTCAGTTTTTGTACATTGACATAGCCAATCCTCTTGTGCCAAATCTCAATATCTCAAATAGCACTCTCATCATGTGAAAACATGGCTTCTTTAAGTTTTGGAATGGTCACATCCAATGTAAACATTCTATCATCCCTTCTGCCTTTGGTGATTAATTTGTAGCCATTTTTGTATTCTTCAATGAAGCATCCATCTTTATTGAACCTCACCTGCAGATTCTATTTTGCCATCTGATCCACAAACAAAAGATTCTTGGTTATTGATGGTACATGCAGTACATCATGCAAGCTTTTCTTCTTGCCATCAGGCATCATCAACAGAACAACTCCTGTGTGTTTAATGTCATGATGGGTGTTATCCCTAGTATAAACATAACCATAAGAGCATGAAACCATTTCATCAAACCACTCTCCATGAGGTGTCATGTGGTTTGAAGCTCTAGAGTCAATGTACCATCTCTCATCTCTATCCTATCTAGGTGTATTCTTGGACACATGCTGCATGGCAAACAATCTGTCAACCTGCTCATCATGAGCACTGCTAGAAGATGCATAGTGCCCATGTTGTTTGCCCTTTGCCTTCATATCTCCTTGCTTCTTGTAACAATCATTTGCAATGTGCCCATACCTACTGTAGTAATGACAGTCGTTGTCTCTGTTTGACTGATCATTTGACTACCATGATCCAGATCCACCACCTCTGCCATCCTCAGATACTTGTGATCCAATGGTGGCAAACTAGTCAGTTATGGTCTTAACCTCTGTCATATATTCCTGGATGTTCTTGCCATTCCTAAACATGTTGTTGAACTATTGTTTTAGCTGAATCTTACGTGCATGTGTCACATTTCCATAGTTTTTCATGAGTATGTCCCATGCATCTTTTGGGGACTCACATACAATGATCTGTATTGCCATAGCATCGGTTATACATAACGAAAACTAGTGTAGCACCTCGGGGGGTTCACTATATATATATTCTCTATATAACATGCATTCATGGCCTATTTATAAATATCCTAATCTATAAATTTTTCTTGAATAAAACACAACCCTTTTCTATTCAATCTGTAAGTAACCCCTTTATATAACACCCTTTTGAATGTTAAAAATGGTGTTTTAAAAACCCCTTATTTTGAACTCACATTATATATACATATATTCATGAGTGACCCCCCCAAGTGTAGCACCTTGCATGCTTTCTTAGTCCATAGCTTATGAGCCCTTTTCTTATCATTGATTGCAAGGCAATTCATGTTCAGCCTCATCACCTATATGTAGGTCCCAATAACCTCTACCAACTAAAAAATTCTTCATCCTAAATTTCCACAATTCAACATTCTTATTATCCAACTTCTCTCCAACTATCTGGGTAATATTTCCAGTGCCCTGTGCATTAGCCATGGTGTAGTGGACTATGTCTCTGACTTCTTGCAAGCCAACAAGTTTCCTTGACTCGCTACAATTCTTAACTATTTATGACAGATTTTTGCAACAAATTTATTTTCAAAACTAGGATATTTCAGCCTTTAATTGCTCAAAAACATCCAGAAACATGTGGTCCCACCTGTAGGTACATTTGTCAATACATATGCTATGTAGTTGCTTCAAGTTTGTAACATTCAGCCTTACTGCGAGGGTACATACATGCAATCTGAAAACTGTAAACTGTGAATGACCACCGGCTTATTCAAAGCTAACACTAAGTCATATACATGCAATACATGTCCCAAACCTTCATAGACATCTACTAGTCCATGTAGCAGTCCAAACATAGCTATATGGGCACAAATCAGTGTTGTATAGACACCAAGTATGTGTCAAACCTCCTATTCACAGATTGTAGTCAGCAAATGCTCAATAAAACCAAGTCTATCAAGCTCCAAAACAGCCTCAAATCATGTCATACATTTACTTTGAAGTGATAGGTTCAATACATGAGCATTCGGGTAACCATAGACAGGATGTCTTCATGAATCCAAGTCATAGATTGCATTTACAGTTAGCAACTAGCCAAGACAATGTCATTAAAGTATTTCCAACCTTAACCTTTAGCTTTCATGAGCACTCAATGTTCATCTCAATCCCTAGAGCCTGCAACAGACATATCCCATGTCATACATACGACAGATGCCAACCAAATGCTATGTAATGCTTCAACAAGATACAATGCCTGTAGCCCATAGTCAATGACCATTTCCAGCCATTAAAAATTTCTATATTTGAATATTTTTAGTATAAAACTTCAACTCCAATGCATGACATCAAGTACATATGACTTCCCAGCATATACCTATGCTCCAATGGTACTCCTAGGCAAGATTGAGGGTTCCAGACTCATATTAGAGATGCATACATACGGTGAAATTCCAGTATACAGTAGGCCACTATTCATGTTAGATTTGCAAATAGTCCTTTTAGCTCCCATGTGAGATTCTAATAACCAAACAATGATGGTTCCAAGCCTTGATATGCCTTCCAGAGGGTTCACCCAAGCTCAGTGTCAGTTAGCAAGTGATTTCCTTGATTATTTTCAGCAAATGAGATCAGCCTAGACACATGCGCAGTTCACATAGATCAAATTTTGGTGGTGAAGTAGCTCAAATTTGATGATAATGATGATGATGAGAATTTATATATGCTCAATGATGCTCCCCAAAGGCTCTAGACAAGCCTCAAACACTGACATGTACAATGGAGACCCTGATGAACAATGCATACCTTTGAAGAGTAATGGTAGCCTACTTGTATTCAAGGAAAACTTATTATTCAACTCCTGCAAGTCTTCTTGACTTCCTCCTAATCCAAAGAGCCCATCCTAACATGGCTCTGATACCATGTAAAAAGAGAAGGAGAGAGAGACAGGGGAATTTTCATCACCAAATTAGGAATCCCAGTAGAGTGGAAAAGGTGATCGGGTGAGTTTGAGGGTCATGAAGGATACCTTCAGTTATGAGATAGGTTATTTATTTAGTCAACATCATGAGGACCATTTGTTTCACAAGTGTTTGTAAGTTTTGGGTGGATGGAGAAAAGTGCAACAATTATTCTTTTCATTGAGTGTCAAAAGGTGAGGTTAAGAATTGTAATTTAACCAAGGAGCTATCTTTGCATCTTGCATGACACACAGGCACTGGTAGATAGGCTAGGCACTAATTCTTTAGTGCATTCATCATTTCATAAATGGCATTGATTTTTTGATTGCATGGCATGAATTTTAACATTGCACTTATTTTCAAAATCCATGAAACATATGCTTCCATGGATAGTGTTTGTTGCAGATATCTCTATTATGACCATCAAGCTGATGCTTTATCTGATGCATTATTTGTCATCCTAAAAGGCACCATTTACAATAATAAAAGTGAAAGCCGAGATGCTTCAATAAAATCCAAGAATATGACAAAGGTTAATGTGCTCTCTGGGTAGCATGTCATCCATGTCTGAATGCAGTTCTTCATTGTCATCACTATCCTATTCCTCATATGGATAACTGCAATTCCTGTCAAATTGGAGCTTTGGACCACAAACATCAATAACCTCACTGTATTGGATCTGGAAAAAGGGCTTTATAGTTAATTCCTTCATTGGTGAAATAGTTATTTTTGTGATCACGCATGCGAGCAAGATCTAGTCAGTTTATACTCCAAGGTGGTCAAGAGGCCATGACCAAACAAAGAGTTAAAGGTAGCAATCTTGAGTGGGAGTGTGTTTGATTAAGGATAATTGTAGTATTACATCATCTTCATCAAACTAAAAGCCACTTTTTTTGGAGAAGAGGGTATTGTTGTTGGGGAGCTTTTACACAATGTGTTGGCTGTCCATATCATGTATTAAAGCATGGAATGGGGGACAATCATCATTTGATCTGGTGTTCATGATTGGACATTCCCTTCACCATCTTGAAGGTGGCATGTCATGAGAGCAAGCCAACATCCTCTTAATCATCAAGAGTTTGAATGAGGTCACTATGTTATTCTATGGGAGGTATTTATTGGTGTGTGGTTACAATTTTAGGTGAAACCATCAATAGGATCACTAACTATGTAAAAGAGGCTATTGTTAACCCCAACACAAAGAAGCAAAAGGAAATAAAAAAGACATAGGGTAAAGGCGGAAAAAAGGTAGCCCGATTGAAGAAAGAATAGGAGAAAAGGCCAAAAGTGCAAGGGCAACCTTAAAAGTCCAAGGCAAATGCAAAAGGGGAAAGGCGCATTTTAAAATGAAAAGGTGCACCCTGAAATCTTGTAAAAGAGCAGCGGGCTCTCACCCGTGCAATTTGTAAATGTAGATGGGTGGTGGAAAGGAAGCCAGGAAGATAGAAGGAAAATGGGAAGAAGAGCCTAGGCTACGGTTGGCCATGTCAAAAGGAAAAAAGGGGATGACTGCCCAAAAAGGATTTAGGGTTTTTTATATAAAGTTGAAAATGGAATGAGAAGCTCATTCTTGTGTGTGGCCAAAAGTAGCTCCCCTCTTCTTCTTCTTCTTCTTCTTCTTCTTCTTCTTCTTCTTGCTTGCTTGAGCTTGTGCTTGAGAGAGGGAGTGTGAGAGTGTGAGGAGTGAGTGTGTGAGGGTGAGGGACTGAGGAGGAGAAGCTCTCCATCTTCTCCTCTCTTCTCCTCTTATCTTCTCTTCTCTTGTCTTGCTCGCGGCAATGGAGCTTGGAGCATGGGGCTTGAGGATGGAGCTTGCTTGAAGCTTGCACTTGCATCATGGAGCTACCGGAGTGCGCAGGAGAGGAGGTAACTCGAAATGCACGGAGGTAAGCTCACTACACCCTTAGATATGGATGGCGCGTTGGTTATGTGAGAGGTAGCCATTAGTGCTCGGCTTGGAACACTTGAACAATAAACGGTCCGTGGGTCTTGGCGGTTGAACAAAGGCTCCCACATTTTGGTTCCATTGCCGGGACCAACGGATTCAAGCCTTGAGCGCTTGCGCGCTTCGAATCGAGCATCAAAGTAAGGGTCTCCCCGAACCGGTGCTTGAGATAGGTAGGAAGTGAGGGGGTTGAAGATGGTATTTGATCTCCTTGGCAAGTAGGTTTTTGTTTTATTTGAGGTTTATGTTGAGAGATGGAGTAGTGTAGGTATTTATTTTATGATTTGGATGCATTAGAGTAGGAGAAAACAGGGAAAAACAAAGAAAACAAGCACCAGGGTTTACTGTTGCAAAATAGGACAAAAATCATGCAAGAATTGGCAAAACGCTTGCTAATGATGCCTAAGATCGGCATGCGAGTGATTGGGGGCACCAGCACCATGCCCGAGAAGGGGTATAAGAGCCAAGAGGCTAGGGGAGAGCTCATTTGTGACTGTTCAATTTGAGAAAGAGAGAGAGAGAGAGAGAGCCATTGCACGATCTGCCTCGATCTAGCCATTGACGAGCCTACTGCACTAACCAGGTATATAAAACCCTTCTCTTGTCATCCTAGATAGGACCTAGAGGTTTGTGCTTGGAATGGTTGGGTAAATCACAAGAATCAAGCAAGATTGGCATCAAGCTATTTCCTTCACGCCGCATTTGGCCCGTCCGAGCGGTCGCTCCTGGGCCGAGTCCCAGAATTGGCCCTCGGTCCCTTACCATTCGGCCACTCGGCCTGAAACCATAGTTGGCCCGACCCTCGGACCGTCCAAGGCAACTGTCCGAGTCAACCCACTCGGCCGTCCAAGTCAGGCTCTTCGCCACATGGCACATTCGGCCCTCGGCCAACTGCCATTCGGTGCATTCGAGTTATCATGTCCAAACCTGTCATTCGGCCCGTCCGAATAAAAATCGCCCGAGTCAGATCTAGAGATTCGGCCCTTGACCCCGAGCCATTCGGCCCGTCCAAGTGACCTACTCGGACCCTACAATTCAGACCAGTTGGTCCAAGTGCAATGCTTTGCCGACTGAATCTCATAGACATAGAGCAACTAAAGCAACTAACAAAGGTCCGAAGTCAATTTGAACAGCGTTGGTGTGAAAACCGCATTGCAATGGCCGGAACTAGGGGCTCGGATCATGATAGTCTCTGAGTGATTGGCCAAATGGCGATCTCAAAGAGACCCAACCTATGTGGCACCAACTTCCCTTCGAGTGCTAACTGGCATTTGGGGCACGGACTTAGCTAGAACTAGCCTAGAGAGCCCCTTGATTGATAAGGCTCTCACCGAGGAGGAGTTACACATTGCCAATAGACTCGGGAAAGGTTCCAGGTTGCTCGATGTCGCAAAATATCTATCCATACTAAGTAAGTTGCCAACAAGTGCTGGATGCATGTGCCACGCTCCAGTACAATCCCGAGTTCTACAATTGGTTCTTATCCTCGTGAAGTGACATGGATTCATAAGTATGTATATAAATAAACACTGATTTTTGGGTCACCATGTATAAACAATATCAACACACACAAGCAATGATAGTCAAGCACAGGGAGAAGAGTTGGGTCTGACAGGCTAAACTTCTCAAGTCCTCCTCTCATCACACATTTAAAAGTCGTATAACCATCCCCACCTCCAAGTGAAGGGCATGCAACCCACGTTACCGCTATAGGAAGCCTTGACCAACAACTCTGATGGTGTAGACAGAATATAGTCCCTTTCTATACACCTTCCTCCCTCTCCAATCTATTTGTTCGAGGAGGAGCCCTGCCTAAATCTAGGACCACCAGCCAATGTAACTTGGCGTGAACCAGCTCTGCTAATGGCAGGAGGCTAAATATACTTCACCGGGGCCATCCCTCTACAACAACACTGTATGCCTCAACCCTCCCCTTCTCGTCCTATGCGCTTGATAACCTGCACGACAATTCCTTACATATGAATGGTCTTATCATGTAACGAATCCTAATCCTTCATTCGCATCTTACAGGTCCCCCTACGAAGAAAGCATGGAGAACCAAGGACAGCTAGCATGCAAGGACACTCTCCGCAGAGCCGACGGGAACGTGCGGCACGTGCCCCTCCACCGGTGCGCTAAGTGCCCACCCTCAAAAGGTACGCGAAGAAGCAAGGCCCTAAACTACACTGTCTCGATCGAAGGTCAAAGAATCCGGAACCAAGAATGTCGCGACTCAAAGAAATGCATGGCATGTGGCAACGTTAGTTGCACAGACCCCCAATGCACGCTCGAGCACCAGGTGCTCACAAAGTGACAAAGCGGACAGGGATAGGGCAGAGTTTAATGAATTGTTTAAAGAAATTCTGAAGATGGCAGCGGCCCGGGACTACACCATGTAAAATATTACACGGCGCAGCGAACAGAATATGAGAAAGAGATAGAGAGTACACAACAGATAAGAGGAGAATCAGTAAATTCTTTAACTTCAAAAAACTGATACAAAGATAGCTCTGTCCACCCGTGCGCTTCCACTGTGTGAAGCTTAGATGGTGATCTAGATAGAAGATAGGTGAAGAGCTTAAGGCTAGCTGGAACAACAACTCTGACTGGGTGAAAGATGAGTGAGAGATGGCTGCGAAGGGGTTTAGCTTTTATAGCCCGCGAAGGTCGTTAGGCGACCTACCATATGAGCCTCCACTAGTCGACCAGGGAATATTCCCTTTACCATCGGGTCGGGGGTGCTACCCTCGGACCCTCGCCAGGGGGGCCGCTGGCCCCCCTAGGACCCCCCAGCCAAGGGCCGCTTCTGCGGCCCCCGGACCCCACAATAGGGGCCCCTTTTAACTCCCTTACCACGCAACTCAATGCAATGTGCCTCGAGTTGCTACCAACTTAACCTCTCCGTCTAACCCAAAGATTAGACCCACAATGGTCACCTTTTTGCCATCTGGTCACATAGACGTCATCTGATATACAAGTCAGGACTCCACCAATGTCCGGGCTCACACTTGGCTTCTCCTCATAATGGGGGCCTTACAACTTTGAGCACCATGGATCATTGGTAGCACCTAATGAGGGTGGGGCATTGATCATATCTAATACCCCCCCTCAATGTCCACCCATAGGTGAACTATCTCCTCGGCCCAATGCCGAGTCTTTGAAGATGAACTTGAAGCACATCCTTCGTAAGTGCTTTGGTGAAGATATCTGCTCCATTCTCTTTTGTTGGATGGTAGACCAATTCCACAATCCCATCCTCCATCAAATCACGCACATAGTGATACTGGATCTCTATATGTTTGGTGCGTGCATGAAACACTGGATTTTTGGCAATGGCAATGCAACTCTGATTGTCACATCTCAGCACAGTTGGTTCTTCATCCTGCACTCCCATATGCCATAGAATCCTTCTCAACCATACGGCCTCACATGCAGCAAAACAAGCTGCCTTGTACTCTGCTTCGGTAGAAGACAATGCCATTGTTGGTTGCTTCTTACTAATCGAAGAGAAAATTCCTGAACCCAAAGAAAAACAATAACCAGAAACTGAATTCCTGGAATCAATGTCTCCTGCCCAATCTGAGTCACAGTTGCCCACAAGAGAAGTTCCAAAACTGTATGTGATACCATAGTCAAGAGTTTTCTTCAAGTATCTGAGCACCCGCATCCCAGCCTTCCAATGACTCTCATGAGGTTTGTTTGAGAACCTGCTCAAAACACCAACAACAAAACTGATATCTGGTCTGGTGTTACACAAGTAGATCAAACTGCCAACCAACCTCCTATACCTCCCAATGTCTGCTAGTGTTGATGTATCCTCGACGGATAACTTTGCATTCACCTCCATAGGTGTAGCTATCTCCTTGCACTCGGTCATGCCAAATGCCTTCAATATCTCCCATGCATACTTCTTCTGAGAGATGAAGATCTTTCCTGGCTCTTGCCAGACTTCAATCCCCAAACAATAGTGCAACAAGCCCAAGTCTGTCATTTCAAACTCAGAACAAAGCCTTTCGAGTTTGGTTGATCATATCTTCATAGTCACCTGTAATAAGAAGGTCGTCCACATATAGGACAATCACTACAAACTTTTTGCCATCCCTGTAAACATATAAGTTAGCATCTGAGGCACATCTTTTGAAGTTTAGGTTTAAAAAGAACCTATCTATCCACTGGTACCATGCTCTGGGGGCTTGTTTCAGCCCATACAATGCCTTCTTCAGTTTACACACTTTGTTCTCACAATGGGGGGCCTCAAACCCTGGTGGGTGGTTGCGCCACATACACCTCCTCCTTGAGGTCACCATTTAAGAACGCTGACTTAACATCCATTTGGTAAACTGGCCACTTCTTGTGGGCAGCCATTGCAAGTACCGTGCAAATAGTGGTCATTCTGGCAGTTGGGGCAAATGACTCTTGAAAATCAAACCCTTCAACTTGTGAAAATCCTCGGGCAACCAGTCTAGCTTTGTACTTTTCTAAGGTACCATCAGCCTTGTACTTTACCTTCCAGATCCACTTGGTGCCAATGACCTTCCGCTTTGCTGGTCGATCCACTAGCTCCCAAGTGTCATTCTTCATTATGCTATCATACTCCGCCTGCATAGCAGCCTTCCATGATGGATCTGCAAGTGCTTCTTCTAAATCAGTTGGCTCCTTTACTTCTCTCATAATCTCAACCATCAAGGCCATATTGACTATGTGAGCAGAAGCCCTCCGTTGCTCCTCTATTCTCTGAGACCTCCTTGGTCCGTTTGCCTTCTCCTCAACAGATGCAGGCATAGGATTATTGTGGTCATAGAGCTGCTTCACCCAACATGGCAATGGCTTTTCCGGTGGGGTGATGTCAGGTTGGTGAACTTTTTTCTCATCATTTGAAGATGATGCTTCCTCCTCCTTAAGGATAGGGAAAGCTCTCGGGACAGGTTCATAGTGGACTACTTCTTCGCTTGATGATAAAGTGGAAGAACTTGCCTTCTCCTCCTCCACTGTATGTGGCTCCTCCTTGAACACCACATCACGGCTCGCGATGATCTTCTTTGCCTCTTGGTCATATAATTTGTAAGCCTTCTGCTCATCACTATAACCCAAGAAGATACATTTTCTGCTTTTTGGTTGTAACTTGTTTCTCTTCTCATTTGGAACATGTGCATAACATTCACATCCAAAAATTCTAAAATGTGAGACATATGGTTTCTTACCATTGTAAGCCTCATGAGGTGTTTTTCCCTTGAGAGCCTTTGTAGAGCTCCGATTTAGAATGTAGACTGCAGTATTAACAGCTTCAGCCCAAAAATGGTTAGCCAATCCCTTGCCCTTTAGCATGCATCTTGCCATCTCCACAATGGTGCGATTCTTGCGTTCCACAACACCGTTCTGCTGAGATGAGTGAGGCGTTGTCAATTGACGCTTGATCCCTTTGCTCTTGCAAAAGCCTTCAAACTCCTTTGAGTTGAACTCACCACCACCATCTGTTCTAAATTTCTTCACACTTTTCCCTGTTTCATTCTCAACAAGTATTAGCCATTCTTTAAAATTACCAAAAGCTTGAGCCTTATCACGAAGGAAGTACACCCACATCTTCCTACTGTAGTCATCGACAATCAACATAAAATAAGAAGATCCCCCCAAGGCCTGTGTAGGCATCTTACCACACAAGTCAGCATGCACCAACTCTAGAGGAGCCTGTGATCTATTCTTGCTTTCTTGTGGAAATGCCTTTCTCTGTTGCTTGCCCATCATACAAGCTTCACATGGTTCCTTCAATTCAGTTATTGTAGGTAGGTGAGCAACCATACCTTGCTTTTGCATCTCCTTCAATACTGCAAATCCGATGTGTCCAAACCTTTCATGCCAAAGCTTACTTGTGCCCACTCCAGCGGTGGCTGTAAGAGCACTTAGCTCATACAGGTTGTTCCTTCTTTCTCCTTTGCCAACAATTGTGCCAACACTATCAATAATTTCTGCACCTGTCTTCTTGAACCTTGTTGACCTTGCCTATTTGCTCCCAACAAGGTTACTATCCTATCTCCCTTCTTGAATTTAGTGAAGCATTGTGGTAGGTCATAGGGCTTCCTTTGTTGTTTGGTCTCTGACTCCTTCGTTTTTCCTCTTTTTTCCTCCAACTTCATGTGCCTTAGATGGACCTACAAGTCCCCCGTGGTGCATGTACTTTTAGGTGGTCTCTAGACTGCTCTCAAAAGGTTACTTC